>NC_137802.1:5911872-6511872 GCF_963383645.1 Muscardinus avellanarius | reverse complement strand
AGGTCTGGGAGTATAGCCTGGAGGTAGAAAGCCTCTGGGTTCCACCCCCAGTACCACAAAAAAAAAAAAATAAAAATAATAATAAAGAATAAAAATATAGGGCAGGGGAAGTGTAACTCAAAGGTAGAATATTCCCCAAAATAAAGCCCTTTTTGCGGGGAGAGAGGGAGGCAGGGAAGTGTAGCTCAGAGATAGAACACGCATAGGGCCAGCCCCAGCATCAAGTAAATAAGGTACAGGGCAGTTTATTTTATTTATTTATTTATTTATTTATTTATTTATTTATTTATTTTTTGTGTGTGCTACTGGGGTTCCTAGAAGCCCTTCTATCTCAGGGCTACACTCCCAGACCTATTTTTATACTTTTTTACTTGGAAACAGGGTCTCTTAAGTCAGTGAGGCTGACTTTGAACCTGTGCCATCCTCTTGTCTCTGCCTCCCAAGTGCAGGGATTACAAGTGTGCACCACCGTGCCTGGCTCCTAAAATAATTCTAATCCCCCGGACAATCCTCATTTATTTTTTTTATTTTTTTGCGGGTGTGGGGATGGAACCCAGGGGCTTTCTACCGCCAAACAACACCCCCAGCCCTGTTTTTTATTCTTTATTTTGAAACAGGATCTCACTAAGTTGCGAAGGGCCTCACTCAGTAGCTGAGGCTGGCAGCGAACCGCGATCCTCCTGTCTCTGCCTCCTGAATGCTGAGATTAAAAGCGTGTGCCACCTCGCCCGGCTAATCCTCATTTATTAAGCACTTGCTGTGTGCACAGCCTGTACCGGCCCAGCCTTATTACACAGGGAGCGCTCTGTCAGGAGCCACTGAGCTTAGTGAAAATGCTCATTACAAGCCCGAGAAATCAGCATGCCTTGACTCCATTTTACACAAGAGCCAGCGGAGGCCCAGGGACAGAGGAAGACGGGCTGGTGCACTTGCCGCTGAGGCCCTGGGCCGTTGGAGCTGAGGACTCATCCTTCCGGGACCAGGTGGAGGCCAGAGACAGGCAAGGACATGCTTGAAGACACAGGGCTCTTGACACCAACATTAGTTATTTGTGTGTGTGTGTGTGTGTGTGTGTGTGTGTGTGTGTGTGTATGGTACTGGGGGTGGAACCCAGGGGCCTTTTATCTCCGGGCTACACTCCCAGACCTATTTTATCTTTTATTTGTAAGTTGCTGAGAGCCTCACTAAGTAGCTGAGGCTGGCTTCCAACCTGTGCGATCCTCCTGTCTCAATCTCCCAAGTGTGGGGATTACAAGCGTGCGCGGCTTAAGAGATTCTATAAAGGGAACTGGACAAAGCATGCTTTTTCTCATCTGGCTTCTATGTCTCCAGGCTTATCTGAGATGTGTCTGTTTATGGCTTGTGTCTGTGTCATCGCCGAGAACTCTCATGTGTACCTGCCGCAGCCGAAGGTGTACAGTTTCTTTGGGTTTGAGACTATTATAAGTAGATTTGCCAGCCGGGCGTGGTGACGCAGGTTTGTAATCTTAGAACTTGGGAGGCTGAGACAGGAAGATCTCAGGTTCCAGGCAACCTAGTGAGGCCCTGCTTCCGAATAAGAAATAAAATAAGGCTAGGGATGTAGCTTGGAAGTAGAAAGCCTCTGGGTTCAATCGCCATGGCAAAATTATATGTATATCTGCCAGCCAGGCATAATGGTGCACACTTGTAGTCATGGTACTTGAGAGACTGAGACAGGAGGTTCACAGGTTCGAGGACAGCCTCAGCAAATCCTGAGATTTATCAATTTACCAAGAGCCTGTTTCCAGATTAAAAAGAAAAAGTAGGGCTGGGGGCTGGGCGTGGTGATGTATGGCTGTAATCCCAGTACTTAGATAGGAGGGTCGCCGGCCAGACTCAGCTACTTAGTGAGGCCCTCCACAATTTAGTGAGACCCTATTTCAAAATAAAGAATAAAAAATAGGTCTGGAGATGTAGCTTGGAGGTAGAATGCCCCTGGGTTCCATCCCCAGTACTGCAAAATAATAAATAATATAAATAAATAAATAAATAAGAAAGAAACATGGTCTCCCTGAGTTACCGAGGGTCTCACTAAGTTGCCAAGGCTGGCCTCGAACCTTCAATCCTCTAGTCTCAGGCTCCCAGGTACTGGGATTAGCCTGGCTTTGTGAACACCTTTTGTGTGTCTTCTGTCCCTGTTTTTTTTCTCTTTTGATTTGTTGGTATTTTGCTGTCTGCTTCTGCGTCCTCAGGTGAGATATATTTACTGAGACAATCCTTTCTTAGCAGATCATTTCTCTTCGTTTAACAAGCGTGTGTTCTATCCCAGGAAACAAAACAAGGCTGGGGAGTGATTCATTCCTTACAAGGAGACAGAAAGGGATCCTGGGGTCACAGAGGGCCTGACCTCTCTGAGTCAGAAGCTCTCCTGCTTATCTTAGGCGACTTCTCTGTCGCTGGGGAGCTGGGGTGCCTGGGGAAGCCGGAACATGTTCCTGGAAGTGTCACCAACACCGCGTTTACCCAGAGCTGCGCCCAGAGCCCACCTCCTCCCGGAGAGTCAGGAACAACATCCGGGGCCTGCAGCATCCCCCAGCCTGGAGCCCGGAGAGCCCTGGCCACGTCCTGGGCCAGCCCGGCGAGCTCGGGGCTGTGTTCTTTGTCCTCTCATTCTCTCCCACATTCATGTATTTATTTACTTAATTATTTGCTTATTTTTATTTTACTTATTTTTAATTTTATTTATTTATTTATTTTGCGGTACTGAGGATGGAACCCAGGGGCATTCTACCTCGGAGCTACACCCTCAGTCCTATTTTTTTTATTCTTTATTTGGAAACAGGGTCTCACAGAATTGCAAAGGGCCTCTGTAAGTAGCTGAGGCTGGCTTCCAAACTGTGCAATCCTCCTGTCTCAGCCTCCCAAATGCTGGGATTACAAGCGTGCGCCACCACGCCTGGCTTTTATTTATTTATTTACCTACTTACTTACTTATTTATTTATTTATTTACTTAGTGCCGGCAATGAACTAGTGAGCTACACCTTCAAGTCCCTTTATTTATTTAGCGTTTGTTGTGTGGCACTAGGGATGGAACCCAAAGGCATTTTACCTTCAAGCTACACCACCCCCTAGCCTAATTTTTTATTTCTTATTTGGAAACAGGGTGTTGCTAGGTTGCTGAGAGCCTCACTGAGTTGCCGAGGCTGGCTTTGAACCTGCGATCCTCCTGTCTCAGCCTCCCAAGTACTGGGATTACAGGTGTGCACCACCATGCCCGGTAGTAAGAGATATTTCAAAGTGGAGGAGAAAGCGGGCGTGGTGGCGCACACCTGTAATCCCAGTACTTGGGAGGCTGAGACAGGAGGATCGTAGGTTCCTGGCCAGCCTCAGCTACTTAGTGAGGCCCTCTGCAACTTAGTGAGACCTTGTTTCAAATAAAAGAATAAAAAATGGGGCTGGGGGTGTAGCTCGGAGGTAGAATGTGCCTGGATTCAATCCCTAGTAGCAATAAATAAATAAATAAATAAATAAATAGGGGTGGGAGTATAGCTTGGAGGTAGAACAGCTATAGTTTCAATCCTCAGCATCACAAAAAGAAAGAAAGAAAGAAAGAAAGAAAGAAAGAAAGAAAGAAAGAAAGAGAAATTTATCACCCTGTTGGAAATGTTTACTTATTTATTTTTTAATTAATTTTTTTGGCAGTATTGGGGATGGAACCAAGGGGCATTCTACCTCCAAGCGACACCCCCAGCCCTATTTTTTTTATTCTTTATTTTGAAACGGGATCTCACTGAGTTGCAAAGGGCCTCACTAAGTAGCTGAGGCTGTCTGTGAACCATAATCCTCCTGTCTTAGCCTCCTGATTGCTGGGATTACCAGCCGTGTGCCACCATGCCCGGCTCCTACTTATTTATTTATTAGCATTATTACTATTTTGGGGACTGGGGATTGAACTCAGGAGCATTCTGCCTCTAAGCCACACCCCCAGCCCTGTTGCTGAGGCTGGCCTCAAACCTGCCATTCTCCTGTCTCAACCTCCCGAGCAGGTGTGCGACCGGCTTGCCGGGGGTTTTTAAGCCCTGCAGGAAGCCTTTCTGGAACATGGAGAAATAAAAAAAAAAAAAAATAGGAACAATGAATGTGTGCTGCAGTTGCTGACGATGTGCCAGGAAGCCCCGTGGTGGCTGAGTCGGGGGAGCCAAGAGGACACCAGGTCATAGGTACGAGGTATCATTCTTTCAGACACCCCTGTAGGTCATTTAGCAAGTGCTGAGCACCTACTGTGCACCCTGCCATGTTCTAAGGGGACGCTGCAGTGAACTCCCTGCCCTTGCAGCTGCTCTGCTGGGCTTGTGGAGAGAGATAATAAGCAAAGAAAGAGGTAAATACAGGCTTGGTCAGATAGAGATAAGTACCCTGGAGAGATGTTCTCCAGGGGGGGATGGGTACGCTCCTGAGGAGGAAGTCCTGGTAGGGATAGATCTCAGCTGAGATGTGGTCTTGTTATGAGGAACTTGAAGGAAGTAAGGAGTCAGGTGTATTTGGAGGAATAGCTGTCCTCCCGGAGAGAAGAGCTGATGCGAAGGCCTTGGGGGTGTGTTAAAAAATACTGGGAGAAGGTGGGCGTGGTGGTGCACGCTTGTGATCCGAGGATTTGGGAGGCTGCGACTGGAGGATCACAGTTTCTTGGCCAGCCTCAGCAACTTAGTGAGCCCTTTGCCCCTGTTTCAAAAAATAAAGAATAAAAAAATTGGGCTGGGGGTATAGCTCGGAGGTAGAATGCCCCTGGATTCCATCCCTGGTGCAGCAAAATAAATAAATAAATAAATAAATAAATAAATAAATAAATAAATATAACAAATAAAATAAAAATAGGGCTGGGAACTATAGCTTGGAAGTAGAATGTCCCTGGGTTCCATCCCCAGTACCACAAAAAATTCAAAATAAAATTTAAAAAAATAGAGCTGGAGGTTGTAGCTCAGAAGTAGAGTATCCCTGGGTTACATCCCCAGTACTGCAAAAAAAATCAAAATAAAAAATAAAATAAAAAATAGCCTCCGGCCCCGACCCTGGGCGGGTGGGCAGGCGCTGGCGGGGCACCCCTAGGTGACCCCCTTCCCACCCGGAAGGACCCCGTGGTCTGGGCCTCTGGCCCTGACCCTGGGCGGGTGGGCAGGCGCTGGTGGGACACCCCTAGGCGACCCCCTTTCCACCCAGAAGGCCTCAGCTACTACTTAGTGAGGCCCTCTGCAACTCAGTGAGACCTTGTTTCCAAATAAAGAATAAAAAGTAGGGCAGGGGGTGTAGCTTGGAAGTCGAATGTCCCTGGGTTCCATCCCCAGACCCGCAAAAAAAAAAAAAAAAAAAAAAAAAATAGAGCTGGGGGTTGTAGCTTGGAGTTAGAATGTCCCTGGGTTTCATCTCCAGTAACACACACATATAATCCTCTTCCTCCACCCCCACCCCCCCCCAAAAAAAAAAACACTGGGAGAGCCAGGCACACACCTGTAATTGCAGTACTTGGGAGACTGAGACAGGAGGATTGCAGGTTTGGGGCCAGCCTCAGCAGTTTAGTAAGACCTTGTTTTTAAATAAGTAAGATAAGGCTGGGGGGTGTAACTCAGAGCAGGAATGCCCCTGGGTTCCATCCCCAGTACCAAGAAGGAGAAGGAGAAGAAGAGCAAGAGAAGGAGAAGGAGGAGGAGGAGGAGGGAGAATAGGAAAGTAAAGTTAAAGGAGGATTTGCATGTAGTAAAAATTCCTCCTTTGGGCATGGTCCTGCAGCTACTGAACAAACCCCTCTGGCCGGCAGCTGACCCTGACCGGTTATAAACAGGCTGTGAACAGGGCCCGGGGCTCCTTCCAGCCCCTCCCCCACCCGCCCAACCTGTCCTCGTCCCAGCCCTGCTGGGAGCCCGAGGGTGGCCTTCAGCCTTGGTGGCTGACCCAGGGTGCCCACGCTCTGGCCCTTTCTACCCTGCTGAGGATTCTGGGAGAGGACCCGCATACCCACTGCAGGGGGTGGGCCGGCAGGGAGCGGGCGGGACCCTGCACTGGTCCAGCTCTCACAGTAGCACGCAGGTGGGGCTGATCTGGGGGGGGGGCAGTGGCTCGCTGAGGACCAGACGTGGGGTCTTGGCCCCGCAGGACCACCCCCTTGAAGGGAGAGGAGCAAAAAACAGGTGTCAGGGGAGGCAAAGCCCTTAGCTCCTCACCCCTGGGCCTCCATTCTCCATCTGTGAAAAAGTGTAACAGCCGGGCGTGGTGGCGCATGCTTGTCATCCCAGCATTCGGGAGGCTGAGAATGGAGGATCGCGGTTCCTGGCCAGCCTCAGCTACTTAGTGAGGCCCTCTGCAACTCAGTGAGACCCTGTTTCCAAATAAAGAATAAAAAATAGGTCTGGGGGTGTAGCTCGGAGGTCGAATGCCCCTGGGTCCCGTCCCCTGAAACAACCACCACCACCCAGCGTGTCTCCCTGTGCACCAGAACGTTCCTAGTTTCCTGATCTTGTAGTTATTAATTTACTCATTCAGTTTAGTTACTTGTTTATTTTTCGGTAAATAGGGGTTGAACCCAGGGCAGTCTACCTCCGAGTTCCACCCTCAGCCCTATTTTAATCTGATTTTGAAACAAGGGCTCCCTGGGTTGGTGAGAGTCTCACTACTTGCTGAAGCTGTCCTTGAACCCCCGAGCCTCCATTCTCAGCCTCCCAAGCACTGGGATTACAGGCCTGTGCCACCACGCCCGGCTTCTTCCTCCATTTTTAAGCTCAACATTTAGCATATGACCCCAAAGTTCAGCCTGTCAAATGGCCTTTCCTGGGGAGCTGTCCACACGGGCACCCTGGGATTTCACCCTTCTTTTCTGCAGCTGTGTGTGGCGTGAACAGATGTTGCCCCGTCTTTACCCAGTGGCAATACTCCAGCCATTCCCAGTGACACCATCCTTTATGGATGGCGAATCGGGTCATATCTAAATATAGCCTCTGTGTCCCGCCCACGCTTTGGTTTTTTTTCTCTTCTGGGTGCACAGCTGTCTAACCAGCCCCCTGCTGATGCCTGTCTGGATTTCTTTTCTTTTCTTCTCGGCGGTACTGGGAATAGAACTCAGGGGCATTCTACCTTCAAGCTACACCCCCCAGCCCGATTTTTTATTTTTTAGTTTGAAACCGGCTCTCACTGAGTTGCAAAGGGCCTCACTAAGTAGCTGAGGCTGGCTTCGAATCTGTACGATCCTCCTGTCTCAGCCTCCCAAATGCTGGGATTATAAGTGTGCGCCACCATGCCCGGCTTATTATTATTATTATTATTATTATTATTATTATTATTATTATTTATGGTACTGGAGATTAAATTCTGGGGCATTCTACCTACTAGATACACCCCTAGCCCTTTTTCTTTTTTGTTTTGAAACACAGTCTCGCTGAGCGGCTGAGGCTCTGAGGCTGAGACCGGGGCCTGGAACCTTATGACCTCTGGTCTCAGCCTCCCAAGTGCTGGGATTCCAGGTGCCCAGCTGAGTTGTTTGGGATTGATGATATTCCTTTATCAAAGTCAGCCAGCCGGCCTAGGTTACCAGGCTGGTGGGTGATCCTGGGAGGGAGGCCTCAGAGGGACAGAGCCTCAGCCAGCACCAGTCTCCACCCACAGCCTGCCCCCTCGAACCCAGCAGCCTAGTTTACTTTCAGATTCCCATTTGCCAGGCAGCCCAGAATGTGGGCACTGCCATCCGGGCGTTACAGGTTCCTCCTGTGGATGTGGTCCCTCTCCTTAACTCTTTTTTTTTTTTCCAGTGGCATTCTACCTCTGAGCTACAACCCCAGCCCTTTTTTTCACTCTTAATTAATTAATTTTTTTGGTGGTACTGGGGGTGGAACCCAGGGTATTTCTACCTCCGGGCTATACTCCCAGACCTATTTTATATTTTATTTGGAAACAGGGTCTCACTAAGTTGCCGAGAGCCTCACTCAGTAGCTGAGGCTGGCTTCGAACCCATGCGATCCTCCTGTCTCAGCCTCCCAAGCGCGGGGATTACAAGCGTGCACCACCATGCCCGGCCTACTGTTTATTTTGAAACAGGGTCTCACTGAGTTGTGAAGGGCCTCACTATCCGCGATCCTCCTGTCTCAGCCTCCCAAATGCTGGGATTACAAGCATGGACCACCATGCCCGGCTTAATTTCTATTTTGAAACAGAGTCTCACTACATAGTTAGCTGGCCCAGAACCCGCGCTCCTCCAACTCAGCCTCCCAAGTACTGGGATGACAGTACTTGCCTCGGCTATGTAGTGAGGCCCTCTGCAATTTAGTGAGACTCTGTTTCCAAATAAGGAATAAAAAATTGGGCTGGGAAGCGGGTGTGGTGGTGCACGCTTGTAATCCCCGCGCTTGGGAGGCTGAGACAGGAGGATCACGCAGGTTCGAAGCCAGCCTTAGCTACTTACTGAGACCCTGTTTCCAAATAAAATATAAAAAATAGGTCTGGGAGTATAGCCCGGAGGTAGAAAGCCTCTGGGTTCCACCCCCAGTACCACCAAAAACAAATAAAAAAACAACAAAATAAAGAATAAAAAATTGGGCTGAGAGTGTAGCTTGGAGTTAGAGTGCCCCTGGATTTAATGCTCAGCACCAAAATTAATAAATAAGGAGGAATAAATATAAAAAATAAAAAGGAAAGTTAGAATGTCTCAAAGTTAGAATGTCCCCGTGTTCAATCCACAGTATCAAAAAAAAAAAGCAAAAACAAAACAAAAAAACTCTCATTTTTGCAGATGAAAAAACTGAGCCTCACCGCAGTTACACTCCCTGCAGGTCAGGGAGGTGCACTAGGAAGTGGAGACGCCAGGACAGGCTTTTTGGCAGCTCAAGGCGGGACTGAGGAGCCTGGCTGGAGCCTCCCAGGTGCCAGGGGTGCCAGCGCCCCACCCAGAAAGATGTGAAGGTCGCCAAGCCCCGCAGCACCACCCAGCTCACTATCTTCCCTCCCCACCCCTAAGCTCTGCCCAGCGTTATCTTTCGATTAGCAAGCTCCCCACCCTTAGTCCCAGGAGGCTCCAAGCCTCCCTTTTACCCGGCCTCCATCCTCAGCCTCTACCCCTCTCCCTCCAGCCACCGTGGCCTCTGCCTCCTCCTCAGGTCCCACTGGATCCTCATCCCCACCTGCGGTCCCCACAGACTCATTCCAGCCGTCCCAGTGGGGGAGGAAGCCCCTGCCTGGGAGACACGCTGACCACCTGGAGAGTGTCGTGGGTGGCCCTCTGCATGGCCGCTGTCTAGGACAAGTTCCAGAAGGGCTGTGCAGGTTTTTTTTTTTGGCATTGGGAATTGAACCCGGGGCATGCTACCTCCCAGCCACATTCCTAGTCCTTTTTAGTTTTTATTCTGAAAGAGGGTCTAAGTTGCTGAGGCTGTCCTCAAACCTGCGCTCTGGTCTCGGCCTCCCAAGAACTGAGATTTTAGGCATGTGCCACCAAGTCCAGGTGGTTTGGTTTTAAAAAATAGCTATAATCCCAGTAGTTGCCTCGGCTACTTAGTGAGATCCTGTTTCTAAATTAAAAAAAAAAAAAAAAAAAAAAGGTCTGGGAGTGTAACCTGGAGGTAGAAAGTCCCTGGGTTCCATCCCCAGGACCATTAAAAAAAAAAAAAAAAAAAAAAAAAAAAAAGGCTATTATCAAGCTGGATGACCACATCTGTAATACCAGTACTTGGGAGGTTGAGACCAGAGGAGGGCACCAGCAATTTAGCAAGACCCTGTTGATAAGTAAAATAAAAAATTAAATGCGAGTAAAATAAAAATAATGTGCATACGGCGGAGTGTGAAAAACACGAGAGAGGTCCGGTACACGTGGCATGTAAAGTTTTAATTGCACGGCTCTCCCGGGGATCAGGGCGAGGCACTGTGGGGCCCGCGCGCCTGTCCGAAGCTTGAGGACGCGGGCTCTCCTTTTAAAGGCATGCATCTCGCGAGATGAGGGTTTACTCGCGGGAATGCCCAATTCTTGCGGGGGTTTCAGCCCCTCCCTTGCCCTGCAGAGGTCATGTGACACAAAGTCACATGAGTGCAGGACCCAACTTAACATTCCGGCCTTTTGATGGTAGGGATAATGGATGACGATTGGACCCTCTAGCTTCTTCCTGCTGTCAAGGGGCGTCGTCAGGGGCCCCAGGCCGGGAGGAGTCGGGAGTTCAGTCCCCCAGAAGGGGGTGCAGGTGGGTGCATAGCTGCAGTGCGAATTGGAGGTTACCCTGGACAGCTTAGTGATGTGCGCTTGAGGAGGCTTGAACAGGCAAGGGCTATTAAAGAAAAAAACAAATCATGAGATTGAGCAGGCGACCAAAAAGGAGACTGGCTTACTCAGTACCTGGAGAGCTACCCTGAGCTGGCAAAGAGGATGGAGGTTGAGGGATCCAGGAGCCATCAGTCTTCAGCCAGGCTGAGTAGGGCCAGCGGCGGGGCCTGGTCTGGAAAGGTGCTCCCCCTGTGTTGAGGCACCTGGGGCTCACCCTTTTCCAAGGGCACTGTTCCAGTGGCCCTCCTGGCCACACGCCGAGCAGTCTGATTGGTAGGCGTGGCTTTGCCCCACTTGAGGCAGGCTCCTGGAGGTAGTTGTTGTTGCAGTCCTCCACACCTAGGTGGCGCTCCAGGGGGCTGAGCCGCCACCGCCAGCCAAAGGGCAGCTACCAGGGATCTGCTTTTTGGCAAAGTCGGAGTGTATGCTCCATTTCCGCCTGTTTCTCTCTGGAATTAAAACTTAGATGCTATGTTAAGGTTCTGTCAGCTGTGACGGACCTATACTCACAAAGAGCGCGTCCCGGGGCTGGTGTCCGGCAAGAATGGCAATGCAGACTCCCCACGGGCAGAGGGTGTCGCCCCAGCCCCGGCGTTTCCCACAGCACCTAGGGCGCGCCCACGCGGGCCGCCCAGCAAAATTGCAGTCTGGCGCGGGCCAAGATGGCGACTGTGACATCACCAGGCAGTGACTACGCGCCATCACAAAATGGCAGCTGGCGGGAAAATAAATGGAAGCTGATGGGGGAGAGCATTTGGAAGGATACCAGACCGCTTATAAAAGTTCCTAACTATTCCTGGGCCACCGCAACCTATTTCCCAACTCGTATCAAGGCAGACAGGCTCTCAGGGCATCTGCTAGTATAAAGGTTCGACTCCCCATAATTGGTTCGCGGGCGGAAACGAAGAACAGGAAATGGGCGTCCCCGGTTTCCCTGCTCAATCGTTCGGAAACAGAGGTTAAGAGATAGGGAAGAACGTCTTCATTCCTTCTCAAAACCGGAGGATGACCTGGTCATCCGCAGCGTGGTCCCAGTGGACCGGGGGACAATGGGTCACCAAGCGCTTGGATTTTTAGGTCCCAGTGGACCGGAAGACCCAAGTCCAGAACCCGCTAACCAAGGGAAGGAGGCAGTTTACCGGAGTGAAGTGTTGCCAGCCAGCGCTGGCTGCGACAGAAGCGCTGAGAAGCTGCTGGGAGCGTGGTGGAGCTGGGGCGCGTGGATGCCGGTGGCTG
Organism: Muscardinus avellanarius; assembly: GCF_963383645.1. Classification (NCBI taxonomy): domain Eukaryota; kingdom Metazoa; phylum Chordata; class Mammalia; order Rodentia; family Gliridae; genus Muscardinus; species Muscardinus avellanarius. Next base: position 6,500,386 of record NC_137802.1, on the reverse strand, counting down.
GTGTGGACGGCACTGGCGGCTGGCGCAGGTGGGATCAGTGGGGGTGCGCAGGCGGCATGGCTTGCCGGGCCCGCGGCGTGGAGACAAAATGGCTTCCAGGCACACGCCAGACATTGAGGCTGGGCCCCGAGGAGCACCGCCAGTGAGCCTGGCTTGGGGCGGGTGGGGCAAACCGGCCAGAGGTCCCGGCGGTGACCGGAGAACCAAGCTGGAACGGTGCTTTAGGAGGTACAAGCAGCAGGCAGAGGTCCTGGCCCGCGCAGGCAGTTGGCAGGCAGAGCAAGTGCCAAGCTGCCTGGCTCGGGCCAGAAAGATGGCCGCCGACTCCTAGGATTGGTTAGGAGTGGAAAGTGGGAGGGATTAAAGATTGTGAGGCCTCCAGTGAGGCCATGAGGTGGGAGGGGTTAAAGATGGCGAGGCCTCCAGTGAGGCCATGAGGTGGGAAGGGTTAAAGATGGCGAGGCCTCCAGTGAGGCCATGAGGTGGGAGGGGTTAAGGATGGAGAGGCCTCCAGTGAGGCCATGAGGTGGGAGGGGTTAAAGATGGCGAGGCCTCCAGTGAGGCCATGAGGTGGGAGGGGTTAAGGATGGCGAGGCCTCCAGTGAGGCCATGAGGTGGGAGGGGTTAAAGATGGTGGGGCCAAGATGGCGGCCCCCCAGTGATTTCACGTGTCCAAGATGGCGGGCCAAAGCTGGCGACCCCCCCCCCCCAGTAATTCCATGTGGCTGCTTACCGGAATGGCCAGGCCCAGGCAGCAGGGGTGGGCAGGCACAGGGTGAAGGGCGCCAGGGTGCGAGTCCGAGTGGAGGAACCAGCTGGAGCGCGGGCTGGACTTGGCGGGCTGGGGGCTGTTTAGCAGAGTGGCGGCCGCCTAGATGGAGGAGGCAGGCGGCCCTGGCAGGCGGGTCTAAGCAATGCCAGGCGCGGAGAAGACATAGGCGCGCGGTGTGGCGCAGTCCGCGGGCGGCGCGGTCCCATTCCAGCGGCGGGCGGCGTGGGCAGGCGGGAACGGCGGTTTTAGGAGGTCCAAGCGGCAGGCAGAGGTCCTGGCCCGTGCAGGAGGTAGTCCACGCAGGCACGGGGCGGCAGCGGCGGCAGTGGTGGGAGCAACGCCTGCAAGCGGAGCGCTGCTGTGGGACCTCGCAGTCAGCTGCTGGTGGGTCGGAGAGTCCGGGGCTCAAAAAGAGAGAGTAAAAATAAAAAGAGAAAAAAGGAAAAAAACGAAAAAAAAAAGAAAAAATGGGGAGGGACCCAAGAGTTCTCCCGGTTCGGCACCAAATGATAAGTAAAATAAAAAATTAAATGCGAGTAAAATAAAAATAATGTGCATACGGCGGAGTGTGAAAAACACGAGAGAGGTCCGGTACACGTGGCATGTAAAGTTTTAATTGCACGGCTCTCCCGGGGATCAGGGCGAGGCACTGTGGGGCCCGCGCGCCTGTCCGAAGCTTGAGGACGCGGGCTCTCCTTTTAAAGGCATGCATCTCGCGAGATGAGGGTTTACTCGCGGGAATGCCCAATTCTTGCGGGGGTTTCAGCCCCTCCCTTGCCCTGCAGAGGTCATGTGACACAAAGTCACATGAGTGCAGGACCCAACTTAACACCTGTTTCCAAGTTAAAAATAAAATAGACCTGAGTGTGGTGGCACAACCTTGTCATCCCAGGATTTGAGAGGCTGAGACAGGAGGATCACAGGTTCGAGGCCAGCCTCAGCTACTTAGGCCCTCCACAACTTAGTGAGACCCTATTTCAAAATAAGAAATTAAAAAAAAAAGTAGGACTGGGGGTGTAGCTCGGAAGTAGAAAGCCCCTGGGTTCAATCCCCAGTTCTGCAAAAAAAAAAAAAAAAAAAAAAAAAAAACAAAATAAAACGTGTAGCTCAAAGATAGAATATCCCTGGGTTCATTCCCCAGTAATTAAAAAACACACGTCTGGAGTCCGTGGCCCCAAGGGAGGAGTCCGCCACCCCAGCCTGTACATACAGTGCTGGCTCTGGGCAGGGGTCACCTCGGCGCCTCCGCATCTTCCTGCCGCAGACCGGGTGTCAAATCCCTCCACACAAAAAATATCCCGCAGACGCAAGACAGTGGAAATTGTCCTCAGGAGGGCAAAGAAGCCGCGGCTCTAGGCAGGACGCCGGGGGCATCCTGGCTGCCAGCGCAACAGATGTCAGAATCCCTCTGAGGCCCGGGCACTCAGGAGAGGCGGTACAGGCCCTTCTCCAGGGGCTCTGGGAGCCCTCCTCCACCAGGGACAAGTTCTTTCCACTGGAGAATGCCTGCCAGTTCCCAAGGCCCTCGCCCAAGGCCGACGCTCAGAATGCCCTTTGCCCTTTATACAAGAGCAGATTCACGGTGGGGGGTAAGCCTGGGACCTCTGGGGGGGTCTGGCAGGTGCCGGGGCATGGCCTGGGGTCCACCTCCTGTGCAAAGGGCCAGCCCCAAAGCCGCTGTAACCCAGGAGCACGCGGATGGGAGGTTTCTTGGCCTCTGGAGACAGGGAGCCTCTCCCCTTCAAGGAGAAGGAGAAAAGACTTCTCAGGAGGAAAGAAAACCCCAGTGTTAGCTGGGTATGGCGGCTCACACATGTGTGATCCCAATATCTGGGAGGCTGAGACTTAGTAAGAGCCAGTCTCCAAATAACAAAATAAAAAGGGCTTGGGGTAGAGTTTGGAGGCAGAACACCCCTGGGTTCAGTCACCTGTACTGGAAGAAAAACAGAGAGAGAGAGAGAGAGAGAGACAGACAGACAGACAGACACTGACCCAGAACTTTTTTTCCCCCCTCAGGACTGGGAATGGAACCCAGAGACATTCTACCTCCGAGCTACACCCCCAGCCCTATTTTTTATTCTTTATTTTGAAGCAGGGTCTCACTGAGTTGCAAAGGACCTCATTAAGTAGTAGCTGAGGCTGTCTGGGAACCGCGATCCTCCTGTTTCAGTCTCCCAAATGCTGGGATTATAAGCGTGCGCCACCACGCTCAGCATTTTTTTTTCTTTTTTCTTTTTCTTTTTTTTTTGTGTGTGTGGTACTGGGGATGGAACCCAGGGGCATTCTACCTCCAAGCTACACCCCCAGTCCTATTTTTTATTCTTTATTTTGAAACAGGGTCTCATTGAGTTTCAAAGGGCCTCGCTAAGTAGTAGTTGAGACTGGCCGCTGACTGATCCTCTGGTCTCAGCCTCCCAAATGCAGGGATTACAAGCATGTATCACCACGCCTGGCTACATACACCTAGCTCAGCCAGGTAACACTTCTGGTTTGAAAGCTACTGCCTGGAAGGCAGGGTGTGGTGGTGCATACCTGGAATCCCAGCTTTTGGGAGGCTGAGACTGGAGGGTCGTGGTTCCCAGACAGCCTCAGCTACTTAGGCCCTCCCCAACTCAGTGAGACCCTGTTTCAAAATAAAGAATAAGCCGGGTGTGGTGGCAAAGGCTTGTAATCCCCGCGCTTGGGAGGCTGAGCCAGGAGGATCGCGCTGGTTCGGAGCCAGCTTCGCTGGCTTAAGAGACCCTATTTCCAAATTAAAAAAAATATATAAAATAGGTCTGGGAGTGTAGCCCGGAGGTAGAAGGGCTTCCAGTACCACCAAAAAAAAAAAAAAAAAAAAAAAGAAAAGAAAAGAAAAAGAAAAAAATTAGGACTGGGGGTGTAGCTCAGAGGTCGAATGCCCAGGATTCCATCCCCAGACGTGCAAAAAATAAAATAAAATAAAGTTGGGCTGAGAATGTAGCTCAGGAGTAGATGTTGGTGGCTTCAATCCCCAGACACACACACACACACACACACACACACACACACACACACACACAGTCTGCCTGGGTTGCGCCCTGCGTCCAGGACAGAGCTGAGCTTGACTTTGAGTCTGCTGGCCTGGCCTGGTATTACTAAGTGACTGTGTGGCCTTTTGAGAGCCCAGCTGGGCAGGATGCCTCTCCCTGCTCTGAGGCTGGAGGCCTGTCCAAGAACCCTCCAGAGTGGGTTCAAGCCCCGGTACCACTAAACCCACAAACAAATGTTAAAGAAAAATTAAAAGACCTTGATGTCCAGGGTTCAGAACAAACACACTGATGGTGCCCAGGTGGTGGACAGATGAAACTGGAATATTTCTAGAGAATCCGGAGTTATTCTGGGACTCTACTGCCAACTCCACACTCAGGAAAGGAGTCACAAGTCCCCTGGGCAGAACCGCAGGAGCAAGGCCGCCACCCAGTCCCTGGGTACCCGGCCACCCAGCGACCCAGCTACAGCTGGCCAGCAGCTGCGCAGGCCCGCACGCCCAGCCAGGTGTCCCCAGGCTTGCTTGCAGCGGCTGCACCTGGGATGCCTGGAGACATTTGCAAAGCCTGAGTGTTGGAATTTCTCCTCCCAGGAAGCCGCGGCAGGGCTTCCATCAGGACCAGCTACCTCTGTTTTGGAAGGAGGCTGGATGGCTTTCAAATCAAGAGGGTGGTAAATGCCAAGCTAGGTACCCGGGAGACCGCTGTGCTGGTCTTGGCCACCAGAGGGCGCTGCGGACCAGGGAGCCGGAGCTCCGCTGCTGGTGGCCGGGCTTCGCACACCCGCTGCACCTGCGGGTCGAGGGGTGAGGCGCCCACACCTGTGTACAGGCTTGTGCTTCCCACCCAGATTACTTTATTTATTTATTTTTATTTTTGTGGAACTGGGGATTGAACCCAGGGGCATTCTACCTCCGAGCTACGCCCCCAGCCGGATTTTTTCTTCTTTATTTTGAAACAGGATCTCACTAAGTTTTGGAGGACCTCACAAGTTGCTGAGGCTGGTTGTGAACCTGTGATCCTCCTGCCTCGGCCTCCCAAGTATTGGGATTACAAGCGTGTGCCACCACGCCCGGCTCCATCCATGTTCTTTTTTTTTTTCATACTGGGGATGGAACCCAGGAGCATTCTACCTCTGAGATACACTTCCAGCCCTATTTTTTTATTCTTTATTTTGAAACAGGGTCTCACTGAGTTGCAAAGGGCCTCACTAAGTAGCTGAGGCTGCCGTGATCCTCCTGCCTCAGTCTCCCAAGTACTGGGATTACAAGTGTGCACCACCATACCCAGTTCCCCATCCAAATTTTTAAGTGTGTGCATGTGTACTTGGGGGCTGTGACTGGCACAGGGAAATAAATTCCCACCAGGCCCTCCCCTCCAGTATTATTCAATGTACTGCCCTATGGGCTAGGCACAGGGTGAGTGCCCAATAAATAAATTAGAGAATATATTAATATATATTCTTTTTTTTTTGAGGTACCAGGGATGGAATGGGGCGTTGTACCTCTGAGCTACATCCCCAGCCCTATTTTTTAGTCTTTTTATTTTTATTTTTATTTATTTATTTTTTTGGTGGTACTGGAAGCCCTTCTACCTCCGGGCTACACTCCCAGACCTATTTTTACATTTTTATTTGGAAACAGGGTCTCCTAAGCCAGCACACGTGGCTGGCTTCGAACCTGCGCAACCCTCCCGTCTCTGCCTCCCAAGCGCGGGGATTACAAGCGTGTGCCACCACGCCTGGCTGTCTTTTTATTTTTGAAACAGGGTCTCACTGAGTTGCAAAGGGCTTCACTAAGTAGCTGAGGCTTTCTGCGGACAGTGATCCTTGGGTCTCAGCCTCCCGAAAGCTAGGATTACAATCGTGTGCCACCACACCCAGATAATATATATTCTTTTTTTTGTATATTCACGAGTACTCAAACGTATATACATATGCATATATATATGTACATATATATATATATATATGCATATATTTATAGTTACTGGGAATTGAACCCAGGGCATAGTTCTAACTCTGAACTCCACCCCTAGCCCTATTCTTTTTTTTTTTTGCAGTAATGGATATTGGATTCAGGGGCATTCTACCTCCCAGCTACACCCACAGCCCTATTTTTTAAATTCTTTATTTTGAAACAGGGTCTCACTGAGTTGATAAGGGCCTCACTAAGTAGCTGAGGCTGTCCGCGAACTGTGATCATCTGGTCTCTGGCTCCTGAATGCTAGGATTACAGGTGTGCGCCACCACGCCCGGCTATTTTTTTTTTTTTTTTTTTTTGCAGGTTTGGAGATGAAACCCGGGGCATTCAACCTCTGAGCTACACCCCCTGCCCTATTTTTATATTCTTTATTTTGAAACAGGGTCTCACTAAGTTGCAGAGGGCCTCACTAAGTAGCTGAGGCTGTCCTCTAACCGTGATCCTCTGATCTCAGCCTCCCAAATGCTGGGATTACAAGCGTGTGTCACCACGCCTGGCTTATTCCTCCTTCCTTCCTTTCTTTCATTATTTCTTCCTTTCTTCTTCTTATTTTTTTGGTGGCACTGAGGTTCCTGGAAACCCTTCTATCTCCGGGCTACACCCCCAGACACCTATTTTCTTATATTTTTATTTGGAAACAGGGTCTCTTAAGCGAGTGAGGCTGGCTTCGAACCTACGCGATCCTCCTGTCTCCGCCTCCCAAGCGTGGGGATTACAAGCCTGCGCCACCACGCCCGGCTACTTCTTTTTATTTTTCTATTTTTTCATATTTTTGGTGGTACTGAGGATGGAACCCAGGGGCCATCTACTACCTCCGGGTTACACTCCCAGACCTATTTTATATTTTTTTTTATTTGGAAACAGGGTCTCTTAAACCAGCGGAGGCTGGCTTCGAAGCTGCGCGATCCTCCTGTCTCAGCCTCCCAAGTGCCAGGATCACAAGCGTGCGCCACCACGCCCTGCTTATTCTTTATTTTTGAAACAGGATCTCACCAAGTTGCGGAGCGCCTCACTAAGTAGCCGAGGCTGGCTGTAAAACTGAGATCCTCCTGCCTCAGCCTCCCAGTCACTGGATGACAGGCGGGTAACACTAAGCTCAGCTCCCAGTAAATATTTATTCCATGAATGAGCAAGTGAGTGGCCCCCGTGCTGGGGTTGAATCATCCTGTCCCTACAGTCCAGTCACCTGCTGGCCCATCCCAACCTGGGCCAGCCCCCTTTTCCATACTGTGCCTCAGTTTCCCTGTCTGCGGACAGACAATTGCAATGTTTCTTTTAGGAGTCAGATGTGGAGTTCCCCAGGCTGAGAGGCAGAAAGAGGCCAGTCGATGTCACTGCAATGAGACAGTGGTAGCAGAAGAGCTTAAGGCGCCCACGGGGCTCCCCGCCCACCAGCACCCTCTGCTGCTCAGCCTGGCCCCGCCAGTGGCCCTTTAAAAACTGTGTGTGTGTGTGTGTGTGTGTGTGTGTGTGTGTGAGTGAGTGATTGGGGATTGAACCCAGGGGCATTCTGCCTCTGAGATACACCTCCAGCCCTTTTACTTATTTATTTTATTTTATTTTTTTTTTCAGTACTGGGGATGGAACCCAGGGGCATTCTACCTTCGGGCTACATTCTCCAGCCCTATTTTTTAATTTAATTTAATTTTCTTCTTTTGGTGGTGCTGGGGGTGGAACCCAGGGGCTTTCTACCTCCAGGCTATACTCCCAGATCTATTTTCTATTTTACTTGGAAACAGGGTTTCACTAAGTTGCAGAGGGCCTCACTAAGTAGCTGAGGCTGGCTTCGAACCTGCATGATCCTCCTGTCTCAGCCTCCCAAGCGCAGGGATTAAAAGCGTGCACCACCACACCCGGCTCCAGCCCTATTTTTTAGTCTTTTTAATTTTTATTTATTTATTTTTTTTGGTGGTACTGGGGATGGAACCCAGGCTATCTCCAGGCTACACTCCCAGACCTATTTTATTTTATTTATTTATTTACTTATTTATTTATTTATTTTTTGGTGGTACTGGGGTTCCTGGAAGCCCATCTACCTCCGGGCTACACTCCCAGACCTATTTTTACATTTTTTTTTTAAATTTGGAAACAGGGTCTCCTAAGCCAGCACACGCGGCTGGCTTCGAACCTGTGCGATCCTCCTGTCTCTGCCTCCCAAGCGCGGGGATTACAAGTGTGCGCCACCACGCATGGCTCTTTTAAAATTTTTTCTTATTTTTCATTTTTTTGCGGTACTGGGAATAGAACCCAGGGGCATTCTACCTCTGAGCTATGCCCCCAGCCCTATTTTTTATTCTTTATTTGGAAACAGGGTCTCACTAAGTTGCCAAGAGCCTCACTAAGTACCTGAGGCTGGCTTCGAACCTGTGTGATCCTCCTGTCTCAGCCTCCCAAGCGCGGGGATTACAAGCGTGGGTCACCACACCCAGTTGCGCCTGGCATTTATTTATTTATCTATTTATTTATTTATTTATTTATTTTTGGTGGTGCTGGAGTTCTTGGAAGCCCTTCTACCTCCGGGCTATACTCCCAGACCTATTTTATTCTTTTTTAATTTTTGGAAACAGGGTCTCCTAAGCCAGCGTGCGTGGCTGACTTTGAACCTGCGCGATCTTCCTGTCTCTGTCTCTGCCTCCGAAGCCTGAGGATTACAAGCGTGCGCCACCACGCCCGGCTTATTTTTTTAATTTCAAAATGGCCTCACTATGTTGCTGAGGCTGGCCTCAAACCTTGTCATCCTTTTGTCTCAGTCTCCCATTACTGGAATTACAGGCGTGCACCACCACACCTGGCTTTCTGGAGTCTTTTTCTATTGTTTTATTTTTTTTAAATTTTGAAGTGGGGTCTTGCTAGGTTGCTGAGGGTCTAAGTTGCTGAGACTGGCCTCAACCCTGCAATCATCCTGTCTCAGCCTTCCAAGTCGTGGGATAACAGGCAGGTGCCACAGGTCCCCAGCAGGGATGCTCTTCCTGGCCTCTCTGCCTGGCAAGCTGGTACTGGCCCTTAAAGGTCCAGTGTCAAGGTCACCACATCTGAGAGGCCTCCCCTGACCCCGCCCAGGTGGAGTCGGGCCCCTTCCTGGGACTCCTGCTCATGCTTCTATTTATAGCATCCACATGGAGTTTCTTGATTCTTGAGCTGTTGGTCACCCTCCCTGACTAATCCTTAAACGTGTTGTGAGGGCCTTGTGTGAGCCACCTCTGTGCCCGGAGCCCGGCACGGGGCTGGAGTCGCTTCTCCCATGTCTGTGGCACGATTTCCTCCTTCCTAGGCTGATTCTGCACATAGTTATTAGGTACCTGCTGTGTGCCGGGCTCTGGGCTATGCCCCAGGAATGTAACAGGGCACGAGATGAGAAGGATTCCTGCGCCCGGGCCAGTGGGAGAGCTCCGTGAGGAAACCAGGTGGCAGGGGGGCAAGATGTTCCAGGCAGAGGGAGCCGCTGCCATGTTCCAGGGGTAGTGCCAAGACCTGTCAACATAGCAAGGGGCAGAGCGGGAAAGGGTGCAGGGCAGGATGGAAGGAGCAGATGTCAGGGCCCCCGAAGAGACAACCTGCCAGACCGGGCAGGGAGGCAGCTGAGCAGGGGAGCCCATTTTACAGATGGGCAAGCGCAGGTGCTCAGGACCTGGTGCCGAGGTGGGCAGCTGGGGTGCTCAGGACTCCCGGGGGTGGGCAGCTGGGGGAGTTTCCTGGAGGAGGAGGTCCACCGTGGTCACCGACTCATCTTCTAGAGGGGTGCTTCCAAAGGTCAGCTCAGGAAATGCTTCCAGAGCCTTGTGGTCTCCTGGGCGAGTCCCAGAGGCTCCGGGGTGCTCCGCGGGTGGGTGGTAGAGCTGGCATCCCAGCCCCTATCTGACTTAGTCCAGCACTTGTGATTTTCCACGCCACCGACTTTTCCGGAAAGGGTGAGTGAGCGGTGGAGGAAGAGAATACTGATAATTAAGGTCTTTTCCTCTTATCTGTCTGGCCCGCCCCACGCGCAATGTGTGGGCGAGGCCCTGGGGGGGGGGCGTGTGCAGTGTAGACACCGCAGGCAAAGGCCAGCCCCTGCTCAGAGGGCCCCCAGCAGGTGAGTCCCGGTGCATCACCCTGCCTGGACGCCAGGGCTGGCCCCTTGACCTTTGCCCCGGGGTTTCCCGCCTCCCTTAGCCCTGCCTGGCTTTCCATCCATGGTCCCCCTGACTCCAGCACCAGGTCGGTCTGCGGGTCCTGAAAACCCCCAAGGAGCAGAGGGATGACGGGCCTCCGGGGCCCGCTGCAGGTGCCCGAGAGAGCAGGAGACAGCCGGCACGGGCCTCGGGCCCAGGTTGGAATGACACCTCTCCCTCTGAGGCTCAGTCCCCCCCCCCCCGTAGAAGACAAGGGTCCCAACGATCCAACCAAGAAATCACCCCCGGACCCTGGCACGGTGCCCAGCACGCGCAAGGCGCTCGCGGATGTGCGCTGATGCAGGACACGAGCGCGTGCACGCGGGGCCAGGTGCTGAGCCCTTTGCAGCCCGCAGTCAGTCGACAAGCATTTACCGAGGGCCAGCCAACGCCCGGCTCCGGTTTTCCCCCGCCGCAGCTATCGCTGCTCTTTCACAGCGGCGGAAACGGAGGCCCAGGGTGTCGGGGAAGAGTTGCCCAAGGTCACCCCCTGGCGACAGTGTTGTCAAGCGCGACGCGAACCCGGGTCTCCCAGGAGCGTGCACTTCCCTGGGATCTGCAGGGTTTTCTAGATGGCGCGCACCGTGCACGGGCTGGGGCTGCGGGGCCGGGGGCGTGAGGGGCGGGGCCTGCGCCTGACAGGCCCCAGAGGGTGGGCGGGGCCGCCGCGTGACTGGCAGCCAGAGGGAGGAGCTCCGGCCTGGGGGCGGAGCTTTACGGAGCTGGGTCTTCGGAGTGGCAGGCGGGCTCGCGGCGCGGTGGGCGGGGCCGGATCCTGGGGCGCGGAGGCGGGGCTTGCGCGTGACGGGCATGGCCAGGCGGCGTCTGATAGGCAGGGGCCGGGCCCGGAGACCGGCCGGCCAATGGGCGCGCGGGGGCGGGGCCTGCGTCGGCGCCCTCCGACCCGGGCCCCCGCGGCGCTGCCCAGTCTGGCTGTGGCACCGCCCGCTGGGCCGCGTACTTGTCGCTGCCGACCATCTCCTCCGCCGCGCCCGGGCAGCCCGCCCGCAGCCATGAGCACGCAGGGCCCTGGTGGATCCCGCCGCCCTCTGGATTAGTCCTCCCGCCGCCCGGACCTGTCCGCCCCATGGAGTCGCCCGCCTCCAGTCAGCCCGCCAGCATGCCCCCGTCCAAAGGTAGGCGCGCCGGGACCGCGGCCTGACCCCGCGCCCGATCCCAGCCTGGGTGCGAACCCCATCCCGTGGCCCGGCCGGGCGCCAGCGCGCCGGCTCCGAAACCCTCCCGGTGCCGGCCGGGGCCCCGCCCGGGACTCCACCTGGACCTCAGGTTAGGGCCTCGGGGCTGCACCCCGACCGAGGTCTCCCAGGCTGGACGCAGGCTAGGACCTCGTTCCGCTGTCCCCGCTCCAGGTCAGGATCTTCACCCCGACCTCCTCATTTCGGTCCCGGGGCTGCAGCCCCGGCAGAAACTCAGCTGGACTCAGGTGGAATTCACTGGGATCCCCACCTGGATCCTTGGGCTGCACCGGTCAGTCCCCTGCCCCAGGGCTGGGACAAGGCGGGGACTCTACGCCTACTCCGCACCTGGGCCTCAGAGGTGCGCCTGCAGTTGGGGACCTCACTGTGACCCCCATGCCCTGGTGCCCCCCTCCCCCAGCCCTGCATTTCTCCATCCCGCCTGGCCAGCATCCTATCCTGCAGTGCAGGCTCTGACCCCTGACACTTGGCCCCCCACCGGGCCTTAGCACAAGTCCCATCTCCACTGGCTTCCCTCTCTGCACCCGGGGAGTTCTGTGCCCCTGCGTCTCCAGGGCTGATGGCTCCCGGCCTGTCCCTGCAGTCACCAGGCCGGCGTGCATCTATGCAAGGGGGTTTGCTTTCTGTCTTCTCCAAGCAACTGGCCCTTCCTGGAAATTTTTGTGAGGTGGCGGTGGCGGCTGTGGGAGAAGCAGCAGGATTTGTCACGCGGGGGTGGGGGGAGGCAGGGGGAGGATGAGACTTGGAGGACAAAAAGGGGGATTTTTTTTTCCAGGAAGAGAAGCCGAGTGTAGGGGTGCAGGCCTGTAGTCCTAGTACTTAGGTAGTGAGTACTGGGCACTCTGTACTCAGAGTACTGGATGCTCCTGAGTACCCAGTACTCAGGAAGCTGAGACAGGAGGATCACAGGTTTGAGGCCAGCCTCAGCAACTTTGTGAGGTCATGTTTCAAAATAAAATAGGGCTGGGGGTGTAGCTTAGAAGTAGTTCAGTGTCTAGCACCAAAAAAAAAAAAAAAAAAAAGGAAGAGGCTTTCGTCCTTGTCTCAGTGGGCTGGGCTCTGCCTGAGTTCCAAACCGGACGTAGCTGTAATGAATGGGCTGACTCCTGGCTCTCTGAGCCCGCAGCCGCCTCACCCTGCCAACCCCCTTAATGCCCCTGGGCCTCAGCCGCCCTTATCTGTAAGGTGGGCATTGTAGTATGAGGTGAGGTGGGTAGGGGTCAGGGGCCCAGCCTGGAGCCTGGCACATGGACCGTACACCTCTTTGTTCCTGCTGGAGGCCTCCGCCATGCGGTTGGGATCTTGCCTCTAGCTGGAAGCTGCAGGGCAGCCCGAGGACACTTTAGAGGGCTCTGCAGGACAGCGCCCCTCCTCCTCCCCTGGAGGGTCCAAGACCCTGGAGCCCGAGGGGCCCTGGGGAGGGTGTGGGCCCTTCTTGGCCCGTGCTGCTGGAGGCTGCGGTGGCGGCTGTGGGCAGGAGCCGGGTGGGCAGGGTAATTACGTCTTACATAAGTGGGAGGCCGGATCCCTGACCATTGCCCAACCGCCGTGAGTAACTCCGGAGGCACTCGCCGGGGGAGGTGGCTGGGAGGGACTTGCGCCGCGCAGACCTCGTGGACGCAGGACCGGGAAATCAGACACTCTCCACTTGCTCCGAGCTCGGGAAGGGGTTGGAAGCAGTCTCTGCCTTTGACGACATCTCAGCTCTTCCAGGCAGGAGATATCTCATCAAAACAAAAGTGGCAGTCAGAGGATTGGGAAGGGAGGGGGGTCACGCATGTGGTGGGAGGCACCGCGGGGGGCGGTCGCCCCCCTGTGCTGTGTCTTGAGGTCTGCTGTCACCCCCTCCCAGCCGCTCTGTAGAGAGGGCCGGGATGAAATTTCCAACTTGTGGATCCAGGTAACAGGTGGCTTTGGGTGGGCTGGATGGATGTAAGGACTCTCCCTAAGGCCAGAGACCTTGTAGCATTTCTGGGGTCTGGAGAAGGATGTGGTAGGGGTCCTATAATAGTATCCCTTCACTGAAAGTTCTAGCTGGGTACAGTGGCGCATGCCCAGAATCCTGGTCCTTGGGAGGCTGAGATAGGAGGCTGGCAGGTTCCGGGACAACCTCGGTAATACCGTGAGACCCTCGACAACTCAGCGAGACCCTGCTTTAAAATAATAATAAAAAAGACTGGGGGTATAGGTTGGAGGTGGAATGCCCCTGAGTTCAGTCCTCAGTACGAACAAAACAAAACCAAAGAGCTGCTCCTTACCAAACTTGCAGCCCTGCTTCCAGGCTCGGGGCACAGAGGGTCTTGCCAGAGGGTGCACAGCCTGACAGATGGCGCTAGGGCTCCACCAGGACCTGCGGCTTCCCCATCCTCCTCCCCCTGCGCTGGGTGCTTGAGCTGAACCACCCCCCCCCGCCACCCAGGAGGGCACAGGTACTGCCCCTAGTGTGCACAGCCTTTCCCAGTTGGCACCTTGCACGCTTCTGCCAATCCAGCTCCTGCAAGTATGCAAACCCTTGGGGTGGGGGGCAGCGGCTCTGAGCGCAGAGCAACCCCCCCCCCCGCCCCTCCCGCCTTCCCTGGGGAGCTTGCACAGCGGGGCGCGCCCGGCGCCACCGCTGGACCTCACGGGCGCTCCACCTTTGAGCTTCCTGGCTGGCCGCGGCGTCCTGCGTGCCAGGGCCCTGGGGAGTTTTCTTTGGGTGTCGCTGCTGGCCCCACCTCCTCCCCCGCACGGGGCTAGCATGCGGGCACCTGTGAGCGGAGGCCCCGGGACCGCAGCCTGGCCTGGCCGGGGACGTGTGTGCAGGCCGATGCGTGGCTCCCTGCACCCTGCGCCCTGGGAGCAGCGCCGGGCTCGGGCTGTAGGGCGCACCGAGCCGTCCTGGCCCGGCCCTGCCTGCTGGGGTCGCCCTCCCACCCCGCCCGGCGGTGGGCAAGCCTTGGAGGGTGGCACCTCGGGGACTTCCCCCACCCCTGGCGTGACGCACAGGAAACTCTCTATCAGCCAGCGGTGGCCCGGGCGCTGGAGGGAGCCAGGTTCTCGGCGGCCGGCGGAGAGGGCGGTGCTGCCGGCTTCCGGCGGGTGAGTCAGCGCTCCGCTCCGGTGCTGACTCACCCCGCGCCAGCCCCGGGCCGGCGGCTCCCAGGGCGGGGCCCTGGCCGGGGTGAGAGGGGGCCGCCTGGGCCTGGGCCTGGGCCTGGGCCCGGCGGCGCCAGGACCCCCCTGCCAAGTCCCGGCCAGGAACTTCCTCTCTTAGGTCAAAGGCTCGGCTTCCTCTTGCAGGTGGCAGCAGCTGTTTATTGTCCTTAGCTTAGGGGACACCTGGGGTGCACATGAGCCCTGGGGTACTCAGCTGGACCCAGGAGCAGACGCCAGGTGTGGTCAGCAGGTTGGTCCAGGTGAGGCTCAGCCTGAGCCCGCGTGGCAAGGATGTGGAAAGGCCAGAAGACCTCAGGTGCAATGGTGCACACCTGGAATCCCAGTGCTTGGGAGGCTGAGACTGGAGGATGCAGATTTGAGACCAGCGTCGGCAACTTAGTGAGTCCCTCAGCAATTTAGCAAGACCCTGTTTCAAAAAAAAAAAAAAAAAAAAAAAAAGGAGCGGGGCGTGTGGTGGCGCACGCTTGTAATCCCAGCATTCGGGAGGCTGAGACAGGAGGATCGCGGTTTGTGGACAGCCTCAGCTACTTAGTGAGGCCCTCTGCAACTCAGTGAGACCTTCCTTTAAAATAAAGAGTAAAAAATAGGGCTGGGGGTGTAGCTCGAGGAGGTACAATACCCCTGGGTTCCAACCCCAGTACTGCAAAAAAGAAAAAAGAAAAGAAAAAGTCCAATATGGTGTTGCGGTGCTGCACACCTGCAATCCCAGTATTTGGGAGGCTGAGACAGGAGGATCACAGGTTTGAGGACAGCCCCAACAAGTAGTGAGACTCTCATCGACCTAGCAAGACCCTATTTCAAAATAAAAATAAAAATAAAAATTAGGGCCTGGGGTGTAGCTCAGAGGTAGAATGTCCCTCGGCTTGATCTCCAGTACCACACACATGCACATATACAAAAGACCTCAGATTGTGCAGCCTGGCCGCCTGGGGTCAGATCCCAGCTGGTCCCCTTTTGCAATGGACGTTGCACCTGCTGAATCCGGTAAATTGCTTGTCCCCGCACCCACCATGGTACTAGGGATTGAACCCAGGAGTACTCTGCCACTAAGCTGGACCCCCCGCCCTTTTTACTTTATTCACTTATTCTATGGTATTGGCGATTGAACCCAAAGGGCGTTCTACCTCAGAGCTACACCCCTGGCCCTATTTTATTTCTATTTTGAAGCAGGGTCTTACTAAGAGTCTCACTACTTGTTGGGGCTGTCCTCAAACCTGTGATCCCCCTGTCTCAGCCTCCCAAATACTGGGATTACAGGGGTGCACCACCATGCCTGGCTTTTATTTTTTCTTTTGAGATAGGCTCTCACCAATTTGCTGAGGCTGGCCTTAAACCTGTGATCCTCCTGTCCCAGCCTTCCAAGCATTGGGATTACAGGGGTGCACCACTCCACCCCGCTCTGTGAATGACGTCGGCCCCCTAGTTGCGGCCCAGCTTTCAGAGGGGTGGCCTCAGTTTCCTCCTTTGCAGAATGGCACCTGGGACCCTACCTGTGGGGTGGGGGCGGACATCTGCTTTTCACGCTGGCCCAGCGAGGCAGGAGGTGGGGGTGTGGCTGGCTCTGGAGGATGGGCCTGGGTCCCAGTCCTGGGCCACCTCTCTGACCCTCAGCCTCCTCTTCTGTAAAGTGGCAGTATGGCGGTGGATTGGGAGCTAGTGCTTGTCCTGTAAGTGGCATCTGTTATTACCGTGTTATGGTTCCGGTCAAGGCTGCTGTTTCTGAGGGGTGAATCGACAGGTCCGGGCTCCCGGCGATGCCCCCGCGGACTCTACCACGTGTCCTCTCTGGCCCTAGGGTGCCTGGTGCTGGCCCGCGTTTATCAGGCTTTAGCACCTTTTATGTCTGGTCCACAGGCAGGAGCAGGGCTGCCATGGCCCCTAGAGCTGGGGCCCCCGGTCTGTCTGCAGGGCAGGGCAACCCTTGTCCCTGATTTTGGCATCCAGGACTGGAAGGATGAGAGAGGGGAGACGCGGGGCCGGCTGTGGAGACCAGGACAGCCTCCGGCCAGTGCGGTGGGCGGTCCTCTCGCCTCCCTCCCGGCAGGGACCCTGCAGTTCTCAGGCTTCCAGCATGGGCGCCGTCACCCCCTGCCCCTTGCCGTGCCAAGTTGGCATTCTAGGGGGGGCCCGGCTTCTCTGGGGAAGCTGGATCCATCTGCTCCTCCTGTAGTCTTCCTTTATGTGGTACTGGGGATGGAACCCAGGGGCATTCCACCTCCGAGCTACACCTACTAGCCCTATTTTTTATTCTTTATTTTTGAAACAGGGTCTCACTGAGTTTAAAAGAGCCTCACTACATAGTTGAGGCTGTCCGTGAACCTCGATCCTCCTGTCTCAGCCCCCTGAATGCTGGGATTACAAGTGTGCGCCACCACGCCTAGCTATTCTTTCTTTATTTTTCTTTATTTTTTAATTTTTGCGGTACTGGGGATGGAACCCAGGGGCATTCTATCTTGGAGTTACATCCCCAGCCCTATTTTGTATTCTTTATTTTGAAACAGGGTCTCACTAAGTTGCAGAGGGCCTCGCTAACTAAGTAGCTGAGGCTGGCTGCAGCGAACCTGCCATCCTCCTGCCTCAGCCTCCCGGGTCTTGTGATGACAAATGTGGGCCACCATGCCCGGCTTGTCATTTTTATAATTGAACGTGTGTGTGTGTGTGTGTGTGTGTGTGATATGCAGAGCTCAGTGCCCTACAGGGTTCCCAAGCCGACGTCCATGGCCCTCGGGGCAGCTCTGTCTGGTAACGGGGTCGCCCCATCTCCACTCCCACCTGGGCCCCTGGGTGTCCTCGGTGTGGCGCCGGGTAAGGGACCGCTGAGGGCCAGTGAAGCTGCGTGTTTGCTGCTGCTGCACCCAGTGACTTTTCCCCACCTCGACCCCCAAGATGCACACTGTGCAGCCCACGCGTCCCTGGCCCGCATCAACTGGGCCAATGCCACCAGCCTCAGAAGCTTGCCCTGAGCCGGCGGGCGTGACATTGCAGGCAGGCTCCTGGGGCGGGTGCCGTGTGTACGGTGCCGAGGCCTACTGGGGACGGCTGTGCTGTGGGCCGAGGGTCCCCGTCTTCCTGGTCCTCTCTCTCTGCCCTGCCCCCCTTTGTCACCGCCCCAGCCCCAGTGTCCTGGGTGGAGAGGGATGAGAAACAGCCGGCTTTGAGGGTGAGGGTGCCACCTGTCGTTCCAGGGCCGCTGTGGGCGCTGGTCAGTGCTGAATGTGCACTTTAGCCAGGAAGTTGCTTTATTATTATTATTATTATTATTATTATTATTATTATTATTATTTTTGTGGCACTGGGGTGTAACCCAGAGGCTTTCTACCTCCGGGCTATACTCCCAGACCTATTTTTTATATTTTATTTGGAAACAGGGTCTCACTAAGTTGCTGAGAGCCTCACTCAGTAGCTGAGGCTGGCTTCGAACCTGTGCGATCCTCCCGTCTCAGCCTCCCAAGCGCGGGGATTACAAGCGTGCGCCACCATGCCCGGCTTTATTATTATTTTTAATGATTATCATCATTATTATTATTTTTATTTTTAAACCAAGAACACCTTGTTAGGTACCTGTCCCTGTTGTCCCAGGCTTCTCGAGAATTTGCTTGGCAGTAATGAAACCATAAAAACTAAGAGGGCACCTGTTCAGGAAAGACCCTTTGGCTGGGCTGTCACCCCAGTACTTGAGACGGGAGGATCGCAGGCGCGCGGCCAGCCTCGGCAGTCCATGAGACCCTCGGCAACTTGGTGAGACCCTGTTTCAAAACAGGAAGTAAAAAGGGCTGGGGATGGGTGTGTGGCTTGGAGGTAGGATACCCTTGGGTTTAATCCCCAGCACCAAAAAGAATAAAAAAATAGAGAAAAAGACGAAAGAGGAGCTTACTAAATCATCCACGCGAGGAGCTTAGCAGCAGGGCCTCACGGTAGTCGGGGCCCTGGGAGAGCCTGGCCGATCTCACAGTGCCCGGGGGGAGGCCTTGGGGAACCTGGCGTGGGGCTCCCCTTGGCCATCCCAGACACGCTCTGGAGGTGTGTGTCACTGCCTGGAGCCCCTCCCGGGCCAGGCCCTGCAGCCCCATCTGAGTTGTCTGCACCGGTATTTGGCCGGCCGTGTGCTGTCCCTCGTCACCCCCACTCTACCCCTACTCTACTCCCCAACTCCAGACCCCGACTGGAGTTGGGGAGTGACTTGCCCAGGGACACGAAGGTCGGTCCTGGGAGCTTGGTCTTGTTTTTGCCCCTGACCCTCGCTGATGTCCCGGAGGCCATTGTCCCCATGCATAGAACATCAACAGAAGGAACGGCTCAGAGCCGGGCGCGGTGGCGCACGCTTGTAATCCCCGCGCTTGGGAGGCTGAGACAGGAGGATCGCGCAGGTTCGAAGCCAGCCTCAGCTACTGAGTGAGGCTCTCAGCAACTTAGTGAGACCCTGTTTCCAAATAAAATATAAAAAAAGGTCTGGGAGCATAGCCCGAAGGTAGAAAGCCTCTGGGTTCCACCCCCAGTACCACCAAAAAAAAAAAAAAAAAAAAAAAAGAAGGAGGAACGGGCTCAGAGGGGGGAGGGGGTTACACAGCAGCTCAGGCCTCCGGACTGTATTCCCTGCCCAGCGGCTCTGGCAGACATGGGGGCGCCCCCGAGGCGGGCCACAGCACAGGCCCCTGGGCTTAAACAGGCCTCTTTCTTTCTTATCTAAATTGCTTCTATTGAGCGAGGCGTGGTGGCGCACGCTTGTAATCCCCACGCTTGGAGGCTGAGACAGAAGGATCGTGCAGGTTCGAAGCCAGCCTCAGCTACTTAGTGAGGCTCCTAGCAACTTAGCGAGACCCTGTTTCCAAATAAAGTATAAAATAGATCTGGAGTGTAGCCTGGAGATAGAAAAGCCCCTGGGTTCCACCCCCAGTACCACACACACACACACACACACACACACACACACACACACAAATTACTTATATTAAAGTAGCTGATTTCTGTGCGCAGAAATCTTACAGGGACAAAACCACAATTTCTTGCTTCTCTGTGCTGTTCTGTGCGAAGACGCATTTTCTTTCTCTCATGAACTCTGTTCTGCTGTGGCACTTACTGTGCCCAGGAGATGGGCAGCTCCTGCTTCTGCTGGGAGCCCCACTGGATCTTTACCAGCCGCCTCTGCCAGGCTCTCGATCTCAGAAACCCGGGCCTCAGGCTCCTCGCCAGTCAGGGCGGTTCCTGCCTCATAAAATTGTTGAGAGGCTCAGAGAGATGGAACGCCAATTGTGCAGTGCCCAGCCTGTGCAGCCGCACCAACAGCTCTGGCCCTCCCTGCCTGTGTTGCTGGGCCCATGTCACCGGCCGGGCGCCAGCGAAGTGGAGGGGCTGGAGAGGCTCGGAGGCCAGGCCCTGGCCCCGCAGCGCTCAGAGGCTTCCTCTCCAACCCCCAGGGCAGAACCCGGCGTGGTGGCACACCTTGTTGTAGTAATCCCAGTACTTGGGACGCTGAGGTAGGAGGATCGCAGGTTGGAGGACAGCCTCAGCCAGCAGTGAGAATCTCACCTTAGTGAGACCCTGTTTCAAAATAAAAATCAGACTGGGCTGGGGGTGTAGCTCAAAAGTAGAATACCCAAGCCAGGTATGGTGGCACATGCTTCTAATCCCAGCATTCAGGAGGCTGAGACAGGAGGATCTCAGTTCACGGACAGCTTTAGCTACTTAGTGAGGCCCTTTACAACTCAGTGAGACCCTGTTTCAAAATAAAGAATAAAAAT
This sequence comes from Muscardinus avellanarius, assembly GCF_963383645.1. Lineage (NCBI taxonomy): Eukaryota > Metazoa > Chordata > Mammalia > Rodentia > Gliridae > Muscardinus > Muscardinus avellanarius. The sequence continues at coordinate 6,480,359 of NC_137802.1, read as the reverse complement.
GTGGGCAGGGGGTGTAGCTCAGAGGTCAAATGCCCCTGGGTTCCATCTCCATACCCACCAAAAAAAAAAAAAAAAAAAAGAAAGAAAGAAAGAAAGAATAAACGATAGGGTTGGGGGTGTAGCTCAGAGGTAGAATGCCCCTGGATTCCATCCCCAGTACCCCCCCCAAAAAAAAAACAGTACAAAAAGTAGGACACCCCTCAGTTCAATCCCTAGTACAAAGCAAAAAACATAAACAAAAACAAAAAACCAAGCCAGGCCAGGGCCTCTGTGCCCCAGGGCAGGTGGTCCCTTCCCTACAACTCCTGAGTGCCTGCGGTGGCATCCTGACACCTTTGGGGCCTTGGGGGTGTCTGGGCCCTGGAGAAGACGCGCTCAGCGCAGCACAGGGTTCGGCATTAGCTGCGGAGGCTAATGTCCACCCAGGCAGCTCAGTCTCCTCTCTGAGGACCCCGCAGGTGGCCGGGCCTCTCCCCTGCCCGGCAGCAGCCACTTGACTTCTCCCCGCACCCGATGGCCACAGACCTCGGGCTGGGAGTCTCGGACTGGGTGCATGGTGTGTACCCAGCGTTGTCTTGTCGCGGGACACCCCACGTGGGCAGGCTCCTCCGTGAGGGCACTCGTGGCCGTCTCTGGGTGGCAGGGGCTCCTCTCTGGGAGGCACAGCTGGGAAGCCCTTCCTTCCCAGGGTGGGTAGAGGGTCTGGGGTGGAGGGCTGGCAGGGCACCGCTAATCCAGCCCCCTGTGGCGTGGCGCGGTGGACTCCAGGTGGGCGGCCAGTGCCCTAGCCCCATCGCACAGGGACACCCTGATGCCCGAGACCATACAGCTAGGTCGTGGGCTGCCCTGCTGGTACGAGGCGCCCAGGACTGTGGCAGAAGTCCTGCCCGGGCACAGGCGCACTCCCTCTGAGCTTTTCCTCCTTTGGTGTCTTGCTTGGGAGCAGTATCAGGGGAGCCTGTGGGACTCAGGGATAGCTGGTAACTAGCAAACCAGCTGAGCTGCGTGGTCCCAGATCCTCTCTGAGCAGGCGGCTGGCAGGGGCCTGTACCAGCCCGGCTGGGGTTTTGGGGAAGTGTTCTGGGCGGCGGGAATGGCCTGTGTGAAGGCCCTGGGGTAGCAAGAGCAGCTCACCAGGGAGTGGCAAGGGAGAGGCCCACAGGCAGAGATGGGCTAGGAGTTTTGTCACAGTCCAATGGGTACCGTGTGTGTGTGTGTGTGTGTGTGTGTGTGTGTGTGTGTGTGTACACTGTACTGGGGACTGAATGAACCCAGGAGCATTCTACCTCCTAGTCTCACCCCCGGCCCTATTTTTGATTCTTTATTTTGAAACAGGGTCTCACTGAGTTGCAAAGGCCCTCACTAAGTAGCTGAGGCTGGCTGCAAACTACGGCCTCTGGTTTCAGCCTCCCGAATGCTGGGATTGCAAGCATGCACCACTACACCCAGCTTTTAAAATTTTTATTTAAACAAGGTCGCACTAAGTTGCAGAGGGCTCACTAAGTTGTTGAGGCTGAACGCGAACCTGTGATCCTCCTGTCTCAGCCTCCCAAGTACTGGGATTACAAGTGTAATCCGGCTCATGGGCATCTCTTACCAGCGTCCCACTCCCCGTTGGGGACCGCTGTCAGCCCAGAATGGCCCGGGGACACACAGGCCAATTAAAGGGCTGGCCCACAGGCCCCTGCGAAGCCGCTGGCGGGCTTGCGCAGCCGCTTCCATGGTGGCCTGAGAGCCTTTGTTTGTTGTGGTGACGGTCACCACCTCCAGCCGCACCTGGGTAGCCAGCCCCAGGCCGCCCAGCCCTGCCACTGACGGCAGGCATTGACGACGGCTGGTGGCCCAAGGCCGGTTGCTAGGGCAGCCTCGCCCACTGTGACAGCTGGCACAGCTGCCCCAGGGCACCCAGGTCACTTCTGACGCAGCGCGCATCCCTGCGGGGCAGGCGGCCAGGCCAGGCTGTAGCTGCCAGCCGGGGCAGGAGGCGGGCCTCGGCAGCCACCCAGCGGCAGGTGTGGGCGCGCCCTTTGCAGATGGGGACACTGAGGCCTGAGGGCCACCTCTCAACATCGCCAAGCCCTTGCACGAGGTGGAGGCGGTGGCAGGTGGGAGCAGAGGAAGGCGCCGTGGCCAGGAGCTGGAGGGTGCAGGGGGTGGGCTGCCAAGCTGGGCCCAGATGGCGGCAGCCTCCAGGCGATACTTCCCGTTATCCCGAAACATCTTATACTTTGATCACAAAAAGCCTCAAGTCAAGATTAAAAACTACCTGCGCTGGGTGCTGTGGTGCACCCCTGCAGTTCCAGTGTTTAGGAGGCTGAGACAGGAGGATTGCAGACTCAAAGCCAGCCTCTGCGACTTAGTGAGGCTCTGTTTCAAAATAAAAAGCAAAATAGAGCTGGGAGGGTACCTCAGGGGTAGAATGCCCCAGTACACAAAACCAAAAGCAACAGAGCAACCTAGGCTTCTCGGTGTTTAGGGTGGAATTTTCACCCGTCCAGAAAGGCTGGGAGTCACCATGGCAACCTTTGATGGCGGTTCACAGGGGTCACCAGATGTCCATTGCTCAGCCCTGCCACCTGTGTGGGGTAGTGGCTGGCTGAGTGACATTTGTGCCCTGCTCTTCACAGACTCAGAGCCTGAGGTTCAGGGAGGAGGACGGTCTCGGTTCCTGCCTGCCCTTGGAGCCCAGGATGAGGGGCGGGGAGACAGAGACAGAGACAGACAGAGAGAATTGAACCCAGGGGATTCTAACCTCCAAACTGTACCCCCAGCTCTATTTTATTATGAAACAGGGTCTCACTAAGTTGCTGAGACTGTCCTCCACCCTCTGATCCTCCTGTCTCAGCCTCCTAAGTACTAGGATTACAGGCGTGCCAGTTTAGAGGGCAACTTTGGCCAGCGCCAGGGCAGAGGGGCCTGGGGAGCAGGGGCCCCGTGTTATGCAGCTTTTTCTGGGTGACTTTCTTCTTGCTCTATAGAGAATATCAGGTCCAGGAGAACCTGGGAACCCCGGGTGCTGGCTTGTCTGCTGCTCCTCGGCCACGGGAGCCACAGTGAGCTGGACGCCCAGCTCAGAGGAGCCTGGACCCCAGGCTGGTTCGCAGATGGCTCCAGGTCCTGGAGTCCCCTTGGCCGGCGGTGACAGGGCCATTGCAGTCCCCAGGGTGGAGGCAGTAGTAGTAGGGGTGCAGTGGACAGGGAGGTGGGCGAGTGGCTCCTCTGAGAGCCGGGGGCTCTGTGGACCCCTCCCTGGTGGACCCCAGCTCTGCAACCCTTGGGTGTTTGGTACCCTGGGCAAGTCGCCTCTCTCTCAGGGTGTGGCACCTGTCCTCCCAGCTCCTGGGGGCACCTGGCCTGTTCCCTGAACTCCAAGCCTCGTTCTACCCTCCTGCGAGCTGCTGGCAGCTGTGCCACATCCATCCAGAGACGGGCCTCGCCCACGGAGGCTCCCCATAGGCCAGCCAGCGTGCCCCTCACGACACCTGTGTCTCAGGCCAGGCCCCCCGAGGGAGGCAGCACTGGGAGGACAGGGGCCAGAACCTCACTGCCTGGGCCCTGCTACCTCCCCAAGCTCGCCTGGCCTGTCGCCTCCCTCCACGCAGGCGTGCGGGAAGCCCTGACACCCACATCGCCACGCACACTAGAGAGCAGCAGAGCGGAGCTGGCGCGGTGGTGCACGCTGGGCATCCCAGCGCTTGGGAGGCTGAGACAGGAGGGTCGCGGTTCGCAGCCAGCCTCAGCTACTTAGTGGGGCCCTTTGCAACTCAGTGAGACCCTGTTTCAAAAATAAATAAATAGCCGGGCGTGGTGGCGCACGCTTGTAATCCCCGCGCTTGGGAGGCAGAGACAGGAGGATCGCGCAGGTTCGAAGCCAGCCGTGCGCGCTGGCTTAGGAGACCCTGTTTCCAAGTAAAAATGTAAAAATAGGTCTGGGAGTGTAGCCCGGAGGTAGAAGGGCTTCCAGGAACCCCAGTACCACCAAAACAAACAAACAAAAACAAACAAACAAACAATGGAGCTGGGGGAGTAGCTCGGAGGTAGAATGTCCCTCTCACCTCTGTGTTCAACCCCCGGTACCAAAAAAAGAGAAAAGAGAGGAGCCATCCAGAGACCCAGCGGCCCTACTTCCTGTCACACTTGCTTCTCTGGGGCCTCAGTTTCCAGATCTGAGCCGTGGGAGGAAGACGCCCTGCCCCCTCCTGGGTCTCCCCTTTCAGGGGTCGGTGCCCCTGCTGTGCACAGGAAGCTGAGGTCCCCCAGCGTGCCCCCTTCCCCTGGGCCTGGATGTGCACGATGCCCACCCAGCCCCAACCCCGAGTTGCTGATCCCCCCAGGGGCTCCCAGCCAGCACCTGTCACAGGCCTCCAGCCACCCGAATGACACACGGGGAAACTGAGGCTCCGGGAGGGGGGCAGTGGAGCTCCGTCTTCTCCCCCACCCCGGGTGAGGCCTGGGGCAGTCGCAGGGTAACAGAGCCCTGGACTGGGCGCTTCCACGGCAGGAAGTGGCTTCCGGGGAGGCCGGAGCGTGGGCGTGGCCGGCAGCGCGGGAGCCCGCGGGGAGGACGGGGCAGGTCTGGCCACTGGCTTGCAGGCGGCCCAGCACCCGGGTCTCTTCAACCTGGCCTCCGCCTGGCCTCCCTCTGTCTGCCGCTGCGTCCCAGGCCCTTCGTTTCTTTTTGATACTGGAGATTGAGTCCCAAAGCATTCTCCCTCCAAAGCTGTACCGCCAGCCTTTTCTACATTTTATTTTGAAACAGGGTCTCACTAAAGTTGCTGACGGTCTTGCCAAGTTGCTGCCGCTGGCCTTGAACCAGTGATCCTCCTATCTCAGCCTCCCAAAAAATGGGATTACATGCCCAGCCACCAAGGGCTACCAAGTCCTGGTGACCTCATTTTCATTTACTTACATCTATAAAGACCGTATCTCCCAATAACGCCACATCCCTAGGCCCTGGAGTTAAGACTGAACGTATGAGTATTTCCCGAGACCCAGTTCAGCCTCAGACAGGAGCTCGGGACCTACGTCTCCTGCAGGGTCGGTCAGTCAGACCTGCCTTTCCCGGCTGTAAGGCAGGCCGCCGCCCTGGCCCAGCCAAGTCCAGCAGTGTGTGCGGCCCGCCGGGGACCCAGCGGGCCCAGAGGCTCCGGGTCGCCCTCGCTGCGCTAACTCTGATGGGCGTTCATGTCTGAGAGTGGCGACTGAGGTAGGATTCCTCAGGAGCCTTGTCCAGCCCCAGGATGCTGGTGGAGGCTCACCAGACGCCTTCTCTGCCTTGTAGCCAAATCCAAGAGGAAGAAGGATTTGCGAATATCCTGCGTGTCTAAGCCCCCTGCGCCCGACCCCACGTGAGTGTGCCTTGGCTTCCCTGAGAGGCTTCCTAGGGTCCCCGGCAGGAGGATCCAGCAGGAGGGGCCGCCGCCTCACTCCTCCTCCTGCCTGGCTGCTCTGCACCCCCCCCCCAGTCCTTATCTTGGGGGACTCTGCCCAAGGCCGACCCGGCCCCCAGCAGATCTCAGTAGCCCAAGAAGGGGTCACCCCTCTTTTCAGGACAGACCTTGTCCCCACACAGCCGGCTCCTGGGGAGGCCGAGGGTCCCCTGAACTCATGGCGTCTACTTTCTCTGCAGACCCCCCCGGAACCTGGACTCCCGGACCTTCATCACCATTGGAGACAGGGTGGGCACCTCGGAGCTGGGCCCCTGGGGTGGCCGTGGGTGGTCTGCTGAGCTGGGCTCCAGGTTCCCCTTGCTGGCATGGACTCCCCCACCCTCCTGTCTGCCCAGTCTTTCCTTTCCTTTTCCTTTTTTTTTTTTTTTTTTTTTTTTTTGTAGTACTGGGGATGGAACCCAGGGGCATTCTACCTCCGAGCTACACCCCCTGCCCTATTTTTTATTCTTTATTTTGAAACAGGATCTCACTGAGTTGCAGAGGGCCTCACTAAGTAGCTGAGGCTGTCCGCGAACCGCGATCCTCCTGTCTCAGCCTCCCGAATGCTGGGAGTACAGGCCTGTGTGCGACACCACACACACCTGTCTGGTTTATGGCCATTTTCTTTCTCTTTTATTGTGGTATTGGGGATGGAACCCAGAGGCATTCTACCTCTGAGCTACACCCCTGGGCCTATTTTTTAGTCCTTTTTAAAAATTTTTTTAAACAGGGTCTCACTGAGTCATGGAGGGCCTCCCTAAATAGCTGAGACTGTCTGCGAGTCTCAGCCCACCTCTGGAAAGCTGGGATTATTACGCTCATTTTCTAGAGGCCGGTTCAAGGCTGTCAGGCTGGTGACTTGCTCCAGGTCACAGAGCAGGGAGCATCTCCCGGGAGGTTCCCGGCCAGCTCTGACTAACTCCAGCCGGGTGGGGGCTCCAACCCCACACCTTTTCTGTCCCCAAGAACTTTGAAGTGGAGGCCGATGACCTGGTGACCCTCTCGGAGCTGGGCCGCGGAGCCTACGGGGTGGTCGAGAAGGTGCGGCACGCCCAAAGCGGTACCATCATGGCCGTGAAGGTAAGTGGGGCATGCCCTGGCCTCGGGGACACCAGCCAGGGGACAGTGGCTCCACCCTGCAGCTCGCTGATGCAGCCCACCCCTCCCGCTCCCCCCGACCCGCAGCGGATCCGGGCCACCGTGAACTCGCAGGAGCAGAAGCGGCTGCTCATGGACCTGGACGTCAACATGCGCACAGTTGACTGCTTCTACACGGTCACCTTCTACGGCGCCCTGTTCAGAGAGGTGAGCGGGGCGGGACAGGCGCCGCCATGCATGGGGTGGGGGGCTGTCAGTCTGCCCCGTCCTGGGCATCAGGTGCCTGGGACCCAGAGGCACCAGCACGGACCTCCCTGCCTGCACCAAGAGGCCAGCTCTGTGCCGCGATGCCCATCTCTATGAAGTGAGGCCAGGGGTCGCCATGGCTCCCCAGGTTGTCACGGAGGTTGCACACTGGCTGGGCGCGGCCTCAGCCTCACAGTTCTGTGGCTCACCCCTGGAGAGACATGGAGTTAGGGATGAGGTAGGCGTGGACACTGGAGCCTGGCGCAGAGGCCGCGGGAGAGGCAGAGGTGGAGGGGTCCCCGCCCGCCAGGCTGAGCTGTGGCGCATCCCGCAGGGAGATGTGTGGATCTGCATGGAGCTAATGGACACGTCCCTCGACAAGTTCTACCGGAAGGTGCTGGATAAAAATATGACGATTCCAGAGGACATTCTGGGGGAGATCGCCGTGTCTGTAAGTGTCCCCGGCGGGGGCTGGGCTCCAGGGGCACAGCCACACCCGCCTTCGTCCTGCCTGAGGAGACCGGGATCTGGTAGGTCCTGCCCCTAGGCTGTGGGCTACAACGATCCTATGGGCCATTTCTTTTCTTTACTTTTTTTTTCTTTCTTTTTTTTTTTTTTTTTTTTTTTGTGGTACTGAGGGTGGAACTCAGGGGCCTTTCTACCTTCAGGCTCCCAGACCTATTTTATACTTTATTTGGAAACAGGGTCTCCCTAAGTTGCTGAGAGCCTCACTAAGTAGCTGAGGCTGGCTTTAAACCTATATGATCCTCCTGTTTCAGCCTCCTAAGTGCTGGGATTACAAGCGTGCACTACCACGCCCGGCTGGGCCACTTCTAAAAAAAAAACTTACTGTTTTTCTTTTGTACTGGGGACTGAATCCAGGGGACATTCTACCTCTGAGCTATACTCCCAGCCCTATTTTATTTGTTATTTGGAAATGGGGCCTTGCCCCATGATCCTCCTGTCTCAGCTTCCCATGTACTGGGATGACAGCTACGTGCCACCACGTCCGGCCAGAACTTAGCATTCATAACATACCCAGAGGTGGCTCGTGGAGGACCAAGCTGAGGGGGGGGGGATTGCTTTTTTAGTTGACATGTTCCTCGCAGACACAGGGAAAGGGGGAACCCTTTTCAGGGAAAGCTGGGGTTCTGGATCCTGACAGCATTTGGAAACATTTAAAACAGGTGGGGACCCCAGAACCCCTACTGGGTGGCTGTGTGGGGGGAAGAGCCAGAGAGACGGTGGGCAAGGTCCCACAGGGGCCGCGGGGAGGTCGTGTTGGCGTTGGGGGTCAGGTAAAGGCAGGAGGCCCGGCAGGTGCTGGGTGTGGACAGGAGCCCCGGTGCCCGGGGCTGGGGGTGCGGAGGGGGCGGGGCTCACAGCTTCTCATCTGCCACGGAGTCTCAGCCATCCCTCTGCCTCTTCTGTCCCCACCCAGATCGTGCGGGCCCTGGAGCACCTGCACAGCAAGCTGTCTGTGATCCACAGAGGTGAGCGCGCCCCCCCCCCCCCCCGCCAGTGGAGGCTGAGCAGATGGAGGCCCAGACAGAGGGAAGGAGGAGCCCTGTGGGGCCCAGACCCCTTTCTGTCCCTGCGCCTCGCGTCTTCTGGTGCTCGGAGCAAGCACCGCATCTTCTGTGTCCTGAGCAGGGCTGACCAGTTCTGTTTTTATTTTTATTTTTATTTCTATTTCTATTTATTTTATTTCTTTTTTTGTGGTACTGGGGATGGAACCCAGGGGCATTCTTCCTCCAAGCTGCACCCCTAGTCCTATCTTTTATTCTTTATTTTGAAACCGGGTCTCACTGAGTTGCAAAGGGCCTCACTAATTAGCCGAGTCTGTCCAAGAACCGCGATCCTCCGGTCTCAGCCTCCCGAATGCTGCGATTACAAGCATGTGCCACCACGCCCAGCTCCCCTACCCTATTTTTTATTCTTTATTTTTCTTTCTTTCTTTTTTGGTGGTACTGGGGTTCCTGGAAACCCTTCTATCTCTGGGCTACACTCCCAGACCTATTTTTTATATTTTTAATTTGGAAACAGGGTCTCTTAAGCCAGCGCGGCTGGCTTCGAACCTGCGCGATCCTCCTGTCTCCGCCTCCCAAGCGCGGGGATTACAAGCGCGCGCCACCACGCCCAGCTTATTCTTTATTTTGAAACAGGGTCTCGCTGAGTTGCAGAGGGCCTCACTAAGTAGCTGAGGCTGTCCGCGAACAGCAGTCCTCCTGTCTCAGCCTCCCGAATCGCCCGGCCGGCTGCTCCTTTAGAAGTGCTGCTTTTTTTTTTTTTTTTTTTTTCATTTTTCTTTTTTCTTTTCTTTTTTTTTTTTTTTTTTTTTTTTTTGGTGGTACTGGGTTCCTGGGAGCCCTTCTACCTCCAGGCTACACTCCCAGAACTATTTTATATTTTTGAAACAGGGTCTCTTAAACCAGCGCGGCTGGCTTCGAACCCACGCGATCCTCCTGTCTCTGCCTCCCAAGCGCGGGGATGACAAGCGCGCCCACCGCGCCCGGCTTAGATGTACTGTTTTTTTAGACGTGAATGAAACTTAGCCGGGCAACCTGGGAGGCTGAGATGGGAGGAGCGCAGGTTCGAGAACAGTCTCAGCACCTCAGTGAGACGCTGTTCAAATCAAAAGGGCTGGGGGTGCAGTTTCAAGGTAGAACACTGCCACAAAAAATAAAACAAAACAAAAGAACGAGGCCAGGCGGCTTTCCATTGCTTGCTGCCCATCCCAGCTTGCCAAGGCCGGCAGGGGCACAGAGCCCTCTGGTCCTTTTTCTATACGTATTAGCCCTTATGCACATCCTCATGGGACACGGGGCGCATGTGTGTGTCACACGCACATTGACCTGGAGAGTCCCGCTGTGCTGGCTGCCCGCCGGGAGCCTGGCGGGGCCCGTGTTTGTGCACAGACCCTGTCCCCAGGCCTTAACTGACCCAGCCGCCACCTGTCACCTCCTGTCAGAGGACTCGGGTGACGCCCTTGGAGGCAGGGCGCATCCTGGCTCTGCACCAGCTGCGGCCCCTTCCCCTCGTGGTCTGGTCTGCTCCCCGAGCCGGCACAGCCGTGGGGATGGGGGTGCATCGCTGCACCAGACTGAGGAGCCTGCTCCGCCCACAGATGTGAAGCCGTCCAATGTCCTTATCAACAAGGAGGGCCACGTGAAGATGTGTGACTTTGGTATCAGCGGCTACCTGGTGGACTCGGTGGCCAAGACCATGGACGCCGGCTGCAAGCCCTACATGGCGGTGAGTGGGGCCGCCCAGGGAGGTGATTCCTGCACCCCGCAGGGCCCCTTTTGACAAGTCCTGCGAGGCAGGAATTGGGCCCTGGCCGGCCTCAGTTTCCTCCTCACTCCGAGGGCCGGTGGGACACAGTGATCCTGTTACCCTGGCCTGGGTGTTCATCCCCACTGGTCCCTCTTGCAGCCCGAGAGGATCAACCCTGAGCTGAACCAGAAGGGCTACAACGTCAAATCGGACGTCTGGAGTCTCGGCATCACCATGGTAATGTCTGGGGCTGGTCAGACGGAGCTTATGTGGGGCTGCGCCTGGCACATTAAGATTTTCCTGGGGGCTGGGTGTGGTGATACAGGCTTGTAATCCAGTACTTGGGGGGCTGAGACAGGAGGGTTGCAGGCTCACCGCCAGCCTCAGCTACTTAGTAGGGTACTCTGCAATTTAGTGAGATCCTGTTTCAAACAAAAAATAAGCCGGGTGTGATGGCACACAACTCATCCCAGTATTTTGGAGGCTGAGACAGGAGGATCCTAGGTTTGAGGACAGCCTCAATGAGTAGTAAGACTCTCATCAACATAGTAAGACCCTGTTTCAGAATTTTAAAAAAGAAGGCAGGTGTGGTGACGCACACTTGTAATCCCAGCATTCGGGAGGCTGAGACAGGAGGATCGCGGTTCGCGGACAGCCTCAGCCGCTTAGTGAGGCCCTCTGCAACTCAGTGAGACCCTGTTTCAAAATAAAGAATAGAAAAAACAGGGCTGGGGGTGTAGCTCAGAGGTAGAATGCCCCTGGGTTCCATCCCCAGTACTGGGGAAAAAATAGTCAGCCGTGGTGGTACAGGCCTGTAATCTTGGTGCTTGAGAAGCTGAGGAAGGGTTGCAGGTTGGTGGCCAGCCTCAGCAACTCAGTGAGGCGCTCTGTGACTTAGTGATACCCGCTTCCAAAATAAAAGAATGAAATAGGGCTAGGGCTATAGCTTGGAGATAGAATGCCTCTGGATTCAATCCCCAGTACCACATACACAAAAAGAATTCCTTCGTATCCTGGCATAGTGTCTCACATATGTAATCCTGGTACTTGGGAGACTAAGACAGGAGGATTGCAGGTTCAAGGCCAGCCTCCACAAACTTAGTGAGACTGAGCAACCGAGGGAGACCCTGTTTCAAATAAATAAATGAAAAGAGCTGGGGGTGTCGCTCAGAGGTAAAATGCCCCTGGGTTCAATCCCCGTTACCACCAAAAAAAAAAAAAAAAAAAAAAAAGTTTCTGTGTGCTGTGGAATGTCTGGGAGGGCCGCAGTCCCCTGCTTGGTGGTCTGGCTTACACATCAGGAACATTCCCCACGTCCCGTGATGTGATTTCAGCCTCTGGACTTGTCCACAGGCCTCTTGGTGCATGGTGGGGACCCAGCCAGTGCCAAAGTGAGATCCTGCCACACAGGTCAACTCCAGAGCAAGATGAGTACTTAAAAAGGGCCGGGGGAGCCGGGCGTGGCAGCACACGCTTATAATCCCAGGGCTCGGGAGGCTGAGACAGGATCACGGCCAGCCTCCGCTACTACTTAGCAGGCCCTCTGCAACTTAGTGAGACGTTGTTTCGTTTTCAAAATAAAGAATAAAATAGGGCTGGGGTATATTTTGGAGATGGAGCACTCCTGGGTTCAATTCTCTGTAACCCTGCAACACACACACACACACACACACACACAGAGGGGCGGGGAGAGAGAGAAAGTACCCTAAGACTGCTTGGTCCTGGCTGTTCCCATGCACACACGCACGCTCCATCTACCTCCCGCAGCGCGCATCCTGCACCTGGGGCGCCTGTCTTGGTGCTAAGGCCCTTGCTCAGCACGGTTATTATGGCTCTGTCTGGACCAGGCCTCCTCGGAGCTGAGGCCTCCTGGTCATCTGTGTGGCAACATCCTGGTCCCAAGGGCCATCACTCGCCCAGGTCCGGGCATTCTCTGTACTGTCTTGGATGGGGGCCTGGGCTGACCCGATTCCTGTTTTGAACTTTTTTAAAACCATCTGGTTTATTTTTATTTATTTATTTATTTATTTTTGTGGTACTGGGGGTGGAACCCAGGGGCTTTTCTACCTCCAGGATATACGCTCAGACCTACTTTATATTTTATTTGGAAACAGGGTCTCACTAAGTTGCAGAGAGCCTCCCTAAGTAGCTGAGGCTGGCTTCCAACCTGCGCGATCCTCCTGCCTCCGCCTCCCAAGGGCGGGGATTACAAGGGTGCGCGACCACGCCTGTCAGCTGATTCCTGTTTTCATCCCAGTACTGAGCCCTGGAAGCTAGAGTTTGCTGGAGGCCTGCTGGCCTGGCTTGCGAATGTATCTGCCCGCTATGGGTGTGTCATGGGGCTGTGTGTCCAGGGTGGCCGTGGGACCTGCTGGCGCCGTGTTGTCTGCAGGGAGGCCCGGGCCCAGCAGGAGGGCGAGACTGTGCCTGGCACCTACTGTTCAGGAGGCAGAGAAAAGGCCCCGGAAGCAGAGGCAGCATCCCTGGGTGGGGTTCACCGATCAGACGATGCCCTTGGGGTCTCCCTTTCTGGTGTCCGCAGAGAAGATGTGTTGAGTCATTAATTCCCCAAACAATGGTACAAAGAAATGGCGGCAGACACTTAAGTGTGCCAGGGAGACTGGAGAGGCGAGTAGCTTGTGACCACAGGGGACCCATCTAATTGAGATGTCCTGCAGACTGCGGCCTCTCAGCGCCAGCCCCTGGGCTTCCCGACCACACCGGGCTGTGGCCGTTAGGGAAAATGCTCTAAGTCAGTGTTTGAAAACTGACATGGGCTGGGCGTGGTGGCGCGCACTTGTAATCCCAATATTTGGGAGACCGAGACAGGAGGATCGCAGGCTCACAGTCGGCCTCAGCTACTTAGTGAGGCCCTCTGCAACTTGCTGAGACCCTGTTTCAAAATAAAGAATAAGAAATAGGGCTGGGGCTGTAGCTCAGCGGTAGAGTGTCCTGGGTTCCATCCCCAGTACTGGGGGAAAAAAAAAAAAAAATCTGTCGATGGGCCAGGCATGGTGGCGCAGGCTTGTAATCCCAGTACTCGGGAGGCTGAGACAGGAGGATTGCAGGTTCACCACCGGCCTCAGCTACTTAGTGAGACCCTTTGCAACTCAGTGAGACCCTGTTTCAAGATAATGAATAAAACAGAGGGCTGGGAGTGTAGCTTGGAGGTAGAATGCCCTGGGTTCCATCCCTAGTACCACAAAAAATGTACATGTAAATAAATAAAGAGGCTGCGGGTGTATCTTGGAGGTACAGTGCCTCCAGACTTGACGTCCAGCATTACCACCACCACCAACCCCACCAAAAAAAAGAGAAGAAGAGATGGTATGAAGGGGCCGGGCGGGCGGGCGGGCGGGCGGCGCTGGCGCTGGCGCTGGCCCTGGCGCTGGCCCTGGCCCCATCTTGGTCTGCGCTGAGGGCGGGCCTCTCACTCCATCTGTTCCTGGTGGCCTGCTGACCTCTGTCCCCCCTGCAGATCGAGATGGCCATCCTCCGGTTTCCCTATGAGTCCTGGGGGACCCCTTTCCAGCAGCTGAAGCAGGTGGTGGAGGAGCCGTCACCCCAACTCCCCGCTGACCGTTTCTCCCCTGAGTTTGTGGACTTCACTGCCCAGTGGTGAGTGGACCCTGCTGAGCCCGGCCAGCATCCCCGCACCCACACCACCCTGTCCTAGCCAGATGCCAGCTCCTTTCTGTACAACATTCCCTTTTCCTTTAGCAAATAAACTCCCAAATAATGAAGACAAAAAAAAAAAAAAAAAAAAAAGGAGCTGGGTGCAGTGGCACACACCTGTAATCCTAGTACGTAGGAGGCTGAGACAGGAGGATCACAGGTTCAAGGCCAGCCTCAACAACCTAGTGAGACCCTCAACAACTTAGCAAGACCCTATTTAAAAATAAAAAATAAAAAAGGAGCTGGGAACGCCAGGCATGGTGGCGCGCGCTTGTAATCCCCGCGCTTGGGAGGCAGAGACAGGAAGATCACGCAGGTTCGAAGCCAGCCTCAGCTGGCTTAAGAGACCCTGTTTCCAAATAAAATATAAAATAGGTCTGGGAGTGTAGCCCGGAGGTAGAAGGCCCTTGGGTTCCATCCCCAGTACCACACACACACACACACACACACACACACAAATAATAATAATAATAAAAGGGGCTGGGGTTGTAGCTCAGAGGAAGAATGCCCCTGGGTTCCATCCCCAGTACCATAGAGAAAAATGAGAAGATCCTATGAACATCTATGTGCTGCGAGCAAAGAGATACTCAGAGGAAAATTCATAGCCCTTTTTAGGAAAATTCATAGCCCTTTTTCTTTTAGTAGAAAATCAGAGAAGCTGGAAACAGACAAACCTAGCCAACAGGAATCATTAATCAGCCTGAACCCTTCTAATTGAGCTCACCCCTCTCCCTGGACCCATAATACAGAGTCTCCCTTCCTATTAAGGATAAGCAAGTCCATGGTTGTTAGGAAGAGCATTTCAGGGACCGTTACCATGGAAACTCACCCATCATTATGGAGACAACCCCCGATAGACTTCGGTCCACGCTGGGAGACCCCCTAGGTGGTCCTGCTCCTCCTTCCCCTGCTGCCCATGGGGCAAGCCCAGGCTGGTGAACGGGAGCCTCCATGTGGGCGGCTCACTCTGTCCTCCTGTCCCCGTAGCCTGAGGAAGAACCCGGCGGAGCGCATGAGCTACCTGGAACTGATGGTAAGTGGCGGCGGCGCCGGCTCCGCTCCCCCGTGGGCAGGCGCTGCGTCTGTCTGTCCCTCCTTCACTGGGACACTCGGCTTCCTCCCAGGCTCTGAGGGGGACACACGGGCCAGGGCAGAGGGACTCACCAGGAGGGGCCTTTGAACCATCCCCGGGGGTGGTGGAGGCGGGCTCCCTGGGGAAGGAAAGGCGGGTGGAGAGGGCGCCCCCCAGCAGCGGGCTGCTGCAGGCTGGGGAGTCATGGGGGACCTCTGGGGGCAGAGGTGAGTAGGAGGGCCCCCCACAGAGTCACTGTCTCCCGTCCCCCACCAGGAGCACCCTTTCTTCACCTTACATAAAACCAAGAAGACAGACATCGCTGCCTTCGTGAAGGCGATCCTGGGGGAAGACTCGTAGGGGCGGCCTGGGCCCCCTCCGGCCTCCCACAGCCATAAGCTACTGCCACCCTGGCCCCGGAGTCCCGGAGGAACCGAGGGGGCTGCTCCCGGCTGGCCCTGCAGCCGGCCCACTGTCCCAAGTGCCAAAGAACCAGACCTTCGGGGCCCCCGGCCGGCCCACGCGGGTCCCACCAGTGCCTCTGCCCCAGCGGCTCCAAGGACCCTGCTCCGCTCCGAGCCCCCAGGCGTGGAGGGGCCTGGACACCCCCGCTGGACGCGGCTGCCCGCACAGAGAAGGCCGCGGGTGTCCACGCCACGCCTAGCCCTGGACGCCTGCTCGGTGTATATTTTTTTAACCTCTCAACTGAATGGACTTTGCACAGTGGCCCGGGGTGGCCACACCTCGGCCCTGGCTCAGTGCGGAGGACCCAGGATCAGGGTGAGCCTCAGGACTCCCCCAGGCTTCCCCAAGGGAGACCTTGAGCCCGTGCGGCCTCGAGCGGTGCGGGCTCGCCTTCGATGATTTTAAATGTATCCTCTGTTCACTCTTTCTTTTGCTTTGTGGGTTTGGCTTTTTTTTTTTTTTTTTTTTTTTTTTTTTTCTTGCATGGTTTGGAGCTGATCACTTCTCTTCCAACACCAGTGTACCAGCCCCGCTGCCAGGCCCGGGGTCGGCCCAGAGCCCACCGGGGGAGCCGTCCCCTCACACCTGGAGTTGCCTGCTGCTGGGGATCTGCTTTGGTGTTAAAAACAACCCAAAAACCCAGAAAATATATTTTTGTCAAACATGGTAGCACACGCTTAGAATCCCAGTCCTTGGGAGGTTAAGACAGGTCGATCACGGGTTCCAGGACAGCCTCGGGAACGTAGCGAGACGCTGTCTCAAAATAAAAAAATAAGAAGGGCTGAGGGGGTAGCTCGGAGGTGGAACGCCCCTGGGTTCAATCCCCAGTACAAAAAAAGGAAAAAAAAAAATTTTTGGTAGAAAGGCCTGCCCATCCGGGGGTCCTTTTCCTGATGGGTCGGGGTGAGTACCTGGTTGCTGTTTTAATAAAAAAAAATAATAAAAGTAAAAGTAAAAATGGGACAAGGGGTTGTGTGAGACTGTATGACTGTTGCAAGTCCCCTCTCCCCAGGAAGGTCTGGGGTCCCTAGAAGGCGCCTTTACCCGGGACAGCATGGGGCGAGTGACCCACGGGGGCCCTGTCCGAGTTTGGGAGCCAGTTTCCCCAGGAGGACCCAGAGGCTCCCAGAGGCCTGTGGCCATCCGGGCGTCCGGCCACGCTGGACAGAACAGGCCCCACGCTCGGCACCCCTGTGGGGATGGTGATGTGCCGTCCCTAGTTACAATGAGAAAACCCCAGAGCCACATAGCTCGCCAAATGGAGAAACTGAGGCCCTGGGCCAGGTAGCGACATCCCGGAGGAGACTCGGGGCGAGGGGCAGCTCCGTGAAGGCTCCCTTCCAAGGTGCTGCCCTTGAGGTGTGGACAATGCAGGTGCAGCCCTCCTCTGTCAGGCTAAAGCAGAGGCAGTTGATTGGCACATGTAAGTGGGAATGGGTTCACTTCGGGCATGGTTGGATCCAGGAGCTTGGCTAATATCCCCCTAGCTCTGTTCTCAGTCCCTCCCGCCCCCCCAGTAATGTGGATGGAACTCAGGGGCATGCTACCTCTGAGCTACACCCCAGTCCTACATTTCATTCTTTATTTGAAACAGGGTCTCCCCCTGGCACCACACTTTTAGAACTGTCCTCTGGCTCTGCCCCTCAGAGTTTCCATCTGAGGCCTTGTTCTCCCTGCCCTCCGCCTAGGCCTCCCTCCTGGGGGTCACTTCCTTGGGGCCCTGTGACCTGTCGCTGTGCATCCCTGGCGGGAGGAGCCGGCGAGGCCGAATGGATGGATGCATACTTGCATGGGCCGGGAGGGAAGGACCCGCAGCTCTGCAGGCCGGGGGGCGCGAGCAGAAGGGCCGGCGGGCGAGTGCCATCGCGGTGCGCGCGCGTCCCTCTCCCCGCGCGCTCCCGGCCGCGGAGCCCAGGGGCGCGGCCCCGGTCGCCTCTCCAGCAGCCGCCAGGAGGCGGCAGAGCCCCGACTTTGAGCGGGCCCCGCCCGGCCTCGGGCGCGGGGTTCCTGGAGCTGGAGGGCACTGGTCGGCCCCGGAGCCACCGTGCGCCCGGCGGGCTGCTGCAGGCCGAGCTCGCCTGCTTCTCCTGGTGCACAGCCCTCTACAGCTGGCAGATCGCCCCAGGGAGCTCGACGCTTTGGCACAGAGGCGCTGCAGAGGAAGGTGCAGCTGGCGAAGCCCCTGCGGGGTCTCAGAGCCCTTGAGAGTTCGCCAAGCCCTGGTTGGAAGAGACGGCACTTCGGCCCTTTCCAGATTCCCTTATGGTTCCTGGGCGCATCTGCTCTCCCAGGATCCGAGGGCCCTGCACCCTCCCTACGACACAGCGGGGGGCCTCCACGGGCTCCCTGTCCCCAGAGACCGGCCCCTCTCCCCTTCCGCCCTAAGGATGGAGCCTGGATGGGTGCCTGGCCCCCGACCGCTGCGTAAGCCACCGACCGGCCCCTCGCACAGACCCGGCATTAATGTGTCTCTCTGGACAGACAGATGGCATTGGGACTTTGTTTCCATTACAGCCCAGATAGCTTCCTCATCAGGCACCATTAACATTGCAGGAGACAGGCAGGCCTGTGCCGGGCAGGGAGGCCTCGGGGAGAGAGGACCAGTGACCTGGCGGCTTTCCTGCTACCCATCAGCTCAGTCCCACCTCCGCTCAAAGCCCTCTGTGGCTCCCACCTCCCCCAAAGTCAATCTCTCCTCTCTCCCCTCTCTCTCTCTCTCTCTCTCTCTCTCTCTCTCTCTCTCTCTCTCTCTCTCATACTGGGGATGGAACCCAGGGGCATTCTACCTCTGAGCTACACCCTCAGCCCTATTTTTTATTCTTTATTTTGAAACCGGGTCTCACTGAGTTGCAGAGGGCCTCACTAAGTAGCTGGGGCTGTCCGTGAACCACGATCCTCCGGTCTCAGCCTCCGGGATGCTGGGATGACAAGCATAGTTCGCCCGCCCGGCTCCCCTTCAGTTCTGAAGCTCTCCTGACTGGCTTGGGCTCACGGAAGGGGCCAGCCAGTGGCCCCCTCTTCTGGCTCTAGCTCAGGCTGTTTTCCTGGCTTCTTGGTGAGCAGGCAGGACCAACATCGCCAGCTCATCATCCCTCATTAGAGGCCTATGAGCATCCAAGCATCCGCCCCAGCCTCCATCCACCCGAGGCCGGCATCCCTCCCCAACCACGCCCCCACAGACACCTGCCAGCTCCTGCTTGCTTATCTCCCTGGATGGGGAACTCACTCCCGCATGGAACGGGCTCTCTGGGGTTGGGGGGATCCGAGAGCCGCCTAATTGTCCCTCTTTTGCTCTGTGGGCCTGTGGTGCGAGGGCCCCATGTGTAAACTCTGGCGCGCTCTGCTCACTTCGCTGCCTCTTGTGAAAGCTGTTGTGAATCCTTTTGGAAAGCTGGTGGGAGGGCCTATATATATAACCCGTGGAGCTGTGCCTATGACACTCGCTGGTCTCTGGACCCAGGCCAGGGCCTCTTCCAGCTATCGCCAAGGCTCAGCGAGCCTCAGGCGCTGCCCGAGACCATGGGAACCAGGGCAGCCCAGAAACCCAGATACCCTGCCCCTGGCCAGAGCTCTGCCCCACCCCAGCGGGCCGCCTGCCCAGCTAACTTCAGCTGCAACCGCCCCCTCTGGTATGGCAGAAACTGTGGGCTGTTCTATTCCGGTCCAGGGCCAGCCTCCTGGAGACTCGAGTTGGGCGAGGCTGGGAGAAATAGCGCCAGCTGCAATCTCTGGGTAGGGATGGCAGAGTTGAGCTGCGCACCTAAGAGGTCCTTCTCTGCTGCAGCTCCCGAACCTTCCAGGACCTCCCGTGGCACTCAGGGAAGAGGAAGCCCAGCATGAACTCTCTGCAGCAGGGTCTCTTGTCTGGGTTGTTCTCTGCAGGGTGTGGTGCATGCTGGGTGTGATGTAGGAGCCTCCGACCATCAATGGCTTTCTCTCTCTTTTTTTTTTTTTTTTTGGAGGGGGTGTCTGGGGATGGAACCCAGAGGCATTTGACCTCCGAGCTACACCCCCTGCCCATTTTTTTATTCTTTATTTTGATACAGGGTCTCACTGAGTTGCAAAGGGCCTCACTAAGTAGCTGAGGCTGCCCGCGAATCGCAATCCTCCGGTCTCATAGCCTCCCTAATGCTGGGATTACAAGTGTGTGCCACCACGCCCAGCTCAACCAATGGCTTTCTCTACCTGGGGCCATAGTGGGGCTAGGACAGACCTGGGCCGGCCCTCAGCAAGCTCAGCCAGCGTGTCCCATTAGGTGGAAACAAACTTGCTTTTTTTTTTTTAAATCCATATTTATATTACTTTATTATTTGTAATGGTTTCCAGCAAATTTTATTTTTTTGCGATTTTTTTTGGGAGATAGTGGGGTTTGGACCCAGGCGCATTCTACCTCCAAGCTATACCCCAGACCTATTTTATTCTTTTATTTGGAAACAGGGTCTCACTAAGTTGCGGATAGCCTCAGTAAATTGCCGAGGCTGGTTTCAAACCTGCGATCCTCCTGTCTCAGCCTTCCAAGTACTGGGATTACAAGCGTGCGCCATTATATCTGGCACCCCAAACCCTTTTTATTTCTTACTTTATATTTATCTGTAACACAGGGGATCAAACCCAGGGACATTCTACCTCTAAGCTACACCCCCCTGCCCTATTTTATTTTTATTTCATTAAAAAAAAAGTTTTTTTGCAGTACTGGAGATGGAACCCAGGGCATTCTAACTCTGAGCTACACCCCCAGCCCTATTTTATTTTTATTCTTTTTTATTATTTGTTTATTTATTTATTTATTTATTTTTGGTGATACTGGGGTTCCTGGAAGCCCTTCTACCTCCGGGCTACACTCCCAGACCTATTTTATACTTTTTATTTGGAAACAAGGTCTCTTAAGCCAGCGAGGCTGGCTCCGAACCATTGCGAGCCTCCTGTCTCTGCCTCCCAAGCGCGGGGATTACAAGCGTGTGCCACCACGCCCGGCTTATTTATTTATTTTGTGTGTGGTACTGGAGATGGAACTCAGGGACTTTTCTACCTCCGGGCTACACTCCCAGATCTATTTTCTATTTTATTTGGAAATAGGGTCTCACTAAGTTGCCGAGAGCCTCACCCAGTAGCTGAGGCTGGCTTCGAACCTGCGCGATCCCAAGCGCGGGGATTACAAGCGTGCGCCACCACGCCCGGCTTGCTTGTATTCATGACTGCCATCCTAACTAGTGTTAGATGGAACCTCAAGGTAGTTTTGATTCGCATCTCCCTGATTTTCCTGATTGCTAATGATGTTAAACATTTTTCATATATTTTTTGGCCATTTGGATTTCTTCTTTTGAGAAGTCTATTTTATTCAATAGTAACTTTTTTTTTTTTTATGGTGGTAGTCGTACCTGGGATGGAACCCAGAGGCATTCGATCTCCGAGCTATACTCCCCACCCTATTTTTTTTTTTTTTTTTTGGTGGTACTGGGGTTCCTGGAAGCCCTTCTACCTCCGGGCTACGCTCCCAGACCTATTTTATATTTTTGAAACAGGGTCTCTTACGCCAGCGCAGCCGGCTTCGAACCTGCGCGATCCTCCTGTCTCTGCCTCCCAAGCGCGGGGATTACAAGCGTGCGCCACCACGCCCGGCTCCCCACCCTATTTTTTATTCCTTATTTTGAAACAGGGTCTCGCTGAGTTGCAGAGGGCCTCAGTAAGTAGCTGAGGCTGGCCGTGAACCGTGATTCTTGGATCTCAGCCTCCCAAATGCTGGGATTACAGCGTGCCCAACCATGCCCGGCACAAGAGTACATTTTTCTAACTCAGTTATTTGTGTGTGCGCGCACGTGTGTGTGCGCGCGCTTGGTGTTTTACAAATGTTTAAACAGTAATTCCCACCTCTCCCACGAGCATTCCCTCCCTCAGGGGAAAGCTCAAATTAAATTAAAATTAATCAAATCATGTCAACAAACTCAGTTTAGTTACAATTAAGCGCGTCGACCTGATTAATTCGTTTTTCAAAGCTCCTGAGGTGAAGGGGACGTGGCAGTTCTGGCCAGGGAGCAGGCTTGGAGGCGGCTGCACCAGACCCTCGCAGGCCACACCAGAGGCAGGTTTTCTTTCTTTCTTTTTTTTTTTTTTTTAATGGCATTGGAGATGGAACCCAGGGGCATTCTACCTCTGAGCTGCACCCCCAGCCTTTTTAAAACAATTCTTTATTTTATTGTTATTTTATTTTATTTTGCGGTACTGGGGATGGAACCTAGAGGCATTCGACCTCTGAGCTACACCCCCAGCCTTTTTAAAAAATAATTTATTTTATTTTATTTTTCCAGTACTGGGGATTGGACCTAGGAGCATTCCACCTCCGAAGTACACACCCAGCCCTATTTTTTATTCTTTATTTTGAAACAGGGTCTCACTGAGTTGCAAAGGGCCTCACTAAGTAGCTGAGGCTGTCCTCAAACTGTGATCCTCCTGTCTCAGCCTCCTGAATGCTGGGATTACAAAAGTGTGCCACCACGCCCGGCTCCAGCGTCACTTTTAAGGCAAGGGAAAGACATGATCTTTTTTTTTTTTTTTTTTTTTCATGGTACTGGGGATTGAACTCAAGGATATTCTAACTCTGAGATGCACTCCAGCCCTTAGACATTTGTCTTTGGAAGCAGGTTCTCCCTGCTCCTGCCTCGGTCTCTCATGTGCTGCTGGGATTGCAGGCATATGCCACCATGCCCTGCGCAGGTTAGGTTTCAGAGTAAGGGTCTCATCCTCCTGGGCAGCTCCTTCCTAGATTCTTCTGGCCCCTTCCTCCTCCACCTTCTTGCCCAAGATGCCACAGACCTCCTACATCTTTCCTGTGCCATTGGGGCCCTCCCTGGCAGGAGCCCCTTTACTCATCCGTAGAATCTTCTGTGCTTTTCTTTTTAAAAGACCATTATCAGCCGGGCATGGTGGTGCGCGATTGTCATCCCAGTTCTTGGGAGGCTGAGACAGGTGGATCGCAGTTCACAGACCCCTAGCTACTTAACGAGCCCCTCTGCAACTCAGTGAGATCCTGTTTCAAAATAAAGAATAAAAAATAGGGCTGGGAGAGTAGCTCAGAGGTAGAATGCCCCTGGGTTCAATTCCTAGTACTGCAAAAAAAAAAAAAAAAAAAAAAAAAAAGA
Organism: Muscardinus avellanarius; assembly: GCF_963383645.1. Taxonomy (NCBI): domain Eukaryota; kingdom Metazoa; phylum Chordata; class Mammalia; order Rodentia; family Gliridae; genus Muscardinus; species Muscardinus avellanarius. The sequence goes on along the minus strand of NC_137802.1, from coordinate 6,457,962 downwards.
CCAAAATCAGCTGGGCTTGAGGGTGCACACCTGTCATCCCAGTACTTGGGAGGCTGAGACAGGAGGATCGCAGGCTCAAGGACAGACTCAGCAAGTAGTAAGAGTCTCGTCAATTTAGTGAGAACCTGTTTTAAAATAAAGTACAGAGGGCTAGGGGTGTAGCTTGTAGAATGTCCCTGGGTTCAATCCCCAGTAAAAAAAATAAATAAAAGATCTGAGGCATTCCATCTCATATAATGTTTTTGTCCTCCTCCTCCTCCTCCTCCTCCTCCTCCTCCTCCTCCTCCTCCTCCTCCTCCTCCTCCTCCTCCTTCTCTTCTTTTGGGATTGAACATGGGGGTGTGTGTTCTACTTCTGAACTACACCCACAGCCCTTTTATTTTCTTTTTACTTGGAAACAGGGTCTCTTAACGCCAGCGCGGCTGGCTTTGAACCTGCGCGATCCTCCTGTCTCCGCCTCCCAAGTGCGGGGATTACAAACCTGCGCCACCACGCCCGGCCTATTTTTAAAATTTTGAAACAGGGCCTCACTAAGTAGCTGAGACTGACCTTGAACACTCCATCCTTCTGTCTCAGCCTCCCAAATACTGGGATGACAAGTGTGAGCCATCACACCTGGCCCATGATGACATTTCTGTTGGGTTTTTGCTTCCTTTGTTTTGTGCGTAGTACTGGGGACATTCTACCTCCAAGCTACACCCCCAGTCCTATTATTTTTTGTGGGTCTGGGAATGGAACCCAGGGACATTTGACCTCCGAGCTATGCTCCCTGCCCTATTTGAAACTGGGTCTCACTGAGTCGCAGAGGGCCTCACTAAGTAGCCGAGGCTGTCCGCAAACCGCGATCCTCCTGTCTCAGCCTCCAGAATGCTGGGATGACAAGCGTGCGCCACCACGTCCGGCTCCATTCTGACATTTCTGACAGCCAGCTGTCATTCATCGTCACGTGCCCGCCCTGCTCCACAGGGACACCTCCTCTCTTGGCTGTGGCCCTGGCTCCTGGTTTCCACTGCGGTAAATAACTTCACCGTGGATATTCTTGTGCAGGCAGCCTTGTTGACGGTTCAGACTTTGGATAATTTCCTGGGGCACAGTTCCCAGAAATGAAGTGGGGGAGAGGGGAAGAACACTGCCACGGGCCGTGCGTCCAAACGGCTGCCTGGCCCCGGTGTGCCAGCTCCCAGGCCATCTGCAGAGCCAGAGGATGGTGTGCTAATTTGATACTGGGGATTGAACATCGAGGTTCTTAGTTTTATTTATTTATCTTGTTGTGGTACTTGGGATTGAAACTGGGGACATTCTCTCCTTGAGCTAGATTCCCAACTTTTTTATTTTTTATTTTGAAACAGGATCTTGCTATGTTGCTGAGGCTGGCCTCGAACCGGCAATCCGGCTGTCTCAGCCTCCCAAGCACCAGAATGAAAGGGACAGGCCCCTGTATCTGACCGTGGATCAAACTGAGGCCAGTTCCCTGCTTTCTCCAGGCTTTTGGTTTGGTCTATGTTTTGGAGTCAGGTAGTGAGATGCCTCCAGCTTTTTTCTTTTGTTCAGGATAATTTTGGCTATTTCAGGATTTTGTTTTGTTTTGTGCTTTCAAATATATTCTGTATCTCTCTCTCTCTCCCTCCCTCCCTTCTTCCTCCTCCTCCTCCTCCTCCTTCTTCTTCTTCCTTCTCTCTCTCTCTCTCTCTCTCTCTCTCTCTCTCTCTCTCTCTCTCTTTCTCTCTCTTGGCTGCCCGGCCGGGTCTGGGGATGGAACCCAGGAGCATTCTACCTCCAAGTTACACCCCCTGCCCTAGTTTTTATTCTTTATTTGGAAACAGGGTCTCACTGAGTTGCAGAGGGCCTCACTAAGTAGCTGAGGCTGTCTGCGAACCACGATCCTCCTGTCTCAGCCTCCCGAATGCTGGGATTACAAGTGCGCGCCATCACGCACGACTTCTTTTCTTTCTTTCTTTCTTTCTTTCTTTCTTTCTTTCTTTCTTTCTTTCTTTCTTCCTCTCTTTCTCTTTCTTTTTTCTTTTTCTTTCTTCTTTCTTTTCCTTCCTTCTTTTCTTTCTACTTTCTTTCTTCACTTTCTCTTTTTCTTTCTTTCTTTCTTTTCCTTCCTTCTTTTCTTTCTTTCTCTTTTTCTTTCATTTTTCTCTTCCTTTCCTTCTTTCTTTTTTTCCTTCCTTCCTTTCTTTCCCTTTACTTTCTTTCTTTTTTGTGGTACTGGGGTTGAACCCAGGGATATACTACCTATGAGCTACACTCACTTTTTATTTTTTTATTTTGAAACAGGGTCTCACGAGGTGGCTGAGGCTAGCGTTGAATGTGCCACCCTCCTTCCTTCCTTCCTTCCTTCCTTCCTTTTTTTTTTTTTGAAGATTTAAAGAAGTTTATTAGAAAGATAGAAATACAGAGGATAGGTACAGCTCCATACCAGACTGGCATGGAGGGGTGACTCGAATGAATACACCCCCACCCTCCTTTCTGAGCCTTCCAAGTACTGGGGTCACAGGCATGCCCCACCATGCTTAGTATATATATATATATATATATATATATATATATATATATATATATATTTTATTTTTTATTTTTTATTTTTTTTATTTTAAAGAGTGCCGTTTGAAGCTGGGCGTGGTGGCGCACGCTTGTAATCCCAGCATTTGGGAGGCTGAGACAGGAGGATCACGGTTTCCCCCACAAGGGAAAAATGTGTATTTCTGGGTGCAGAAAGCTCAAAGAAACGCTAATAAATTAGACCAAAAAGAATCGTCTTTGGGCTGGAGTGTACCTCAGTGATAGAGCATGTGCTTAGCAGTCATGAAGCCTTGGGCTCAATCCTCAGTGCATATACACACAGGCGTGTACACACACAGGCGTGTACACACACAGTCGTGTACACACAGGCGTGCACACATACACACAGGCATGTACACACACACACACACACACACACACACACACCCTCTTCAAGGCATGTCAAGAGTATGAGACCAGTCTAGAAGCACTAAGTCACATTTAACAGAACCCCCATGGGGCTAAGAGCAGATTTTCTTCTCTTTCTAGTTTCGTGGTTTTCTTTTTTTTCTTTCTTCTTCTTCTTTTTTATTTTTTTGGTGGTACTGGGGTTCCTGGAAGCCCTTCTACCTCCGGGCTACACTCCCAGATCTAGTTTTTATATTTTTATTTGGAAACAGGGTCTCTTAAACCAGCGCGGCTGGCTTTGAACCTGCGGGATCCTCCTGTCTCCGCCTCCCAAGCGCGGAGATTAAAAGCGTGCGCCACCACGCCCGGCCATGGTTTTCTTTAATGTTAAGATCTGATTATTTTTCCTATTTCATTTGGGTATTGCTTCACCGATAACTGTATTTTTTTTCCTTCCTTCCTTCCTTCCTTCCTTCCTTCCTTCCTTCCTTCCCTTCCTTCCGTGCTGGGGATTGAACCCTGGTGTATCCTGCTTCTCAGCCACACCCCCAGCCTGTTTTATTTTTTTACTTTTGCAACAGGGTCTTGCTAAGTTGCTGAAGGTCTCAGCTACTGAGGCTGGCCTGGAACTTGAAATACTCCCGTCTTAGGCTCTCAAAAACCAGGATTTTCGGTGTAAGCCACCATGCCCAGCTGAGACCCTGTTTTAAAATAAAAAAAATATGCCGGGCGTGGTGGCGCACGCTTGTGATCCCAGTTTGTAATCCCAGACTGGAGGATCGCGGTTTGTGGACAGCCTCAGCTACTTAGTGAGGCCCTCTGCAACTTAGTGAGACCCTGTGTCAAAATAAAGAATAAAAACTAGGGCAGGGGATGAAGCTCGGAGGTCAAATGCCCCTAGTTTCCATCCCCAGACCTGCAATAAAATAAAATAAAAATAAAAATAAAATAGCCAGGCATGGTGGCGCATGCTTGTAATCCTAGTGCTTGGGAGGCAGAGACAGGAGGATCGCTCAGGTTCGAAGCCAGCCCCGCTGGCTTAAGAGACCCTGTTTCCAAATTTTAAAAAAAGTATAAAAATAGGTCTGGGAGTGTAACCCGGAGATAGAAGGGTTCCAGGAACCCAAGTACTACCAAATAAATAAATAAATAAACAATAAAGTAAAAAATAAAGCCGAGTGTGGTCCCGCTTGGGAGGTGGAGACAGGAGGATCTCACAGGTTCGAAGCCAGCCTTGCTGGCTTAAGAGACCCTGTTTCCAAACATAAAAACATAAAAATATAAAAATAAGTCTGGTAGTGTGGCCTAGAGGTAGAAGGGTTCCATCCCCAGTACCACCAAAATAAATAAATAACAAATAAATAAATAAATAAATAAATAATAAAGCTGGGTGTGGTGGCACACACTTGTAATCCCAGTTTGTAATCCCAGACTGGAGGATCGCGGTTCGTGGACAACCTCAGCTACTTAGTGAGACCCTCCTGCAACTCAGTGAGACCCTGTTTCAAAATAAAGAATAAAAAATAGGGCAGAGGGTGTAGCTTGGAGGTAGAACGTCCCTGGGTTCCATCCTCAGTACCGCAAAAAAATATTAATTAATTAATTAATTAAAAAATAAAATAGGGCTGGCAGTGTAGCTTGTAGGCAGGATGTCCCTGGATTCAATCCCCAGCGCGCACACGTGCACACACACGCACACACACACACACACACACACACACACACACACACTATGGAATACTCCCTTCACCTCTCCAATATTCCCTCTGCAGTGGCCCTCCACCCCACCTGGGAGGCTGGTTGGGCATAATGAATTCCATAATGGAATCCTGCTGTCTGTACCACTTGCGCTGACCTTTGTTCTTTACATAATGCTTTTTTTTTTTTTGGTGGTACTGGGGGTGGAACTCAGAGGCTTTCTACCTCCGGGCTATACTCTCAGACCCATTTTAGATTTTATTTGGAAACAGGGTCTCACTAAGTTGCTGAGAGCCTCACTAAGTAGCTGAGGCTGGCTTTGAACCTGTGCGATCCTCCTGTCTCAGCCTCCCAAGCGCGGGGATGACAAGCGTGCGCCACCACGCCCGGCTACGTAATGCTTCTGAGGTTGATCCAGAAGTCCAGCCTTTCATATTGCCTGGAAGATGATTATCTCCCAGGGTGCAGGTGGACCACAGTTTTTCGCTGACCACCCAGCGGCTGGTAGATGTCTAGGTTCCTTCCAGTTCTAGGCTATTGTAAATAAAGCTGCTACGAATGTTTACATGCAGGTTTTATTTTATTTTATTTTTTGCCGATCTGGGGATGGAACCCAGGGGCATTCAACCTCCAAGCTACACCCCCTGCCCTATTTTTTCTTTTTATTTTGAAACAGGGTCTCACTGAGTTTCAGAGGGCCTCACTAAGTAGCTGAGGCTGTCTGCGAACCGCGATCCTCCGGTCTCAGCCTCCCAAGTACTGGACACCCTGACAGATGGGGCTGCGGGTGCACGGAGAACCCCGGGCTGGCTCTGTGCTCCCCTCAGCTCCTCCCCCAGCCTCTCCGAGGAGACCTGGCTGAGGAGACGCCTGGGTCCTAGCGCGTGTGGACCACATGGACCAGCCGGGCGGAGGCTGACCCCCGAGCTGGCTCTCGGCGGGGGGCAGACTGCCAGCTTGATCAATGAGCAGCGGGTACAGAGTGTCAAGAGCAATTAGAAGGCGCCCTTGGCATAAGCTCCCTCTGCAACAATATGTCTTTATCAATGATGCTTTTAACAGCGCGACGGAAGGGAGGCGCTTGGCGGCACCGTCCTGGGCGCCCACACTCGCTGCTGTGGGCCCGGCCTTGAGCCTTGTCCTGCGGAAAGCTTCACCTCCTCACCTGCAAACTGAGGGTGTGCTGGCTGTCAATCAGGTGCCATGTCAGAACCCATAGCCTCTAAACCCACCTGCAGCTGCTAGCCCACGGCAGAGGAGGCCCCGGAATGCGGGGTGCAAGGTCCGAGACCTTTTGAACCCACGCTTAGAACAGGCCTAGAGTCACCGAGCATCCCCCGGAGCCGCGACTGTATGATCAAGCAGAGGAGATAGAGGCCTGTCTCTCTTGTGGCTGTGTGGTACTGGAGAGTGAACCCAGGGGCACTCTGCCTCCAAGCCACACCCCCAGCCCTATTTATTTATTTATTTATTTATTTATTTATTTATTATTTTCATTTTTTGCAGTACTGGGGATTGAATCCAGGGGCATTCTACCCCCGAGCTATACCCCCAGCCTTATTTTTTCTTCTTTTTATTTTATTTATTTATTTATTTACTTTGTGGAACTGGGGATGAAACCCAGGGGCTTCCTACCTCCGGGCTATACTCCCAGACCTATTTTATATTTTATTTGGAAACAGGGTCTCACTAAGTTGTTGAGAGCCTTACTAATTACCGGAGGCTGGCTCCGGACCTGTGCGATCCTTCTGTCTCAGCCTTATTTATTTATTTATTTATTTATTTATTTATTTTATTTATTGGTGGTACTGGGGTTCCTGGAAACCCTTCTACCTCCGGGCTACACTCCCAGACCTATTTTTTATATTTTATTTGGAAACAGGGTCTCTTAAGCCAGCGCGGCTGGCTTCGAACCTGCGCGATCTTCCTGTCTCTGCCTCCCAAGCGCGGGGATTACAAGTGTGTGCCACCACACCCAGCTTATTCTTTTTATTTTGAAACAGGGTCTCACTAAGTTGCGGAGAGTCTCACTAAGTAGCTGAGGCTGGCCGCGAACCTGCGATCCTTCTGTCTCAGCCTCCCAAGTACTGGGATTACAACCATTTGCTATTTGCTACTATGCCTGGCTTAGAGTCCTCTTTCCGTGTCTGTCTCTCTCTCTCTCTCTCTCTCTCTCTCTCTCTCTCTCTCTCTCTCTCGCTCTCTCTCTCTCTCTCTCTCTCTCTCTCGTACTGGGGATGGAACCCAGGAACAGCATTCTACCTCCAAGTTATACCCTCAGCCCTATTTTTTCTTTCTTTTCTTTTTTTTTTTTTTTTTTTTGCGGGTCTGAAGATGGAACCCAGGGGTATTTGACCCTCGAGCTACACCCCCTGCCCTATTTTTTATTCTTTATTTTGAGACAGGGTCTCACTAAGTTGCGGAGGGCCTCACAAAGTAACTGAGGCTGTCTGAGAACCACGATCCCCCATTCTCAGCCTCCCAAATGCTGGGATTACAAGCGTGCGCCACCACGCCCGGCTTCTATTTTTTATTTCAAAACAGGACCTCACTGAGTTGCAGAGGGCCTCACTAAGTACTACCCGAGGCTGGCTGTGAACCGCTCAGCCTTCCAGATGCTGGGATTTACGAGTCCTCTCTTAATAGAAGCGACTACAAAGAATTAAGAGTCCTACTGGCAAATTATACCTGCTGAAAGCAGCCATGTTTTGAATCAATAAATGTGTTCCCGGTCTACCAGGCCTCGTGCTGGTGTTGCTGGGGTCAGAGAGATAGACAGACGCACATCTGGTGTGCTCTGGGCTGTCCAGAGGTCTCAGGTCTGTGAGCCTGGGCACCTCCACACTCCACGGGCTGGAGTCCAGGGAAGTTTGGTCTACCACAGAAACGAGGTCACAGAGGTGGGAAGCGGGGAACAAACTCAAAAGGACTTCATGAAGTGCCCGTTGGCTATGGGGACCGGAGCTGCCACCGACTAGGCGCTAATTGTCCTCCAGGGGCATTTGTGACGGCCTTGGCAGCCTGCTATGCGGCTCCCGCTGAGGCTCAGGGCGGAGGTGGCCCGGCTCAAGGCAGGCCTGGGGTCAGGATCCAGCTCCCTCCAATTTTTTGCACCTGCCTGGGGCGGGCTGGCCTCGACCCCTGGTGATTCAGTGGGTGACAAGTTTTCAGGTGAGCAAGTGACCTCAGGTTCCAGCCCGCAGGTGTGTGCGCAGGTGAGCTTGGGACAGGTGGCTGGGGCTGCGTGAAGCTGGGCCGGACCTTCCGAGCACAAGCGGCAGGAGAGGGGCTCCAGGAGCCACTTCCTGGGACCCCAGCCCAGGCCTGGCACCCATCCCCCTCCCTCCCTCCCTTCTTACTTTGTACAGGGGATTGAACCAAAGGACCTTCTACCTCAGAGCTGCACCCCAGCCCTATTTTATTTTATTTTCTGCAGAACTAGGGATGGAACCCAGGGGCATTCTACCTCTGAGCTACACCCCCAGCTCTATTTTTTAATTTTTATTTTGAAACAGGATCTCACTAAATAGGTAAGGGCCTCACTAAGTAGCTGAGGCGGGCTGTGAATCTGCGATCCTCCTGCCTCAGCCTCCCAAATACTGGGATTACAAATGTGTGCCACTGTGCCTGGCTTCTATTTAATTAAATTAATTAATTAATTTATTTATTTGTGGGTCTGGGGATGGAACCCAGGAGCATTCGACCTCTGAGCTACACCCCCTGACCTATTTTTTTTTTCCTTTATTCTGAAACAGGGTCTCACTAAGTTGCAGAGGGTCTTCACTAAGTAGCTGAGGCTGTCTGCGAACCATGATCCTCTGGTCTCAGCCTCCTGAATGCTGGGATTACAAGTGTGTGCCACCACGCTCGGCTATTTTTTTTATTATTCTTTATTTTGAAATAGGGTCTCACTGAGTTGCAAAGGGCCTCACTAAATAGCTGAGGCTGTCCTTGAACCGTGGTCCTCCTGTCTCAACCTCCCAAATGCTGGGATTACAAGCGTGTGCCACCACGCCTGGTGAAACAGGTTTTGTTCTGAAACTAGGTTGCTGAGTCTCACTATACTGAGGCTGGGATCCTCCTCTCAGTCTCCCAGGTACTCGGATTACAGGTGTGTGCACCACCATGCCAGTTCCCGGCTCCTTTTTATTTTTTATTCTGATACAGGGTTTCAGCAATTTAGCGAAACCCTGTTTCAAAATAAAAACCAGTGCCAAGCACAGTAGCACGTGCTTGTAATCCCAGTATTTGGGAGGTTGAGACAGGAGAATCAAAGGTTCAAGCCTCAGTGGCTTAGCAAGCCCGTTTCCAAGTAAAAAATAAAAATAGGGCTGCGGGGGAGGGTGAGTAGCTCAGAAGTAGAATGTGGCTGGGTTCAATTCCTATTACTACAACAAAATAAAAATAAATAAATAAATAAATAAATAGGATTGGGGGATAGCTCAGAGGTAGAATGCCCCTGGGTTCAATCTCTAGTACCACAATAAAAATAAATAAATAGGCCGGGCGTGGTGGCGCACACTTGTAATCCCCGCGCTTGGGAGGCAGAGAGCGCGCTGGCTTAGGAGACCCTGTTTCCAAAAATAAAATAGGTCTGGGAGTGTAGCCCGGAGATAGAAGGGCTTCCAGGAACCCCAGTACCACCAAAAATAAATAAATAAATAAATAAATAAATAAATAAATAAATAAATAAATAGTAAATAAATAAATATATAAATAAGTAAATGTGATTTGGGTGTAGCTCAGAAGTAGAATGCCTCTAGGTTCAATCATGGGTACCAAAACAAACAAACATTACCAGGTGACATTTACAAAGGGTGAGGTGGTTTCTCCATGTGGGAAATAGGAATGTTCACTGGACAGCGGGCCCTGGCCAGGATGCTCAGGACTCGGTACCCGTCCCATCCTGTCTCCATGGTGATAGGTGCGCACACCACGCTCAGATTCCAGGACGCAGCCTGGGTCCCCCGGCTGGGAACATGAGTGGCAGTGTGGGGGTCCTGGCAGGACAGGACACGTGCTCCCACCCCAGACTGGGGGTGCGGCTCAGCAATGCCGAGTTCTGACTTCCGGTGAGGGACCCCTTCGCGGTCCACTGACCGCACAGCCAACAGCAAGGGCTCTAGGCTCTGTGTCCCCACTAAAGTCTGTTCAGCTTGGGGGTGGGGAACAGCCTTAACCGGTTCTGAGAGTTGAAACAGGCCTGGGACCCCTGGCCCACAGCTAGAGGGCGGCAGAGCCAGCCCCAGAAGCAGTGGTCCATTACATTATCATAACTCATTGTGGCGTGGTGGCGCACGCTTGTCATCCAGCACTTGGGAGGCTGAGACAGGAGGATCGTGGTTCACAGCCAGCCTCAGCTACTAGTTAGTGAGGCCCTTTGCAACTCAGTGAGACCCTGTTTCAAATTAAAGAATGAAAAATAGGATTGAGGTTTAGCTCAGAGGTAGAATGCCTGTGGGTTCCATCCCCGGGACCGCAGAAAATAAAATTAAATTAAAGAATAAACTCATTGTGGGAGAAACAAGGCACCGAGAGGTTATGAATCTGGCCCGAGGCCGCCCAGCCAAGAAGGGGTGCAGCTGGGATTTGAACCCAGGCCCTCTAGCCGAGAGATGATACGAGTCACCATGTCGCTCTCAGCTTTACGGTGGCCTCCCTGAGCCCCTGGGTCCCTGTCACCCCTTCCTAGCAGCTCACCTGGGCCCTTTCCTGTCTTCTCCCATGTCCCTGGCTGGCTGGCGTGAGTGACCTTTGGTGGGACAGTGCCCTGCCCGGGCCTCCAGCTGTGTCCCCCAGGGGTTACATCTGGCCTCCGGTGCCCCCCCAAGCACTCCCGCATCTTTGAGCCTACCTTGGTCGCATGGATGGGGAGCCCACCTGCAGGACTTGAAAGCATACCTGGCCCATGGGGTGTGGACTGGAGGCCCTTCCCAGCCTCCTGCATCCACGTCCCGCCCAATCGCACCCCCCTTGTCTCCAGAAACCAGTTAAGGATTTGGGGTGCATCTCACCCCTCCCCCCGCTGCCTTGGGCCCTTCTCCTCCCTTTGAACTGTCTGTCTTGCTGCGGAGGAAGCTATTCATAGCCAAGATGATGTAAAATTTATGAAGTGTGGCTGGTAGGGCTGGATCCGCCCGCCCAGCAGCGCAGGGCCACGCTGCCCCCACCCCAAGCCGAGGCCCTTCCTCTCTCTGCCAGCCGGGGTGACGCTTCGCCATGCGGTCGCCGCTCTGGTCCTGGGGGAGAGAGGTTCTTTTTTTTTTTTTTTTTTAAGGTAGAATTCATATCCCATAAAACTACTCTTGTTCTTTGTGTGTACATAGGCAGTACTGGGATTGAACTCGGGGACAGTCAACCTTCAAACCACACCCCTAGCCCTGTTTTATTCTTTATTTTGAAACAGGGTCTCGCTAACTTGCTGAGGCTGGCTGCGAACCTGCGAGCCTCCTGTCTCAGCCTCCCAAGTACTGGGATGACAGGTGTGGGCCACCACCACCCCACCCTGCGCTGAAATACCTGACTTTTTTTGTTGTGTGTGTGTGTGGTTCTGGGGGTGGAACCCAGGGGCTTTTCTACCTCTGGGCTACACTCCCAGACCTATTTTATACTTTATTTGGAAACAGGGTCTCACTAAGTTGCTGAGAGCCTCACTTAGTAACTGAGGCTGGCTTTTGAACCTGTGTGATCCTCCTGTCTCAGCCTCCCAAGCGTGGGGATTACAAGTGTGCGCCACCACTCCTGGCGGTAAGTACCTGTCTTTAAAGCAAACAGATTCCCTGTTTCCAAATGAAAAGGTTAAAAAAAAAAATAGGTCTGGGAGTGCCCGTGGGAGTGTATCCCGGAGGTAGAAGGGCTTCCAGGAACCCCAGTACCACCAAAAAAAAAAAAAAAAAAAAAGGGCTGGGGGTGTAGCTTGGAGGGAGAAAGCCCCTGGGTTCAATCCTTAGTACCACAACAAAACAAAACAAAACAACAGACAGGACCTTGAGACAGATGTGGTAGTGCATGCTTGTAATTCCTGTACTTGGGAGGCTAAAATGGGAGGATTGCAAGTTTGAGACCAGCTTCAGCAAGTTAGTGAGACCCCCAGCAATTTAGTGAGACCCTTGTTCAAAATAAAATGTAAAATAGGGCTGGAGGTGTAGCTTGGAGTTAGAATGCTCCTGGGTTCAATCCCCAGTGAGACACACACACACACACACACACACACACACACACACACACAGCATATCCCTAAATTACAAATGCAGGCCTCAAACCTGTGATCCTCCTGTCTCAGCCTCCCAAATACTGGGATTACAGGAGAGCACCACTGAACGCAACTTTATTCTAGCTTTTAAGGGGCTGTTAGATTTTTAAAACCCTGTTTGTTTGTTTACATTTTATGTTGCTGTGGAGGAACCCAGAGCCTCATACACACTAGGAGAGCGTTGCCAATGAGCTCCGGTCCCAGCCACTGTTTATTTATTTATTCTTTTGCAGCACTGGGGATGGAACCCAGGGGCATTCTACCTCCAACTGACACCCCAGCCCTATTTTCTTATTCGTTATTTTGAAACAGGGTCTCACTGAGTTGCAAAGGGCCTCACTAAGTAGCTGAGGCTGGCCGCGAACCGTGATTCTCTGTTCTCAGCCTCCCAAATCCTGGGATTACAAGTGTGTGCCGCCATGCCCGGCTCACTATTTATTTTATTTATTTATTTATTTATTTATTTATTTATTGGTGGTACTGGGGTTCTTGGAAGCCCTTCTACCTCTGGGCTACACTCCCAGACCTATTTTATACTTTTTATTTGGAAACAGGGTCTCTTAAGCCAGCGAGGCTGGCTTCGAACCTGCGCGATCCTCCTGTCTCCGCCTCCCAAGCGCGGGGATTATAAGCGTGCGCCACCACGCCCGGCTATTTTACTTTATTTTATTTTATGGTCCCAGGGATGGAACCCAGGGGCTTTCTACCTCCGGGCTACACTCCCAGACCTATGTTATATTTTATTTGGAAATAGGATCTCACTAAGTGCTGAGAGCCTCACTTAGTAGCTGAGGCTGGCTTCGAACCTGCATGATCTTCCTGTCTCAGCCTCCCAAGTGCTGGGATTACAAGCATGTACCACCATGCCGGGCTCACTGTTTATTGTAATCAACAAAAATTGTCTATGGAAGCTGCACAAAGACACCCATCTCTAACCCCAATGACTAGAGAGGCTGAGACAGGAGCATTGCGGATTGGAGACCAGTACTCAGTTACTTGACAAGAGCCTGTTTCAAAATACAAAATAAAATAGGGATAGGGGTGTAGTTCAGAGGCAGGCCCTCCCAAAATTCAATTCCAAGCAGCATACCAAACACACACACACACACACACACACACACACACACACACACACACACACTTCTCTATACAGTATTTATCATGTTCAGCACCTTCTTTTGAAATATACATATTTTGGGCCAGGCATGGTGGCACACGCTTGTAATCCCATCATTCGGAAGGCTGAGACAGGAGGATCACGGTTCAAAGTCAGCCTCAGCTACTTAGTGAGGCCCTCTGCAACTCAGTGAGACCCTGTTTCAAAGTAAAGACTAAAGCCGGGCGTGGTGGCGCACGCTTGTAAACCCCACGTTTGGGAGGCTGAGACAGAAGGATCGCGCAGGTTCAAAGCCAGCCATGCTGGCTTAAGAGACCCTGTTTCCAAATAAAAATATAAAATAGGTCTGGGAGTGTAGCCTGGAGGTAGAAGGGTTCCAGGAACCCCAGTACCACAAATAAATAAATAAATAAATAAATAAATAAATAAATAAATAAATAAATCAAAGTAAAGAGTAAAAAATAGGGCTGTGGATGTAGCTCAGAGGTAGAACGCCCCTGGGTTCCATCCCCAGTACCGCAATAAATAAATAAATAAATAAATAAATAAATAAATAAATAGTGCAGGGGGGTATAGCTCAGAGGTAGAAAGTCCCTGGGTTCAATCCTCTGTACCAGAAACAAACCACCAAGCAAGCCAGGACGGGCCCTGCTGCCACCGACGCCAACCACAGAGAAGCCTTCGTCCTCCTCGGGGTGAGCCCAGGAGCCTGGGCCCTGGTGGGCCGCCACATCCCAGGGCAGCAGGAAACCCCGCTGACCTCTGACCCCCTGCCCCATTGAGCCGCCCACATAACCAACCTAAACCCTCCCATATATTTTGTTCCTTTTTTTTTGTGGTACTGAGGATTGGACTCAGCCACCCAGCCTGACTTTATTCTTTATGAAAGATGGGGTCTCACTAAGTTGCTGAGAGCCTCACCAAGTAGCTGAGGTTGGCTGTGAACCTGTGACCCTCCTATCTCGGCCTCCCAAGTACTGAGATTACAAGTGTGAGCCACCACGGGGGGCTCAGAATATACGTTTTATCTATTGCGCTACTGGGGATTGAGCCTGGGGGCCTTCTACCTCCGAGCGACACACCCCAGCTCTTTTCAGCGTTTATGTTGAAACGGGTCTGGCTCTTTACCGAGGAGCCCGTGCACCATGGTGCCCAGCCACCCTCTGTAGACTTCATTTCCTCTCCAGATTACTTATAGTGCCTGCTACAATGGCGAAGTTGTGTAAACAGTTGTTACACTGCCTTGTGGAGGGAAGAATGGGGAGAGAATGAAGGCTGAGGGTGTTCAATAGAAACGAAGCCATGGCCGCCTAATTACACAGCATACAAATGAGCTACCAGCCAACAGCTTGCAGACAGAGGCGCATCCGAGGAAGCTGGGGGCCGGCAGGAGGCGGACACAGGGCACCCCTATGGGTCCTTTCATTTGTATGGCTTCAATGTGCTGCAAGGCTCGCGGCAAATTTAAATTTAGGCCAGGCGTGGTGGCGCACGCTTGTCATACCAGCGCTCGGGAGGCAGAGACAGGAGGATCGCGCAGGTTCGAAGCCAGCCGCGCGCGCCGGCTTAGGAGACCCTGTTTCCAAATAAAAATGTAGAAATAGGTCTGGGAGTGTAGCCCGGAGGTAGAAGGGCTTCCAGGAACCCCGGTACCACCAAAAATAAATAAAGAAAGAAAAAATAAAGAATCAAAAATAGGGCTGGGGTATAGCTCGGAGGTCGAATGCCCCTGGGTTCCATCCACCATACCGCAAACAAAATTTTAAAAATTAAATTTTGCTTTTTGGAACTTTCTGGATTTTTTTTTCTTCTGAATATCTTCGATCCGTATTTGCAGGATTCGTGGACACAGAGGGACGACAGTACTTGTGTGCTAGCTCGGGGTGGTTTCCGGCTGCGGGGCCCCGACACAGCAGCGGGAGGCCTGCGACCCTCGGCCCGTGGAGGCCCCTGTGCTCTGTCTGGACACTGCCCTGGTCTCCTGCGGCCCGCGGGCCTCAGGGAGCCTTCTGGCCACCGTGTGGATGGTAGCGGTGGAGGACACTGGAGTCATCGTCGTGGCTCAGCCATAGAAGCGACACAGTCACAGGGGTTACAACGTCCGTGAGCCCCGATTCCCACATCTCTGCCCCCCACAACCCTGTAAAAACCTGGTTGAGACCGGCCCTGGTACTCTGCACCTGAAATCCCAGTGCTTGGGAGACTGAGACGGGAAGATTGTAGGTTTGAGGCCAGCCTCAGATATCTAGGAAGACCCTGTTTCAAAATAAAATAGGGCTAGGAGTGTAGTCCAGAGATACGATGTCCCCCAGTACAAGGGGGGGAGAGGAGCTTGGTCTTTGGACTAGCAGCTGTTTTTATTTTTTATTTTTATTTATTTGTGGAAGTGGGGGGTCGAACCCAGGGGCATTCTACCTCTGAACTACACCCCCAGCCCTACTTTTTATTCTTTATTTTGAAACAGGGTCTCACTGAGTTGCAAAGGGCCTCACTAAGTAGCTGAGGCTGGCTACGAACCTGCGATCCCCCATCTCAGCCTCCCGAACGCTGGGATTACAAACGTGCGCCACCACGCCCGGCTCCCGGCACTTTTTATTATTTATTTGGCACCAGGGTCTCGCTAAGCTGAGGGGCTCGCTAAGTTGCCGAGGCTGGCCTCGAACCTGGACTCTTCCCATCTCTGCCGCCGAATACTGGGATTACAGGCCTACACCACCACGCTTGGCGGCAGCTCCCATTTTGACCAGAAAGGGTACCTTGTAGAGATACTCTCCGCCCCTCTTCAGTTTCGGTTTTTTGAAGCATCTCGCATGGGAAGCATCGAATCACCCTGTTTGGAATTCCTCAGGGAGAAACAGATCCAGGCAGAGGGGACGGCGCAGGTCGAGGCGGGCCGGCCAGGCCTGGGGTAGGGAGCAGACAGAGCTGTCAGCTTGGCAGAGGAGGACCAGGGTAGGCCAGCCCGCTCAGAGCCGGGGTGTGTCCTTTGGGCACTGGGGAGCCAAGTCATAGAAGAGGGAGAGAGGGTCTTCTCTGTCCCAAGGTGGAGGAAACAAACAGAAGCGACCCTAACTACGAGGCCCGTCCCCCTCAGCAAATAATGAACCGGGAACGGAGCGGAGGCCGATGTTTTATTCATGGCCGGCGCAGAGCGATCAATTACGGGCTCCCGCCACCCAGCCCAGCACAGACTTCATCATTCTGCCAACCCGGGCTATTTTGGGCTTGGCCTCACCACCACCCCGGCCCTCTCCCTGCCTGGGGTGGGGGGCACTCGCTGGGCCAGAAGGAGCGGAGAAGCCATGGGTGGATTGCCACCGAGTGGTGGGGTAAACTGAGGCTGAGAGAAGCCAGCGCCAGGACCGGGGCTGGCTTCCTCCCGTGCAGCCAGGCCTGGAGGAAACGGGGAGCTGGTGAAAAAGCGGGGGTCCTCTGGAGGGGACGTTCCTCGCTGCGGCTCCAAAGCCCTGTACGCGGATGACCGGACCACCCCGCTGCGGGAGGGAGCGAGGCTCGCCCGAGCCTTGAACCCTGCGCTGTGGTCGGTTCCTAAGAGGAGGGACGGGGCCCAGCTGGTTCAGCCGGTGCTCCAAATGGCGCCCAGATGGATTGAATGGATGAATTTCTCCCCATCAGGGTTCCCTATTCTCTGACCCCATGCACAAGTCTAGGGCCCCGCTAGTAGGAGAACATGGGACCTGCTTTTTGTGGAGGTCCCATCCAAGCTGGGGTGGGGGCGGACTGATACATACTGGATGGGAAAGTAAGCCAGGAACAGGGACAGGGAGGGAGGGCTTCGATTTAAAGTCAGGTAGGAAGTTGGGAGGATCGCAGGTTTGAGGCCAGCCTCAGCTACTTAGTGAGGCCCTTCGCAACTCAGTGAGACCCTGTTTCAAAGTAAAGAATAAAAAAATAGGGCAGGGGGCGTAGCTCGGAGGTAGAATGCCCCTGGGTTCCATCCCTACACTCACAAGAAAAAAACATAAATAAAGAGTAAAAAATAAATAAGGCTAAGGGTGTAGCTCGGAGGTAGAATGCCCTGGGTTCCAACCCCAGTACCGGAAAAACAACAACAAAAACAACAACAACAACAAAAAACCCGGGAGATAGACCACCCTATCCCTGATTAAAACCTTTCATCTGCTCCCAAAGGCCCAAATAGTAGCTTCCAAGCTCTGTGCTGTAGCCAGCAAGACCCAGGCCTGGCCCCGCGCTGGCCCGCGTCCCTGCCCTCGGCCCGATTTCCCATCCCTCCAGGCTCAGTCCCGAGGGCCTCAGCTGACCTCCCCGCCGGCCTCCTCCGGCTGCTCGGCCTCCCTTTCCATGGCCTGGAACCGGCTCCTTTGAAGTGGATTCATCTCGACTTCAGTGCTCTCGGAACAGCAGCTGTGCGCGGCTGGGAATTTTATTTCTCTTTTGGTCACCGCCGTGTCCCCAATGCCCAGATCGGGGGCCTGCGCATCACCAGCCCTCATCAAAGGAATGAATGAACCCACGGGCGTACGAAGCGACGTCAGTCCCCAGTCCCCGTGCAGCTTCCCGCCCCGCTGATGCCCACCTGCCTCCCCGGGTCCTTTTCTTATAGAGTCACACGTGGGGAATGTGGTCGCCTCCTGCCCAGTGTGGCTCCCTGCGGCCCTCAGAAGCAGCCCACAGCACTGGGCTAGGCATTCAAGGCCTTTCCCCGCTGCACCCCCTCTCACTCAGCACCCCAAACCCTCTGGCCACTTGCCAGGCTCTCTGCAAGCAGGTCCCCCCCTCCCCCAGGCAGGTTTCTCTGCCCGCCCAGGCCTGTGGCTGTGGAGTGTGTGCTTATGACATGCACCAGCTGCCCTAGTTTGAATCTTGAGTTGAAAGCTTGGTTTCTGGCCTGTGGCACTATTGAGAGGTGGTGGACCCTTTAAGAGGCGGGGCCTGAGGGGAGGAAGTTAGATCATTGGGGGACACGCCCCGGAAGTGAGCAGTCTCCTCTGATATGCGCTCCCACTTGTGACAATCTTTGCCACCAAGTGACTGTGACCGATACTCTGAAAACTTGAACCAAAAGAAATTTTTCCTGCTTGGCGTGGTGGCACACTCCTATAACCCCAGAACTTGGGAGGCGGAGACAGGAGGACTGTAGGTTTGAGATCAGCCTCAGCAATATAGCAAGATTCTCAGCAACTTAGTGAGACCTGGTTTCCAAAATAAAAATACAATAGCCAGCCGGGCGTGGTGGCGCACGCTTGTAATCCCCGCGCTTGGGAGGCGGAGACGGGAGGATCAGGATCGCGCAGGTTCGAAGCCAGCCACGCTGGCTTAAGAGACCCTGTTTCTAAATAAAATATAAATTAGGTCCGGGAGTGTAGCCCGGAGGTAGAAGGGTTTCCAGGAACCCCAGTACCACCAAATTAATAAATAAAATAAAATAAATAAAAATAAGATAGCCAGGCGTGGTGGTGCACACCTGTAATCCCAGTACTTGAGAGACTGAGACAGGGAGGATCTCAGGTTTGAGGACAGACTCAGAAAGTAGTGAGACTCTCATCAATCTAGCAAGATCCTGCCCTGTTTCAAAATTAAAAAAATAAAAATAAAAAAATCCAGGCGTGGTGGTACATGCCTGTAATACCAGTACTTGGGAGGCTGAGACAGGTGGATCCCAGGCTAGCGGCCAGCCTCAGCCACTTAGTAAGGCCCTCCACAACTTAGATTTTGTTTAAAGATAAAGAATAAAAAATAGGGCTGGGGGTGTAGCTCAGAGGTAGAATTCCCTCGGGTTTAATCCCTAGTACCCTTCCACACACGTGCTAAAAATAAAAATAAATAAATAGGGCTGGGGGTGTAACTTGGAGGTAGAATGCCTCTGGGTTTAATCCCCAGTGCTGCAAAATAAAAATATAAAATTATGATGGTGGTCTTTCTGTTCCTGCTGCTATTGTGGCTGGGGTCCCTGGTGCCAATCCCAGGAGCCTTTGCCCTCTGCCTCTCCCCCACCTCCTCTGGGTGGGGCTCTAAAGAGGGGCTGGGCACCCACTTAATGAACTAATGCTGGTCACTCATTGCAGTGACCCCGAAAGGAGTGGGGGTGGGGAGAGGCTGCAGAGAGGGGCCTTGGCCAATCAGGTTGGGAAAAACGGGATACTGAGGGCAGCCGTCTCCTGGTCCCAGGGCTCTTGGTCCATGTGAAGAAATATGGACCCTTGGGCTCACATCTGAGTGGACATCAAGGGCCAATCTGAGAAGGCTTCCTGGAGGAGGAGGAGAGAGGAGGTGTTGTGGATTCTGGAAACAGTGTCCCAGGCAGAAGAAACAGCTTGAACCAAGGCCTAGAGGTGGGAGAGTGGAGGTCCTGTGGAGGCTGAGGCTGGACCCAAGGGGGAAAAAGGGCCCCAGGAGACACTCGGAGTTTAATCACCCAGAACTCCTGCCCACACCACCCATCCCTCCATGACCAGTGGACCAATCTGAAGTTAGAGTCTGTGACTGCATTTGTATAAAACGAATAGAAGTGTGTGTGTGTGTGTGTGTGTGTGTGTGTGTGTGTGTGTGTGAGAGAGAGAGAGAGAGAGAGAGAGACAGAGAGAGAGAGAGACAGAGAGAGACAGAGACAGAGAGAAAGAGAAAGAGAAAGAGAGGAAAGAGAGAGAAAGAGAGAAAGAAGAGAGAGAGGAGAGAGAGAGAGAGAGACAGAGAGACAGAGAGAGAGAGAGACAGAGAGAGAGAGAGACAGAGAGAGAGAGAGACAGAGAGAGACAGAGACAGAGAGAAAGAGAAAGAGAAAGAGAGGAAAGAGAGAGAAAGAGAAAGAGAGAGAAAGAAGAGAGAGAGGAGAGAGAGAGAGAGAGAGAGAGAGAGAGAGAGAGAGAGAGAGAGAGAGAGAGAGAGATATGAACCCAGGGATGTTTTACCCTCACTTTATGTTCTCAGCCCTTTTATGTGTGTGTGTGTGTGGTACTGGGGTTCCTGGAAGCCCTTCTACCTCCAGGCTACACTCCCAGACCTATTTTATATTTTTTTAATTTGGAAACAGGGTCTCTTAAGCCAGCGAGGCCGGCTCCGAACCAACGCGATCCTCCTGTCTCCGTCTCCCAAGTGCGGGGATTACAAGCGTGCGCCACCACGCCCGGCGCTCTCAGCCTTTTTTATTTTGAGACAGGGTCTTGCTAAGTTGCTGAAGGGTTGTGCTAAATTGCTTGAGGCTGGTCTTGAACCTGCGATCCTCCTGTCTCAGCTTCCCAAGGACTAGGATGACAGGTGTGCACCACCATGCCTGCAAGATGAATAGAATCTGCCAGCCACCTGTCTGTGCATTCCTCCCTGAGTCCATTTGATCACCTAGCCATCTATCTATTCATCCATCCACCAGTCTATCCACCTACCTGCCCTACATCTACCCATCTGCCAACCTGTCCACCCAGCCGCCCAGCCATCTATCCACCAGTGCACCCAGCCAACCACTACCCATCCACCCCACACATCCACCCATCCACTCTTCTACCCACTCAACCATCCATCCATTCATCCATCCATCCATTCCATCCATCCACCCATCACCCACTCCATCCATCCATCCATCCATCCATCCATCCATCCATCTCATCCATCCATCTCATCCATCCATTGATCTATCCATCATCTATCCATCCATCCACTTATCATGCATCCATCCACTCATTATCTACTTATCCACCCATCCATCCACCCATCCACACACCCACCCACCAATTCACTCATCCATCCACCTCAGCCACCCATTTATCCATCCACCCATCCATCCATTAATTCATCTATCCATCAATCCATCCATCCATCATCCATCCATCCATCCATCCATCCATCCATCCACCCACCTGCCCACCCACCAGTCCTCTCATCCATCTACCCCCCAGCCACCCAGTCACCCATCTGCCCCATTTTCCCAGTGGTCTAGCCTCAGCCCCCAGCCCCCAGCCCCACCTTGGTCCCCGCATCACGCCTCCCGCTCCTCCACCTGTCCACGTGTCCCTCGTGGGCTCCCGCCAGCCCGTGCCTTGGCTTCCTGCCCCCAGAGACTTCCTTCCCTAGTGCCTGACCCGTCCTCCTCCCTGGGGCCAGCTTTCAGGCACCGCCAAACCCTGACACCTGTTCCCTCCTGCTGCTGATCCGGGCAGCTGCGCGGCTCCAGGCACGGTGCCTGTCCTGCCCGAGGGACGGCTCACCCAGCCCTCTCCCGCTGGCTGGGTCTGCGGCCGGGGCCTGAGCCCAGAGAGGAGAGGGGAGCCCTGAGCGCGGGGGTGGGAGGGAGGAGGTAGATGAGACAATTCTCGCACCGGGCCTCGGTTTCCCCATCTATACTGAGCGGTAGAGAGGCAATGGCTGTCCTCCCTGTCTAAGCCGCTGTGGCCGGGGGAGGGTTGTGGAGGAGGGGCGCACACATGCTCTGCCTGCTTTCTCTGCTGCTACCCTCTCAGCCCTGATGGCCCTGGGCCAGGAGGAGGGGCACCCGCCATTAGCTCTGTTACCAGACCCTGGGGAGCCGGGGTCACGGGCCCAGCTGCTGAGGCCATTAGCAGCCCATTAGCCCATCCCCCTCCCGCTCGGGCCCCCACCCCCGCCATCGGGATCTGCCCTTAGCTTCCAGGCCTCCTGCGCAGACACCAACTCAGGCCTCAGAGGGCCCGTCCAAGGTCAAGGCTGGGTCAGCCCAGCAGCGCTGTGGAGGAAGAGCATGGCAGGTGTGAGCCGGTGCAGGACCCCAGCAGGGCTTCATGGGGTTCTGAGGCCAGCAAGTCTGCTCCACGGTCCCTCTGTCACCTTTGCCAAAGACCCGACAGCTACTGGTCTCTTTCTCTCCCGTAACATGTGACTCGCTTTTGACACAGGGGCACTAGATCAATCAACCAACCAACAAATGTTTGCCAGGCCGGCAGCACATGCCTGCCTACCTGTAATTTTAGTTCTTGGGAGGCTGCTGAGGCAGGTTGGAGCCGGCCTCGACAACTTAGCAGACCCTCAGCAACTTAGCGAGAGCCTGTTTCAACATAAAAAAAAAATAATAATAATTGCCGGGCGTGGTGGCGCATGCATGTCACCCCAGTGAGGAGATAGAAAGGAAATAGGCAGATAGGGAAAAGGCCTCCGTAGAAAAAAGTTAATTTCCTGAGTTTCCTGAGAGGCCACAAATACCTGAAATTCCAAAGGCTCAGAGATAAGAAGGATCAGCTTCACAAGGCCATCTGTTTACGAATCAACAAACCCACCCAAGTCTGGCATTCCTGAAAGGACACCCTTCAAAGGACTTGCAAATACCCTATGCAAATTCTGAGAGCTACTTCCCAGAATTCTCCTTGGAAGTCACCCTAACCAAAAAACAGACTTGCAAGCAGTCAGGCCTTGCCTGACCTGGACAGCAAATTGGAGACCCCCTCCCCTTTTGGGGTGCTGTTCTCTCTCGCAGGTCGTGTTGGCCCTGAGAGAAGGCAGAGTGCAACTGGTGGGCACGTGGCTCGGGCGACTCTCGAGTAGTGACCTGAAGGCCTAGGCTGGACATCAAGGCTGACCAGGCCCCTAGGGGTGACCTGCACCTCTTCTCTGGCAGATCGCATGGACTCTGGGAGAAAGTAGTTTGTAATTGACACTTGGTTAGTGACCTGAAGGCACCTACTGGACCCCGGAGTCCCGACCTCCCCTTTGGGGTGTTCGGCCACTTTTCTCTATTCCCTCCTGGCAGATCGTGCCGACTCTGGAAGAAAGCAGCCTGCTCCTGAAGGCAATTCGGCTTTGGCTACTCTCAAGTATTGTCCTGAAGGCAGCTGCTGGACCCAGAGTTCCAGCCCCTTTGGGGGTGCTCAGCCCCCCCCCCATTCTCTGCTGCTTCCAATAAACCTTTTACTGCCCTTCCTGAGGTCTGCGGGTGTCATTCTTCGCTCACCGTAGACAAGAACTTGGTAGCGAGTTCCCTCTTAGGGAACTCCATTTCATCTTGAGGAAACACTGGGTTTCCTCTCAAGAAACCCCCGTTTCACCAGCATTCGGGAGGCTGAGACAGGAGGATCGCAGTTCGCGGCCAGCCTCAGCTACTTAGCGAGGCCCTCTGCAACTCAGTGAGACCCGGTTTCAAAATAAAGAAAAAAAAAATCAAATCAGGCTGGGGAGAGGTAGAATGCCCCTGGGTTCCAGCCCCATTACTGAAAAAGAAATTAGAAAGAAAGAAAGAGAGAAAGAAAAGAAATTTTTGTGTGTTGGGGGGTTGGGGATGGAACCCTGGAGCATTTGACCTCCGAGCTACACCCCCTGCCCTATTTTATTTTATTCTATATTTTGAAACCGGGTCTCACTGAGTTGCAGAGGGCCTCACTAAGTAGCTGAAGCTGTCCACGAACCGCGATCCTCCAGTCTCAGCCTCCCAAATGCTGGGATTACAAGCGTGTGCCACCATATCCGGCAAGAAAATTTTTAAAGAAAGAGGGTGTCAGATAAGACGGGGTTCCCCTGAGGAGAAGCCCTTTGAGCTGGGGCCCAGAGGACGGCAAGGATCCTGCCAAGCTGAGGGGCATGGAGTGCATCGGAGGCGCAGCAAGTCCAAGGCCCAAAAGCCCAAGAGGGCAGGAGGTAGGTAGAGAGGCTCGAGCTGACCCCAGGCCCTGGATTCTTTTATTGTTTAATTTTTAAATATTCAGACCTGGGGGTTGAATCCAGAGTGTTCTACCTCTGAGTTACACCTCCATCTCTTTTTTAAATTTTCTTTGTGCTACAGGGGATGGAACCCAAGGGCATTCTACCTCCGAGCCACACCCCAGCCCTATCTTTTATTCTTTATTTTGAAACAGGGTCTCACTAAGTTGTGGAGGGCCTCACTAAGTAGCTGAGGCTGGTTGGGAACCTGTGATCCTCTTGTCCCAGCCTCCTAAGTACTGGGAACACAAACCATCATGCCCAGCTGGGAGCTGGATTCTTGTCTGAGGGTTTACGGTCCAGGGACAGAACCTGGCTGTGATTTCACAGGATCCTCAGGGCAAGCAGGCGGTGAGAAGGGGCGTCTGTGCAGTGGCCCGGGCTGGCAGCCCGCATCCTGGCTTGCCTAGGGAGCCAGAGAAGGGGTTGGGCTTGGCTCTGCTTGGAACAGAGTCGTCAGGAATTAGCATCCTCTAGCAAGGTAGAATTAGATTCTCTCAATTAGAATTACAATAGCATTCGCAGCCTCCTGGAATCCTGGGGGAGGCCTCAGGGCGGGCAGCTGAGAGGGGCCCCATCCCAGGGCGCAGACACCCAGCTGGCTGGCGCTCCACCCGGGCGGCGGGAGAAGCCGGCGCTGTCACCCTCCACACGTCTTGGGTGGAGACCACGGAGGTTCCGAGAGGCGGTGTCGCGGGCTCCCGGCTGCTCAGGGCGGGCAGGGAGGGGCCGTCTGCAGCAGGAACTGTCGCCCCGGCAAGTATTTTTAGCGTTTTCCTGCCCAGCGTTCGGGGAGGGGACCCAGCCGCTCTCGCGGGGAGAGAGGGTATAAAGTGATGTCTTAATTGGAATCCTGGAGGAGAAAAACGGTTACAAGTGTTCAATTATTTCATTCTCCCGCCAGTGCGCAGAGAAAGCCACAAACATCTTCAGAGCTGGGGGGAGGGAGGGAGGGAGGGAGGGAGTGAGAGAGAGAGGAGAAAGAGAAAGAGAGAGAGAGAGAGAGAGAGAGAGAGAGAGAGAGAGAGAGAGGAGAAAGAGAGAGAGGGAGGAGAGAAAGGGAGGAGAGAGAGAGGAGAGGGAGAGAGAGGGAGAGAGAAGAAAGAGATGGAGGAGAGAGAGGGAGGAGAGAGAAGAGAGAGGGAGGGGGAGAGAGGGGAGAGAGGAGAGACAGAGAGGGGAGAGAGACAGAGAAAGAAAGAGGAGAGAGAGAAGAGGAGAGGAGAGAGAAGGAGAGAGAGAAGAGAGAGCGGGGGAGAGAGGAGAGAAAGAGAGGGAGAGAGATAGAGGAGAGAGAGGAGAGAGGCAGGCGGTGCGCTGATGGGGGCCTAGGAGGCTGGGGAGCTCTTCTCCTGATGTGAGGAAGCATCAGCCGCTGCCTGAGCCAGGAAGGTCCTCCTGTCCCACAGGTCCCACATTGAGCCACCGAGGGACGCTTGGGTGGAGAGCCACCAGCTGCGAGGCCCCCTCTCTCTGCAAAGATAAAGGGACCCCTCCTGGGAAAGAAAGGCCCACATTTCTTTCCCAGGGTCACTACCCAGCTCAAGACCCTCCCCTGGGCCCCAGGGAGCTCCTGATAGCATTGCCGCTCCTTTATGACCTCCCTGGAGGTCCTCATCCTGCACCCTGTTAGCCCTCCAAACAGAAGCTTGCTCTATTTTTTTGGGGGGGGGTGTTGAACCCAGAGGCATTTTCCTCCTAAGCTAAGCTACATCCCCAGCCTTTTTAATTTAATTTATTTTTATTTTTTATTTATTATTATTATTATTATTATTATTATTATTATTTTTTTTTTTTTTTTTTTTTTTGGTGATACTGGGGTTCCTGGAAACCCTTCTACCTCTGGGCTACACACCCAGACCTATTTTTATATTTTTTATTTAGAAACAGGGTCTCTTAAGCCAGGCTGGCTTTGAACCTGCGTGATCCTCCTGTCTCCGGCTCCCAAGCGCGGAGATTACAAGAGTGTGCCACCACGCCCGGCTAATTTTTTTTTTTTTTTTTGAGACAGGGTCTCACTAACTTGCTTAGGCTGACCTCGAGCCTGGGATCACCTCTCTCAGCCTCCCAAGTACTGAGGATACAGATGTGTACCACGCCTGGCTGAGTTGAGGATTTTTTTTTTTTCAGTACTGCGGGTGGAACCCATGGGCATTCTACCTCCGAGGTACTTCTCTCAGCCCTATTTTATTCTTTATTTTGAAACAGGGTCTCACTAAGTTGCATAGGGCCTCACTAAGTAGCTGAGGCTGGTCCTGAGCCTGTGATCCTCCTGTCTCAGCCTCCCAAGTACTGGGGTTATAGGTGCGCATCACCACACCCTGGCTGAGTTGGGGTGGAACCCAGGGGCATTCTACCTCCAAGCTATACCCCCCTCCAGCCCTATTTTTTTTATTCTTTATTTGGTAACAGAGTCTCACTGAGTTACAGAGGGCTTCATTAAGTAGCTGAGGCTGGCCTCAAACTGCCATCCTCCTGTCTTAGCCTCCCAAGTGCTAGGATTATAAGTGCATACCACCATGTCCTGGCTGAGTTGAGGTTTTTTTTTTTTGTTTTTTTTTTTGTTTTTTTTTGTTTTTTTTGGTGGTACTAGAGATGGAACCCAGGGACCCAGGGGCCTTCTACCTCTGGGCTACACTCCCAGACCTATTTTATATTTTTATTTGGAAACAGGGTCTCTTAAGCCAGCTGAGGCTGGCTTCAAACCTGCGTGATCCTGTCTCAGCCTCCCAAGCTCGGGGATTACCAGAGTGCCCCACCACACCCTGCATGAGCTGAGGATTTTGAGGGACTCCGTCGTCAGTCACATGCCAGAGAGGAGAAGGTTCTTTCCTGGGCACTTGGGAGCTGGGGTGAACCCCTCCCCTACCCCTGGCTTCCCCCCATGGAAGCTGTAGGTGGCTGTCATGGCTCAAAGCTCCTCCATCAACCTGGGCTCTGAGACCTAAGCCCCAACCCTGGCCTCCAGATCCCCAAATGCAAAAACCAAACCATGGGTGGTAGCGGGTACCTCTTATCTCTGTACTTGGGAAGCTAAGACAAGAGGATCTCAGTTTCAAGGCCAGCCTCAGCGACAGACACCAAGACTCTCAGCAACCTAGAGAGAGACCCTGTTTCAAATAAATAAATAAATAAGGCCTGGCGCGGTGACGCATGCTTGTCATCCCAGCACGCTTGTCATCCCAGCATTCGGGAGGCTGAGACAGGAGGATCGCGGTTCGCGGCCAGCCTCAGCTACTTAGTGGCCCTCTGCAACTTAAGTGAGATCCTGTTTCAAAATAAAGAATAAAAAATAGGGCAGGGGGTGTAGCTGGGAGGTCAGATGCCCCTGGGTTCCAACCCCAAACCTGCAAAAAAAAAAAAAAAAAAAAATAGGGCTGGGAGGCCGGGCGTGGTGGCGCACATCTGTAATCCCCGCGCTTGGGAGGCAGAGACAGGAGGATTGCGCAGGTTCAAAGCCAGATGCACTGGCTTAAGAGACCCTATTTCCAAAAATAAAAAAGTATAAAATAAGCTGGGCGTGGTGGCACATGCTTGTAATCCCCGTGCTTGGGAGGCTGAGACAGGAGGATCGCGCGGGTTCGAAGCCAGCCTCAGCTACTGAGTGAGGCTTTCAGCAACTCACTGAGACCCTGTTTCCAAATAAAATATAAAAAAAGGTCTGGGAGTATAGCCCGGAGGTAGAAAGCCTCTGGGTTCCACCCCTAGTACCACCACCACCAACAACAAAAAAAGTATTACATAGGTCTGGGAGTGTAGCCCGGAAGTAGAAGGGCTTCCAGGAACCCCAGTACCACCAAAAAAAAAAAAAATAGGGCTGGGGGGTGTATCTCAGAGGTAGAATGGCCCTGAGTTTCATCCCCAGTACCACAAAATAAATAAATAAAATTCATTCAGAGGTAGAATGCCCCTGGATTCAATCCCCATTACGAAAACAAACCAGAACCCCCAGCTTTCTCCCCCTTCTCTATGCCCTCGGCCTGGAGCGGCAGTGGCAGGGTTTGGGGGCCGGGCGGCTGGGGTGCACCCAGCCAGCGGGAGCTCTGTGCTGACGCAGCCCAATTCCCGACCCTGCTTCCCTGACTGAGCTCATTCTGCGCCTAAGCCCTGGCTGGGCCCAAGGCCCAGGAGGGATTCCAGGACAATGGTGCCAGCCCTGGGCGCTGACCTCGTGGCCGCGCCTGGACAGGCCAGATGGCAGTGTCCCCCCTGCCCAGGACAAGCTGGCCAGAGCCTCCCACCCGCGTGCCTGAGGCCCGCTGTTTGTTCGGAATAGTGAGTCCTGGCTATTTGCACACTTCCGGCAATGGGGCCCTCACTCCCTCCGGGGAGCGAGGGTGGTGCGTCCGGCTTTGAGCTGCTAGGATCGCAGGAGAGATGGTTCTCTCTTGTGCACCAGCAGTGGAGAGGGGCTGAGCTTTGGTGTCAACCGCGCGGCCTCTGTGTTCTCAGACCTCTCAGTTCTCGGCGCTGTCCCTGCCCGGAATGCAATCCCGGCCACGCCTCTGGCTGTAACATTCCTCCAGGACAGAGTTTCAGAGCCCCCCCCCCCCATGGGTCCTGCATCCACCAAATTGGCCAATAGCAATTGGAAAAAAAAAAAAAATATATATATATATATATATATATATATATATATATATATATAATATATATATATTTTTTGTGGTACTGGGGTTCCTGGAAACCTTTATACCCCCGGGCTACACTCCCAGACCTATTTTATATTTTTTTATTTGGAAACAGGGTCTCTTAAGCCAGCAAGGCTGGCTCCGAACCAGCTCGATCCTCCTGTCTCCGCCTCCCAAGCATGGGGATTACAAGGGTGCGCCACCACGCCCGGCTTTTTTCTTTTCTTTTTAAACAGAGCCTCACTAAGTAGCTGAGGCTGGCCTTGAATCTGCCATCCTCCTGTCTCAGCCTTCCAAGTACTGGGATTACAGGTGTGCACCACCACGTCTAGCTCAAAAATTCATTATTTACTTATTTTTGTGATACTGGGAATTGAACCCAGGGGCATTTTACCCTGAGTGACACCTTTAGCCATATTTTTTATTCGTGTGTGTGTGTGTGTCACTGGGGCATTTTACCTCTGAGCTAAATCCCTAGCCCAATTTTATTTCTTATTTGGAAACAGGGTTTCACTAAGTTTAGGAGAGTATCTCTAAGTTGTTGAGGCTGTTGGGGCTGGCTTTGAACCTGCCATCCTAAAGTCTCAGCCTTCCAAGTAATACTGGGATTATAAGCTTGCACCACCACATCCGGCTTTATATTTTTTTATTTTCTATTTTTTTGTGGTACTAGGGATTAAACCCAGGGGCATTCTACCTCGGAGCTACACCCCAGCCCTATTTTTTTTTTAAATTCTTTATTTTGAAAAAGAGTCTCACTAAGTTGCAGAGGGCCTCTCTAAGTAGCTGAGGCTGGCTTCAAACCTGTGATTCTACTGTCTCAGCCTCCCAAGTACTGAGATTACAGGGGTGAGCCACCACACCGGCTTTACAATATATATGTATCTCTATATATGTATTTATACATATATATATATATATATATACATACATAAGTGTGTGTGTGTGTGTGTGTGTGTGTTTGTGTATGTATATGTATATAATTTTTTTTTTGTGGTACTGGGGGTGGAACCCAGAGGCTTTCTACCTCCGGGCTATACTCCCAGCCCTATTTTATATTTTATTTGGAAACAGGGTCTAAGTTGCTGAGAGCCTCACTAAGTAGCTGAGGCTGGCTTCAAACCTGTGCGATCCTCCTGTCTCAGCCTTCCAGGCGCGGGGATTACAAGTGTGCTCCACCACGCCCAGCTGACAATATATTTTTTAAAATTGCACCTATACTAGCTAAGTGCTGACGTGTGTCTATAATACCTCAGCAACTTAACAAGACCCTGTTAAATTAAGTAATTAATTAATTATTTTTGCAGTACTGGGGATGAACCCATGGGCATTCTACCTCCGAGCTACACCCCAGGCCTATATTTTATTCTTTTTTTTTTTTTTTTTGGTGGTACTGGGGGTGGAACCCAGGGGCTTTTCTACCTCCAGGCTACACTCCCAGACCTTTTTTATATTTTATTTGGAAACAGGGTCTCACTAAGTTGCTGAGAGCCTCACTAAGTAGCTGAGGCTGGCTTCGAACCTGTGCAATCCTCCTGTCTCAGCCTCCCAAGCGCAGGCCCGGCTTTATTCTTTATTTTGAAACATGGTCTCGCTAAATTGCTAAGGGCTGCACTAAATAGCTGAGGCCGTCCATGAACCTCAGTCCTCCTGTCTCAGCCTCTAAATGCTGGGATTACAAATGTACGCCACCACGCCCAGCTTTCAAGGTGGAAATTTTAAATAGGCCAAGAAGTACACTGGGCCAGGGGAACAAGGGTGTGGTGGGGGGACCTCTGGACCTCCTGGGGACAACTTGAGAGGGCTCCTGGGCCAGCGGTGGGACTACGCTGCCCCCAGGGAGGGCTGCCCACTCCTAGGCGTCCGGGAGATCCAGGCCAGCGAGGCGGCCGTTTATTAATCACTGCAGACAGGATGGGGTCGGGCCTGCTCTGAGCTCCGCAGGGTGCTGGGAGGGGAGGGAGCCCAGACAGCAAGGAGGATCTGGGGTTCAGGACCCCAGCGGAGCGGCTGGGAGCAGCCAGCTGCCTTCCTCCTATCTAGTTGTTACTCTATATTTAATTTACTTATTTAGGTGCTGGGGATGGAACCCAGGGGCATTCTATCTCTGAGCTACACCCCCAGTCCTGTTTTTTCCTTCCTTCCTTCCTTCCTTCCTTCCTTCCTTCCTTCCTTCCGGTACTAGGGATTTAACCCAGGGACATTCTACCTCTGAGCTACACCCCTAGCCCTATTTTTCTTTTCTTTTCTCTTTCTTTCTTTCTCTTTTTTACGGTACTGCGGATGAAACCCAGGGGCATTCGACCTCTGAGCTACACCCCCAACCCGATTTTTTATTCTTTATTTATTTTTAATTATTTATTTATTTGTGTGCTGGGGATGGAAGTCAGGGGCATTCTACCTCCAAGCTAACCCCCAGCCCTGTTTTTTAGTCTTTATATTTTGAAACAAGGTCTCACTGTGTTGCAAAGGGCCTCACGAAATAGCTGAGGCCGGCCTAGAACCTGCGATCCTCTGGTCTCAGCCTCTTAAGTACTGGGATTACAGGCAAGCAAAAACATTCCTAGATATTTCACAGACAGTAAGAAATGCCCGAAGCCGGGCGTGGTGGCGCACGCTTGTAATCCCAGCATTCGGGAGGCAGAGACAGGAGGATCCCACGGGGTTTGCTGTAGACAGCCTCAGCTACTTAATGAGACCCGGTTTCAAAATAAAGAATAAAAAACAGGGCAGAGGGTGGAGCTCGGAGGTCAAATGCTCCTGGGTGCCATCCCCAGACCTGCAAAAAAAAAAAAATAATAATAATAATAATAATAATAAGGAAGTAAATAGGGCTGGGGGTGTAGCTCAGAGGTAGAATGTCCCTGGGTTCCATCCCCAGTACTGTAAAAAAAAAAAAAAAAAAAAAAAAAAAAGACAAAAAACCCCCAAAAAACTTAAGGACGCTCGGACAGTAGGATCACAGGTTTGAGGCCAGCCTCAGCAGTTTCTCCCACGCTGTGTTCCCCCTTGCCAAGCCGAGGCCGCGGAGGCCATGCCCAGGGTCTGTCTCCGGGGGTGTGGGCACAGTCGAGCCGGGCGCACGTGTACGCGCACTGACGCTCAGGAGGAAGAGAGGGGTGCCCTTGGCGAAAGTTTTTGTCTTGGCATTTCCAGATTTTCAAGTCGCTTATGCAAATATATTTGCCAGTTCTTTTCCTTTGTGTGAACACTGGGATGCCCGCCTCCACCATCGTGTACCCCGTTAAGATGTATGACTACAGTGCATGAATAAAAAATCACAAAAAAAACCCATAAATTGTCACCGAGTGTAGAGCCCAAGGGAGGTCTAGCTCCAAACTGCACCCCCAGCCCTATTAGTTAATTAATTAATTAATTTGCAGTATGGGGGATGGAACCTGGGGGCATTCTACCTTTGAGCTACACCTCCTGCCCTATTTTTTATTCTTTATTTTGAAACAGGACCTACGTTGCAGAGAGCCTCACTAAGTAGCTGAGGCTGGCTTCGAACCTGTGCTATCCTCCGGTCTCAGCCTCCCGAATGCTGGGATTACAAGCGTGAGCCACCACACCTGGCCCCAGCCCTATTTTTTAATCTTTATTTTGAAACAGGGTCTCACTGAGTTGCAAGTGACTGAGCCTGTCTGTGCACCGTGATCCTCCTGTCTCAAGTCCTCCAAGTACTGGGATTATAAACCTGTGCCGCCATGCCTGGCTTTCTCCAGCCTTTTTAATTTTTTTTTTTTTTAGTGGTTCTGGGAGTGAAACCCAGTAGCTTTCTACCTCCTGGCTATACTCCCAGACCTATTTTATATTTTTTTAGAAACAGGGTCTCACTAAGTTGCTGAGAGCCTCACCAAGTAGCTGAGGCTGGCTTCGAACCTACGTGATCCTCCTGTCTCAGCCTCCCAAGGGCGGGGATTACAAGCGTGCGCCACCACGCCCGGCTCCTTTTTTAGTTTTTTTTTTTTTTTGGAAACAGGGCTTTGCTACATTGCTGGTGCTGTCCTCCAGCCTGGGATCCTCTGGTCTCAGCCTCCCAAGCTCAGCTATATGGTTCTTTTTTTTGTGTGTGTGTGTGCTATATGGTTCTTTTTGTGTGTGTGTGTGTGTGTGTGTGTGTGTGTGTGTGTGTGTGTGTGTGTCTGGGGATGGAACCCAGGGGCATTTGACCTCTGAGCTATACCCTCTGCCCTATTTTTATTCTTTATTTTGAAACCGGGTCTCACTGAGTTGCAGAGAGCCTCACTAAGTAGCTGAGGCTGGCCGCGAACCGCGATTCTCCACGTCTCAGCCTCCCGAATGCTGGGATTGCAAGCGTGCACCACCACGCCTGGTTAATATATGGTTCTTCTTAACAAAAACAGTAGTTTCTAATCTGCTTCTTGACTCCTTTGGGGGCAGCATTTTTGGACTATTCACTCTTCGCTCAGATCACAGACGCCTGGCACCCTTCCTCTCCCTCTCCCTCTCCCTCTCCCTCCCCCCACCCCTCTCTCTCTCTCTCTCTCTCTCTCTCTCTCTCTCTCTCTCTCTCTCTCTCTCTCTCCTGGCCTGATTGAGGGGGCCTGAGGCCCAGGGTTGGAGCAGCTTTCTGCAGAAGGAGGAGGGCCAGGGCCTGTCCTGGGGTGGCTTTGGGGACTGACTCTTAGAGCGATGGCCCCACGCGGGGACCTCGGTGGGGGGTGGCAGGGAGGGTTGGGCAGTGCCCACCAGGGCAGAGAGAGGCTGAGTAACTGGCCGGATTATCCCAGCAGGGTGGCCTCCTTGGGGGAAGCTATTTTTAACTCTGAGAGACTCTACCACTTCCTAGCTCTCTTTTTGCATCCTGTCCTCTGGGGGCCTGAGGGCCTGGCCTGCCACTTTCCTGGAAGCTCCTTCCCTTCTTCCCTAAGGAGAAGGAGAGGAAATCGGGAGGGAGGACCCCCTCCGCAGGTACCGCCGCGGCTCTGCCTGGAGGGGCCCTCCTGTGCCCGGCTTCTGTGGAAGAAAGAGAGGCTCAGAAGGCTTGGGGATGATTTGAAGGCGCCACCAGACAGCAGCCCCTAAGGCTACTGGGAACTTCTTAAATTAAAAACTAGATTGTTTTGGCTTGCAAGCGAAAGTTCACAGGGACCCTGGTGCAGGGACTTAGTGAGACTCTGTTTCAAGATAAAAAATAAAAGCCAGGCGTGGTGGCACATGCCGGTAATCTCAGTTCTTGGGAGGCTGAGACAGGTTAGTGGGCAGCCTCTTAGCAGCTTAACAAGACTGTGATTCAAAATAAAAAATAAGGGCCGGGCGTGGTGGCGCACGCTTGTAATTCCCCGCGCTTGGGAGGCAGAGACAGGAGGATCGCGCAGGTTCGAAGCCAGCCGCGCTGGTTTAAGAGACCCTGTTTCCAAATAAAAAAAATATAAAATAGGTCTGGGAGTGTAGCCTGGAGGTAGAAGGGTTTCCAGGAATCCCAGTAAAACCAAGATTAATAATAATAATAATAATAATAATAATAATAATAATAATATAGGGTTGGGGTGTAGCTGGGAGGTAGCATCCCCCTGGATTCAGTCCTCAGTACCATGAAACCAAACAAAGCCGGGTATGGTGGTACATGCCCGTAATCCCAGTAATTGGGAGTCTAAGGCAGGAGGATTGCAAGTTTGAGGATAGTCATGAGATTCTCAACAACCTAGTGAGATCCTGTTTCAAAAAAAAAAAAAAAAAGATACTGGGGTTTAACTGAGAGGTAGAATGTCCCTGGGTTCAATCCTGAGTACCTCCCTACCCCAAGACACAGTCTAGGGCTGAATCTATGGGTTTCACGCCAGTAATCCCAGTACCTGGGAGGCTGATACGGGCACTCACAGTATTGCAGGTTCCAGGCCACTGTATAGCGACCTAGAGATACCTTGTTTCAAAATAAAGAACAAAAAAGGCTGGGAGTAGAGCTCAGAGGTAGAGCACTCCTGGGTTCCATACCACCAAACCAACCAAACAAAACGCCTGTCCTTGGAATCTCGAATCTCCTTTCTCTGAGTAGCTAAGCTCGGCCTTCCTCTGGGCAGAGTTGTTCCTGGGTTCCTTCTGGCTAGTCTAGCACCTCTGGGAAATACAGCCCTCCTTTTCCCACACACCCGGCAAAAGTCCTAGGGCTGATTCTCATTGGTTGGCTGCGATCACATGTCCACCCTTCGACCAATCACTGTAGTGCTCTCTTCTGTGCTGGCCTCTGTCACATCCCAACACTGGGAGGCCCCAGGCTTACAGGAAACATCTGATGGAGCTGTCCAAGCAGAAATGGGGAGACCCTGAAGAATACAGTTCTCACCTGAGGAGCCTAAACAAAGACAGGACCTGGACCAGTGATGCTCCTGCCCTCCATCTTTGTGTGTGTGTGTGTGGGGGGGGGGAGGTTGCTAGGCACTGCATCTAGGGATCTGGGGTTGTTCTAACTCAGAGCTACACCCTCAGCCCTATTTTTTTTTTTTAAACAGGGTCTCCCTAGGTTGCTAAGAGTCTCACTACTTGCTGAGGCTGTCCTCAAACCTGCGATCCTCCTGTCTCAGCCTCCGGATTACCAGGATGGCAGGTGTGTGTCACCACACCCAGCCCAATGAGGTCTGTTACTGTTGCCCAGCCCAGACACAACCCTGAGCCCCAGGGCCGCCTGATGCCTGACGTCCAGGAGCTGCGGGAGGGAGCAGAGTGGAGAACCTGGGCCTTCAGCGGCCCGGTGCCCTCCTGGCATCCTCCTTCTGCTGCTCCAGGGAGCCCGGGGAGGAGGGGCCAGGGCGGTGTGGGAGTGTGGGAGCCGCGTGCCTGCCGGCCACCCTCTGCACCAGCTCCAGGAGCTGATCGATGCCTGCTTCCGTAGCGGGAGGGGCGAGGGGGACTCGGTGTCCTGTTCCCGGGGGGCCGCTGCCATTCCTCAAGTTCTTGCCTGGGATCAATGCTGCGGGGCCAGCGGGGTCCTTCAGGCACCAGGGCGGGGGAGGGGCGAGTGTGTGTGCCGGCCTGAACACCAGAGAGCCAGCATCTCTGGGGACAGAAGCTTTGTCTCCACCTCCCCCCATCACTTCCCGGGTCCAGGAACCATTTCTCCATCTGCTAATGGGTGATATGTACCTGCCTGTCACCTGCCAGGCAGGCGGGCATGTAACCCATCCAACATAGTCTGGCATTAGCCCAGTGCCCAGCAGGCATCGGCCACTGTCACCTCACTGGTTAAGAGTGTCTTGGGATGATGGTACCAAGCGGAGAGAGCCCAGGGTAGTAGCACTCCTGGCCCCGGCTCTGCTCTGGGGCTCCCTGCCCAAGAGGTGGGCTTCTCCTACCACCTAACTATCCCCAGCCCTGCTGTCGATGGGCCCAAGTAAAACACAGCCCCCAGCCAGACATACAGATTCTAGAAGTTTCTCCCCAGAGGTCACCTCCTTCCGGGCAGGCGCTGACAGATGAGCTCTGGTCACTCGGGGCTGAAAGGTGGGGCGGCCCTGGGGAGACAGCATTCCTGACCAGGGTGAACAGGTGCTAAGGCCCAGAGACGGGCTGGAGCGGTACCAGGTCTGGAGGAGCAGCCAGTGTCTCAGAAAGGGGGGTTGTCCTGAGAGAAGCAGGCCCCCAACCTGGGAGATTTTGACTCTCACATCTATTTAATCTTTTTTTTTTTTTTTTTTTTTGTGGCCCTGGGGATGGAGCCCAGGGGCATTCCACCTCTGAGCCACAGCCCCCCCAGCCCCATTTTATTTTTATTTGGAAACAAGATCTCGCTAGATTGCCGAGAGGCTCGCTACTTGCTGAAGCTGTCCCGGAACTTGGGATCTTCCTGCCTCTGCCTCTCAAGTACTGGGATTACAAGCGTGCACCACCACGCCTGGTCCATTTCACATTTTGATGGTCTGCTGGCCAGAGAGGCCCAGAGAGCTGGGAGCAAGGTCTAAGG
This sequence comes from Muscardinus avellanarius, assembly GCF_963383645.1. Classification (NCBI taxonomy): domain Eukaryota; kingdom Metazoa; phylum Chordata; class Mammalia; order Rodentia; family Gliridae; genus Muscardinus; species Muscardinus avellanarius. The sequence goes on along the minus strand of NC_137802.1, from coordinate 6,421,792 downwards.
TGGACAGGAGAAATGCTGGCAGGGAGACTGGGCCTGGTGTCACTCCCTTGGGATCCTAGTGCTGGAGAGGCTGAGACAGGGGGATTTCAGGCCCCAGACCAGCCTCTGCAATTTAGAGAGACCCTGTTTCAGAAAATACTGAAAATACTGCAGCTGGGCCTACTGACCAGAGGAAAAAAAAATTCCAAATTCTCTGGATGGCTTTGTGGTCCTCACTGCCTCCCAAATAAAGTAGGGATTCCAAACAGAAGAAGAGCTCTCAGGCCTGCCTGGGGCCAGGGCTGAGCGAGACAGGGCCTCCGGTGGGCCTAAGCTACATTATTTTGTGTGTGTGGTACTGGGGGTGGAACCCAGGGGCTTTCTACCTCCGGGCTATACCTCCAGACCCATTTTCTATTTTATTTGGAGACAGGGTCTCACTAAGTTGCTGAGAGCCTCACTAAGCTGCTGAGGCTGGCTTCGAACCTGCGCGATCCTCCTGTCTCAGCCTCCCAAGCGCGGGGATTACAAGCGTGCGCCTCCACGCCCGGCTCCCCAGCCCTGTTTTAATCTTTATTTTGAAACAGGGTCTCACTGAGTTGCAAAGGGCCTCACTAAGTAGCCGAGGCTGTGGCATGAACCACGATCCTCCTCTCTCCGCCTCCCAAATGCTGGGATTATAAGCGTGCGCCACCATGCCCGGCTTTCCCTGATGTTTTGAAACAGGGTCTCATTAAGTTGCTGAGGGCGTTGCTAGGTTGCTAAGACAGGAAGGTAGGAAAAAAGAGCTTTTGGTCTCGAGAGTCTTATCTCTCAGGAGGAGAAAGGAAGCAGGACACTGTGTGGCCCTCTAGTGCAGATGCGGGAGCTTGGGGGTGCAGTCCCCTGGGGTACCTCTCTTCTCTCCACTACAGCTTTAAGTGGCCCTCAGGTGCGGGGGCCCTGGGGTTTCTCATCTGTAAATCAGGGCAGAGATTGTATGGACCCCGCAGTGAAAAAAATCCAGCCAGGTTCACAGTGGTAAATTCTAGCCGTTAGGCCCAGCTTGGCACCTTAGGTAGACGCAGCTTCACCGGGAAGGGATTCCCACCACCCCACCCCACTTGACCGCAGGGAAACTGGCACTGGGTGGTGAAGCGGCTCAGTCAGAGGGACAGGGGGCCTGGGGCACAGAGTCCGGCCAGGGCCCGGGCTGGTGGGGGAGGCCTGCAGAGGCTGCCAGCGTCCTGGGCGGCGGCCAGGGAGCGTCCTCCTCGGTTAGAATCCTGCAGCCAGCCTCCCTGCTGTGCAGACACATAATTATATTTCACATTAAAGGGGAAGCTGGAGGCCAAAGGGGCCCGGGAGCCCTTTGCGGCTTAGGCTCTGGGCAGAGACCTGCCTCCTCGGCCCAATTTTGTGGCCCTGGGGCTGAGCTGGGGTTCAGGCTGGTGATAAAATGGGGTTTCCCTGGGTCAGGGCCCATCGGGGCTGGTCTGTCTGCCAGGATGAAAGGCCTGGTCTCTGCAGGAGGCAGAGAGATGTGAGGCCCAGACAAAAGGCCCCGGGAGGCTGGGAGGGCAGGGCACCTGGGGACAGAGGAGGGAGGGTGCCTGAGACCGGGGTGGGCAGGGGAAGGGGGTCACTGGGGGGGGGGCACGGCAGCAGAGAGAGCCCAAAGAAGGAGGCAGAGGGGAGGTAAGCTAAGTAAGGGGCGCGGTGCGTGCACTGGAGCGTGCGCTCGAGGTGCCAGGGGCCAGGCTCCGGTGGGAAGGCGCTGGCTCAGCCGCTCGCGGTGGTGAACGCCGCCTTGCAGCCCTGTGCACCTGCGGGAACACCAGGCGTGTCAAGGCGTGCGTGGTGTTTTTTTTTTTTTTTTTTGCATGCTTGGATGCGAGGCCCGAGCTCGCCGATCCAGCCGCGTGCTGTGCAAGCCTGTCCAAAAATCCCCCTGCCTCTGTGTGCGTGTGTGTGTGTGTGCACACGAGCTCGCCAGGCACCTGTGTGTGCGCGTGTCCCCGGGAGGAAGGATGTGCCCGCATGTGTGTGTGTGTGTGTGTGCGTGCGCGCGCGCGTCCCAGTGCGCAAGTGGCTGGCGGGTGTGTGTGTGTGCGCGTGTGTGTGCGTGTGTGTGTGTGTGTGTGCGTGCGCGCGCGGCGGGGCGGCCCGGGGCGGGGAAGGGGGCGCGGGGCCAGGCCGGCGGCGGTGGGCGGGCGCGGCGGGGCGGGCGGGCGTGCTCTCCGCGGAGAGTTGGACGAGTTGCGGGGCTGGGTGCGCGCCGAGCCTCAGCCTCCGCCGCCTCCTCGCCCTCCATTCCTCGCTCCCCGTCCTCCCGGGGCCGCCGCCGCCGCCTGCTGCACCCCGCGCCGGGGAGGGGGCCTGGCCGGCGCGGGCCGGGCGGGGGCCGGGGCGGGGGCGGCCCGGGAGCGCCCCCGGCGGCGAAGGCGATGCGGGGGGCGCAGCGGCCGGCGGGGCCCGGAGCGGCCGCCCCGAGCTCGGAGGACGCGCCCCGGCCGCGGGCCGAGGTGAGTGCGCGGACCCCGGGCGGGAGCTGCGGCGGGGGGGTGGGGGGGTGGGCAGGGGGCTCCCCTGGCTCCGGGTCCCCAATCACCGCCGCCAGCCTCATCACCATCACCATCATCATTAATTATTATTATTATTATTAATTTTCCCTCCTCCTCCTCCTCCTCCTGGGGGGGGGGGTGAACCATCCAAGAAAATGCTGACTGCGAGCTTTTCTTCTCCGACCCAGGAACTTTGCTCCCGGCTAACCTTGTCTCGGGGGGAGGGGGGGCTCCGGGAAACTTTGGGGCGCCCTCGCCTTCCCACCACCCCACCCACCCCCACCCCGGGGCCGGTGTGCACGAGGGGGAGGGCTCCTGGACGCTCCCAGGCGTGACCTTCCGCGAGACCCCGCGGCCGAGGTAGGGGTCGGAGGGGCAGCGTGGGCTGCACCGGCCGCCCCGGATCGCCCCCCGCCCGCCCCCCGGGCCCCCTCTATCCCGCCTCCTGCTCGCTGATGGAGTTAAAAATATTCTGGGGTATGTTGGTCTGGCCAGGAAGCCCGCCGACAAGTCCCTTCTGCTTTTAAAAAAGTCGGCCTCGAGCTGCTGGTCAGCCCCGAGGGTCCTGGGGAGCAGAGCGCGGGGTCTGGGGTCCCCCCCCACCCCGGGAAGTGCCGCCGGCCTTGGGGAAGGGGATTCTCACGCATGGAGGCCCCGGGCAGTGTCTGTGCACGTGTCCTGGGTGTCTTAAAACCTGCGTCCGGAATGGGGGTCACGGGAGCTTGCTCCTGGGGTGGCGGCCTCCGTTTCTGGGAGGTTCTCCTGCCTCCGGAGGCCTGGACTTGGCATGGACGGGCCACTCCTCCCCGCGTCCCAGGGGGCGTACCCATCCCGGAGTGCAGCGCTGCCCGGGGCTGTCCAGCCTCCCCTTCACTCCCCTGAGCCCCGCGGTAAAGCGGGAGGGACCTCCTGGCCCCCCACATCCGCGTCCCCCGAACCCGGTCCTCTGGCTCCGTCTCCCGGGAGCGCCGAGGCGCCCACTCGCCTCTGAAATCGGCAGCCGCCTCCTCCGAGGTGCGAACCCAGAAGGCGTTCTCCTCCGGCCTACCCTTCGCCCCCCTCCGAAGGTGCGGATGGAGGCCGGGCCTGCTGCGGACCCCCAGACCCGACCCCAGCCTCCCCTAGGCTCCAGCTCGCTCCCTGGCGGCCTCTCCTCCGGGAGCTCCGCCCTGGACCTCCGCCAAGCAGCCGGAGAGGGTCAGGGAGGGGGGAAAGGGCTCAGCTCCAGAAGCTTGGGGGGCTTTTTGAGGAGTTCTCCCTCTAAAAGAACCCCTCGGTGTCTGCCAGGGATCCCCCTCCCCCAGCCCGCCCTTCAGAGCTGAGGGCTCTTGGTGGCATTGGAGGGCTGAGACAGGAGGGTCGCAGGTTCGAGGCCAGCCCTGGGCAACTTAGCGAGGCCCTTAGTAACTTAGCGAGACCCTGTTTCAAAATGAAAAAAAATAAATTGGGGCTGGGGGATGTAGCTCAGAGGTAGACCCCCCCCCACCCGCCGCTGGGTTTCAGTTCCCAGGAATGCACGCACGCACGCACGCACGTGCACGCACACTAAATTCTGACTCTCAGTTTTCTACCTGGGGACATGAAGTTGGTTGGAGGCAGGTGGGGCCGGGAGAGAGGACTGGTCTGAAGGGGAGGGGCTTAAACAGCCCTGGGGACCGGAGGCTGGCCCCAGTGTGCTGAACAGGACCCTCCCGTCCACTGGCGTGCACACAGCAGGCACTGTAAATACTGGGTGTTGGCATGGGCCTGCCAGGCGTAAGGTCCAAGTTCCAGACCACGTTCCCTGTCCTCCTGCCTCAGGCGAGGACACAGCTGAGCCCCCAAAGCAGGGCGCGCCTTGTCTTGGGTCGGGGGTTAGCGCTCAGTTTGCCTGGCCATCTCTGGACCTCCACGGTGTCCAGCGACTACGCCAGATGTCCAGGGAGTGACGGGGTTGTCCTGGCGTGTACCTGGAGGAGGGTGTTCGGGGAACAGCGGCTAGGATTGTAATGGAAGCCTCGGTCAGCCCTCCCGGGGCCAGGGGCTGTGCCCACCCAGCGCAGGGCAGGGTCCCACTGGGCAGCGAACCTCAGCTGCGGTAGCAGTCCCAAGGCTGCTTCGGTACCCGGTGGCCGCGGCACCTGCCACCCCGCAGTGGCGGCCCGGGCCTCCTGCGTGCAGTTTCCTGTGGCCGGGCCAGGCCTCCCGTGTCCTGGGCCACAGTTGGCAGCTTTGGGAGCGGCACCCGGAGGCCTTGGCACGGGGCAGGGGCGGAAGTGACTGCGTTGGCCCTCCCAGCAACCTTCGTGATCCCTCGCCGGCCCTCTTCTGGGGAGGGGGGGTGCCAAGCCGGTGGTCACCCTGCGCCCCGCCCTGTTCCGGGGGGGGGGCTCCCTCTGACAGGTGCCGCCAGCGCCCGCCGCTGGGCCTGGGCCAGGGCTTTACTGTGAGCGACACGTGGGCACACCTGCCCCTCCCCTGGGGCCTGCGGCTGGAGCCCTGCCATAGGCTGGTACGGAGGAGCGGCCGTGGGCAGCCGGAGGGGTGGAGGCTGGGCCGGTCTGCGGAAGGCGTGGTGGGGCTCGGCCCGGGGAGGCTGATGGGGAGCCGGCGGCAGGGCTGTGGATAAAAGTGAGCCGCCTGGAACTGGGAACTGGGCCGGGAGGCTTCAGAGGAGCCGCGGGGTGGCGGCGGGGGCGGGGGCCGGGCAGGACCAGAACCCTCTCGGGCACTGGCCGAGGCCCAGGGCTCTGCCGGCTGATTTAATTTCCTAATGGCTTGCCGATTGCAGAGGGAGGCATGAGCTCCATTGTGCAGACGGGACGGGGGGCTGCAGAGGCTCAGCAAAGGGGCTTTGAGGGCCCTGAGCCTGGGGCGCTCCCCGGGGCAGACCTCCCCCTCCCCCCCCTGTTCCTCAGACACCCCGCCCGGGGCGCGCACTAGGCCGATTTGGAACCCTGGCCTCCCCGGGAAGTCTGACACAGGCCCCGGGGCCTGCTTGGCGATCCAGGCCCCAGCATCCAGTGAAGGACCAGCACGCAGCAGGCGCTCAGTAAGTGCCCAGGAGGCTCTCGCCCTGCGCAGCTCTGCGAGGTCGGGGTTGGGGTTCCCCGTGGTCTGCTGCCCAGCATCTGACATCCAGAAGTCATCCAGGGAGCTGTTCACTCCCTCAGTAGCTGTGGCAGGAACGGGTCTCACGGATGGGAGGAGACTCGAGGTCGGAAGCAGAGCGGACCCTGGGGGGGACAGAGCTGTGGTCACTCCTAGCCTCAGCCCTTCATCTGCGAAGTGGGTCTGGCGCCCCAGCTGGGCGGGCGGCGCCCAGAAGCACCTCGGATGGGGCAAAAGAAAAGGTGACTTCTCAGCTAGTGCTTGGGGGAGACAGGAGGGACCACAGGTTGGAGGCCAGACCCGCTGGGCTCGGGCTCTCCTGTATGAAAGGAGGGAAGGAGGGAAGGGGCTCTCGCTCGTGCCTCTGGGGCACAGGGGCGGTCTCAGCAGAGATGGGGCTGCGCCGAGGGCTCCCCAGGAAGGAGGAGGCGCGAGCGTTCCTAGTGGCAAAGCCTTGGGAATCTGTCATTCCAGCCGGGCTTTCCGTGCACCCAGGAGAGCGAAGGGGGATTCGCAGAGGCGGGACAGGCCCGGAGGCCGGCCTCCGGCGTGGCTCCTGAAGCCCCTGCAAGGCTGCGGGGTCATGGACCCCCAGGGACCCTGGCTGGACATGGTTCCACTGGTGCGGGCAGCCAGGGGTGGGCACCCCTTGCTCAGCTGAGCTTCTTGGGCGTTACTGCTGCTCCTGGCATCAGTGGGCGCAGCTTTCTGGATCCTCCCTGGGGCCCCCCAACCTCGGCTCTGGGCCTCAGGTAGCTGGATGCCCCTCTTCCCGCCTCACCTGTGGCCTGGGTCGTAGGCATTTTCAGATTCGCCCTGGTCACTTGTGTTTTGTGCCTGTGTGTTTTATTTTCCCTTGCCAGTCTTATTTTTGAACGTGGCATCTAGATCTTGTTGTTGTTGTTACTGGGGGTTGAACCCAGGGGCATTCTACCTCTGAGATACACCCCCCAGCCCTATTTTCTTTTTCTTTTCTTTTCTTTTTTGTGGTACTGGGATTGAACCCAGGGTCATGCTACCTTTAATCTACACCCCCCCAGCCCTATTTATTTGTTTGTTCGTTTATTTTTGCAGGACTGGAGATATAACCCAGGGACATTCTACCTCCGAGCGATACCCCCAGCCCTATCTTTTATTCTTTATTTTAAAACAGGGTTTCACTGATTTGCAGAGGGCCTCACTAAGTAGTAGCTGAGGCTGTTTGCGAACCGTGGTCCTCCTGTTTCAGCCTCCCAAATGCTGGGATTACAAGCGTGCGCCACCACGACCAGCTCTTCCATTATTTATTTATTTTTGTGTGTGTGGTATTGGGATGGAACCCAGGGGCATTCTATCTCCAAGCTACACCCTCAGTCATATATATATATATATATATATATATATATATATATATACATATACATATATATATATATATATATATACATATATATATATATATATATATACACACACACACACACACACACACACACACACACACACACACACACACAAGGAATATATACATTTATTTCTTATTTTGAAACAGTATCTCACTGAGTTGCAAAGGGCCTAACAAGGTAGCTGAGGCTGGCCTTGAACTTCAGTACTCTCAAGAAACCCTTCTACCTCCGGGTTGCACTCCCAGACCTATTTTTTATATTTTTATTTGTAAACAGGGTCTCTCAAGCCAGCACGGCTGGCTTCGAACCTGTGCGATCCTCCTGTCTCCGCCTCCCAAGCGCGGGGAGTACAAGCGTGCGCCACCACGCCCGGCTTTCTTTTTTGTTTTGAAACAAGTTTTCGCTAAGTTGCGGAGGAGCTTGCTAAATTGCTGAGGCTGACCTCCAACCTGTGATCCTCCTGTCTCAGCCTCCCAGGTACTGGCTCAGAGAGGTGCCAGGGAGCCAGCAATAAAGGCCTGGAGGCTTCCACTAGGGAACCTCTGCCTGAGCATTTATGATGTTCTCCACACTCTCTGAGGCCCTCCCATGGGCCCCCCAGCTGGTGTCACCCCGTCTCTCCCGACCTCTCCTCCAGTAACCCTGCCTGCACTTCTTGTAGTCCCTCCAACAGACCAGGCCTTTTCCACCTCAGGGCCTTGGCTGGCTCCCGTATCCCCTCTCCTGCTCTGTTTTTCTCTGTAGAACTTAATGCCACTGGCTGCAATTTATTTTGTCTTGTTCTCTGTGGTTGCCTGCCCCCCACACACATATAAACTCGAGTACAAGGTTTGAAGTCCTGTTCTATACGACAGCCGTGTTCTATCCGGACCCCACAGCTGGGTATAATAGACACTCAGTGCTGGGTATAATAGGTGAATGAGTTGCTTCAGCTGTGTGAGATGCAAAGTCCATGCTAGTGAGAGATGGTATTCAGTATTGTCCTTTTTTTTTTTTTTTTTTTTTGGTGGTACTTGGGGTGGAACCCAGAGGCTTTCTACCTCTCAGACCTATTTTATATTTTATTTGGAAACAGGGTCTCAATACGTTGCTGAGAGCCTCACTAAGTAGCTGAGGCTGGCTTTGAACCTGCGCGATCCTCCTGTCTCAGCCTCCCAAGCGCGGGGATTACAAGCGTGCGCCACCACGCCCGGCTTGATTATTGTCCATTTTGCAGATGAGAATATCCAGTGAGTCTCCAAAGGGTGACATCACTGTCCTAGAACTGTGGACTTGCCCAGGGCAGAGCTGGGATGTAGACCTTTGCTCTGAGCCTGCTGTGCGTCTGGCTGAGGGAGAGGAGCGGAGTTGGAGCTCACGTCAGGCCCCCTACTCTCCACCGAGTTATTTAAGCCTGTATCCTCAGCCAGGTGCAATGGCGCACGCCTGTCATCTCAGTCCTTGGGAAGCTGAGACAGGAGGATTGCAGGTTCAAGACCGGCCTCAGCAATTTAGTGAGACCCTGTTTCAAAATAAAAAAAATAAAAAGGGCTAGGGATATAGCTCAGAGGTAGAACTTCCCTGGGTGGTTTAATTCCCAGTACCACAGAAATAAATAATAAACAAATAAATAAAAAAAGGGCTGGGGGTGTAGCTCAGAGATAGACCGCCCCTGATTTCAACCCCCAGTACCACAATAAAACCCCTCAAAAAACCAAAAAACCCAAACTTTGCTCTTATCTTTAGTAAGTGCACTCAATCTTTTTCTCTTTCTCTCCCTGAGCCACACCCCCCAGTGCTTTTGTTTTTTATTTTAAAACAGGATCATGCTAGGTGACTGAGGGTCTCATTAAGTGGCTGAGGCTGGCCTCAAACCTGTGATCCTCTTGCCTGAGCCTCCCAAATACTGAGATAACAGGTGTGCATCACCAGGTCAGGCTTCTTGTTACTTTCCTTCTGTCGGAGGCTCCAGCCTGAGGAGATGGAGTGTGTGTGTGTGTGTGTGTGTGTGTAGTACATGGAGAATCTCCATTTCTTGCCTAGGTATTTTCAGACTTCCACTGACTGCTTATTTTGAAACAGGGTCTCACTAAGTTGCTGAGGCTGGCCTCCAACCTTTACACCTCCTTTCTCGGCCTCCCAAGTACTGATGGCTTATCTTTTATTTATTTATTTTGCAGTACTGGGGATGGAACCCAGGGCCATTCTACCTCCGAGCTACACCCCTAGCCCTATTTTTTATTCTTTATTTTGAAACAGAGTCTCATTGAGTTACAAAGGGCCCCATTAAGTAGTATCTGAGGCTGGCCGCGAACTGCGATCCTCCTGTCTCAGCCTCTGGAATGCTGGGATTACAAGTGTGCACCACCACGCCTGGCCTTATCATTTATTTATTTATTTATTTATTTATTTATTTATTTATTTATTTATTTATTTGTGATACTGGGGTTCCTGGAAGCCCTTCTACCTCCGGGCTAAGCTCCCAGACCTATTTTATACTTTATTTGGAAACAGGGTCTCTTAAACCAGCACAGCTGGCTTCCAACCTGCGCGATCCTCCTGTCTCCGCCTCCCAGGCGCGGGGATTACAAGCGTGCGCCACCACACCCGGCTCTTATCTTTTAATTTTAAGAAATTGGCAGGGATCTGTTTAGCAGCTTCCTCTAGTAAAGCGGTCCGGATGCTTCCTGCCTGGCCGGTGCCCGCTGGACCACGGTCCCTCCCTTCTGTCCCGGTGCCCCATGGCCTCTGAGGACAGGGGCCCTGTCTCCTCTAAGCACCAGCTGGTGATGGGTTCCAGGTCGGCAGGCCTCGGTGGCCACTCAGCCAGCTGTGCAGGGGCGGTCACTGGCTGCTGCAAGCTCACCTGGGGGCAGAAGAGGGTCCAGGTAATGAGAGAACCGAGCCCTTTGCTGCTGTCCGGGTCCCCAGCGCTGACAGGTCTCCTGGGGGAATGTGTGACATGGCCCACCCACCATGGGAGCGGGGCCCTGGCGACAGAGGACAGCCCAGCCCAAGGTTGTACAACTCTTGAGATGGGAGCCTCTGCCCTTCTCCTCGCTCCCGTAGCTTGTCTACTTGGGGTGGGGGAGGCGCGTGGAGACGGGGTGCTGGGCCGGGCGTGTTGGAGAGGACAGGGCGAGAGAGGTCAAGGAGGAGCGGGGGGCCAGGCGGAGGCGTGCCCTCACCCCTGCCCACCTCCCCCCCATCCAGCTGCAGCGACTGAGCTGGCGGTTCCAGCCTGCAATTCTCCGGCACTTAAGGCAAAAATAAATCGCTGCCAGCAGCTGGCGTTCTGGGTGGCAGCGGCGGCGCCACCCCCTGCCCCGACCTTCCGCCTCTGGGCTCCTGGTTCCAGGCCAAGGCCCCGCTCCTGCTCAGGCCTGCAGGGAGCCAGGGAGGGCCCAGGGGGCTCGGCGTGGGCCGGACCTGGCGGGAGCACGGAAGGCGGAGGCAGGAGGATCCTGGGGCTGTGGGGGTGCTGGGGTCCCAAGGGGATGGGTGCTCAAAGTAGGACTCTCTAGAGGTCTGGACTTCGGCATAATGGAAACCGGGCCTGGACAGGGCTGGGGTATTGTACATTCCGGAGAACATGGCCACCTGTGTTCTCCCTGCTGGCCACCCATGGACCAGCCCTGGGCATCTTTCTCTACCTCAGTACTAGGAATTGAATACAGAGGTATTCTGCTTTTGAGCTATACTCCCAGTTATCATTACATCATCATCATCATCATCATTATTATTATTATTATTATTATTATTATTATTATTTGGTATTAAGGATGGAACCCAGGGGCATTCTACCTCTGAGCTACACCCCCAGCCCTATTTTTTTAAAGTTTTTATTTATTTATTTTTAGTGGTACTCGGGGTAGAACCTAGAGGCTTTTTACCTCTTGGCTATACTCCCAGACCTATTTTATATTTTATTTGGAAACAGGGTCTCACTAAGTTGCTGAGAGCCTCACTAAGTAGTTAAGGCTGGCTTTGAACCTGCGCGATCCTCCTGCCTCAGCCTCCCGAATACTGGGATTACAGGTGTTCGAAACTGTGCCTGGCCCCTGGTCATCTCTTTTCTCTCTGGCCCTGGCCGTCCCTTCTCAGAGGACCCTAGAGGCCAGGCCTTGTTGTGGGTTTTGTGATGCGGGCTCTGAGACTACCTGACTTAACACGATTCATGTTTTCATCAGACAGTTATTGAGCGCCTGCTGTGTACTTTGCCCCACGCCAGGAGCTTGAGGACAGGCTGACATCCAGAGGGTGGGGGAGGGGGGGACAGGTAGCGAGGCTTAGGGAAAATCCTAATCATTACAATTTTTAATTACAAGACCATGCTCATGGTAAATTATTATGATTATTTTTGTGTGTGGTATTGGGGATTGAACTCAGGGGCATTCCAGCTATACCCCCAGCTCTGTTTTATTTTGAAACAGGAGCCAAGGCTGGCCTTGAATCTTCAGTTGTCTTGTCTCAGCCTCCCAAGTACTGGAATTACAGACATGTGCCTCCACACTCGGTTTTTTTTTTTTTTTTTTTTTTTTTTTTTTGGTGGTACTGGGGTTCCTGGAAGCCCTTCTACCTCCGGGCTACACTCCCAGACCTATTTTTACATTTTTATTTGGAAACAGGGTCTCCTAAGCCAGAGTGGGCGGCTGGCTTCGAACCTGCGCGATCCTCCCGTCTCTGCCTCCCAAGCGTGGGGATGACAAGCGTGCGCCACCACGCCCGGCTCAATACACTCAGTTTTTAAGACAGGGACTCACTCAAGTTTCTGAGACTGTCCTGGAACCTGCGATCCTCCTGTCTCAGCCTCTTGAGCGCTGAGGTTTAGAAGTGCTCCACTGTGCCCGGCTTGGGCCTTGAGTCTCTTGACCTCCCGATCGCTGGCTTGGACCAGGGCAGGCCTGTGTTCCAGGCAGGGTCACCGCGTGGTCCCATGAGTTTTGTGACTGTGCCTGCTACTGCTGGGCCCCTGTCATTCCTGCGCCCGGGGGCCAAGAGGAAGCAGGCTCCTGTGGAGGCCCTGACTGGGGGGTGGGCTATAGCCCCCATACTCTTCTCCCCTAAGCTCATTTCCCCACTGGGAAGCGGGTCCCCGGCAGGACACATCCCTCCTGCCCCTGAGCTTCGGTTTGGGCAGGCCAGCCGCCAGGCAGGGCGGCTTCCTCTCCTCCGGTGCGGCCGGAGACTCAGCCTTTACCTGCTGGGCCTCCAGCTGTCAAGGCACCTGCCTGGACCCAGAAGCCAGGTCCCTTTCTGGGGCCCAGGAGCCTGGAGGATGACTGTGGGAAGGGGCCCCAGAAGCCTGGCTGCAGCTGCAGGGTGACCCAGGGCCCCCGGGGGCTGTGCAGCGCCGGGCACCCCGCTGCCCTCTTCCTCCCCGCTGCGGGGTGCGAGCCGGCCCGGCCTGGCCAGCGAGCCCCGGCCACTCAGGGGGCCTGGCCCTGTCCCCACGGCAGATGCCCTGGCCCGTCCTGACCCACCTGCCTCCCAGTGGCTCAGCCCCAAGTCCAGCTGGGAGAGGCCCCCTCGGGTGGAGCTGGGATCAGGAGGACACGGGTGGTGTGAGTCCTGACCCCGGGCGTCCTGTGGCGGGTGGGAGGAGCCGCAGGACGGGGGTCAGGGAAAGGAAGCCCAGGCGGGGACAGCGGGAGCTCGGGAGGCAGCCAGGGGTGTCTGTGGCCGTCATAGCAGGTGACTACCCCACACAGCACCCGGTTGAATCTCCCACCGCTTCAGACTGACACAGGGACTATTTGGGATTTGGAAACTTTTTCCCCTGGATATTTAAAATTTGCATGTTAGGATGGGACCCAGGTCTGAACGTGGACTTTTGATTTTCCATATTTATCTTATACACAGAGCTTGGAGCTAAGCTTATATAATTCCCCTCTACACTATATTTTTTTGTTCTGAGGATTGAACCCAGGAGCATTCTACCTCTAAGGAATACCTCCAGCCCTTTTTACTTATTTATTTATTCATATACTTATGTGTTTTGCGGTACTGGGGATGGAATCCAGGGACATTAGAACTCTAAGCTTTGTCCCCAGCCCTATTTTTTATTCTATTTTATTTATTTTTTGAGGTCCTGGGGATTGAATCCAGGGGCATTCTACCTCTGGGATATACCCCCAACCCCTATATTTTATTTTATTTTTTACAGTACTGGGGGTAGAACCCATGGGCATTCTACCTCCAAGCTATACCCCCAGCCCTATTTTTTAAAGTTAGTTAGTTTATTTATTTATTTATTTATTGGTGGTACTGGGGGTGGAACCCAGGGTCTTTTCTACCTCCGGGCTATACTCTCAGACTTATTTTTATACTTTATTTGGAAACAGGGTCTCACTAGGTTGCTGAGAGCCTCACTAAGTAGCTGAGGCTGGCTTCGAACCTGTGCGATCCTCCTGTCTCAGCCTCCCAAGCGCTGGGATTACAAGCGTGCGCCACCACACCTGGCTAGTCTTTTTATTTTTTGAAACAGGCTCTCACTGAGTTGCGAAGGGCCTCGTTAAGTAGCTGAAGCTGTCGGGGAACCACGATCCTCCCATCTCAGCCTCCCAAGCGCTGGGATTACAAGCGTGCACCACCATGCCCGGCTTTATTTTTTATTTTGAAACAGGGTCTCACTGAGTTGCGAAGGGCCTAAGTAGCCGACGCTGTCTGAGAATCTGCGATCCTCCTGTCTTAGCCTCCCAAATGCTGGGATGACAAGCGTGCGCCACCACGCCCGGCTTCTTTATTTTTTATATCTATCTTATATACAGAGTCTGGAGCTAACCTTATAATAATTCCCCTTCACAATATATACGTATATGTGTGTGTGTGTGTGTGTGTGCGTGTGTGTGTGTGTGTGTGTGTGTGTGTGTGTGTGTGTATATTATACTGGGGATTGAAGCCAGGAGAATTCTACCTCCAAGTGACACCTTCCAGCCCTTTTCATTTTGAAATAGGGTCTCACTAAGTAGCCGAGACTGGCCTTGAACCTGTGAACCTCCTGTCTCAACCTCCCAAGTACTGGGATTACAGACATGGGCCACTAGACCTGGTTAAACTTATAGAACATCTGTGTGTGTGTGTGTGTGTGTGTGTGTGTGTGTGTGTGTGTGTGTGTGCGCGCGCGTGCGAGTGTGTATGTTTATGGGGATTGAACCCAGGGGCATTCTACCTCTATACCCCAGCCCTGTTTTATTTTTTAGTTTGAAACAGGCTCTCACTAGATTGAGGAGGGCAGTTCTAAATTGCCGAGGCTGACTGAGAACGTGGGATCCTCCTGTCTCGACCTCACAGGTGTGTGCCCGTGTGCCCAGGTAAACTTATATAACATATTTAATAATTTTGCAACTAGTAACAAAGTTTTCATGGTGTGGGATTTTTCTGCCTGTTAGTTGGTGTTCTGTCAGTACTCATAACATTTTGGAGTAGCCGGGCGTGGTGGCGCACACTTGTAATCCCAGCGCTTGGGAGGCTGAGACAGGAGGATCGCACAGGTTCCAAGCCAGCCTCAGCTACTTAGTGAGGCTCTCAGCAACTTAGTGAGACCCTGTTTCCAAATAAAGTATAAATATAGGTCCGGGAGTATAGCCCAGAGGTAGAAAAGCACCTGGGTTCCACCCCCAGTACCACACACACACAAAAAGAATGATAAAATTTTGTAATATTTCTGGGTGTGGTGGAACACCCCTGTAATCTCAGTACTTAGGAAGCTGTGACAGGAGGATCGCAGGTTTGAGGCCAGCCTCAGCAACTCAGTGAGGCCCTCTGCAACTTTGTGAGACCCTGTTTCAAAATAAGGAATAAAAACAGGGCTGAGGGTGTAGCTTGGAGGTAGAATGCCCCTGATTTGAATCCTGGGTACCAAAAAAGAAAATCAAAATCAGAAAGGTTTGGAGTCCTGAGCATTCCGGGTCTCGGGGCTGGAGTTAGGATACTCATCTGTAAGGCTGTCTCCCTGCTCTGGGGGCCGGTGTTTGGAGTTGGGGGGCAGTGGGGTGAGCTCCCTGGAGGCTCCCGTAGCCTCTGTCCTCGTGCTGGTGACCGTCACAGTCCTTGGGGGACCTCGGCTTGCAGACCAGTGGCTCCAGTCTCTTACACTGGCCTTCTCCTTACATCCTCTCTCCGTCTCTAATACGGAGACTTGTCATTGGATTAAGGACCCCCCAGTCCAGACAATCTCATCCCCCTTAATCTACTGACGTTTGCAAAGACCCTTTACCCAAATGAGATTATAGTCACAGCTTCCATATCTTTACTGCAAAGGAGGAGGCATTCAACCCAGGACAGGTGGCCCATCAGCAAATATCACCCTGAATCTTGATATTTTCTTCTTTAAGAAAAACGTAAAAGCCAGGCGCGGTGGCGCAGGCTTGTAATCCCAGGACTTGGGAGGCTGTGACAGGGGGATCGCAGGTTCGCAGCCAGCCTCAGCAACTTGTGAGGCCGTCTGAAACTTAGTGAGACCCTGTTTCAAAATAAAGAATAAAATAGGGCTGAGAGTATAGCTCGGAGGTAGAATGCCCCTGGGTTCCACCCCAAGGACCGCAAAAAACAATAGAACAAAAACATAGGGCTGGGGTGGGGCTCGTGAGTGGCTGAGTGGCGTGTGCCTGTAAATCCCAATACTTGGGAGGCTGAGACAGGAAGATGGAAAGTTGGAGGCTAGCCTCTACCACTTAGACCTTGTTTCAAAACAAAAACTAGCTGGGCGTGGTGGCACATGCTTATAATCCTGGTTCTTGGGAGGCTGAGACAGGAGCTATCGCAGGTTTGAGGACAGCCTCAGCCAGTAGTGAGACTCTCATCAACCTAGTGAGACCCTCTTTCAAAGTTAAAATCAGGCTGGCTGTGTGTATGTGTAGCTCAGAGGTAGAATATCCCTAGGTTCAATCCCAGCACCACAATTAATCAACAAATAAATACTAGAAAAAAAAAAAAAAAGCTAGGGGGAGTCAGGTGTAGTGGTGGTACACACTTGAAATCTGAATACATAGGAGGTTGAGACAGGAGGATCACGGGTTTGAGGCTAGTCTCAGCAACTTAGGGAGATCCTATTTCAAAATAAAATAGGGCTAGGGTGTAGGGGTGTGGCCTGCTGGTAGAGCCGCCCTCGGTTGAGTCCCCTGTACCACATACACATAGACACTGCATATTTTCAGCCACCTGCTTTGGAGACCTCTGTTTTTTTATTTTTTTATTTTTTCATTTTCCGTGCTGGCGATTGAACCCAGGGGCGCTCTTCCTCTGAGTTACACCCCCAGCCCTTTTTATTTTTATTTTTTTTTTTATTATTTTGTAGTACTGGGGATGGAACCCAGGGGCATTCTACCTCCGAGCTACACCCCCTGCCCTATTTTTTATTCTTTATTTTGTTTTGTTTGTTTGTTTGTTTGTTTTTGTGGTACTGGGGTTCCTGGAAGCCCTTCTACCTCCAAGCTACACTCCCAGACCTATTTTATATTTTATTTGGAAACAGGGTCTCTTAAGCCAGCGCGGCTGACTTCGAACCTGCACGATCCTCCTGTCTCCGCCTCCCAAGCGTGCGCCACCATGCCCTGCAGCCCTTTTTGTTTTTAATTGAAGTCTTGCTAAGTTGCTGAGTGGTTCATTTAGTAGCTGAGGCTGGCCTTGAACCTGTGATCCTCCCTTCAGCCTCTGAGAGTACTGGGATTCCAGGAGTGCGCCACCACCTGCCGGGAGACAGAACCACTCTTTTTTTTTTTCTGCAGGTCTGGGGATGGAACCCAGAGGCATTTGACCTCTGAGCTACACCCTCTGCCCAATTTTTTATTCGTTATTTTGAAACAGGGTCTCACTGAGTTGCGGAGGGCCTCACTAAGTAGCTGAGGCTGTCTGCGAACCTTGATCCTCCAGTCTCAGCCTCCTGAATGCTGGGATGACAAGCGTGCGCCACCGCGCCCGACTGGAACCGCTCTTGAAGCCTAGGCTTCCTCCTGTAATTTCCTTCCTGTCCGGGGGCCACCCTCACAGGGGAAGGGTCTTCACAGCTGGCCGCAGGGACAGGGAGAAACGGCCCCAATTCATAGAGGAAAAGTCCAGAGAGGACGCTGCCAGCCCGGCCTGGCTCCAGCCCCGGGGTCTGTGTCCACGCGGGTGTCTGGGTTTCCCCCACGCTCACTGGTGGGAGAGGTTGGTTTCACCGCCCTGAACCCCGCCCTGGGCGTGTGCCTTGGAGGTGCCCAGGGTGTAGGCCTCTCCCCGGGGCTCCTTGGGGAATTCATCGGTGCCGCAGGGTGCCGGCACCACCAATAATAACGAAAATGACTCTTTTCCCCGTGTGCCTTGTGCCAAGCGCTCCGCTCGCTCCGTACTTTCCCGAACATTATCTCATTTAATTCGCAAAATGTGCCGGCTGGCCGAGGAGCCGGGCTGGAGGGAGGGATGAGGCCGCTTGGGGGAGGCAGGCGGCCCCTCGGATTTCCTCTGGGACCCAGGAACCCCGCATGGCAGGGGGCCCTCACGGCCTAAGAAGGGCGCGGGCCTGTGTGGGAGCCCCTGAGGGGAGGTCCCGGCCTGGTCCTGGGAGATGTCCAGGAGCCACCCTGGGTTGGAATGGCAACTCCGCTAGGGACAAGAAGAGTTGACCTTTATTTAAGCGGGACCCCCACACCCCCACTTGCCGTGTGACCTGAGGTTACTTGCTCTGTCTCTCTGAGCCTCAGTCTCTACTTTGGCAAATGGGGATAAATCTCCCTCCCACTCCCCCATTATTTTTTCTTGTTTGGTAATCAGAAAGGGTCATTCTACCTCTAAGCTACACCCTAGCGCCCTTTGTATTTTTTATATTTATTTATTTAGTGGTACTGGGGATGGAACCCAGGAACCTTCTACCTCCGGCTGCACTCCCAGACCTATTTTATATTTTATTTGGAAACAGGGTCTCTTAAGCCAGCTGAGGCTGGTTTCGAACCTGCGAGATCCTCTTGTCTCAGCCTCCCAAGCCCGGGGATTACAAGTGTGTGCCACCACGCCCGGCTTGCCCTTTTTATTTTGAAACGAGGCCTAAATTGCTGAGGCTGGCCTCAAACCTTCAATCCTCCTGTCTCCACTGTGTGTGAGTGTGCATGTTTAGGGGGATGGGAGGTTAGATCCAGGGACATTCTAACCCTGAGCTGTACCCCCAGCCCTTTTCTGTTTTATTTATTTATTATTTATTTATTTGTGGTACTGGGGATGGAACCCAGGGGCATTCTACCTCTGAGCTCCACCCACAGCCCTATTTTTTATCCTTTATTTTGAAACAGGATCTCACTGAATTGCAAAGAGCCTCGCTAAGTAGCTAAAGCTATCTGGGAACCGCAATCCTCCGGTCTCAGACTCCCGAATGCTGGGATTATAAGTGTGCGCCACCACGCCCGGCTTTTCTGTTGTATTTTGAAACAGGGTCTCAGTAAGTTGCTGAGACTGGGATCCTCCTGTCTCAGCCCGCGGTCCTCTTGTCTGAGCCCCCCAAGTCCCGGGATTCCAGGCGCACGCCACCACCCCCGCCCGTGACGGGCGAACTCAAATAGCCAGATGATGCTGCATACGCCCTCTGTGCGAGCCGCCTTCACTCAGTATCCTGATGTCAAGGTTCCCTGTGTCAGAACAACCTTCATTTTCATGGCTGGCTAGTATTCTACTGTATGGACAGACCACATGGCTTTCATCCATTCGCCAGTTAACAAACACCAGGGCTGTCTCCACCCTGGGCCGCTGGCACTGCCACTGCTGCTGTGAATATTGCTGGGGAGGGGGCTTTGTTTGAACACCTGTTCCCCATCTCCCGTGCTGTGCAGGGGTGGAATTGTGGGGCAGGCGGTACCTATTCTCTGTTGAAAATGTCGACTTGGAAACTTTTCCCCAGTTCTGAGCGTGTTCTCCGGCCATCCAGCCTCTGCCCCAGACCTCCTCCCGGGGTTCCTGGCCCTCCCCCAACCTCTCTGAAACATTCAGAACCAGGTCAGGGTGGCCCACAGAGTCACCTGCGTCTGTGCTGCTCGCTGACCTCTCTCCTGGGGTCCGATCGGGGCTCCCAGTTCCCCGCCCTGGGAGCTGAGACGCTCACGGTCCCCCCAACCCGGGGACCTACCGCGGCCTCCGCCTCCCCGGGCATACGCGGAAAGGCGAGTCATCGCAAAGGCGCCCCGGGTACCGTGTGTGCGGGAGTTCCTGCGGCCCTGGTATACAGTCGGCGCTAAGCGTGTGCTCACTTGGAGTTGTGGCTGTGGGTGTCAGCTCACTGCTCGGGGCTGCTTTAAGGGGATGCCCAGGCAGGCAGGCTGCAGATGGACAGATGGACAGCCCCCACTGCGCCCCGCCCCTGCTGCAGCTGCCGAGGCAGAAAGGAGGGGGCCGAGGCCCAGCTGACCCTAAACCCCCTAATCAGCCCGTCAGCACTAGGGACGGCAGCAGCCCCCCGGGGCTATGCCCGCTGCCTGGGTTTGGAGGGACTCTAAGCCAGCAGCCCCCTCAGCCTGGGGGCGCAGCTGCTGAGGGATGGGGCCCCACGTCACCCCCTCACAATCCCGCGTCCTCGGGCCCTGGTGCCCCGGCAAGTGGGCTCAGAGGGCGGGACCTGGCACACACAGTGTACACTGTCTACACGGCAGGCAGTGTAGATGTTGGCGGCCACTACCTTGGAGGCAGCGTGGACAGTTGTGGACGGTAAAGACAAAGCGGGTAGGCTGGGCGAAGTGGCATGCCTTTGATCCCAGTACTCGGGAGGCTGACATAGGAGGATTGTCAGGTTTGAGGCCAGCCTTGGCAATTTAGAGACCCTGTTTCCAAGTAGAAAAAAAAAAAAAAAGGGCTGGGGTTATGGCTTGGAGGTAGGATGCTCCTGGGTTTAATCCCTAGTATGAAACAGGAAGATTGCAGGTTCAAGGCCAGCCTCTGGCCACTTAGTGAGGCCCCCTGCAACTTAGTGAGACAATGTTTCACAGTAAAGAATAAAAAGTAGCTGCGGAGGCTGGCTTTGAACTGAATTTGCATAATCCTCCTGTCTCAGCCTCCCAAGTGCGGTTGTTTTGTTTGGAAACAGAGTCTCACTAAGCTGCTCTCAGCCTTTCCTGTCCACCCACTGAGCTGAACAGGGAGAGGAGGACTTGTAGGAAGAGCAGAGGGAGGGCCGGGGCGGCGGCCTCCCACCTGGAGGTTCCAGGGTTGCAAACCCCCCTCCCTGTCAGATTATAATACCCAGCTCTTTGGGCTCCTCTCAGGCCTAAAGGAGACTGTATTGGGGACACGGTCTCGGGATAGTAGGCGCTCAAACCCAAGCTCTTGCTGCGATTACTAAGGCTGGGCAAACGGAAAGGGAGTCCCTGGCCCGCGCCCGCCCTGCAGGGGTGATGCAGGGCCCCGAGGCTGGACGCTCAGCTCGCAGAGGGAGGCCCAGTCAGTGAATACCTAGTTTGATCAGGTGGTGGCAGAAAAGTCCTGGCACTGGGCTTCCTGGGAAGTAGAGTCCGGGCACTGGCCCGGTAGATCCTGAGAGCTCCTGGTTGCCAGAGGATAAACTATTAGGAAACAGACGTTCCTTTCCTTTCCAGAAACTCCTTATTTATTGATGTTTTTCAGTACTGGGGATTGAACCCAAGGGTGTTCTACTTCTGAGCTACACCCTTAGTCCTATTTTGTATTTTTTATTTTTTTTCGGTACTGGGGATAGAACCTAGGGGTGTTGTACCTCTGTGCTACACCCTTGGTCCTACTTTTTAGTCTCTCTCTCTTTCTTTCTCTCTCTCTCTCTCTCTCTCTCTTTTTTTTTTGAAACAGAGTCTCACTGAGTTGCGAAGGGCCTCACCAAGTAGCTGAGGCTGTCCGTGAACCGCGATCCTCCTGTTTCCACCTCCTGATTGCTGGGATGACAAGCGTGCGTCACCACGCCCGGCTCCAGCTCTATTTTATTTTAATTTTGGTACTGGGGATCCAACCCAGGGACAGTCTACCTCTGAGCTACACCCCCAGCCCTTTTGATTTTATTATTTGGAAACAGGGTCTCACGACTTTGCTGACAGCCTTGCTAAATTACTGAAGCTGGCTTTGCACCTGTGATCCTCCTGTCTCAGCCTCCCCAGTACTGGTCACAAGCGTGCGTCACCACGTGCGTCACCACGTGCGTCACCACGTGCGTCACCACGTCCGGCTCTATTTTTTGTTTTGAAGCAGGGTGTTCCTAGGTTGCTGAGAGTCTTACTAAATTGCCAAGGCTGGTCTCGAACCTCCGATCCTCCTAACTGAGCCTCCCAAGTCCTGGGATGACAGGCATGCAATACTACACTTGGCTTTTAGACACTCTTAATAGGCCTCGCTGGGGCCACAGCTAAGGGTGCAAGGAGGTGTGGGAAGACCCCTGGGGCTGGTAAGCCTGGGCACAGACCACAACCATTCAGTGTAGTCAATGCTGGACGGCTGGGCTACTTCCTGCTGTACCCTATATCCTGGCACGGAAATGGTGACCATCGGGGTAATGATGGTAATCTCTCTGGACGGTAGCTATAGCTCTAAGCTCTTGATGAGCTCAGGAACCCTCAAAACAATCATGCATGACTGCTTGTCTCATGTGGCAGAAGGAGAAACTGAGGCTGGAGGGGTGAGGTGCCCTGCCCGAGGCCCTGGCGTGACGAGCCGCGGACCTCAGAGCACGCACTGGCCTGGGAGAAGGGAAGGGTGTTTGGGTTTAGAGGAGGCCGGGAGCTTCTCCACTGTGGACCCGGCCTCAGTTTCCTAAGTGTGGCTGCTGGGCCTGTGCCCCCCCCCCCCCAGGTGTGACAGCTACTCTAGGCCCCCAGGGTGGGCAGGGGCTGCTCGGAGTGGGAACCGCGGTGAAGAGTGTGTTAGGCTGAGGCCTGCAATCCTGGAGTCTGTTTTTTTGTCTCCCTGGAGCCTCGTGGGAACGCCTCAGCTCACAGGCAGGCACACTGAGGCTCAGCAAGGGGCAGACAGCCACCCGAGACTGCACAGCCAGGAGGTCACCAAGGAGGCCCGCCACTGAGCCTGCGCAGAGGTATCCCAGAATCCCCCAGGAGCTTGAAGGCTCTGGGGGTGCCCGGGGTCACAGTTCAGGCTGGTCACCGTTCAGGGAGGGGTCACAGTTCAGGGAGGTCATAGTTCAAGGAGGTCACAGTTCAGGGAGGGGTCACAGTTCAGGGAGGTCATAGTTCAGGGAGGTCACAGTTCAAGGAAGTCACAGTTCAGGGAGGTCACAGTTCAGGGAGGTCACCCAGGGTCTGGATGGGTAGCATGTTGTCTGTCAAGGTCAGATGTGTGATTTCCAGTCCTGGCGCTGTGACCCCGCCCAGCAAGTCTCTAGGTCTATGAGCCTCGGTTTCCTGGTCTGTACCACAGGAATCCTAATGAGGCCCACCTCACAAGGTGGGCGCTCTGGGGTTAAATTAGGGAAGCCACAGACTGTGGCATCATAGACTCAGGCCTGGGCCACCTACCTGGGTTGGGCTGTGTGGCCTGAGCTACACCCCCTGCCCTATTTTTTATTCTTTTTTTTTTTTTTTTTTTGGTGGTACTGGGGTTTCTGGAAGCCCTTCTACCTCCAGGCTACACTCCCAGACCTATTTTATATCTTTTATTTGGAAACAGGGTCTCTTAAGCCAGAGAGGCTGGCTTCAAACCTGCGCGATCCTCCTGTCTCCGCCTCCCAAGCGCTGGGATTACAAGCGTGCGCCACCACGCCCGGCTTATTATTTTGAAACAGGGTCTCACTAAGTTGAGGAGGGCCTCTCTAAGTAGCTGAGGCTGTCCTCAAACCTCGATCCTCCTGTCTCAGCCTCCCGATGCTGGGGTTACAAGCGTGCACCACCACGCCCGGCTG
Source organism: Muscardinus avellanarius (assembly GCF_963383645.1). Taxonomy (NCBI): domain Eukaryota; kingdom Metazoa; phylum Chordata; class Mammalia; order Rodentia; family Gliridae; genus Muscardinus; species Muscardinus avellanarius. The sequence continues at coordinate 6,398,987 of NC_137802.1, read as the reverse complement.
GGTGGGCCTCTTGACCTCTTGCAGTTTCCAGTCTGCAACTGTGACCAAATATCTGTTGCCTCAATAAAAGCAGGAGACGTCAGCTTCTGCGGCCTGAGAGCGAGGAGTCCAGGACCGAGTGGGGGCTGTGGCTCCCTCCCGCCGCCGCGCCCTCCCTGGGCACTCTCTTCTGATGGAATATAAATAGCACGCATGTTTTCCAGCACGGGGAGGCAAACGTCGGGCCTCCTTCCCCGCCTTCCCTGCCCGCCCCGACAGAGGCAGAGGAGCCGCTGGCTGTGGGGAGATGGGAGATGGGCCTCGCTCGTGAATTAACCATTGCGTGAGTGATCAGAGCTAGTGCACCTGAGTGCCTTGGTTATCCAGAGAGGGCGCGGCAGGGCCCAGCGTCCCTGGGTTTGCAGAGCGGAGGCTCATTCTGACTGCCTCTCCCCCACTGCGCACTCCTCCCTGCGGGGCTGGCTGTCCCTTGAGCTAAACGACCCCAGGCCTGGAGCTCCGCCAGGCTGGCTGGACGTGGGGCTGGGACTCCCGCTCGGCAGAGATGAACAGGCCGGGGGGCAGGAGCTGCGCACAGAGCCGGGCTCAGCCTCCCCCACACCCTGCTTTTTCTCAAGCCTCTTTATGCTCAGTGGTTGGGTTTTTTTTTTTCTCTTTTGAACCAAGGCTGTCCCAGACTAGCCTGCCCCCGCCCCGTTGCCAAGGCGACCAGTCCGGGCTCCGCCACCCCACGGCTGCGGCCAGGGTTGGGCGAGGGACCAGGAGGTGTGCGCCTGCCTCGGGTACGAGAACAGACACCCAGAGACCCCGGCCCAGGAGCGAGTCCGCATGCACACAGGCAGGCTGGGCGGGTCTTGCTGCAGGGCGGCACACAGATGCTGGCACCCCTTGGCCTATGGCACAGCGCCTCGCGGGTTACCGGGCACCTGCTGTGGAGAGAGCGTGCCTGCCCCGGCGGCTGGCAGGGCCCACACCAGGCCACCCTGGCAGCCCTCAAGGCCCAGGCACTGAGGTCCCAGGGTCCACAGTGGGAACTGACCCCTGGCCTGGCCTCCGCACTTGGCCTTCTTTTCTGTCTCCTGTCCCCAGTGAGGGCTCTGGAGGCCACCTCCCTGCATCTACTTCCAGCTCCCGAATTCTCTACTTCAGGGCTGTCTGTGGGGAAAGACCTAGTACGGTGTGTCAAATCCTTGAGTTGAGCATAGTGGCCCACACTTGTCATCCCGGCATTCCGGAGGCTGAGACAGGAGGATCGCGGTTCACGACCAGCCTCAGCTACTTGTGAGGCCCTCTGCAACTCAGTGAGACCTGTTTCGAAATAAAGAATCAAAAATAGGGCTGAGGGTGTTGATCGGAGATGGAATGCACCTGGAGTCCATCCCCAGGACCGCAAAACAACCACCAAAAAAAAACCATTGGATGTTTTCCTGGAGACACACCAAGGCCGACAGGGGGCGTTGTTTCTGAGTTCGCCAAGCTGCGTATCCAGTGCGCTCAGGGCCTTGCCGTCCACAGATCCCTCCCGGGGCAGCTGGGGTGCGCACAGGGCAGTTGGCAGGGTGATGCCGCCAAGCACCCTGGCAGCCATGTCGGGGAGGTGGCATGGCGTGGCTCATTTTCTAGAAGAAACTGAGACACAGTAATCCTATTTATTTATTTATATTTACTTATTTATCTACTTATTTGTTTATATATTTATTTACTTATGCATTTATTTACTTATTTATTTGTGACCCTGGAGATGGAGCCCAGGGGCATTCTACCTACGAGCTACACCCCCAGCCCTATTAGATTTTTTTGTTTTGTTTTGTTTAGGTGGTACTGGGGTTCCTGGAAGCCCTTCTATGTCCAGGCTACACTCCCAGACCTATTATATATATATTTTTATATATATAATATTTATATTATATATTATATATATTATATTTATATTATATATATATATATTTTATTTGGAAACAGCCTTAGATTTTTTTATGTTTTAAAAATGCGTCTTGCTGGGTTCATGAGTCTTTCACTACTAGCCGAGGCCAGCCTCCAACCCACAATCCTCCAGTGAGACCCTGTTTCAGAATAAAAATAAAAAATAGGGCTAGGGTATAGATTCAAGATAGAATGCCCCTGGGTTCCATCTCTAGTACCACATAAAATAAAAAAATAAAAAAAAAACAAGGCCGGGCGTGGTGGCGCACGCTTGTAATCCCTGCGCTTGGGAGGCGGAGACAGGAGGATCGCGCAGGTTCGAGGCCAGCCTCTCTGGCTTAAGAGACCCTGTTTCCAAATAAAAATATAAAATAGGTCTGGGAGTGTAGCCTGGAGGTAGAAGGGTTTCCAGGAACCCCAGTACCACCAAAATAAATAAATAAATAAGATAAAAAGGGCTGGGGGAGCGGGGCGTCGTGGCACATGCTTATAATCTCAGCATTTGGGAGGCTGAGACAGGAGGATCGTGGTTCAAGGCCAGCCTCAGCTACTTAGTGAGGCCCTCTGCAACTCAGTGAGACCCTGTTTCAAAAAATAAAAAAAAAATAAAAAATAGGGCTGGGGGTGTCGCTCGGAGGTAGAATGCCTCTGGGTTCCATCCCCAGACCCACAGCCCACAGGGGGGCATTCTACCCCTGAGCAACACACCCCCAGCCATATTTTTTAGTCTTTGAAACAGGGTCTCACTCAGTTGCAGAAGGCTTCACTAAGTAGCCGAGGCTGGCGGCAAACCTGCGATCCTTCTGTCTCAGCCTCACAAGCACTGGGATCACAGGCGTGCACCGGCTCCTTTTAAATTTTGAAACAGGGTCTCCCTAAGTTGCCGAGGGCCTCGCTGCGTTTCGGAGGCTGACCTGGAACCCGCGGTCCTCCTGGCCCAGCCTCTTAAGCCTGGGCTTTCAGGCACACGGTCCCTGGTTTTAGAACCACGTTTTTTTTTTTGCATGCTGAGAGAGCCCTCTTGGGACTACATAAGAAGCCAGAAATGTTGTGCTACTTACAAAACAGTATGTCCAAATGTGTGACGGAGTAATGAGCTCTCAGCACCGGCCGGGCGGAGGCTGGGGAGCAGGTGCAGGGGGCGGCGCTGGGAGCAGGTGCGCCCCAGCCGGGGGGCCTGGGTGTGCACGCGGTGGGGGCTGGCGCCGCCGCAGGCTGAGCTTCCGCTGCAGAGGGAACCGCGCTCTGCAGCCTGCAGACAGCTCCTAGAGACACGGCCTCAGAGTTCACAGACTGACTTAACGACCCTCAGAATCCATGAGGACGGCAGAGGACCTAGAAGGGGCCGGGGGTGCCTCTTCTCTGTTCCTCAAGGGGTCTTGGAAATTGTCCCCCACCCCCCTTTTTTTTTGCTGAGGATTGAACCCAGGGATCTTCTACCTCTGAGCTCCACCCCTAGTCCTTTTTATTTTATTTATTTATTTATTTATTTATTTATTTATTTATTTATTTATTTTTGGTGGTACTGGGGTTCCTGGAAGCCCTTCTACCTCCGGGCTACACTCCCAGACCTATTTTTACATTTTTTTAAAAATGTGGAAACAGGGTCTCCTAAGCCAGTGCGAGCGGCTGGCTTTGAACCTGCCCGATCGATCCTTCTGTCTCCGCCTCCCAAGTGCGGGGAGGGGGGGGGGGATTATAGGCGTGCGCCACCACGCCCGGCTGTCCTTTTTATTTTAAAACAGGGTCTCCCTAAGTCACCGAGGGTCTCACCAAGTTCCCGAGGCTGGCCTTGAACCTGCGATCCTCCTGTCTCAGCCCCCACCCCCACCCCCAAGTCCTGGGCATAACAGGCGCGCGCCACCACGCCCCGGCCGGTCGTGTCCTTTGAGTCCGTTCGCCAGATCTGTCAAAGAACAAAATTACAGTAATTTCAAGATCTCACTCGGCTTTGTTTCCCAGTCTCGAATTGGGCGACACTTCATTTCATAAAATAGAATAATTGGGCAGAGAGCGGAGCGGAGGGGGCTGGTTGAGAGGCAGAGGAGGACTGGAGGGAGTGGGGACCCGCAGTGAGCCCCCAGGGGCAGCTGGCAGTGCCTGTCCCTGTGTGTGGGGGGCGGGGGCAGGACAGTAGAAATCGCTGCTTAACCAATGTCAGGTTGCCTTAGGTTAGGCTGTAGGGGAACGGTGCTGGGGGCTAAACCCAGGGGCGCCCCACCGCTCAGCCAGGCCACCCGTCCACTCTCTCTATCACCCATCTATCCATCCATCCATCCATCCTGGGATGCCCCAGCCCTTTTTATTTTTTCTTATCTCCCCCCCCCCCCAAGTACTGGGGATTGAATATTCGACCTCGGAGCTACACCCCCAGCCCTATTTTTTAAATATTTATTTATTTATTTATTTATTTATTTATTTATTTATTTATTTATTTATTTTTACAGTACTGGGGATGGAACCCAGGGGCATTCTACCTCTGAGTGACATCCCAGCCCTATTTTTTATTCTTTCTTTCTTTTTTTCTTTCTTCTTATTTATTTTATTTTTATTTTATTTGCAGTACTGGGGATGGAACCCAGCCTCTGAGCTATACCCCCAGCCCTGTTTTTTATTCTTTATTCTGAAACAGAGTCTCAGTGAGTTGCAGAGGGCCTCACCAAGTAGCCGAGGCTGTCTGAGAACCGCAATCCTCCAGTTTCAGCCTCCCAGATGCTGGGATTACAAGCGTGCGCCACCACGCCCAGCTTATTCTTTATTTTGAAGGCCTTACTAAGTAGCTAGCTGAGGCTGGCCTCGAACCTCCATCCTCCTGTCTCAGCCTCGCAAGCACTGGGATTACAAGCATGCGCCACCACGCCTGGCTTATTCTTTATTTTACAACAGGGCCTCACTAAATTGCGGAGGCTGGCTTCAAAGCTGTAATTCTCCTGTCTCAGCCTCCCAAGTACTGGGAGGACAAGCGTGCGCCACCATGCCTGGCTTATGTTTTCCTTTTGAGACAAGATCTCTCTAAATTGCGGAGGGCCTTGCTAAATTGCTGAGGCCGGCCTCAAATATCCTCCTGTCTCAGCCTCCCAAGTGCTGGGGTTCCAGGCACGCACGGCCATGCTTCGAGTTGAGTTCTACTTCCTGTGGGGGCTTCAGGCCGCGGGGACTTCACGCTCAGGCTGATAGGGACTGAGAGGTGTGGGAAATGTGGCTGGGATTACAAGTGTGTGCCACCATGCCCGGCTTTTTCTTTTCTTTCTTTCTTTTTTTTTTTTTTTGGTGTGTGTGTACTGGGAATGGAAACCAGGGGCATTCTACCTCCAAGCCACATGCCCACCCTTTCCTTTTCTTTCTTTCTTTCTTTCTTTCTTTCTTTCTTTCTTTCTTTCTTTCTTTCTTCATTCATTTTTGTGATACTGCGGGTGGAACCTAGGGGCGTCTGTCTCTGAGCTACGCCTCCAGCCCTATTTGGGTTTTTTATTTTAAAGCAGGGCCTCACTAGGTTGCAGAGGCTAACCTCTAACCTGCCATCCTCCTGTCTCAGCTTTCCAAGTACTGGGATTACCAGCGTGCACCACTGTGCCAGGCTCTCCGTAAATATTTTTATGTTGGCAAACTTTCCAGACCTTTTTTTTTTTTTTGCGGGTCTGGGGATGGAACCCAGGGCCATTTGACCTCCAAACTATACATCCTGCCCTATTTTTTAAAAATTATTATTTATTTTGAAACTGGGTCTCACTGAGTTGCAGAGGGCCTCACTAAGTAGCTGAGGCTGGCCGCGAACACAGATCCTCCCGTCTCAGCCTCCCTAATGCTGGGATGACAAGTGTGCGCCACCACGCCCGGCATTTTGACTTTTCTTTGCCAGTCTTTCTCTGTGTGTGTGTGTGCTGGGTGCTTGGGAAACATCTGAGACTAAAATTAAGCTGAAGTTTGAAAAACAACAGCTGTAAGAAGAATAGGCCTTGTGACACCTTTGCCAGGGCCTCTGCCCTGGGGTTCCTTTCCCCACGCCCATCTGCTTACTCCCCAGAGGGGCCTGTGAGCTCCCTGTGGGGTGAGGCAGGGGCTCAGAGCTGTGGCAGGGGTGGGTAGGGGGGGGAGGAAGTTTCCAGTTGGCAACCCCAATGCCCTGGCTAAACTCTTTAAGACTCCATTGCCAAGCTGGGCATGGTGGCACATGCTTGTGATCCCAGCATTTGGGAGGCTGAGACAGGAGGATCGTAGATTCAAGGACAGCCTAGGCAACCTGATGAGACCCTGTTCCCAAATAAGAAATAAAATTGGGCTGGGGTATAGCTCAGAGGTAGAATGTCCCTGGGTTCAATCCCCAGTGCCCCCCCCCACACACACACACAACAAAAAGAAACCCCATTGCCAGCCGGGTGTGGTGGCGCACACTTGTAATCCCAGCAGAGACAGGAGGATCGCGGCTCGAGAACAGCCTCAGCTACTTAGTGAGGCTGGTTGCAACTCAATAAGACCCTGCTTTAAAATAAAGAATAAAGCCGGGCGTGGTGGCGCACGCTTGTCATCCCCGCTCTTGGGAGGCGGAGACAGGAGGATGGCGCAGGTTCGAAGCCAGCCGCACTGGCTTAAGAGACCCTGTTTCCAAATAAAATATAAAATAGGTCTGTGAGTGTAGCCCAGAGGTAGAAGGGTTCCATTCCCAGTACCACCAAAAATAAATAAATAATTGAAAAATAAATAAAAATAAATAAAGAATAAAAAAAAGAGCTGGGGGTGTAGCCCGGAGGTAGAAGGGTTCCATCCCCAGTACCACCAGTAAATAAATAAATAAATAAATAAATAAATAAATAAATAAATAAGTAAATAAATAAAATAGAGCTGGGGGTGTAGCTCCAAGGTAGAACGCTCCTGGGTTCCATCCCCATTATTGGAAAAAAAAAAAAAAAAAAAGAAACCCCATAGCCACCCCATTACATAGGACTGATCATCAATCTCTATCTATGGGTGAGAAAACCGGGGCTCAGAGAGGTGGTATGACGGCCCCAGGGCACACAGGAAGGAACAGAGACAAGATCTGAAGCAAAAGCCTTGCTGCTGCGGAACCCTGGGGCTCCTTTACTCTCCCGTGGGAGCCGGAGCCCTGAGCTCGCACCTGTGTTTGAGACGTCACACCTTCACCTGGCGAGGTGAGGGCCGGCCCGGCGCCTGCACACATTAGGCGCTCTGGATACGCACTCACCTTTCCGTTACTAGGACAGCAGTGTTCTTCCACACCCCACCCCAGGGCCCCAGCCCCAATCCCTGAGGATGCAGAACACAGAGGTGGCCCAGAGGGGGACAGATATCTGTCCCGAGCCACAGAGCAAGCTGGAGCCGAACTTGGAGCCCCAAGAAGCCCCCAAGACCCTCTAGGTGTCCCCTGTTCTTGGGACTCCACAGAGCCCCGCCATCCTCCCCGAGAGAGCCAAGGGGCACCTGTCCTCTGCTGCCCCCCAGGGGCCTGGGGCCAAGGACACCCTGTCTCCCTCCTACCCCGCCCTCTGAGGAGGATGTTCTCAAGATAAAAATACCGCCTGGAACATTCCCCGGGTCTAGTGTGACCGTCGTCCACCCCCAACCTCTTGCCCCGCCTCACCTTAGGGCTTGCGGGTCGATGTCCGTCCACCACCCTCGGCCTGCGCGCCGTCTGGGAGTTCAGTGTGTGTCTGGCCCGCGTCCCCAGGCTGCAGGACGTGTGGTGCCGGGTGCGTCCTGGGTGCTGAGGGCCCGGCCGCTGCTCCCTGAGGCCATTGGGGTATCTTTTTGTAGTTGTTTTTTGTAGGCCTGGGGATGGAACCCAGGGGCATTCGACCTCTGAGCTACATTCCCAGCCCTATTTTTTATTCTTCATTTTGAGACCGGGTCTCACTGAGTTGCAGAGGGCCTCACTAAGTAGCCGAGGCTGTCCGCGAACCGCGATCCTCCTGTCTCGGCCTCCCGAATGCTGGGATGATCAGCGTGCGCCACCGCGCCCGGCATCGGGGTATCTTCTGAGAGACAGCCATGCACACGCCAGCTCTCCGTCCATCTCCGAGTGTCACATCAGAAACCATCCCCAGGTGGGAGGACCTGCACTTACTGTACACCTGCTGTGTACTCGACACCAGAAGCCTGACTCAGTTGCCCCCTGTGAGACCCTCCAGGCATTCATGGGGTCTTCCAATTTGTTTGTTGGTTGATATAGGGAATGGTACCCAAGGGCATTCTAACTTCCAAGCTACACCCCCAGCCCTATTTAATTTATTTATTTATTTGTGGCTATTTTTTAATTTTGGAAACAAGGTCTCCCTAAGATGCTGAGGGCCTCGCTAAGTGTCTGAACCCCCACCCACATTTTGCAGCCGGGGAGTCTGAGGTCCAGGCTAGGGCCCGGGGAAGTTGGAGGCAGCCTGGCCCCTCCAGGAGGGCTGTGGTTGCTGGAGGCTATAGCTATCACCTGAGCGCTGTGCCAAGTCCTGTCCCCGGCCCTGTGCCCAGCCTGTTACCACCTCCAATTTCAGGGCCACATCCGCTGGGAGGCCAGGCCGGTGTCGGTGTCGTCAGCCCCATGGAGGAGGAAGCTGAGCCCTACCCGGTTCCTTTGGGCTGTTTCGGCTTTGGCACGAGAGGCTTGGGGTCATCCCATCCCGCCCCACTTCACGTCCTCATTAGAGTGGAGCTAATTGTTGGCAAGAACAAATTAGGGCTGGAGCTGGGCGTGGTGGCACATGATTGTCATCCCAGCATTCAGGAGGCTGAGACAGGAGGATCACGGTTCAAGGCCAGCCTCAGCTACTTAGTGAGGCCCTCTGCAACTCAGTGAGACCTGGTTTCAAAATAAAGAATTAAAAAAAAAAATAGGGCCCGGAAGTCAAATGCCCCTGGGTTCCATCCCCCCAAACCCGCAAAAATAAATAAATAAATAAATAAATAAATAAATAAATAAATAAATAAAAAATAGGGCTGGGGTGTAGCTCAGAAGTAGAATGTCCCTGGGTTCCATCCTTAGTACTAAAAAAAAGAATTAGGGCTAGAATGGTGGGCTTGGGAGAGTCCCCTTCCAGGATCTAAAGTGTCAGGAATGAGAGCGAGTCTAGGGTGGAACCGGAAGTGGGCGGGGCAGGCTGGCCACGCCTCTCATCCCTGCCCTTTCCCCAGAACCACCTATGGCTCCCCATTGACCTAAGGCAACATTCGTCATCCACTGCATAGAGTTCCAGCTCCAGGTGGCCAGAGACAAGTGACTTGGTCTCTTTCGGCCTCAGTTTCTCCATCAGTTTCCAGTGAAGGGCTGGGAGCCACCAGGGGACGAGGAGGGACAGGGAGGTGGGAGGCTGAGGTCCCGCAGCTCACAGAGCGTGAAATGAGTCAGCTGGAGTCACGGGGCTTGGGAGGGGCGGTGCTGGGGTCTGAACCCAAGTCTCCGCACCTCAGACCTGCCACTGTCCCCTGCCCCGGAGGCTGAGGATGTGGGGTGACTCACCAGCCATTCCCTTAATCCCAGCCAGAAAAGCCAGTGTGACAGACCAGACCTGGCTGTCTTTGGGAAGGGCGGGCCCACGGATGCCGTCCTGGGAGGGGAAGCTCTCGAGGCAGCCGACCGACCTGCGCGAACCCACAGAACCCCTTCCCGCCTTTCCCTCCGGAGCCTCATGTGCTGGACGGGAGGGCGGGCCACTGCGACCGATGGCAGAACTGATTCAGGGCATCGCAATGCAGTGGGGGGTGCGTGTGCCCAAGGCAAGTCCCTGGAAGGCCCCTGATGTCGGCCATCCACAGAGCTATCTTGTACCCGTGACTCTCTCTCTGTATCATTTATCTCTCTCCACATGCCATCCTTCTACCCATCTACCTGTCCATGCCTGCATGCATGCATCCATCTATCCACCTATCTATCCACCCATCCATGTATTCATCCATCCACCCACCCATCTATCCATCCATCCATCCATCCATCCATCCATCCATCCATCCATCTATCCACCCACCCATCCATCTATCCATCCATCCATCTGTCCACCCATCCATCTATCCACCCATCCATCTATTCATCCATCTATCCATCCATTCATCCATCTATCTACCCACACATCCATCTATCCATCCACCCACCCATCCACCCACCCATCCATCTATTCATCCATTCATCCATCCATCCATCCATCCATCCATCCATCCACCCATCTATCCACCCACCCATCTATTCATCCATCCATCCACCCATCCATCTATCCATCCATCCACCCATCCATCTATTCATCCATCCATCCATCTATCCATCCATCCACCCATCCATCTATTTATCCATCCATCCATCTATCCATCTATTCATCCATCCATCCATCCATCTATTCATCCATCTATCATCCATCCACTTGTCCACCCATTTGTCCATTCACATATCTATCATCTATCAACCATCTACCCGTTCATTTATCCACTCACCCATCCACCCACATGTCCATCCATCCACACACCCAGCCACCCACTCATCCATCATCTGCATACCCATCCATCCGTCCACCCACCCATCCATGTGTCCGTCAGTCTATCCAGTCACCTCTCCATCCATTCACTCACACATGCGCACACCCTCATCCATCCAGCTGTGCACCACTGGCCCCAGGGGCGGCCCTGGGGAGGCTCAGCAGGTGATGTCTAGCATGGCGAGGACTTGAGTCCTTCATGAATTATCACATGATCTCCCTCTCTGGAGTAGCAGCAGAAATAGCTCCAGCCTTCCGAAGATCACTTCAGGATATTCTGGCGGTGGGGGGATGAGGATTATACAAGATGGTGTGTGTGAAACACCCACCACCATGTCTGGCACGTGTTTGGCATTAATAATCGTCAGCTGTTCTTTTCTCCAAAGACCCATCTTGGAGCCAGGCATGGCGGTACAGGCCTGTGAGCCCAGTACCTGGGAGGCTAGATGGAGGATCACAGGTCTGAGGTCAGCCTCTACAACGTAGCCAGGCTCTCAGCAACCTAGCAAGAACCTGTTTCAAAATAGCTCCGAGTAGCTGGGAGACAGTCCACCCCTGGGTCCAATCCCCAGTACCATAAATAAATAACTACAGACCCCCTCATTGGATTCGGGTTGTACGCACAGCAGACATGCTGCAACGGCGCATGCGCGGGGCATGGGGGTGCGGCCGGGCCTGGCCACCTTGGGGGGAGTGGACAGAGAGATGGGTTCGCGTGCAAAGCGCGGGCAGTAACCTGGCCTTCTCCGCTCCCCTCAGGATCTCCTGGTGACTGGATCCTCCCCAGCTGGAGCCTGGAAAATGGCAGCTGCTACTGGTCTGTCCCTGAAGACAGCGACTTGCCCGCTGAGTACCATCACCTAAAGATACAATTCCAGAGGTAAGAGCAGGGCTTGCACCGGACCACGGTGTTCAACATCCGGGCACGCCGTGCTCAGTGGCCCCCGCCCATTCCTCCACCTGTCCTTCTCCCCATCCCACCACCTACTTGACATCTCCTCCACCAAGTATCCCCCTATCAGCGGCTCCAGACACCCCGTCCATCTACCCGCCCGGCTACTCCTCCGTCCGCTCACCTGCCCGTCCACGGGGCCGCTGATTAACCCATCCACCCATCCGTCAGCCCAATTTAGCCCTCCATCTGCCTGGCCACCCACCTGAGCGTGTCCGCCTCCTCCTTCATGCCGCCGTCTCCTCTCTCATCCGTCGCTTCATTCACCCTTTCCTTGGCCCACAGCATCCCTTGGTACCGTCTCCTCTCTGGGCCTCTCTGGGCCTCGGTGGAGGTGGCTCAGAGATGAGGCTGGGCCAGATCAACGCTCACTGTAGGGTGAAAAGTAGCTTATGGCCCTAAGAGGAAAATCTCAGAGCCGGAGAATCCGAAAGGAGTTCGTGGAGAAGGTGAAGGAGGAGGAGGAGCTGGAGGAGGTGTATGTAGGAAGAATCCGGGAGGAGAGGGGCCGCTCAGGAGCACCCTGAAGGGAAGGCTGCGGCTCAGGAGCCTCCGCTGGGGACAGGAGGACCAGGAGACCCAGGTCCCAGTGTGAGTGGTTTAGGGAGAAGCAAGTCCAGGAAATATTAGGGGGAGCGAGGGCATGAGATGAGAAAGAAATAATTAATAAAGTGCCAGGCAGAATGGCACATGCCTATAATCCCAGTACTTAGGAGGCCCGAGATAGGAGGATGGCAGGTTTGTGGCCAGCCTTGGCAATTTAATCAAGAGACTCTCGGCAACTTAGTGAGACCCTGTTTAAAAAGGATAAAGGAACGCCGGGCGTGGTGGCACACGCTTGTAATCCCAGCATTTGGGAGGCTGAAACAGGAGGATCGCACAGGTTCGAAGCCAGCCTCAGCTACTTAGTGAGGCTCCCAGCAACTTAGTGAGACCCTGTTTCCAGATAAAATATGAAATAGATCTGGGAATATAGCCTGGAGGTAGAAAAGCCCCTGGGTTCCATTCCTAGTACCACAAAAAAAAAAAAAAAAAAAAAAAGATGCCGGGCGTGGTGGTGCACACTTGTAATTTCAGCATTTGGGAGGCTGAGACAGGAAGATCGGGTTTGTGGCCAGCCTCAGCTACTTAGGGAGGCCCTTTGCAACTCAGTGAGACCCTGTTTCAAAATAAAGAATAAAAAATAGGGCTGGTGGTGTAGATTAGAGGTAGAATGCCCCTGGGTTCCATCCCCAGTAAAAATACCGGCCCCTTCCAAGTATCTATCGCCCTTCACACCCTCACTTGACTCTCACCAGCCAGCTTGCACTCCAGGGATCCCTCTGCCCCTGCTCACTTCCCCATATCACTAGCCTGGCTCTCCGTAGTTCCGTCCTCTGTGGAGGGCCCCGTACAAGAGAGAACTCTGCACCCCGGGCCTGCCTGGCCCCTCTGGATGTGCAGCCGTGCAAGAGAGTCCTCTCTGGGCTTCTCATCCTAAACCCAATGGGTTGTGACAGGACTAAGGAACGATTCTGGATGTAGTGCGGCAAAGATGGGCGATCGATTAGTAATGTCTGTCATGGGCGCAGGCTGGAGGAAGAGGCCGTGGGCTGGCCTTCCCTGCGTGGGGTGACCTCTAAGGTGCCTTCTGTCATGAGACAGTATCTGTCCCTAGGCGTGTCAGCAAGGGCAAAGAACCATGGGTCAGCGCTGGTGAGGGTCTGTAACCCTCTCCTTTTGAGTGGGTGATTTGCACTATTCCAATGACACCTGCCGGGCCTCAGGGGATGAGCTTTGGCCTCACTGTATCACCTAGATGGTAAGTAAGCTCCACTCCGTAAGGGCTGTGTGACCCTTGGTGAACAACAATTTCCTCACTCAGAGATGGGGATAATAGTTAGTCATAGCCTAATTATAGGGATTCGTCAATGAGTTTATTAATGCTTTTTTTGTTGTATTGAGGATTGAGCCCAGGGGCATTTTACCTCCAAGCTACACCCTCAGCCCTATTTATTTTATTATTATTTTTTTTTTATTTTGAAACAGTGCCTCACTAAGTTTCGGAGGGCCTCACTAAGTAGCTGAGGCTGGCTGCGAAAACTCGATCCTCCTGTCTCAGCCTCCCCGGTACTGGGATTACAAGCGTGTGCCACCATGTCCAGGTATTTTTTTTTTTTTTAATTTGAAACAGGTCTCACTATGTTGCTGAGCCTGGCTGTGAACCCTCCATCTTTCTGTCCCAAGTACCGTGCGCCACCAAAGACTCTGGCCTCGTGTCTCTGAATGGGCTGTGTGGGCTTCTGTGCCGGCCCTCCCTTCAGTCTCTGTTTTCCTGGCACCTGGGGTTGTGGGTCCGGTCTTGTCCCTGTTCCTCCCGGATGTAACCGAAACCCAAGGTGCCCAGCACCTCAGGGCCGGGGCATCCGGAGGCGCCTCCCAGTGACTCCCGGGCCCCACCCTCGGGTCGGGTGGCAGCCGCCTGCTGAAGCCCGGCATCCTCTCTAAAAGCTCCCGTCCAGCCCTGACAGGCGCTCTCAGCAGGCTGGACCCAGGAGGTTGCATACAGCTGCAGTGACGGGCACCGGCCACACACATGGCCTCGGGGCCTGGGTCGGCTTCACCACCTCTTGCGGGGTCTCTGCACACAAATACCTCTCTGTCTTCTGGGCTTGCTTCGAGCCCCATCTGGGGTTGAATCACCGTGTCCAGCTCAGGTAGTATACCCCTGTGCCCCTGCAGCAATGGCCCAGCCCCGCCGGCCAGCTTGGGCATCCACGCACGGCCCCGCTGTGGTCCTGAACTGAATCCTGCCCAAGCCCTGCTTCATAGCCTGGGGGAAAGTCTCTCCCTTTCTTCCAGCCTCCCATCTCTGAAATGTTCCCGTCTGTGAAATGGGGAGACAGGCTCCTCGCTTGCACAGGACTTTCAGTCTAAAAAAGTCTGATTCCTTCTCTTACCAGATCTTCCCCTATACTCCCCATGAAGCAAGAGACAGCAGGCCTGCCTAACTCTGGCTGAGGGGACTGTCCTACATTTCTCTATAGGGGGAGGTGGTTTGGTGATTGAACCCAGGCGCCTTCTACTTCTAAGCTACACCCCCAGCCCTATTTTCTTTTTTCTTTTCTTTCTTTCTTTCTTTCTTTCTTTCTTTCTTTCTTCTTCTTCTTCTTTTTTTTTTTTTTTTTTTTTTTTTTGGTGGTACTGGGGTTCCTGGAAGCCCTTCTACCTGCGGGCTATACTCCCAGACCTATTTTTACATTTTTATTTGGAAACAGGGTCTCCTAAGCCAGTGCGCGTGGCTGGCTTCGAACCTGCGCGATCCTCCCGTCTCTGCCTCCCAAGCACGGGGATTGCAAGCGTGCGCCACCACGCCCGGCCATCTGTTTTTTCTTTTGAAATAGGTTCTCACTAGGTTGCCGAGGGGCCTGGCTAAGTAGCTGAGGCTGGCCGTGAACCTCTGACCCTCCTGTCTCAGCCTCCCAAGTACTGGGATAACAAGGATGTGCCACCACGCCTGGCTTATTTTTTTTTTTAATTAAATTTAATCTAAATTTTGTGGTACTGGGGATTGAATCCAGAGGTATTTCATTTCTGAGCTACGCTCTAGCTCTATTTAGTTAATTAATTAATTAATTTTAGTGTACTGGGGGGTCTCACCCAAGGGCATTCTACCTCTGAGCTATCCCCCCAGCTCTTTTTATTTTTTTATAATTTGTATCATTTTGTTGTGCTGGAGATAAAACTCAGAGATGTTCTACTTCCAATCTATACCCCCAGCCCTATTTTATTTTTTATTTTTTTGTAGTACTGGGGATAAAACCCAGGAGGCATTCTACCTTTGAGTTACACAACCAGCCCTATTTTTTATTCTTTATTCTGAAACCGGGTCTCACTGAGTTGCAGAGGGCCTCACTAAGTAGCTGAGGCTGACCCTGCACCTGCGACCCTCTTGTCTCAGCCTCCCAAGGACTGGGATAACAGGCGTGTGCCACCAAACCTGACCTGTCCTACATTTCTTAAATTGAATCCTTAAAGACCGCACAGTTGAGTAATTTTATCGCCACGCCTCTGTTTATGTGGTAGCGCTCATGGGACTTTGGGCTAATTTGTGGGTTGGTTTTCTGCTTACGGGTCCTTTTCTTGGTTTTTATGGCTCTGGATCCACCAAGTTCTCAGGAAGGGGATCCCCATACCCCTAGGCATCTGTTTGTCTTTTGCATTCACGTGCACGCATGCACGCGTGCACACACATACACATTTGCACACACACACCAAAGTAGGTTCATAAGAAGCCAGGTGCTGACACTGGGCGCCGACTTTCCCTGTTTCTTGGCTGCTGGGTGTTTCTGTGCCATGTCTGTTTCTGCCTCTGAGAAATGGGGGCGCGCATGGGAACTTGCTAAAGTGTGGATTTTCTTGTGTGGTTTTAGGAGGAGGGACGTCAGCAGGAGTGGGAGTTCCCAGGCCTGGATGACAGACACTGTCTAGGCGGGCCCCAGGTGTGGGGCGCCGGAGCCCTCACTAGCCCCGAGGCCACCCCGCTGCCGGACTCTCCGGCCATTGACGTTCACACTTCTGTCCCTGCAGGCCTTGGGCGGCTCAGAGCACCGGCCATGACCCGCTGGACATCCCTCAAGGCCCCCAGGCCGCACAAACCTGCACCCTGGGATCTGACAACCTCCCACCGGCGTCTCAGTGCCCCCGCCCTGGCTGCCTCCCGCTGGAGGGTCCGGGAACTGGGGGCCGAATCCTCTTCCCAGCATGGCCCTGGGGCTCCCCACCCCTCCCGGCTCCCTGACTCCCGGCCCAGGCAGAAGCAGCCTCCATCACTGAGGCCTCCGACCTCAGCTCCTCAGACCCACGGTGAGGTGGTCGGCCGGAGGGAGTAGACCGCGGAGCGAGGCCCGGGGCTCCCCCTCGGGGCCTGGGGTCCCTCGGCCCAAATCCTTGCATTAGAGACAAGTGGCTTGGGTCTCCGCTCACCTGCCTGATGGCTGTGTGGCGCTGGGGAGGTCACTCCATCTCTCTAATCCTCCGTGGGTTGAGAGAGGGTCATCTGGGGGCGCTGGCTGCGTCTGGCCTCAAGGGTCCTCAGCCGACAGAGTTGGGGCAGAGGTTCCAGGCTGTGCCGACTAGCGCCTGGCTCGCCGGCGCTTGGCCAGGCTCCCTACCGCACAGATGGGGCCGAGTGAGTCTGGCCATCAGCCTGGGGGCCTCGGGCCAGGGTCTCCTAGTCCTGAGCTGATGAAGCTGGAGGCAGAGTCTGGCTCTAGTCTGGTGGGGGTCCGCAGGTCTCCACTGTGGGCTCAGCTGCTGGGCATCCTGCCCACACCGGCTCCAAGTTCTCCTCCTGCTTCTAGCGGGCACAGAGGCCCAGGTGGTATCTGCGGCCACAGGGCCAGGCAGCCCCGCGCCCCCATCTCAGCTGCCACCAGCCATCCGCGAGGAGCCGGGTGGGGGGCAGCATGGGAGGGTGGCTCGACCTGTGTGCCCCAGGGCTGAGAGGAGGGTGTGTGCTGCTGGCTGGGTACCACACTGCGGGCATGCTCTGGGTGGGCCTCTGTTTTGTTTTTTGTTTTTTGCAGTACTGGGGATGGAACCCAGGGGCATTCTACCTCCGAGTTACCCCCCCCCCAGCTCTGTTTTTTATTCTTTCTTTCTTTATTTTTAAATACTATTTTGTCATTTATTTATTTATTTTTGGTGGTACTGGGGTTCCTGGAAGCCCTTCTACCTCCGGGCTACACTCCCAGACCTATTTTATACTTTTTTATTTTTGGAAACAGGGTCTCTTAAGCCAGCAGGGCTGGCTTCGAACCAGCGCGATCCTCCTGCCTCTGCCTCCCAAGCCCGGGGATTACAAGCGTGCGCCACCACGCCCCCGCGTTTCTTTACTTTTTGAAACAAGGTCTCATTGAGTTGCAAAGGGCCTCACTAAGTAATAGCTGAGGCTGTCTGTGAACCGTGATCCTCCTGTCTCAGCCTCCCGAATGCTGGGATTACAAGCATGCGCCCCCACGCCCACCAGCTCAGCCTCTGTATTGAGAGTGCAGCAGGCCCCAGGGTGGCCCCTGGCGGTGATGGAGAGGTGGCGCCAGTGAGCATTCCCGTACACCAGGACGGTGGCCCTGCGCTCCTGGTTTAGACATGGAAAACAGCGCTGGGCACAGTGGCTCAGGTCTGCCATCCCAGTACCTGGGAGGCCGAGACCGGAGGATGGCAGGTTAGATGCCAGCCTCAGCCGCATAGCGAGACCCCGTTTC
Organism: Muscardinus avellanarius; assembly: GCF_963383645.1. Taxonomy (NCBI): domain Eukaryota; kingdom Metazoa; phylum Chordata; class Mammalia; order Rodentia; family Gliridae; genus Muscardinus; species Muscardinus avellanarius. Next base: position 6,381,402 of record NC_137802.1, on the reverse strand, counting down.
AAAGTAAACAATAAAATAGGTCTGGGGGTAGAGTTCAAGAGGTGGAATGCCCTTGGGTTCCATCCCCCGTACCACAAAGTAAAGAAAGGAAGGGAAGGAGGAAGTTAGGAGGGAGGGAGGGACAGGGAGGCCCCTGGGTGCAGGGCAGGGGTAACCCTCAGTGACCCTTGTCTGGGTGCTGCTCGACGGCCAGCCCTCAGTGCTGCTGGTGGCCGGGAGGCTCGTGGGGTGGCCCATGCGGCTCCTGCAGGTTTCCGGAGCCTCTGAGCAGAGGAGGGATTGAGTCACAGCGTCCCTGGGCTCCCCGTGGCTGCCCTGGGGACAATGGGGCTCAGGCAGTTAGAGGAGGTTGAGATGGTGTTCGTGTCCAGGACATGCTGGTGTGGGCTCGGGGCCATGGGGTTGGGAGGTGTCAGATTCCCAAATACATTTTGTTTTGCGTATGTGATACTGGGGATGGAACCCTGGGGCCTTCTACTTCTGAGCTGTACCCCCAGCTTTATTTATTTATTTATTTATTTATTTTGTAGTACTGGGGATGGAATCCAAGGGTATTCTTCCTCTGAGCTCTACCTTCAGCCCCCCTTTTATTTATTACCATTATTATTATTATTATTATTATTATTATTATTATTATTTATTGCGGTACTGGGGATGGAACCCAGGGCATTCTACCTCGGAGCTACACCCCCTGCCCTATTTTTTATTCCTTATTTTAAAACAGGGTCTCACTGAGCTGCAAAAGGCCTCACTAAGTAGCTGAGGCTGTTTGTGAACCAGGATCCTCCCGTCTCAGCCTCTCAAGTACTGGGATTACAAGCGAGAGCCACCATGAGAGCCACCACACCCGGCTTCCCTTTCTATTTTGAAACAGAGTCTCATTGTGTTGCTGGGGTCTTGCTGAGTTGCTGATTTGAGGCTGCCTTAAGCCTGCGATCCTCCTTTCTCAGCTCCCCAGAGTCCTGGGATGACAGGCGTGCACCACCTTGCCTGTAGGCTGGATCCTAGACACATTTTAAAATCAGAAGGAGCCTGGCATGGTGGTGCATGCTTGCAATCCCAATATTTGGGAGGCTGAGACAGGAGGATCACAGTTCGCAGCCAGCCTTAGCTACTTAGTGAGGCCCTCTGCAACTCAGTGAGACCTGTTTCAAAATAAAGAATTAAAAGATAGGGCTGGGGTAGTGTAGTTCAGAGGGAGAATGCCCCTGGGTTCCATTCCCAGTACTATAAAAAAGAAAGAAAGAAAGAAAGAAAAGAAAGAGAAGAAAGAAAAAGAAAGGAAGGAGAGAGAGAAAGAAAGAAAGGAGAGAGAGAGAAGAGGGAGAGAGAGAGAGAAGGAAATCAGAGCCCTAGGTGTGGGAGAGAGAGGAGCTTTGCGGCATCTATGGTTCTGACCAGAGCCACTCACTGGAGGCCGTTCTCTGAGCCAGGAGGGGTGAGGAGTGGTTGGGGGGCTTGGAGCCAGCTGCACCCCCTGCCCGGTGCCACCCTCCTGTCCTCTCTGTTGCAGACGCGGCCCCGCCGGGAGCCAGCCCAGGGGCGGGCAGGGCGCCCCTGCCCGGGATGACGGCGGCCAGCCGGGCCAACCCCTATAGCATCGTGTCCTCGGAGGAGGACGGGCTGCACCTGGCCACCATGGCGGGCGCCAACGGCTTCGGCAACGGCAAAGTGCACACGCGGCGGCGGCGCCGCAGCCGCTTCGTCAAGAAGAACGGCCAGTGCAACATCGAGTTCGCCAACATGGACGAGAAGTCGCAGCGCTACCTGGCCGACATGTTCACCACGTGCGTGGACATCCGCTGGCGCTACATGCTGCTCATCTTCTCGCTGGCCTTCCTGGCCTCCTGGCTGCTGTTCGGCATCATCTTCTGGGTCATCGCGGTCGCCCACGGCGACCTGGAGCCGGCCGAGGGCCGCGGGCGCACGCCATGCGTGCTGCAGGTGCATGGCTTCATGGCGGCCTTCCTGTTCTCCATCGAGACGCAGACCACCATCGGCTACGGGCTGCGCTGCGTCACCGAGGAGTGCCCGGTGGCCGTGTTCATGGTGGTGGCCCAGTCCATCGTGGGCTGCATCATCGACTCCTTCATGATCGGGGCCATCATGGCCAAGATGGCGCGGCCCAAGAAGCGGGCGCAGACGCTGCTGTTCAGCCACAACGCCGTGGTGGCGCTGCGGGACGGCAAGCTGTGCCTCATGTGGCGTGTGGGGAATCTGCGCAAGAGCCACATCGTGGAGGCCCACGTGCGGGCGCAGCTCATCAAGCCCCGGGTCACGGAGGAGGGCGAGTACATCCCGCTGGACCAGATCGACATCGACGTGGGCTTCGACAAGGGCCTGGACCGCATCTTCCTGGTGTCGCCCATCACCATCCTGCACGAGATCGACGAGGCCAGCCCGCTGTTCGGCATCAGCCGGCAGGACCTGGAGACGGACGACTTCGAGATCGTGGTCATCCTGGAGGGCATGGTGGAGGCCACGGCCATGACCACGCAGGCCCGCAGCTCCTACCTGGCCAACGAGATCCTGTGGGGCCACCGCTTCGAGCCCGTGCTCTTCGAAGAGAAGAATCAGTACAAGATCGATTACTCGCACTTCCACAAGACCTACGAGGTGCCCTCCACGCCCCGGTGCAGTGCCAAGGACCTGGTGGAGAACAAGTTCCTGCTGCCCAGTGCCAGCTCCTTCTGCTACGAGAACGAGCTGGCCTTCCTGAGCCGCGACGAGGAGGACGAGGTGGACGGCGACCCGGACGGCCGCAGCCGGGACGGCCTCAGCCCCCAGCCCCGGCATGACTTCGACCGGCTCCAGGCCAGCGGCGGTGGCGGCGGCGCCCTGGAGCAGCGGCCCTACAGAAGGGAGTCGGAGATCTGAGCCGCGGCCGCAGGCCTAGGTGCAGCACCCATCCCCGCCGCCGGCGCCGGAGTGGTCCAGCGCCCCTCGGCGGCGCTGGGCTCTAGCGGATCGGGCCGGGCGCCCGGGTTGCAGACCCCGTAGTGTCTTAGTTGTTATACATTTCTTCGCGATAGCCTCGGAGGATCGGCGGGAGAGTGGGCGGCCGGAGTGGGCGGCTCTGGGCTTCAGAGGTCAGGGGTGGCCCTTGGGGGGCCGAGCCGCTTGGGAGCCGAGGGCTCTTCCTGAAGGCACCTGCTGGAAGGGGCTGGGCGGTGGGCCCGGCCCCCCGCAGTCCCAGGTTGGCAGGTGGCGGTGCCCCCCTGTAAGGTTTTTAACTTGGGGGGCAGAGGAGACACTAGATTTCAGCTTTCTCGACTGTAGCTTGGATAAGACTGTTTACACACACGCACACACACACACACACATACACATACAAAAATGCAATTGAAAAAAATTTTTTTAAATTTGTTTGTGTGAGAAGGGGGAGACAATGGAAATTCTGTTGGTCTGCCAGGATGCGGGTGGCTGGCCGGAGTTTCCAGAAGGTTCCACGCTGGAATGGCCTCTCCCGATGCGGGCCCCAGGGCAGGCAGGGTGCTGGAAGCCCAGTCCATCCTGCTTAGGGGGTGAATGGAGGTTCTGCTCGTGATAGAAGAACCAAGACCACGTTCGTGATCATAATAAAAGCTTTCAAACGTCACCGTGGGGAGGGGGCTGGGAGGTTTGAGCTCTAGGACCTTGCCTGTGTACCTCAGGGCCGGCGTAGGACCGGGCCTCCAGGGTCCACTCCTGCACCATCCCGGGGCTCCCCGTTTCTGCCCCGGGGCCTCTGCCCCTTGCACAGGGTGGGGGGTAGAGAACAAGAATGGGCAGCTCCTTGGTGGGGGGGAAGCGGGGTCCCCACACTAAGAGGAAGCGATGGATGGCCGCAGAGTCGTGCCTTAGCCTATGGCTCCAGTTTCTGTTTTTATTGGACTTGCCCGTCTCCCCTGTAGGTCCCCCACACCACTGCTAGGTCCCCGCCGGCCCCTCTGTCTGTCCTGGGGAAGCCGGGCTCACCTGGCCCGAGGCCCCGTCCCTGCACATGAGCCCCCGGAGGCCCCACCAGGGCAGAGAGCAGTGAAGGAAATCCAGGGAGCCATTGCCGGAGCCATTGCCAGAGCCCGCCAACTGAGGAACCCCATGCTCGTTCAAAGCCCGCCGACAACCTGGTCCCACCACAGAGAATCTCTGCCTGGGCGTCAGGCCTGGGGAGGGCGGGCTGCTGTCTCTGCTCTCCTCTTCCTCCCTGAGGACAGGGGCCATGGAGGGGCTAGAGACCGATACCACTTCCCTGCCCAGGTGTTGGGCCACCCACACCCCAAACCAGGCCTGACTCCTGATGCCCTCTTCGGGAAGAGGTGCCGGGCCCCTCGCCGTGGCTGGCACGGGCTCCCCGGCTCCATCTTGTCCTTGGTGCTGGCGAGGCCGGTCCCTGCATGGAACCCAGACTTTCCCCAATGCTGAGCTCAGAGCCCTGTGCTCCCCAGACCAGGCCCCTCTGCAAGGCAGGAGTCAGAAATCCCGTGCCTCCCCTGCCTGTCTTCCAAGGCGGCTCCAACCTGAACCCCACCCAGATAGCTTGGAACCAGAAGGTACCAGGGACTCTCTGGTCCAAGCGGGAAACTGAGTCAAAGTGGAGAGGTTCCACAGGGAGCGGGCGGGGTACAGGGAGCTGAGGTGTGTGAGGATCAGTGCGTCTAGATTTTGGCTGTCAGTTCCTGCCAGGCCCCCAGGGCAGGGTACCCAGAGACACCCAGACCCCAGGCCCCAAGGCGGGCTTGGCTCAGGTGCCAACCCCAGACTCCACGCTGACTTTCAGCCACCGACAGCTCTTCAGAATCTGCTAAAGGGAGCTCAGCTCCTTCGGGCTCCTAGACCTGAACCCAGGTTCCAAAATCCAGCTGGCTTTCCCGGACTTAGCCTTGGGGGTGCAGTTGGCCCAGGGGTGCTTGGTTCTCAGCACCCCTGCCCGGACTGCCGAGGCCCTGGCCGCTGGGCACCACTGCAGGGGCTTGTGCCCTCCGCCCTTCCAGGGCTGCTGACCTGGTCTACTCCCCTCAGCCAGGGCAGAGCCCAGAGGCTCCAGGTCCCTGGAGGCGGCTCCCTCGTCATCCCGGAGGCCGGGGCCTGTCCACCTCCCAGGCCCGCACCAGCCATCATGGCCCAGCCCCTGGGCTCTTTGGGACAATGGTCCAGCGTGACCTTTCTTCTCTCCCCAGAGGGAGGCAGATCCTATGTCTCAAAATTCTTCTGCCCCGTCCCCTCCCCTAGCACCCCCTTTCCTCTATTTATTGATTATTATTTTGCTACTCGGGATTAAACCCAGGGGCATTCTACCTCTGAGCTAGACCCCCAGCCCTATTTCATTTTATTTTATTTTTGAAAAAGGGTCTTGTTAAGTTGCTGAGGCTGGCCTCGAACCTGCGATCCTCCTGTCTCAGCTTCCCAAGTCCTGGGATGACGAGCCTACGCCACCACGCTGGCCGGTGCCCCCTTCCCTGTGTTTGTTTATTTATTGCTTGTGCTAAAGACCAAAATAGTGCCCCCTCTTTACTGTGCTTGACACGGGAGGCCAGATGGGGGCGTGAGGCACCAGGGTGCTGGTGTGGGGATCAGGGAGGACTTCGCCCCCGGCCGTGGGAGGGGATGGGCGGGGGCGGGCTGGTGTGTGTGTGAGTTGTGCAAATGTGCACTCCTGGCTGCGTCTATGTGTGTGACTCTGGGTTCAAAGGACGGCTGTGCCCAGTGGACTGGTGTGCGTGAGTGTAGGTGGTCTGGGTATGTCTCTCCACCCAAGGATGGGCGCCCGCCACGTAGATGGGACGCCGGCCCTGGGTATCAATCCTGGCCCCCCTGCAGTGGGGCTGAGCACCTGTGCCCGGCCGTGGCAGGGGCTGTGGCCTTGTCTGTCCGTGTGAACGCCCAGCCGTGTGTGTGTGTGTGTGTGTGTGTGTGTGTGTGTGTGTGTGTGTATGTGGTGCGTGCGGGTCCTGGGGTGTGTGTGTCCGTGTCTGTGTGCAGTAACCCCGAACCCTGCTGGTGCTGGCCCGCCTGCCCCTGCCCAAGCGAGGGGCCTGGGGGGTGTGGGAAGGAGCCACCGTCCGCTCCGCGCGAGGTCACAAAACGTCGAATCTATTTTAAATGGAGAAATCTGAGAGTTTTTGTGTTATTTTCGAGACATAGCGGTATGTAACAGATGTAGGGGATGGGACTAGACTATAATAAATGCATTTTGATCTCTTTGCGTGTGGACACGTGTGTCTGGCCGCGCGGGCCTGGCTGTTGGGCGCCCGACGGGTCCCCTGCCTCTGTCCCCGCAATGGGGGCCGCCGGGCTCGGGGTGGGATGTGGCCTCTGTTTCCCTGCCACGCCTGGGCAGCTGCCTCAGTTTCCTTGACCCACACCTCCTTTCTACACCTGCCGCGTGCAGGTGTGTGCCAGGGGCAGGGATTCTCCTAGTGCTCCCTGGGAGGGACAGGTGGCCCCAGGAGGGGCAGCCTCGTTCCCAGACGGCAGGGGTTGCACAGACTTTTCTGTGAACCCCTTCTTTGCCTAAGTCATTTCTGCCCCATAAACTCTCCACCCTCTGCTTCAGTGAAGGGGACCCTTGTTCTCTGAGGCCATTCTCCACGTATTGATCGTGGGCTCTGTGCACAGGGGTGGGTGTGGGGCTTCTGGAGGGTCTAGTGGGGGCCTGATCTCTCCTGACCCTGAAGTCCACCGGGAACCCCCTTCCAGGTCACTGGGGACGGCACTGCGGCCTGCCCTTTGGCCCCGGCCCCCAGGCTGTCTCTCAACACTGACCAGTAGCACAGGCCCAGCTGGTGCCATTTCTAGTTTAATCTTTGCGCTGTGTGAACTCTAGGAGTCTCTGGTCCACCCTCTCGGCCACTCGCTCACTGGGGCCCCTGAGGTGCCTTTCCTCCCCATCCGGACAGAGGGGATTCGTAACAGTGGCCAGCTCCGAGGTTTGTTGAAAAGAGCGAGTGATGGCGGCCGGCCTCAGCTCCTTAGTGAGGCTGTGTTTAATTTTTTTTAATTTTTAATTTTTATTTATTTCTTTATTTTTTTGGTGGTACTGGGGTTCCTGGAAGCCCTTCTACCTCCGGGCTACACTCCCAGACCTATTTTTACATTTTTATTTGGAAACAGGGTCTCCTAAGCCAGCGTGCGCGGCTGGCTTCGAACCTGCGCGATCCTCCTGTCTCTGCCTCCCAAGCGCGGGGATTACAAGCCTGCACCACCATGCCTGGTGAGGCTGTGTTTTAAAGAATAGGAGCCGGGCGTAGTGGTGCTGCGCTTGTCATCCCAGCATTCGTGAAGCAGAGACCGGAGGATCGCAGTTCACAGCCTCAGCTACTTAGTGAGACCCTCTGTAACTCAGTGAGACCCGGTTTCAAAATAAAGAATAAAAAAAGTAGGGCAGGGGTTATAGCTCAGAGGTTGAATGCCCTTGGGTTCCATCCCCAGACATGCAAAATTAATTAATTAATAAATTAATAATAATAAATTGGGAGGCTGAGACAGGAGGATCGCGGTTCGCGGACAGCCCCAGCTACTTAGTGAGACTCTCTGCAACTCAGTGAGACCCTGTTTCCAAATAAAGAATAAAAAATAGGGCTGAGGGTGTAGCTTGGAGGTAGAATGCCCCTGGGTTCCATCCCCAGTATCACAAAGAAAAAGAGAGAGGGGAGAGAGAGAGAGAGAGAGAGAGAGAGAGAGAGAGAGAGCGCGCTGGGGGTAGAGCTCAGGGGTAGAATGCCTTTGGGGTTCAATCTCTAGTACTACTATATATATATATATGTGTGTGTGTGTGTTACACCTCCAGACCTATTTTATATTTTATTTGGAAACAGGGTCTCACTAAGTTGCTGAGAGCCTCGCTTAGTAGCGGAGGCTGGCTTCGAACCTGTGCGATCCTCCTGTCTCAGCCTCCCAAGGACGGGGATTACAAGCGTGCGCCACCACGCCCGGCTAGAAAGCATCTTTTCTTGGGCAGCACTCCTCTTATTCCTGGGCAGCGGGGAGGTTGCAGGTGCCCATGTCAGAGAGAGACACAGCGTGCCCCATACACCCCGGTTCCTCAGCGCTCCCTGCCTCCCCAGGGGTGAAGCGGGCCCCGCTAAGAATCCAGTTAGGAGCCGGGCATGGTGGCGCACGCTTGTCATCCCAGTACATGGGAGGTTGAGACAGGAGGATCGCACAGTTCAAAGCCAGCCTTAGCTACTTAGCGAGGCTCTCAGTACCTCAGTGAGACTCGGTTTCCAAATAAAAATATAAAATAGGTCTGGGAGTATATCCCGGAGGTGGAAGGGTTCCATCCCCAGTACCACCAAAATAAACAAACAAACAAATAAACAAATTAATTAATTAAAAATTAAATAAAAAATTAAAAAGGTCGAGGCTGGCCTCAAATTTGTGATCATCCTGTCTCTCAGCCTCACAGAGATTGAGATGACAGACGTGCACCATAGATGCTTTCAATACCTTTGGGCTATGGATCCCTGTTCCAAGGCGGCTCAGGGTCACCGTGCAGCCCCGCCCCTTCCCTCCCAGTACCCCCGGGGCTGCGGCTTTGCAGAGGGGCTACCCTCTCCTGGGTCTTCCCCGGCCCTGTCCCTGGTCCCCAGCGGCCTCTGTTCTCACCCAAACCTGCAGCTGGGCCCCGGGCCCCTCCTGACAACAAGACCCGCACAGACTCTTAACTCCCAGGGTTCTTGGCAGACAAGGGTTTGGGGGCATCTCCTGGGTACTGAGTGCTCGGTCCTTCCGAGTCCTGGTTCACATGGTGAACAGGGAGGAACGGAGGTGCCTGTTATGGAGGGTGACACTCCAGAGACAGTGATGCTGGGATGAAGGCCCGGGGAGGCCGAGGAGTGGAAATGAAGGCCGGGCCCTGTGTGGGCAGGAGTCCCCCGGGCTGGTTCCCACCAGGCCCCAGCGCCCAGCGGCTCACCTTCCAAAGAGGCGGCTCGTCAGCGGGAAAGGGCAGGCGGAGCCGGCGAGGCCCTCGGCAACTTAGCCAGACCCTGTTTCTAGAATGTTCCCGGTACCAAAGTATTAGTTGCCAAAAATAAGTGAATAAATAAATAAAGTCCTGTGCTGTGTTTGGTCTCCTTTCAGAATAACATTTTGAAAGACATAACATAAAAAGAACGAAATACATGCAGCTTCAAAGCAAACCCATTTTGTTGAAAGGCAGTTGCCACAAAGTGAATGCATAAAGGTGCGATCGCAAACAGCTGTGTCTGGGAGGGGGCGGTGCTGGGGATGGACTCAGGAGATTCTAACATTGAGCTACCCCCAGCCTACTCTATTAATAATAATAATAATATTATTATTATATAATATTATTATATATTATTATTATTATTATTATTTTATTATTTTGTGGTATTAGGGATTTGAACCTGGGGCATTCTGTCTCCGAGTTCCACCTCCAGCCCTATTTTTAAAAAAAATATATTTTTTAAGAGAGTTTTTATTTTACTTATTTATTTATTTATTTATTTATTTATTTATTTTGGTGGAACCCAGAGGCTTTCTACCCCCGAACTATACTCCCAGACCTATTTTATATTTTATTTGGAAACAGGGTCTCACTAAGTAGCTGAGGCTGGCTTCGAACCTGTACGATCCTCCTGTCTCAGCCTCCCAAGCACAGGGATTACAAGTGTGTGCCACCACGCCCGGCTTAAAATATATTTTTATTGGTGCATTGTAGTCAAACATCACAATGGAATACAAGACTTGTGAGGATATCCAAGCACACATCATCCAATTGGCCCTTATCCAATCCCCATCCCGCTCCCTTCCCCCCCTCAATCCCATGCTTGATTTAGTGATTAACTTTGATATATTTGTTTACATACATCATGTGTTTTAAAGAGATTCCATCTTCCCCCATCCCATCCTCTTTGATTGGTCACCTTAATTGCTCCTCCATAGGGCCCCTTCTTCAATCAGATTTCTTCCTATTACCCATTTCTTCCTAGTTTTTGCATATTAGGGAAAGCATCTGATTTTTTATTTGTTTTCTGTGATATTTCTCTGTGTATGCCACATTGCAAGTACTGATCTCACTCTTGAAGGCCCCGGCACCAGCCTGGCCACCCGGCAGACTCTAATCCCGGTCTCGCTTGCTCCAGTACTGGCCTTGCCCCATGGCGGGCTCTATCCAGGCCTCAGAGGCCCCAGCATAGGCCTTTCCTTAAGGCAAGCTCCTATCCTGGCCTTGTTGGCTCCAGCTATGGCCTCACCACATGGCAGGCACCGATCCTGGCCTTGCTGGCCCTAGCACCAGCCTCACCACAAGGCAGGCTCCGATCCCAGCCTTGGAGGCCTTAGCACCGGCCATGCCTCATGGCAGGCCCGAATCCCAGCCTCATTGTCCCTGGCAATGGCCTCACCCCTCGGCAGGCTCCAATCCCAGCCTTGGAGGCCCCAGCACTGGCCTTGCCTCATGGCAGGCCCTGATCCCAACCTCACTGGCCCCAGCACTGGCCTTACCCCTTGGCTGGTTCCAATACTGTCCTCAGAGGCCCAAGCACTGGGATTGCCTCACGGCTGACTCTGATCCCAACCATGATGGCCCCAGCACCGGCCTAACCCCTCGGCAGGCTCTGGTCCCGGCCTCTGAGGCCCCAGCACCAGCCTTGCCTAATGGCAGGCTTCAATCCCTGCCTCGCTGGCCCTGGCACCAGCCTCACCCCTCAGCAGGCTCTGATCCCAGCCTTGGAGGCCCCAGCACTGGCCTTGTCTCACAGAAGGCTCCAATCCCGGCCTCACTGGCCCTGGCAATGGCCTCACCCCTCGGCAGGCTCCAATCCCAGCCTCGGAGGCCCCAGCACTGGCCTTGCCTCATGGCAGGCCCCGATCTTGGCCTCACTGGCTCCAGCACCGGCCTCACCCCTTGGCAGGCTTTGATCCCAACTTCCGAGGCCCCAGCACCGGCCTTGCCTCATGGCAGGCTCTGATCCTGGCCTAGCTGGCCCTGGCACCGGCCTCACCCCTTGGTAGGCTCCAATCCCGGCCTCGGAGGCCCCAGCTCTGGCCTTGCTCCAGCCTTATTATTTATTCTTAATTTTGAAACAGTCTCACTGAGTTGCAGAGGGCCTCACTAAGTAGCTGAGGCTGTCTGAGAACCTGTGATCCTCCTGTCTCAGCCTTCTAAGTACTGATTACAAGCATGTGCCACCATGCCTGGCTTAAGAACCTTTTTCAATTTTTTTTTTTTTTTCAGTACTGGAGATTGAACCCAGGGGCATTCTACCTCCAAGTTCCACCCCCAGCCCTATTTTAAATCTTTATTTGAAACAGGGTCTCACTAAGTTACAGAGGGCCTCGCTAAGTAGCTGAGGCTGTTTGAGAACCATGATCCTCCTGTCTCAGCCTCTCAAACGCTGGGATTACAAAACCACTACATGTGGTTTCTTTCTTTCTTTCTTTCTTTCTTTCTTTCTTTCTTTCTTCTCTCTCTCTTTCTTTCTTTCTTTCTTTCTTTCTTTCTTTCTTTCTTTCTTTCTTTCTTTCTTTCTTTCTTTCTCCTTTTTTCTTGTACTGGGGATTGGACCCAGAGACATTCTACCTCCAAGCTACACCAGAGTTTGTTTTTTTTTTAATTTTTCAAAACAGGATCTCGCTACATTGACGAGAGTCTCACTTCTTTCTGAGGCTGTCCTTGAGCCTGCAATCCTCCTGTCTCAGCCTCCCAAGTGCTGGAATAATAGGCCCACCCCCAGCCCCACCCCGCTCTCCTTAGTTTCTGAGGCCGTTGGGGCTACAGGGCTGGGCTGGGGTCCTTTCTTGAACCCTGCACTGAACGTCAGAGGCAAGGCTACTATCTCTGTCCACCCTGCCAGGTGGCCCCAGGGATCCATATGAAGTGCATGCACCTTCGAGTGCCCCCCAGCACCTGTCCAGAGGTGGGGACAGGGCTAGAGAGCCTCCGCTCAGTGACGCATAGAGGCTGACTCCGAGCCGAAATCCCAGGCCCCAGCAGCGGCTTCAGCTTCCATTGGGCTCGGTGCACGCCCCGCTGGGAGACAGAACCCAAGAGATGGAGGTGGGAACAGGTGTCCCTGGCCAGGAGGCATGGCTGTCAGCACATCTGCTCACAGCTGCACCATTCCAAGTTGGAGAACGCTCAGGGTAGCCGAGCATCCCAGCATCCGAGGAGAAAAGGGGCTGGGAGGAGAACTCACGGCCCACGAGCCTTATCATTGAGGGGTGACAGATCCGCCTGAGTCAGGAGCGGGTCCTGGGAGACGTCCTCCTGTGTGTGTCCTGGTGTGTGTGTGTGTGTGTGTGTGTGTGTGTGTGTGTGTGTGTGTGTTACCAGTTTACTGAGCTAGCAAAAATGCCCCGATTTCACCAGTGGAAAAATCCTGGTGCCTACACAGACAAAGTCACAGAAGAAGTATCTGAACTATTGAGACGCTGGCACTTATGTTGGCTTGGGTGGCGTGTTGACATCTTTTCCGCCTTAGCAAAGGGCTTCTCTGAGGGCGTGGAGATGCGGGAGCGCAGGGGGGACGCCACTGCCCAAAGCGGCCATTATTGAACTCTATGTTTAACTGTTCTAAGACTCTGGGGGAACATGTTGCAGTTTTGAGAACCTTCCAAGGGTCAGATCTGTCATCCCAGTACTTAGGAGGCTGAAACAGGAGGATCACAAGTTTGAGGACAGCCTCAGCAAGTAGTGAGACTCTCGTCAACCTAGTAAGACCCTGTTACAAAACAAAAATTAAATGGGGTTGGGGGTGTAGCTCTGAGGCAGAATGCTCCTGGGTTCAATTCCCCAGTACCAAAAAAGAAAGAAAGAAAGAAAGAAAGAAAGAAAGAAAGAAAGAAAGAAAGAAAGAAAGAAAGAAAGAAAAGAAATAGGGCTGTGGTACAGCTCAGAGTTAGAATGTCCCTGTGTTCAAAACCCCCTCACACACAAAAAGACCTTCTATACAATCAGAATAATTTCTGCTCTTTGACTATTTGACAAGGAGCACATATCTAGCTTTTCAGGCTTTTATTTTCTTTTGCTTTGTATTTAAGGGGAAATTCATTGAAATTCTACCCTGCAGCCTCTTTCTTGGGATAGTTCTAAAGAAGGAATTCTGGTTGGAACCAGTAGGGGGCAGAAAAACACCAGCCACTGGATTGCACCACTCAGTAATAACGTGGGCATTCCAGAGTTCTTTGTGGTTCTTCGGTATCTGGTTAACAGTGTATCTCCAGGCCCTGTAGCAGGCCCATACATCCCTTTGGTCTGTTTTAAACTTTTATTGGTGCTTGATAATTATAGAGAGTAGCAGGGCATGGTAGTTTACGCCTGTAATTTCAGTACTTGGGAGGCCGAGACAGGAAGGAGGACTGCAGATTTGAGGCCAAACCCAGCAATTTAGTGAGATGCTGTCTCAAAATAAAAAATAAAAAGCGCTGAGCGGGCGTGGTTGCGCACGCTTGTAATCCCCATGCTTGGGAGGTAGAGACAAGAGGATCGCGCAGGTTCAAAGCCAGCCTCAGCTGGCTTAAGAGACCCTGTCTCCAAATCAAATATAAAATAGGTCTGGGAGTGTAGCCCGGAGGTAGAAGACCCCTGGGTTCCATCCCCAGTACCACCAAAATAAATAAATAAATAAATAAAAATAAATAAATGTTTATCAACTAGTTACAACTGTTGCTAATGCTGCTAGCAACATAGTTTCTTCCTATAACTACAGGTAACAGTTTTTATTTGTTTTGTTTTGTTTTGTTTTGAAATTGAGGAGTAAACCCAGGGGCATTCTACCTCCAAGCTACATTCCCAGACCTGTTTACTTTTTGTCTTGAAACAAAGTCTCTCTAGATTGGGGGCCTTAAACCTGGGATCCCCCTGTGTCAGCCTTTCCAGGGCTGGAATTACAGGGCATGGGCCACCATGCCCGGCCCGACTCACTGGCAACAATTAAATATCTGCTCATTGATATCAAACATGCAAGCATTAAATGGTTACCTCAAACACGGTATATATATTTATATAGGTAAACGTTTAAAAATGTACCCTTAATTTTAATTTTTTTGTAGTACTGGGCTTTGAACCCAGGGCCTTTCTCCCTCTGAGCTACACCCCTAGCCCTTTTTAATTTGAAGCAGAGTCTCACTAAGTTTCTGAGACTCTCAGTAAGTTACCAAGGCTGGCCTCGAACCTGTGATCCTCCTATTCCTGACTCCCAAGTACTAGGATTACAGACATGTGCCACTATGCCCTGCTATGCACCTTTAATTGTGTGTGTGTGTGTGTGTGTGTGTGTGTGTGTGTGTGTGTGTGATACTGGGGATGGAACCCAGGGGCATTCTACCTTCGAGCTACACCCCCAGCCCTATTTTTGATTCTTTATTTTGAAACAGGGTTTTACTGAGTTGCAGAGGGCCTCACTAAGTAGCTGAGGCTGGCCAGGAACCGCGATCCTCCTATTTCAGCCTCCCAGATGCTGGGATGACAAGCGTGCGCCGCCAGCCACCATGCCTGGCTCACCTTTAATTTTTAAGACTCCAAATTCAATAAGACTAGGTGATACATGTGAATTAGACCAGCATCTTTATTTATTTATTTTGTGTGTGGTACTAGAGATGGAACTCAGGGGCTTTTCTACCTCCGGGCTATACTCCCAGACCTATTTTCTATTTTATTTGGAAACAGGGCCTCACTAAGTTGCTGTGAGCCTCACTCAGTAGCTGAGGCTGGCTTCAAACCATCGCGATCCTCCTGTCTCCGTCTCCCAAGCACGGGGATTACAAGCGTGCGCCACCACGCCCGGCCATTTTTTTCTTTTTAACAAGGGAACTTAAACAAAAAGTATTCCCACTGAAATGAGCAAAGGAGACCTACCTCGCTGTGTGTTGAAGCCATGAAAGCACATGTGACCTGCAGAAAACACAGAACATGGGTCTTCGGGGTAAACAGACCCATATTATATTTCTCTTAATGAAATATAATCTGTGTGTGTGTGTATATGTGTGTGTGCGTGTGTGTGTGTGTGTGTGTGTGTGTGTGTGATTTTGGTAGAAACCAACGGCATTCTATCTCCGAGTCCTATTTTATTTTTTATTTTGAAACAAAGTCTCACTAAGGAGCTGAGGAGGCTGGCAATGAACCTGTCATACTCCTGTCTCAGCCTCCCAAGTACTGGGATTAAAAGTGTATACCACCATGCCTGGCTTAGTATTAATATTAGTATTAGTATTATTAGTAGTACTGAGGATTGAACCCAGGAGCATTTTATCTCTGATATATACCTCCAGCTCTTTCTTTTATTATTATTATTATTTTTTTTGAAAAAGGATCTCACTAAGTTGTTGAGGCTGGCCTTGAACCTGGGATCCTCCTATCTCAGCCCCCCAAGTACTGGGTTTACAGGTGCGCACCAGTACACCTAGCAAGCATAATATTCATGATGCATGAACATGATATAAGCCCCAATGTCAGTGTTCTTTGGAGCAGAAAGAACCACAGTCATTCTTTTATGGTTGGTCAGTGGCTGCTTCTGTACACATTGTGGCAAAACTTAGTATTGTTGAAAGAAACCACATAGTCTGCAAAGCTTAGAATATTTAATATCTTACCATGTATAGAAAAAAAAATCTAGCAACTTCTGATGTAAGCTCTGAAAAGCAGCCAGCCTTATCCATTTGGTACACTGACACAGTCTAACAAGGAAGGCATTCAAATAATTTATTTGTAATGAGTGGATGGAGGGATGGATGGATGGATGGATCGGTAGATGGTGGGTGTTGGGATTTATACATGAATGGGTGGATGGAGGGGTGGGTATATGGGTGGATGAGCGGATGAGTGGATGGGTGGATAGATGGGTAGGTGAATGGGTGGGTGGATAGATGGTTAGGTGGGTAGATGGATGGGTGGGTGAATGGTGAATAAATGGGTGAGTGGATGGATGGATGGATGGATGGGTGAGTGGGTGGGTGGATGGGTGGATGGATGAATGAATGGATGGATATGAGGGAGAGTGAATGAATGCATGGGTGGGTGGGTGGCTAGCTGACTGGATGACTATATGGATAGATGGGTGAATGGACAGGTGAAGTGGTGAGTGGATGGGTGGATGGGCAGATGGGTGGGTTGGTGAATGGGTGGATGGGGGAGTGGATGAACAGGTGGGTAGATGGGTGGAGGTATAGGTGATTGGATGGGTATGTGGATGGGTCAATGGATGAATGAATGGGTGGGTGAATGGATGGATGGGTGGGTGGGTGGGTAGGTGGATGGATGGATGAATGTAAGGATGGGTGGATGGATAGATGGATGGAAAGATGGATGAATGGATGGGTGGGTGTATGGGTGGGTTGGATGGGTGGATGATGGATGGATGGATGGATGGATGGATGGGTGGAGAGGTGGGTGGATGGATGGGGTAGATATATATATATATATATATATATATATATATATATATATATATATATATATATATATATATATATATGCGTGTCTGTATGATGAACAGGTGGAGAATGGAGGGGCAGATGGTTATTTCCGGGTAGTACTGGAGCTGACCAGTGGTTTTCAGGCCACAGGTCTACAGTGGTATCAGCTGCCGTCTCGTGGGAGTTTATCCAGCAGGCTCAGCCTCTTACTTGGAAGCAGGCTCAGCAGAGACAGAAATTGGTGCCCTCGCCTGGAAGGGGAGCAGACGGGGCATTGATGGCGGGGTGGGGGGGGGATGAGTTATGGAGTCCACCATGGAGCAGGAGATGTGGAGACCCCAGGTACTGAGTGAGCAGGAGGGTGCAGGGTCAGGAGACCGGGAGGGGAGGTGAGCCACCATCCCGCAGAGGGTACAGAGAGAGGGAGCTCGAGGCCGTGGTGCCAGGCGCCACACTGCCCAACTTCCTGAGTCGCCTTCTCTGTCCTTTCCACCCAAAGCGCCCCCCACATAACAAAGGGCGCTCCCCCACGGTCCTCGTGGGCTGGCCTGGGGCCATGGGAACATGTCTGCCCCCGGCTGCGGCTGACCCGGCCCCCCTCCAGGTTCACCGATGGAAGACTGTCCTCCGTGTCTCCAACTGTGACTGTTTGGAGAGAAGGCCTTCGCAAGGTGACTGAGGTTGGCGGATGGGTCCTGGTCCAAGCTGACTGGTGTCCTCGTCCGCAGAGGAGACCAGGACGCAGAGGGATGAGACCATCTGTGTCTGACGCGGGTGGTGGCTGGTTGATGAATCATATCACTGTCCCACTGGGAGAGACGCCTGGGGATAGACCTGGCTCACGATGCTCCCAGAGCCATCCCGTGACCTCTGCTTGGATCCGGGCAGCATTTCTTGGGAAGGGAAGCGGTGGGAAGGGGGGTGGACACACCCTGGAAGACCTGTGCTTACCCCGGTCGCACAGATCTGGGGTTATAGGTGTGCACCACCATGCCTAAAAAATTCATTCCTTTTTACAATACCATAGCATGAGCGGGGTATCATGGCGCATGTTTGTAATCCTAGTACTTGGGAGGCTGAGGCAGGAGGACCACAGGTTCGAGGACAGTCTCAGCAATTAGCGAGATTCTCATCAACCCAGGGAGACCCTGTTTCCAAATAAAAATTTTTAAAAATAGGGGTTGGAGCCAGGCGTGGTGGCGCACACTTGTAATCCCATCGCTTGGGAGGCTGAGACAGGAGGATAGCACAGGTTCGAAGCCAGCCTCAGCTACTTTAGTGAGGCTCTCAGCAACTTAGTGAGACCCTGTTTCCAAATAAAATAGAAAATAGGTCTGGGAGCATAGCCCGGAGGTAGAAAGCCTCTGGGTTCCACCCCCAGTACCACCAAAATAAATAAATAAACAAACAAACAAACAATAGGAGTTGGGGATATAGCTCAGAGGTAGAATGTGTCTGGGTTCAACCTCCAGTGTCCCCCCCAAAAAAACAAAAATTCAGTAGCATTTAGCTGGATACAGCGGTGCACACCTATAAGCCCAGTCCTTGGGAGGCTGAGACAGGAGGATTGAAGATTTCAAGTCCAGCCTCAGCAATTTTCGAGGCCAGCCTCAGGAATTCAGTGAGACTCTGTTTCCAAATTTAAAATAATAAAAAGAAATAGGTGTGGGGGGGAGCGGGGGGGGGATAACCTGGAGGTAGAATGCCTCTGGGTCCAATCCCCGGTACCAACAACAGCGGTAACAACAAGAATTTGGTGGTACTGAGCAGCGACAGTTTGCCCGACCCCGTCCTCCCATGTAAGTGCGCCGATGGCGGTGGCACCGCGGCTGGCTCGTCCTGCCCGGCGTTGGCTCTCAGCACCCGCTTCTGCTGCGGTCTGGACGGTCGCTTCTTCTTTTTCCGCTTCTTCTTTTTCATGGCTGGATTATCACTCGCAGGACGCTCACGCCATGTCCTTGCCCGTGCATCTGTGGCCGGGCACTGGAGTCGGGGCCACCTTTGGGCTATTCTGAAGATGGCTCCGAGCGCCCAGTGCCTGCTTCTCGTTGGTTGGGGCTGGGAGCCCGGAGCAGCGATGCTGGCGCACATGGTAATTCTGTTCAGCTTTTTGAGACTCTGCCCAGGGCAGCTGCACCATTTCCTATTCCTACCAGTAACGCATAAAGCTTCCAGTTTCTCCACATCCTTGCCAGCACTTGTTATTTTCCATTAAAAAAAAAAAAATCATAGCTGTCTTAGTGGGTGTGAAATGCTATGGCCTGTAACCAGGGGCGTTCTACCTCTGAGCTACACCCCCAGCCGTATTTTTTATTCTCTATTTTGAAACTCAGCCTGGGCCTGGTGGCGCAGGGATTACAAGCGTGCGCCACCACGCCCGGCTTATTTATTTATTTTATTTTGAAACTGGCTGTTGCTGGATTGCCGAGGCTGGTGTTGAACCTGTGATCCTCCCGTCTCGATCTCCGGGATTATAGGCGTGCGCTACCACATCTGGCAAAAATAAATTTTAAAAAGGGCCCTGGGTAGCCGGGCGTGGTGGTGCACGCTTGTAATCCCAGTGCTTGGGAGGCTGAGACAGGAGGATCGCTGGTTCAAAAGCCAGCCTCAGCTCCTTAGTGAGGCCCTTCACAATATAGTGAGACCCCCTTTTTTTGTGTGTGGTAGTGGGGATGGAACCCTACTATATCTGGGCTACGCTCCCAGACCTATTTTATATTTTTTACTTGGAAACAGGGTCTCTTAAGCCAGCGAGGCTGGCTTCGACCCTGCGCGATCCTCCTGTCTCCGCCTCCCAAGCGCGGGGATGACAAGCCTGCGCCACCACGCCCCGCTGGCGAGACCCTTTTTAAAAATAAGAAGTAAAATTGGGCTGGGGGTTTAGTTCAGAGGTAGAATGCATCTAGGCTCAATTCCCCAGTGCCACATCAAAAAAATAAAAAATAAAAATTAGGGGTATAGCTCATCTGGGTTCAACCCTTAGTACTACCAAAAAAAAAAAAAAAAAAAAAAAAAAGCTATTCACATAATAATCCTCGGCCAGAGCCAACACCTTTGCACAGAGCCTACCTCAGTCCTACACAGAGCGCCCTTCCTTTTTCTTCAGGGAACCTGCCAGGGAGCCATCTGTTCAGGTCTGGGCTGATGCCACCCTCGTTACTAATCCCCGTGGCCAAGGATTGTTGTTCCAAAACACCTGATGTCACAGTCCCCTTTTTTACCTTTAAAAACTTCCCCTTGAACTGGGTGCGGTGGCGCACTCCTGGCATCCCGGCCCTTGAGAGGCAGAGACAGGCAGATCCAGGACGGCATCATCGACTCGTGAGACCCTCAGCTACCTCTTGAGACACTGTGTTGTTGTTGTTGTTGTTGTTGTTGTTGTTGTTTTTGGGGGGGGATGATGCACGGTTGTGCTCGCCCGTGATCCCAGTACTTGGCAGGCGTGCGTGCCCATGCGTGGTGAGCAGGGCATTTTCAGAGTAAATTTCCCGATCTGTTCTTTCAACCGTCAGGCCTGGGTCTGTGCGATCTTGTTTATTTGCGGTTCCCTTGGGATAGGCGCCACATTTCACTGTGTAATGAGATGCAGGCTGTGGGCGGCAAAATATACACTTCTAGAATAGTATTACATTCCTCGGGACACACTCCACCCTGACACTCAGCAAATAATCCTCGCGTTTCCACCAAACAGAACGAGAGCCGGGCCAGTTTACCCTTCCGACCCGTCACTAATAGCTTCAGGAACCAGCCCCGTGAGAATCGCCGTACCGTTTGGTTTTTTTTGATTGACAAAAGTAAGGGTTTGGAAAGCCGGGGAATCGGGGAAATTCAACTCTGTCAAACTCATTTTCAGCAAAATGCCGTGCTTGGTGACAGCCCCGCGGTCCCCCAGAGAGTCATGAAGCAAGGAACGTGACCGCCAGCTCATTTTCTGCCACCAACATCACCATCTGCAGAAAGCGCTTGCAAATACAAAGGTAGGGATGTCTGTGCCTAGAGCTCTCACGCGCCTGGCTTCTATCTGGTCTTCAAAACCTTCAGAGTGGGCCGGGCGTGGGGGCGCACGCTTGTCATCCCCGCGCTCGGGAGGCGGAGACGGGAGGATCGCGCAGGTTGGAAGCCGGCCGCGCGTGCTGGCTTAGGAGACCCTGTTTCCAAATAAAAATGTAAAAAATAGGTCTGGGAGTGTAGCCCGGAGGTAGAAGGGCTTCCAGGAACCCCAGTACCACCAAAAATAACAATAATAATAATAATAATAATAATAATAATAATAATAATAAAGACCTTCAGAGTGGAAGAATCTCGCTACAGTTGCAGCAAACAGTTGCAACAAAATTCCATCTCGCTACAGTTGCAACAAAAGTCCATCTCGCTACACTTGCCATAAACAGTTGCAACAAAATTCCATCTCGCTACAGTTGCAACAAACAGTTGCAACAAAATAACATCCAGCAGCAGTTTAAAGCACTATTGTTTCATTTATGACTCTCTTTCACTTGAAACTTATGATGGGAAGGGGGAAAAACACAGCTTGCAGTTCGCTGGGGTGGAGATCAGCGTGAGAAGAGCTGCTCCAAGCAGGTCACTTAGCAAAACCTCTCAAATAGAAGGGAGGCCCGAAGCCGGGCGTGGTGGCGCACGCTTATCATCCCCGCGCTTGGGAGGCGGAGACAGGAGGATCAAGCGGGTTCGAAGCCAGCCGCACGCGCTGGCTTAGGAGACCCTGTTTCCAAATTTTAAAAGTATAAAAATAGATCTGGGAGTGTAGCCCGGGGGTAGAAGGGCTTCCAGGAACCCCAGTACCACCAAAAAAAAAAAAAAAAAAAAAAAAAAAAGAGGGGAGGGTCTTTCCCTTGGAATTTCTTCTATAGGACTGGTGTGAATCCTAGGACTTAACTGAAGATTAAATACACAAAGGCGTAGAGCAGAATTATCCCTAGAGCTAAGCGTGGTGGCCCAAGCCTGTAATCTCAAAACTTGAGAGGCTGAGACAGGAGGCTCCACAAGTTCGAGGCCAGCCTCAGCAGCTTAGTGAGACTCTCAACAACTTGGTGAGACCCCCAGAAACTCAACAAGACCCTGTTTCAATTTTTTTTTTTTTTTGATACTAGGGATGGAACCCAGGGACATTCTACCTCCAACCTACATCCCCAGCCCTATTTTTTAATCTTTATTTTGAAATAGGGGCTCACTGAGTTGCAAAGGGCCTCACTAAGTAGCTGAGGCTGTCTGCGAACCCGGATCCTTTTGTCTCAGCCTCCCAAATGCTGGGATTACAAGTGTGCGCCACCATGGCTGGATCCTTATTTTGTATTTTGAAACAGGGTCTCTCTAAGTTACTGAGGCTGGTCTCAAACCTAAGATCCTCCTGTCTCGGCCTCCCAAGTGCTGGGATGATAGGCGTGCGCCACTGCACCCAGCTTCAACTAGACTATTTTAACGTGTAGCTGGTGGCTGTGCCGTGTTTGTTGTTAGCATGATTTAAAATTTCACAACAATCACATACCCGTAAATACACACGTTTCACTTCATGTAACTTTGCAATTTCAATGGTTTCACCAAAGTCTCCTTTAAGCGCGTGTCATGGTGTCATATGTAAATAAACACAGCTAGAAGCAGGGCCAGATGGCAGCACGGGAGACGGGGTTTAAAATACCCAGGACTTCATTCTCCCTAAGCCCGAAGTGTGAAAAGCCACACACGCTCGCGCACATGAGCCAGGCTGATATCACACAGACAGTAAGAAACAAACACCCAGCCCGGCGTGAGTGCACGGCTGTGATCCCAGCATTCGGGAGGCTGAGACAGGAGGATGGCGGTTCACGGACAGCCTCAGCTACTTAGTGAGGCCCTCTGCAACTCAGCGAGACCCTGATTCAGAATAAAGAATAAAAAATAGGGCAGGGGATGTAGCTTGGAGGTTAAATGCCCCTGGGTTCCATCCCCAGACCCGCAAAAAAAAAAAAAAAAAAGGTTATAATTTCTTTGACTAATCAATTTATTTTTGCCAAACGGAGGATGATACCCAGGGCTCCCTACCACAGATATGCACCCCAGCTTTTTTATTTATTCATTTTATTTATTTTGGTATTGGGGATTGAAACCAGGGGCACTCTACCTCCAAGATATGCCCCCACCCCTATTAATTAATTAATTAATTAATTAATTAATTTTTGTCCGCACTGGGGAAGAAACCCAGGGGCATTCAACCTCCTAGCTAGCACCTAGCCCTATTTTTTATTCTTTATTTGGAAACAGGGTCTCGCTGACTACAGAGGGACCATTTCTGTTGCTTATAAATAAATCAATCCCAGATATTTCGTTATAGCAGCGCAGATGGATCAAGAGACACATTGATTTCCAGTGTAAAAGCCAAGCTACGTGGTTTTAACTTCAACTGCTTTTTTTTTTTCAGCGCCAAGAATGCTTCTTTCAAGGTGTGTGTGTGTGCATGTGTGCGTGCACGCGTGTTACTGGGGATTGAACCCAGAGGTGGTCTACCTCTGAGTTATCTATCCCCAGCCCTATTTTATTCTTTATTTGGAAGCAGGGTCTCACTAAGTTACAGAGGGCCTCACAAGTTGCTGAGGCTGGCTGAGAACCTGCGATCCTCCCGTCTCAGCCTCCCACATACTAGGGTTCCAGGTGTGGCCGCCACGCCCAGCCAGTTCAAGTGCTCTGTTCCTGAGTTTCCAGTGCAGCCGTGTGTGGCTGCCTTTCCACATCTTTTGCGGGGTTTCTGTTGTCAGATCAATAGATGTCTCTTTTGAGAATATCAACCATGCTCAGAGTAATTCAAACGTGTAAATTCCCCAGAAATCTGGGACCAACAGGTCTGGCTGAGGAGTAAGGGTGTTGGCAAATGTTGTCAGAGCCGGGCGTGGCGGCGCACGCTTGTCATCCCAGCATTCGGGAGGCTGAGACAGGAGGATCTTGGGTTCATGGCCAGCCTCAGGTGCTACTTAGCGAGGCCCTTTGCAACTCAGTGAGACCTTGTTTCAGAATAAAGAATAAAAAATGGGGCTGGGGGTATAGCTCGGAGGTAGAACACCCCTGGGTTTCATCCCCAATACCGAAAAAGAAAAGTCACAGGTTGCGTTTAAAGTGACATTTTTCTTGTTCTCCTTTTATGTCTCCCTTCTTTTATTTCTTTGATCCTGCCTCACGATCACCCAGCATCACTGACTTCAGGGCTGACACGTTCAGTAGGGCTTTAGCTGTTTCATTAATACATTAATGTAACATTAATACAAATAAGTATTCCTGGGGTTTTGTTTTCCTTGATGCTTATTTGTGCTGGGGATGGAACCCAAGGGCATTCTACACTTGACCTACACCTCAGCCCAATTTTATTTTCTAATTTGACACAGGGTCTCACTAAAATAGAGGCTGGCCTTGAACCTGCGACGGTATTCCCAGTTTGACTCGGTTATTTTTTTTCTACAGACAGATAATACAGAATACATTTTTCATAGCTCTCTAGTGGCTGATGTATTTTGACTACTGTATTCTGGTCTTCACGGTTCACTGAATGTCCCCTCGGGGACTCAAGGAGCGAAATACTTTGATATGATCATGTCTAAAACTAGTTGTAAGCTGGGCGTGGTGGCGCACGCTTGTCATCCCAGCATTTGGGAGGCTGAAACCTGGAGGATCGCGGTTCACGGACAGCCTCAGCTACTTAGTGAGGCCCTCTGCAACTCAGTGAGACCCGGTTTTAAAAGAAAGAATAAAAAATAGGGCAGGGGGTATAGCTCGGAGGTCGAATGCCCCTGGGTTCCATCCCCAGACCCGCAAAAAATAAAATAAAATAAAATAAAAAAATAAAAATAAAAATAAAATTAGTTGTAGCATTGACCACCCTGTCTTTGCTGTGGCTTAGCTGCTTGAGAAGGCTTCTCCCCGGAGCAGGGAAAGAGGTGGCAGCCGGGCGGAGGCCCCCACCTGCCTGTTAGATTTCCAAGAAGCAGGGTCAAGCGAGGCATGGTGGCGCACACCTGTAATTCCAGTGCTTGGAAGGCTGAGACAGGAGGGAGGGTAGCAGGCTCAAAGCCAGCCTCTACAACTTAGTGAGTCCCTCAGCAACTTAGCAAGATCCTGTTTCAAAATAAAAAAGGGCTAGGAGTGGATCTCAAAGGTAGAATGACCCTGGGTTCAATCCCAAGAGCTCCTCCTACTCTTCTCCCCACCCCCCCGCCAAAAAAAAAAAAAAGAAAACAGAATAAGAAACAGGGTCAGGGGTTCAAGAATAACTCAGCAAAATGAATCAGGTCTCATTCTTCCTAGATATATTAGCATGAGTATTTTTACAGGCCCATGAAGAGAACAGAGTCCCCAAGGAGGGACCGAATCCAACCATTTATGAAGAAACCATCATCAACCGAAAATGCCTACATGGAAGAAATTTCATAAGTCGTAATCAAGGATAAATTGCTGCCTACAAATAGGCGCTCAATAACACGCCAGTCTTACTTTTCCAATTTTATCCCCCGAGGTTCTAAAATACATGCGACGAAGGGGCAGGTCCTCGTCACTTTTCCTTTCGGCTGGATTCGTGAATGCTAGGCTCGATGGTTTCCATGGCAACCTCAGGAGAGAGGTGTTCTGACCTCCAGGTCCCAAGAAGAGAATGGATGGTCTGAGAGCTCAGTTGAGCCACATTAGAGCAAAGCACAGCTCCCCCAAACCATCAAAAACCATAAGCGATGCCCCAAGTCCTAGGAATCTCACCCTCAACACGGAATTATCAGACACTTTGGGCTGGTTGGATGTGCTAGCGGGTAACATTCTTGGTTGGACCACTAAGATTTCAGTTGGACCGCTAAGAATTGCTGGAGATGTGACATCAGAGGCAGGGCGGGTATTATTACCCTTATTTCACAATGAAGGTTTATGCGTGAGAGGCTCGGCTAAATTCTTGTCTCTCAGCTCTGGAAGTCAGGATGAAAACTCAGATCTCAAAGGCAAATCCTTCTGCGTGACACGGCCAACCTTGCTTTTTTCAATGTCCCAAAGAGTGTCTAATGTAACCTCGGCAACGAGAAACCAGCTGTCTTTAGATGGCGCTAAAAACCACGTGGTCAGCCAAGCATGGCGGCACATGCCTGGAATCTCAGTCCTTGGGAGTCTGAGAAGGAGAATTGTGCGTTCGAGGCTAGCCTCAGCTAGTTAGCGAGACCCTGTTTCCAAACAGAAAATAAAAAGGGCTGGGGGTGACATCACCCCGGGTTCAACCCCCAGCACCCAAAAACAAACAAAACAAAACAAAAACAAGCCCCGCTGTACAGGATGCTATTCTGAGCTCTTGGGAATTTCCCGTTGACCCGTATCTCTTGGCGGTGGTAGGAGGGTCTGTGTGCCAAGCCTTCATACGGTCAGGAACGTGTTGTGCGTGAGGAGGCATGTGTTTGGCCATTAACTTGAAAGGGTTCACAAACAAACAGGTTAAAGATTAACATATTAAGCCAGGAGTGGTGGTGCACACCTGTAATCTCGGTACTTGGGAGGCTGAGACCGGAGGATCGCGGTTCGCGGCCAGCCTCGGCTACTTAGCGAGGCCCTCTGCAACTCAGTGAGACCCGGTTTCAAAATAAAGAATCAAAAATAGGGCTGGCGGTGTAGCTCAGAGATAGAAGGCCCTGGGTTCAATCCCCAGGCCTGCTAACTAAATAAGTAAGTAAGTAAGTAAATAAATAAATAAATAAATAAATAAATAAATAAATAAAAAATAGGGCTAGGGGTGTAGCTTGGAGGTAGAATATCCCCGAGTTAAATCACTAGTAACTCTCTGTCTCTCTCTCTGTCTCTCTCTGTCTCTCTGTCTGTCTCTCTGTCTGTCTGTCACACACACACACACACACACACACACACACACACACACACACTCTTAAGGAAATGTTCTTTGCTTGTAATCCCAGTACATGGGAGGCTAAAACAGGAGGATTACAGTTTCAAGGCCAGACTCAGCAACTTGGTGAGACCCCGTTTTAAAACAAAACAAAAACCAAGGGGGTAGAACTCAGAGGTGGAATGCCCCTTGGTTTAACCCTAGTAACACACACACACACACACACACACACACACACACACTCACACTCACACACAGATTGGCTTTTTCCTGGGTGTTAGGGATGTTCTGGGGAGTGTGCTTCATTTCAAACTCTCTAGCTGTGACCAGGACACCCGGGCTACACTATCTCACCGAACAGTGCCATGAAATTCACAGTTAGAATAACCATTGCCAAAAAGACAAGAAGCCCGAGTCCCATCCAGGGACCCTGGCGGTCGGTCCTCAGCAAAGAGATACTCTGGACACGCCAAGGGCTTCCAGCCGTGTGCTCAGTAAGTGGAATGGCCACCAGCCTGTATCACGGCGCCACAGGGTGTCTGCGCATGTGTATGCATACATGCGGCTGTGTAAATAAGATACGTTTACACGTATGTAAATAAGTTCGTGCATTCATAAAAAAACATCTCTGGGAGGTTACACAAGCAGCGACCAGCCACACGGCTGCCTGGGGGAGGTGGACCAGGTCCAAGTAAAGGCTGAAGGAAATATCCCTCGCTTTCAACTCCATGTATACATTTTATCTTTTTTTTTTTTCCCTGCCACCTTTTTCTTCCTCTTAAAATAGAAAGTGTAAGCATTTTCTTCTCCGCTGCTGCTTTTCAGTATTAATCCGTAAGGGATGGAGAAAACGTCTCTCTGCCGGGTGGGCCTAGAGCGCTTTGATAATCCGAAAGGATTTCAAATAGCCCGTAGGCACAAAACTGAAACGAGGTCACAAAATTCCTTTTCTTTTTGGTACCAGATTGAACCCAGGGGCGTGTTATCTCTGATATATCACCCCCAGCCCTCTTTAGTTTTTATTTCGAAACCGGATCTCCTTCAGTTGTTGAGGGTCTTGCTAAATTGCTGAGGCTGGCCTTGAACCTGCGATCCTCCCATCTCAGCCTCCCAAGTACTGGGATTACAGGCAGTGCCGCCACGCCTGGCTTCACTTCTGGAATTCAATCAGTCTGTGTTCTGGGTCTGGGAGCCAAAGGGGCAGTCCTGTGGAGCTTTACTGGGGTTGAACTCAAGGGCATTCTACCTCTGAGTTACATGCCAGCCCTATTTTATTTTTTCCTTTGAAATAGGTCTCGATAAATTGCTGAGGCTAGCTACAAACCTGGGATCCTCCTGTCTCAGCCTCCCAAATACTGGGATTACAAGTGTGAGCCATCATGCCTGTTTTAAGAACCCCCATCCCCCAGATCTGGGGATGGAGCCCAGGGACATTCTACCTCTGAGCTATACCCCCAGCCCTATTTTTAATTATTTTGTAAAAGGGTCTCACTAAGTTGCTGAGGTTGGCCGCGAACCTGAGATCCTACTGTCTCAGCCTTCTAAGTACTGGGGTAACAAGTGTGAGCCACCATGCCTGACTTAGATTTTTATATTTTGAAGACATCTGTTTTAGCCAGGCATGGTGTTATATGCCTTTGATCCCAGTACATGAGCGGCTAAGACAGGATGGTCAAAGGTTTGAGGCCAGTCCTGGAAATTTAGTGAAACCCTCAGCAGCTCAGTGAGATCATGTTTCAAAGTAAAAAATAAAAGAACTGGGGGTGAGCCGGGCGTGGTGGCGCACGCTTGTAATCCCCGCACTTGGGAGGCAGAGACAGGAGGGCCGCGCTGGCGTAAGAGACCCTGTTTCAAAAATATAAAATAGGTCTGGGAGTGTAGCCCGGAGGTAGAAGGGCTTCCAGGAACCCCAGTACCACAAAAAAAAAAAAAAAAAAAAAAAAAAAAAAAGAACTGGGGGTGTAGCTCAGAGGTAAAAGCTCTCTGGGTTCAATTTCAATTCCCAATACCCCCTACCCCAGCGCGCGAGGTGGGAATGCGTCTCTTGAGTGGCACTGGGGTCCCCTGCGCTGTGACCACCGTTGCCTGGAGCCGGGGAGGGGTGGGGACTACACCACTGAAGAGGAACAGGGCCAACCATCGCTGTTTCTCCATACCCTGAAGAAAGGCGACCTTGGGCCTTTTGCTCAAGGTCATAAAGGCCTTTTGCTGTCCAGTGGGCCCCGCCAGGCGCTGGGCATGACTCAAGCCCTGTGCCCCTGCCCGTTCCTTGCCCGAGGCTCCTCAAGGCGCCTGGGCCCAGAGGTGGAGCCGGGATGCGCCCAGGTGTCCAGGTCCCCAGGGACGCCCCGCTGGGGTGGCCTTCCCATTTTGCCCCCGAGGCAGCTGTAAAGAGGACCCTCCGGGGTCCGGCCCCGCGGGACAGAGTGGCCATGTGGGGGAGACCCGGGGTGGCGGGCACTGCGCTGCCCAAGGCAGTCACGGAGCCCGCCCGACCCCTGGGACAGAGGGCGCGGGGCTGGGAAGGCTGGCGTTGGTGGCGCAATACTGCCATCAAGAGGAACGCCGTGGTCACCATCGTTCCGCGGTCTTCCCAAGGGAAAGACCCTCCAATCTTATGTCTGTCTGTATGTAGGGAGGTACCGGGGTTGGACACAGGGGATGTTCTACCTCTGAGCTCCAGCCCCAGCCCTCTTTTTTTTTTTTTTTCTCTTTTTAATGGGAGGGAACACGGATTAGGAAGGCTCTACTGCAAATGTCAAATTGGGAAGACTGCGTGGGGAAGGATCCCGGCTGGGTGTGGTGGCACACACGCCTCTAATCCCAGTACTTGGGAGGCTGAGACAGGAGGATCGCAGGTTTGAGGCCAGCCTCAGCAACTTAGTGAGACCCCACACGATTTAGTAAGACCTTATTTCAAAATTTAAAAATAAGAAGGCTGGGAGTCTAACTTGGAGGTCAAATGCCCCCCCCCATAAGAAGATTCCACTTTGTTTACTTTTTTTGGCAGTACTGGGGATGGAGCCCAGTGGCATTCTACCTTTGAGCTACACCCCATCCCTTTATTTATTTATTTATTTATTTATTTATTTATTTATTTATTTTGGTGGTACTGGGGTTCCCGGAAGTCCTTCTACCTCCGGGCTACACTCCCAGACCTATTTTTACATTTTTATTTGGAAACAGGGTCTCCTAAGCCAGCGCGTGGCTGGCTTCAAATCTGCGCGATCCTCCTGTCTCTGCCTCCCAAGCGCGGGGATTACAAGCGTGCGCCACCACGCCCGGCCTTCTTTATTTTTTTGCCAGTCAGAGATAAACGCAGAGGTTTAATTCAAGTAAAGACACACGTTCAAGAGAAACCACAGGCCATTTCCAGAGCATGAGAGTGGCCAAGAGGCTGCAAGGAGCCGTCCAGAGTGGTCAAGAGCTGCAAAGAACTCCCCAGATCTATCCTTCTTTATAGGGCCCACTAGAG
Source organism: Muscardinus avellanarius (assembly GCF_963383645.1). Lineage (NCBI taxonomy): Eukaryota > Metazoa > Chordata > Mammalia > Rodentia > Gliridae > Muscardinus > Muscardinus avellanarius. The sequence goes on along the minus strand of NC_137802.1, from coordinate 6,351,721 downwards.
AGGGGGTGGCCGGGGGCATATGGGATGGTGGGTTCCTTCTTTGAAAAAAAATTATTTTTTAAGATAAAAATTCTAGGGAGCAGTCATATGAAGCCCTGGTGCGGGACTCTTTAACAAAAAGTGTAACTTTTTATGGATCTCCTCAGGCAAATGGAACTCTGACAATAGGTGAAGCTCTCTCAGGTTTAATAGCCTCAGGAATTTCCAGTATGGAGCCAGCCCATTCTGATTTAAAAGTATGGGCCTGGCTTTCTTTTTTAAATAACCAAACTCTGTTAAAGCTAATGATTTCAGATTTTAAAATCATATTTTTCTTTCCTTCCCAATCTCTCATTTCTACCTAAATTTTTATTTCTCTTCCTCCTCCTCCTCCTCCTCCTCCTCCTCCTCCTCCTCCTCCTCCTTCATTTCCCTCCCTCCATCCCCTCCCCCATACTCTGGTCCCTTAATCTTAAGGTTTGTTGAAGGGTGGAGTTCCATTTTCTGTAACTTCTTTTTGGCTGAAAAGTGGGTGTTGGCCCCGCCTATCCAGGGACCAAAAGTCTCCTCCTGACTAATCTAAAGGAGATATGGGGCAGTCAGGTCTTTTTGCTGGCTGCTGAACCATCATCCTCTGATATTCTGCACATCAAGAGTCACCCAGGCTCCTCTCTTGTGATGTCCAGCTGGTTAGAGGAATGACCAGAGGGGACCTCGCTGAGCCTGGAGCATCCTCAGTCTTTGAGGGCAGCCATGATGGGAGCAGATGATCCCACTTCCCTTCAGAGGTGAGGGCAATTATGCTTCCAATGTTTTTCTTCGTTGCAGGGGGAGACACAACCCAGGCACAGATATATCTGATTTAGGGCAGTCTTTGATCCAATGTTCAGGTTCTGTGCAGTAAGGGCAGGTGCCAGGCCCCAAGTTCCTTTTTCTTTCTCTGGCAGGAGCCTTTGGGTATCTCTGATGGGGCAAGAACTGATTACCAGATGCTAGGGCAATTAAGTGGGCTTGTCTCTGTGTCTGTGTGTGTCTCTCTGGTCTTTATTTCATCTATCTTGTCTCTGTTGTTGCAAACTCCAAAGGCCAAAATTAAAAGTGATTATTGGGAGTCTGAACTCCCAGAAACACAGGCAAAGAGAGCATCTTTTCTTTCTTTTTTTTTCTTTTTCTTTCTTTCTTTCTTTCTTTCTTTTTTTTTTTTTTTTTTTTTTGGTAGTACTGGGGATGGAACCCAGGGGCATTCTACCTCTGAGCTGCACCCCAACCCTATTTTTTATTCTTTTTACTTTGAAACAGGGTCTCACTGAGTTGCAAAGGGCCTCACTAAGTAGCTGAGGCTGCCTAGGAACCGGGATCCTCCTGTCTCAGCCTCCCCAATGCTGGAATTACAAGCGAGCGCTACCACGCCCAGCTTCAAGCCAACTTTTTAAAGTCCCCCCCCACCCCCACCCGCCCGTATGTGATAGAGATCGTGATCCTTATCTTGATTCACTGGAATTTTCTGTTTGTTTTTTGGCACTGGAGGTGCTCTACCTCTGAACTATACTCCCAGCCCTAATTTATTCTTTTATTTTGAAACAAGGTCTCACTAAATTGCGGAAGGCTTCACTAAATTGCTGAGGCTGGCCTTGGGATTACAAGCGTGCACCATCACGCCCGGCCTATTTTATTTTGAAACGGTCTAAGTGGCTGAGAATCTCACTAACTTGCTGCGGCTGGCCTCGAACTGCAATCCTCCTGTCTCAGCTCCCTAAGGATGACAGGTGTGCTTCACCACTCCCGGCCTCAGTCTCCCCTTCTAAATCCCAAATTCCAGGACGGTGGGACCTTGTCTATTTAGCTCACAGAACGACACAGCAAGTGTTCAGAAATATCTTAAGGCACAGTCTCGCTGCCTCCCTGTGCTGGTCTCCCCGGCCTGTGCTGCTGCAGAGGGAGCAAGACGCCAGGTAGGTTCTGCGAAAAAGATGCCCAAGTAGGCTGCTTAGGGAGTTTGCGCATCCTAAGGGCACCTACCAGCTTAGCCACCTCGAAGCCACGCCCCTCGAGCTCCCAACACCCAGGCATCTCAAAGCCACGCCCCTAGAGCCCGGGCACCCATTGCTAGCTCGAAACCACGCCCCTCAGCCCCCCTCAACATCCAATGCCATCTCAAAACCACGCCCCTCAAATTCCCAGCACCCGATGCTATCTCGAAGCCACGCCCCCGGAGCCCCAGCACCCAATGCCATCTCAAAGCCACGCCCCTCGAGCCCGGGCACCGTCGCTATCTCGAGGCCACGCCCCCGGAGTCCCAGCACCCAATGCCATCTCAAAGCCACGCCCCTCGAGCCCGGACCCCCGCTATCTCGAGGCCACGCCCCTGGAGCCCCAGCACCCAATGCCATCTCAAAGCCACGCCCCTCGAGCCCGGGCACCGTCGCTATCTCGAGGCCACGCCCCTCGAGCCCAGCACCCAATGCGATCTCGAGGCCACGCCCCTCGAGCCCCAACTTCCAACGAGATTGTAGGCCCCGCCCCCGGGCCCGCCCCCGCGGCGCGGGCGCTGTCAAGGGCGGCGAGCGGCGCTGCGGGCCGCGCGGGCCTCGCTCTGGGCCGGAGCCTGCGCGCTGGCGGCGGCGGCGGCGGAGGGCCATGCTGCGGCTGGGCGGCCGGTGCGCGCCCTGGGCGGCCGAGCGGCGCCCGGCGGCGGGCGGCCCGCGCCGCGCCCTGCGGGTGCTGGTGGACATGGACGGCGTGCTGGCCGACTTCGAGGGCGGATTCCTCAAGAAGTTCCGCGCGCGCTTCCCCGACCTGCCCTTCGTCGCGCTGGAGGACCGGCGCGGCTTCTGGGTGTCGGAGCAGTACGGCCGCCTGCATCCCGGGCTGAGCGTGAGCACCGCCCCCCCGCCCCCGGGGCCGCAGGGGAAACTGAGGCCACCCCGGGGCCCTGGGCTAGGGGTCACCGCCCTGGCCTGGGGTGGGCCCGGGGGGACCGAGGGCCCTGGGGAGGCGGGGCCCGCAGCGCCCTCCTGGGCAGCCCCCGCCCCTTATTGCTGGCTGTCCTGGGGCTCCTAAGGATGGTACGCCCCAACTGCCCGTCTTCAGCTGACTTTTCAATCTTTAAGTACACCCGATTATGCTAGATGCAGAGTGTTTGTTAAATTTCTTTAAAAAAAAAAAAAAAAGGAGCTGGGCATGGTGGTGCTTTCCTGTAATGCCAGTGCTGAGGAGGTGGAGACAGGAGGATGGCGGGTTCGAGGCTAGACTCTGCAATTTAGATGCTCGGCAACTTTGGGAGAAACTTTGTTTCAAAATAAAAAATAAAGCCGGGCGTGTAATCCCCGCGCTTGGGAGGCTGAGACAGGAGGATCGCGCAGGTTCGAAGCCAGCCTCGGCTACTTAGTGAGGCTCTCAGCAACTTAGTGAGACCCTGTTTCCAAATAAAGTATAAAATAGGTCTGGGAGTATAGCCCGGAGGTAGAAAGCCCCTGGGTTCTGCCCCCAGTACCACCAAATAATAAATAAAATAAATAATAAATAAAAAGGTTGAGGGTATAGCTTGTAGGTAGAATGCCTCTGAGTCCAATCTCCAGGACCACAAATAAGTAAATAAAACAAACTAAACGTTATAAATTAAGTCCGTATTCACCTCTCCTGCAGTCACCAGCCGTGAAATGGAAGTCAGGTGCTATGTCTCTTGATTCAAACTGTCACCATAAGCAGGTTTTAGGGGGTCTCTCTGGAGGCAGAAGAGACCTCTTTCTCCCCATGAATTCAACCAGTGTCTTTATCCTCTTTTTTTCCCTTGTTCACACACACAAAAAGTGTAGGTGTTAGTGATATTGGAGGTCCAGAGAGGTCAAGTGACTTTCAGGGTGTTACACAGGGAGTCAGGTGGGGTGGAACTTATCTCTTGGCCTGTCTCCTTCAGGGTTACCTTGCTAAACTAGCCTGTGCCCCCCTCCCCAACACACACACACTGTGCTCTGCCCCCTGAGTTATCATGGGTAGACAGACATATCCAGGAATGTTTGCAGACAGAGTGGTTGGTTTGTGAACAAAGCTTGGTGGTGCAGGCTTGTAATCCCAGTACTTGGGAGGCTGAGGCAGGAAGATCACAGGATCGAGGCCAGCCTCGGCGATTTAGTGAGACCCTGTTTCAAAATATAAACAGGACTGGGTGCGTAGCTCAGTGGTAGAGTGCTCCTGGGTTCAATTTCCAGTATCACATACAAGAAAGGAAGGAAGGAGGGAGGGAGGGAGGGAAAGAGGGAAGAGGAAACGTGGTTTGTAGAAACTTTTATGAAAGGATTTGGAGATTCTCCATGCAAGAAATTACTTACAGAGGCCGGGAGTTTGCTGGCATCCTTTGATTGGCCACCTGTGGTCGCTGCCAGAGGGTGTGAGGAGGATAATAGAGAGCCCGTTAGGTGATCCCAAGTTCACGGCCAGCTCTCGCCTGCAGACAGATGTTGCCATCTCCATTTTGCAGATGAGGAAACCTGCCCCAGTCCCATGATTCTAAGGGGCCCCGGGGAAGGATTCACCCCCAGTGTCTGCCTGCCAAGCACATTTAGTTGTTACCACCCCGCAGTCCTGTTCTCCGTCACCCTCTCCCCAGCAAGTGGCATCCCTTCTGATGCCACAAGAATCCGCTTTGTCCCACAAGCATTTGGGGGGCAGAGGAGCGCCAGCTCGGGGTCCGCGCTGACCTTGGCCCTCCGGATCGTTTCGAGAGGCAGCTGCCACCCACCCAGCATGGATGCCCCAGAAGGGGAAGAACCAGAAAGGGGGCCAGCGTGCGCTCCCAGGGCAGACCTGAGCCGGGCAGGCCTCCTTGCTCATGTGGCCAAAAACATTCCTGAAGTGGGAGTGTTGTGGAGGAGCTCTTGGCCATTTCTCTTGATTCCGGTGGTGCCCTAAGGAGGCTTTGGGGGTCTCTTCAGAAGCAGAGGAGACCTCTCCTCAGACCCTCCCGGCTCTTGGCACATCACAGAAAAGTATTTTCAGGTTTGAGCAGAGGAATTTTATTAGAAAGCAAAGGTGAAGATAGATATTTGTTAGACATTTGTGACGCAGAGCAGAAAGCGCTTTTTGGCATCTCGGATCCTTTTATTTTTTTAGTACTGGGGATTAAACCCAGGCGCATTCTACTCCTGAGCTATACCCCCAGACCTATTTTATTTCGAAACAGTGTCTCTTTAAGTTGCTGAGTGACTTGCAAAGTCACCGAGGCTGTCCTCGAACCTGCGATCCTCCCGTCCCAGCCTCCCAAAGCACTAGGATTGTGCCACCATACTCAGCCTGATGAGCTTCTTTTAAAGGCAACGGTGAGGAGTGGGCACGGGAAGGCGTGTGGGAACACCACCAGCCTGGCTGTCACTTGGTGGTCTGATCTTCTTCCAGGACCTTCAGGCCGCCATGTTTCTCCAGTGTAGATGATATCCGGAATGTGCCTGTATTGTGGGTTCCTTAAGATACCTCTCCCTTTGCCGTAGCTAATCAGAAAATAACGTTGTCTAGGCCGCCAGTGCTCGTAAACCTTAAAACAGGCAATTTTCACAGATGAGCCAGCTTACTCTAACTGTAAGAGTCTAGATTTCCTGAGAACGTGGAGGTGGTAGGTCAGGAAGGACCGGCGGGGGAGACGCCCGTGTTATCCCCGTGGCCTCAGTGGCCGGCCACCGCGCCGTGTGGGTGTCCTTTCGTAGATGTGTGACCAGCTCTGGATTTCGGGGTACCTTATCTCCTCCCTGGAGCGTATTAATGGGACGAAACCGAGTCCACCACCAACTCTGAAAGGTGTAACGGCTTTTCCATTCCTACAGAGATCTAGGCTCCGGGTCCGAGGAGACAAATTCCCGACTTCCAGGAACAGAGTGAAGGAGCGACCACATGGAAATGGGAGGCAGGGACCCTCTCCAAGAGGGACCGGCTGGGCTCTCCTGCTGTTTCCCTCAGTGCAGGACACCCCTGGGTCCCTCTGCGCCCAAGTGAGCCAAGCACCTGTGAAAACAAAAGAAAGAAGCCAGGATATTTAGATGTAGAGCCAAGCGCTGGACAGTGCGTTTCTACTTTATAGAATACACTCGTCCCTTGGTGCCCTGGGCGGACTGGCTTCAGGACCCCGGTGGAGATCAAAACGGACAGGTGCTCCAGCCCCTTACGTCAGCAGTGTAGCGTTAGCGTGTGGCCTGCGAGCAGCCTCCCACTCACGTTACATCGTCTTTGGATGGCTACTGGCTACGGGGTAAACGCATTGCAAGTAGTTGCTTTTCCTCGCTTAAGGAACAGGGACGGCGTCTGTGTCTATATGCGTTTAGTACAGGTGCAACCTTTTATGTCCTCAATTTTTTTGTGTGTGTGTTCGGTACTGGGGGTGGAACCCAGGGGCTTTTCTACTCCCAGGCTACACTCCCAGGCCTATTTTATATTTTATTTGGAAACAGAGTCTCACTAAGTTGCTGAGAGCCTCACTAAGTAGCCGAGGCTGGCTTCGAACCCGCGCGATCCTCCTGTCTCAGCCTCCCAAGCGCTGGGATTACAAGCGTGCGCCACCACGCCCGGCTTCCCCCCATTTTTTCAGTCTGTGGTTAGTTGAACCCGTGGATGTGGAATCCGCGGATACAGAGGGCCAGCCGCACTCTGTCTTTGCTCTTCACGATACCCGGGGAGGGTCGCCGACAGAGGCGCGGAGGAGAGCTCTTTTGAACTGACTTAGACTCTTCAGCAGTCAGGACAGAGGAACTGAGCCCAGAGAGGGAAGGGGCACCAAGAAACTGCCCCTGCTGGGGACCTGCCTGGTAGATCCTCACGAGGGCCCTGGAACAAAGAGATGGGCTCCCGTCTCCACTCTCTAGATGTGAAGAGGCTCCTGGGCCGGGGGTTCAGCCCAGAGTTAACATGGCACAGGCCAGGTTGGCTGGGCATGGCGGCGCACATTCTGACTCCGTCATGTCTGGACGGTGCCACCTTGAGCCATTATTAGTCCTGATTTCTTCTCTATAAGCTGGGGACAGCTATGCTTGGTCTTCATGGGCCTCGAGACTCAAACAGCAGGAGGTATCTCAGCACGGAGGGCGCACTCGCTGACCCTCACACCACTCCGCAGAGGTGCTCCCCACTCCACACCTGGCCTGAGACTCCTACTCCTCAGAGCTGGACACGTGTCACTGTCTCCTCGCCCGGCCCCAGAGCCGTGCCGCCCTCTGCAAACTTTGGCCAGCAGTGTATGGTAGCGAGTTGTTAGCCGGGGAGTGGAGAGGCGGCGCCCTGTCCCCAGCTGGACGCTGTTCTCTGATGCCAGGCAGCTGTCCTCCCCGCACTGAGCCTTTTAAAGTTTGCTTCCAAACTTTAAAAGCAGCCAGCTAGCTGGGCGTGGTGGCACACGCTTGTCATCCCAGCATCCGGGAGGCTGAGACAGGAGAATCACAGTTCACAGACAGCCTCAGCTACTTGTTGAGGCCCTTTGCAACTCAATGAAACCCTGTTTCAAAATAAAGAATAAAAAATAGGGCTGGGGGGTGTAGCTCAGAGGTAGAATGCCCCAGTAACACACACACACACACACACACACACACACACACACACACACACACACAGCAGCCAGCCAGGATGACCCGTACTTGCAATCCCAGTACTTAGGAGGCTGAAACAGGAGGACCTCAGGGTTAAGGCCAGCCTCAGCAACTTAGCAAGACCCTGTTTCAAAAGAAAATATTAAGTTCTAGAAGGGCTGGGGGTATAGCTGGGATGGAGGACGCCCCTGGGCTCGACCCCCAACCTAGATGTGGAGAACCCCGGAGGTAACCTGCTTCTCTCCCTGTCAGGAGAAGGCCATTAGCATCTGGGAGTCCAAGAATTTCTTCTTTGAGCTGGAGCCTCTGCCAGGGGCCGTGGAAGCCGTGAAGCAGATGGCCGGCCTGCAAAAGTAAGTTCCTCCTCCTGCCGAGGCCGAGGCCGAGGCCGGCCTCTACCTCTCCCAGCCCTGCGCTCACCCTCGTCCTGGTAGACACCCACTGGGTAGGCAGACACCCCCCAGCAAAGCCTGCCCGGTCCTGGGGGTCACAGAGAGTCACTAGGAAGGAGGGAGGACTCCAGAGAGGGCCGACGGCAGAGGGGCGCTCTAGGAACTTCTGTTGGTGGTTTGTTTTTGTGGTACTGGGGATCCATCCACCCAGGGGCATTCTACCTCCCAGCTACACCCCAGCCTCTTTACTTACTTATTTATTAATTTTATTTATGCGGTAATGGGGATAGTACCTAGGGGCATTCGACCTTTGAGCTTCACCCCCAGCTCTATTTTTTAGTCTCTATTTTGAAACAGGGTCTCACTGAGTTGCAGAGGGCCTCGCTAAGTAGATGAGGCTGGCTACAATCCGCAATCCTCCTGTCTCAGCCTCCCGAATGCTGGGATGACAAGTGTGCGCCACCTGGAAACCCTTCTACCTCCGGGCTACACTCCCAGACCTATTTTATACTTTTATTTGGAAACAGGGTCTCTTAAGCCAGCAAGGCTGGCTTCTAACCTGCGCGATCCTCCTGTCTCCGCCTCCCAAGCGCGGGGATTGCAAGCGTGCGCCACCACGCCCGGCCTGTGGATAATATTTTGAGAAACTGCCAAACTGTTCCAAAGCAGCTGTGTCATTTTTCATTCCTGCTAGCAATGTAGGAAAGTTCCAGTTTCTTCACGTCTTTCCAACACTTGTTATTTTCTTTTGGCCATGCTGTTGGGGGCAAAATGGTATTGTGGTTTTGGTTTGCATTTCTCGGATGGCAAATGATGTTGAATCTCTTTTCAAGTATATACAAATGTGCTTGCTGGCCATTTGTATACTTTCTTTCAAGAGATATTTATTCCTATTCAGGTCCATTAGAGAGAGAGAGAGAGAGAGAGAGAGAGAGAGAGAGAGAGAGAGAGAGAGAGAGTGTGTGTGTGTGTGTGTGTGTGTGTGTGTGTGTGTGTGTGTCTGGGCATTGCACCCAGGGGCAGTTCTCCCTCCAGCCCTTTTTGTTTTATATTTTGAGACAAGGTCGCAGTAAGTTGTCTTCCGACTTGTAATTCTCTGGCCTTGGCCTCCCGAGTTTCCAGGATTATCAGGGTGCCGCCACACCCAGCTTCATTAGCCTTTTTTATTGTCAACTTGTATGAGTTCTTTCTGTATTACAGATATGAGTGCCTTATCAGATTTACAAGTATATGCTCTCATTCCATGGACTGTAGTTTCACTTTCTCAATTATGTCCTTTGAAACATAAAAGTTTTTAATTTCGAACCGGGTGCGGTGGCGCACGCTGGTCATCCCAGCACTTGGGGAGGCTGAGACCGGAGGATCACGGTTCGCGGCCAGCCTCAGCTACTTAGTGAGGCCCTCTGCAACTCAGTGAGACCCGGTTTCAAAAAAAAAAAAAAAAAAGGTTTTCTAAGTAGTTCAATTTATCATTTTTTCTTACTCGTATTTTGGTGTCGCATCTTGGAACCCGTTGCTTAACTTAAGGCCACAGAGTTGGACCGCTGTGTTTTCTCTAAGAGCTTTAGTTTTAACTCTTACATAAAGGTCTGTGACCCACTTTGAGTTAACTTTTGTGTATGCGCAGGGGAGGGGGTCTTGCTTCATTCTTTTGCATGTGGAAGCCCAGTAATCCCAGAATTATTTGTTGAAAGGACTTATTTCCCCCTTGAGTTTTCTTAGCACCCTTGTTTACAATCAGCTGGCCTGAGCTTGGGGGTGGTGTGCAGCTCAGAGTGAGGGTGCTTGCTAGCGTGTGTAAGGCCCTGGGCTCCAGCTTCACAACACCAAAACAAACCAACAAAACACACAAAAAAAAGAAAGGGAGGGAGGAAGGAAGGAAGGAATCACTGTCTAAGGGTTTATTTCTACTCAAGACAATTTTTTTTTGGTGGTATTAGGGATTGAACCTAGGGGCATTCTACCTCTGAGCTACCCTTCTGGCTCCTTAATTTTTTTTATTTTTCAGTTTGAAACAGTGTCTTGCTAAGTTACTGAGGGTCTTTCTTAGTTGCTGAGGCTGACTTACTTAGTACTTGAAGCCGGGCGTGGTGGAGCACGTTTGTCATCCCAGCATTCGGGAGGCTGAGACAGGAGGATCGCAGGTTCGCGGACAGCCTCAGCTTCTTAGTGAGGCCCTCCGCAACTCAGTGAGACCCTGTTTCAAAATAAAGAATAAAAAATAGGGCAGGGGGTGCAGCTCGAAGGTAGACTGCCCCTGGGTTCAACCCCAGTACTGAAAAAAGAAAATTCTAATATAGAGACAGACATCAGTGAAACACAAACGTACTTTCAGTTTTGAGTTGAATTGTAGGCCTCATTTGCTCAGTAATTTATCTCTGGACTTGAGTCCAGGTCCGGCAGCAGGGTACACATGATTTGTGTTTTATGATATGAACTATCAACTTGGTTCATAGTCTGAGGAGGCCAAGCATGGTGTACAGTTGGCACTCTGTATCCACGGGCTCTACCCCCATCAATCTAACCAAACTCAGGTCAAAAATATTTGAAAAAAACATTGCATTGTTTCTAAACAGGTACTGTGTTGTTGGGCCTATTTTGTTAGCTTTGTATTGCTGTCACAAAATACTAGAGATAAGACACTTACAAAGTAAAAAGGTTCCCTTTGTCTCACACTTTCAGAGGCTTCAGCCCATGGCTGCCTGGCCCCGCTGTCTTGGGCCTGTGGCAGCACACTACATCCCGGTAGCCGCAGGTGGCAGAGGAGGAGAGAGACAGGTGGTCCAGGGTCCCTGTCCCCCTGGGAGGACCCCCCCAGCCCTCTGACTCCCTCCCACGAGGCCACCTCTTAGGGGTTCCACCTCCACCCAGCAGTCCGGCGCACCAGGCACCCAGCCTTTCTCAAACACAGCTCCTGACTCTAGCCGGTGACGGCTGCCTGTGCCCAGCATGGACAGATGTTTTTCTTGGCGTCACCATTCCCTAAACAATGCTGTGTAACAACAATCCGCATGTAGCATTTACATTGAGTTTAGTGCCATAGTGCTCTAGGCACCATTGAGAATGTCCAGGAAGGTGTTCATGGGTCACATAAAAATGCTATACTTTACTTTTGTTTCACTCCAAGACATTTGACTTCTTCTTTTTTTTTTTTGCGGGTCTGGGGATGGAACCCAGAGGCATTCGACCTCCGAGCTACACCCCCTGCCCTATTTTTTAGTCTTTATTTATTTATTTTTATTTATTTATTTTTTGAGGGTCTGGGGATGGAACCCAGGGGCATTCGACCTCCGAGCTACACCCCCTGCCCTATTTTTTAGTCTTTATTTTGAAACCGGGTCTCACTGAGTTGCTGAGGGCCTCACTAAGTAGCTGAGGCTGTCCGCGAACCGCAATCCTCCTGTCTCAGCCTCCCGAATGCTGGGATGACAGGCGTGCGCCGCCACACCCGGCTCTATGCCATTTTATATAAGGGACTTGAGCATCGCAGGTGTTGGGCACCTGCCAGGGGCAGGGGCTTGAGCCAGCCCTCGGTGGACACTGCAGGACGCTGTATTAGCACTTGAGCCTTTCAACACTCTCCGCCCTGCCTGGCCCCGGGCGCCCTGGATGCAGACACACGTCTGTGTTCTGCGTACAAACGGCACAGAGGCGAGAGTGAAGGCCTGCAGCGGGGCTGCCCCGGGGCAACGTCCTGGCTTCTGGAGAATCCGCCTCTCGGGTTATTAGTCCCCTGGATCTCAACCGCTCCATCTGGGAAGCAAAGATGCTGGGAGCGTGCTCAGCGCTGCGAAGGCTAGTCAGCTAATCGCTGCTCTTGTTACTCTGAGATTTAGTAGACGTGTCACAGGAGAAGCGCTTTCCCCGGCCCAGCCTGGGGAGCCGTGACCTGCAGGGCCCTGCACTGTAGAGCTTCCCAAGGTGCCCCGCAGCGCTCCGCCGGGACAGGAGATAACCCCTGACATCCAACGGGACCCAGCCTGAAAGGCTTTTCGTCACAGATTTGCTTTTTTTTTCTTTTTCTTTTTTGCTACTAGGGATTAAACCCTAGGGTGTTCTGTTCTGAACGACACAAGCAGCCCTATTTTTATTTATTTTGAAAACAAGGTCTTGCTAAGTTGCTGAGGCTGGCTTTGAACCTGTGATCGTCCTGCCTCAGCTCTCAAGCATTGGGATTACAGGTGTGTGCCACTATACCTGGCTATCTTCCCTATTTGTGTGTGTGTGTGTGTGTGGTGATGGAACCCAGGGGTGTTCTACCTCCGAGCTATACCCTCTGGCCTATTTTTAATTCTTCATTTTGAAACAAGATCTTGCTAAGTTGTAGAAGACCTCACTAAGTAGCTGAACCATCATCCTCCTGTCTCAGCCTCCCAAGTCCTGGGATTACAACCATGAGCCACCACGCCCGGCTTCTATTTCCATTTTCACAGAAACTCCAGTTTGGGGAACGCAGGTTCAGACCACATCCAAGGGTCATCGGGCCCTCTGGGCTCAGAACCCGGTGGAAGTTTCCTGGGTCAGTCAGCACCCAAAGTCTGGACAGAGCCAGGGGTGTGGTCAGAGGCGGGCGGAGTGGGCCACGAACCTGCAGCCCTCCTGCCTCAGCCTCCCAAGTAGCTGGGATGACAGCTGTGTGCCACTGTACACCAGATCCCAGCCTTTTAAAATGTACTACACTCCCAGACCTATTTTATATTTTATTTGGAAACAGGGTTTCACTAAGTTGCTGAGAGCCTCACTAAGTAGCTGAGGCTGGCTTTGAACCTGTGCTGTCCTCCTGTCTCAGCCTCCCAAGCGCGGGGATTACAAGCCCGGAGAGACAATGAAAGTAGATAGACACTTTTCCAAAGAAGATACACACATGGCCAGTAAATGCAGGGAAACGTGAGCAATAGCATCCACGACTGGGGAGTGCACGTCAAAACCACAGTGAGCCGGGCGTGGTGGTGCACGCTTGGCATCCCAGCTTTCCAAGAGGCTGAGACAGGTGGACCGCCATTGGCGGCCAGGCTCAGCTACTTAGTGAGGCCCTTTGCAACTCGGTGAGAGCCTGTTTGCAGGTTGGAGGCCACCCTCAGCAACTTGCTGAAACACCGTTGGAAAATAAAACAGGGCTGGAGCATAACTCAGAGGCAGAATACTTGTGGACTTCAATTCCTAGAGCAGACAAAAGCAGAGCTCATACTCATTTCCACTTACATAAAATTATAGAGCCGGGCATGGTGGCGCACAGCTGGAATCCCAGGACTCGGGAGGCTGAGCCTGGAGGATCGAAGGTTTGAGACCAGCCTTAGCAATTTAGTGACACTCTCGGCAACCTAGGGAGACCCTGTCTCAAGATATAAAATAGGGCGGGAGGTATATCTCAGAGGCAGAATGTCTCTGGATTCAAACCCTAGTACAAAAAAAGTAAAAATTCTAGAAAACGAAGCCCGATCTGTGGCACTAGGTGGCAGATCGGCGGGTGCTCAGGCCGGGGATGGAAGGCCGGGGCGGTGCGGGTTGGAGCCCCGGGTGGAGGGTGTGATCAGTATCTGTGTTCCGTGGGTGTGTCCAAGTGCCAGGATTGATCACATCGATTCCTTTTAATACATGCAGTTTATTGCGTGCCAGTTAGACCTCAGTAAGGCTGTTTAAAACGGACGGGTCGTGCCAGGCGTGCTGCGACACGCCTTTAGTCCTCACCCTGGGCAGGCTGAGGAGGGCCGATTGTTTGAGTCCAGGAGTTCAAGGCTGGCCTGGGGCAGCACAGTGAGCCCACCCCACACTCCCCCCAAAATGTCTGGCTGCAGGACAGAGGATGGCACGGGGGGTTCAGAACAGGAGGTTGAGGAGTCGTAGGTGGTGGGCCGGACACTTTGATGGGCGGTGACAACCACCGGGAAAGGTTGATGGACCGAGCTGAGTGGTAGAGCCAAGAGGACCTGCTGATGGATGTCACATCTGGGGTGGAGAAAGGCGGGAAAGCGGGGTGAAGCCAGATGTGGTGACGCACGCTGTAATCCTGGTGCTCGGGATGCTGAGACAGGAGAACCAGAGGTTCGAGGCCAGTCTCAGCAACCTAATATTACCCTATTATTATTTTTTTTTTTTTGGTGGTACTGGGGTTCCTGGAAGCCCTACCTCCGGGCTACACTCCCAGACCTAATTTTTACATTTTCTTTTGGAAACAGGGTCTCCTAAGCCAGCGCACGCGCCTGGCTTCGAACCTGCGCGATCCTCCTGTCTCTGCCTCCCAAGCGCGGGGATTACAAGCGTGCGCCACCACGCCCGGCTATATTACCCTATTTAAAAAAAATAAAATAAAATAAACTGGGCATGGCGGCGCACGCTTGTAATCCCAGCATTTGGGAGGCTGAGACAGGAGAATTGCAGTTCACAGACAGCCTCAGCTACTTAGTGAGGCCCTTTGTAACTCAGTGAGACCCTGTTTCAAAATAAAGAATAAAAAATTTGGCTGGGGGTGTATCTTGGAGGTAGAATGCCCCTGGGTTCCATCCCCAGTACCGCAAAAGAAAAAAGAAATAGGTCTGGTGGTGTAGCCTGGAGGTAGAACATCCCTGGGTTCAATCCTTAGTACCTCGAGAAAAGAAAAAGAGCTGAGTTTTCAGGATCTTTGCTTAAGCAAAACCTTGAATCTACTGTATATATTAGCACCATTAACTGAAGGAAGACCAGCTAGGAATAGAGGTGGGGGGTGGGGGGATGCATGCTCATTTTGGGGGTCGTGGGGTTCCAAGCAGAGAGCTATTTAATACCATAAGAGACTTTGAGCCCTGGAGAGGGTTGGACCATACCAACACCCCAGCATCCTCGGGGGGGGGGGCGCAGACTTAGCACCTGCAGTTCCCCCTTCTGCAGGGGGAACTGGGGGGGGGGGGCTGGACCCACTGGAGGGGTTGCAGCGGGGATGGGACAGGAGGTGAGGAGGAAATAGAGGCCACAGAGGAAGTGCTAGGTAGTTCTGTTAGAAATAAATTTCTACAGCATTGTAAACACTCAGCGAGGAAATTTTTACTTCCTGCAAAAGGAGATCCCGCCAGCAGTGGGTCGGGCGCCCAGAGGGCCCGGTGGGAGACTAACCCACCGCGGGGATTCTGCGCTGTGCTCCTATTGGTCGCACAGAGCGTCCATCTTGACGCCATTGGCTGAAGGGGATGCCCGGGAGAGGTTGGCGCTCCCGATTTCCAGGAAATGCTATCTTTACAAAAATGCAGACGGCCACACGATGACAGTTTTACAGAATGGAGCATAAGCCAAGTTATTCTCTTGATAGAAAAGACCGAATTATATTCTTACAGCTCAGCTCTGCCAGAAAGCCAGCGGAGATGTGGGCGGTGACTGGAGGAAGGACTGGGTCGGGGTGTGCCTTAGGCAGAGACTGGCTTAGGATATGTTTGTTTGTTTGTTTGTTTGTTTGTTTGTTTGTTTGTTTGCGGTACTGGGAATGGAACCCAGGAGTATTTTACCTCTGAGCTACACCCCCGGCCCTATTTTTTTATTCTTTATTTTGAAACAGGGTCTCACTGAGTTGCAGAGGGCCTCACTAAGTAGCCGAGGCTGTCCTCAAACCCAGATCCTCCTGTCCCAGCCTCCTGAACGCTGGAATTACAAGCGTGCGCCACCACGCCTGGCTGATTTAGGATTAAAAAAAAAAAATACTAGGGATTGTACCTAGGGGCATTTTACTTCTGAGATACACTCCCAGCCCCTTTAAAAAAAATTTTTTTTTTTTTTTAAATTTTGAAACAGGCCTCGCTAAGTTGCAGAAGGCCTCGCTAAGTTGCAGAGGGCCTCGCTAAGTTGCTGGGGCTGTTCCTAAACTTGTGATCCTCATGTCTCAGCCTTCAAGTCCTGGGATCAGGCCGATTTAGTTCTTGTGACTTGACATGGGGAGAAGGTGAGATCCATTCAGTGGAAACCATACTGTGCTATTCAGGAGGACAGGTGTAGTACATGCATTTTCTACTTACATTTTCAATCACACCAGATCCATCAGGAGGCAACCTTATCATAAACGAGAAGCAGCCATACATAGTTTTGTTTTGGAGGGTTTGTGTTTGTTTGGTTGGTTTTTGGTGGTACTGGGGATTGAACCAGAGGTGCATTCTACCTCTGAGCTATACCACCAGCCCTTTTTATTTTCAAACAGGGTCTCACTAAGTTGCTGAGGCAGGTGTCTAACCTGCTGTCCTCAGCCTTAGCTTCCCATGCACCGGGATGCCAGGCGTGTGCCACTGCGCCAGGTGCATCCATGGATAATTTTAAGATGGGAGATGCCAGAAGACCTTTGAGGAGGGAAGAGGGGCCTGGAGGAGGGACGCCAGGCTGGTGGCGGCGCGCCTGATCTGCAGGCCGTCTTGATGAGGCTGCGGGCCTGAGCGAGGGCAAGCTGTTGGGGGGCCCGACATGGAGGGAGATGGGGGTGTAGGCGTGGAGCTCCGCCCGACTGAGGCAGAGGCCAGGCCGGGGCAGGGGAGGCACCCCAGGACTCAGGACTTGGGAGGAGCCCTGCCTCACCTCCCCCTGAGGCCTCCACGAGGCAGGAGGTGAGTGTCACACAGCCCAGCTGGCAGAGGGGTGCCGCGGGCTGAGGAGCCTTCGGGGACCAGGGGCCGGGCCGCGCCCCAGCCCCGCAGGCCACACAGGGGACTCCTTTGCCCACGGAGAAGTGTCTGAAAGCCGCCTCCACCCCCGCTCCATGTGACAAGCCATAGTGCAGGCGCCAGCGCCAGCTTCGGGAGGATATCTGGGCCGGCCCGGGTGGGAGGAGCGGGCCGGGGCCTGCTGGAGGGTCGGGTCAGCTCCAGGCCAGGACCCGCAGGCTCCTCCCATCCCGTCCTGGGTTTCTTTCCTTCTTTGTAAGGCCGGAGGCCCGTCTGCACCCTCTTGGTGGGGGCACGGCCTCCCGGGCCCCACTCGCGCCCCTTTCTCCCCGCGCTCCCCTGGTCGGCTGCAGAGCCCCGGTGGCCAGGGGCCTCTCCAGGGCGGCCCTGGGCTGCGGTGAGGGCCGGGCCGGCTCACTGAGCTCTCTCCTCCCTCAGCACTGACGTCTTCATCTGCACCAGCCCCATCAAGAAGTTCAAGTACTGTCCCTACGAGAAGGTAAGACATGGCCGCGCGCCGAGGACCTCACCCGCGCCACCGGGACGGGGGCGTCCTGGCCCCCAGTGCACCGATGGAGCCCCGTCATAGCATGGTCATGAGGCTGGCCCACGGTGTTGTGTGTGTGTGGTTCTGGGGATTGAACTCAAAGGCATTCTATCTCTGAGCCACCCCCCCCCCCAGCCCTACTCTTTTATTTTGAAACAGGGTCTCACTGGGCTGATGAGAGTCTCGCTACTTGCTGAGGCTGGCCTCGACCCTGCGATCCTCCTGCCTCAGCCTCCCCAGCACTGGGATGACGGGAGCGCACCCCCAGCCTGGCTCGTGGTAATGTCGTTGGTCAGGCTCGTGGAGGAGGCCACAGGGAGAGAACTGCATCCGGGGAGGGGACCAAGGCTTGTGGACATCTTTACAGGAAAAGCCTGACCGAAGGGGAAATGGTTGAGGCTGGACGGGACCATCGCGGGCTGGAGGCCAGCCTTGGCCACCGAGTGGGATCCTCAACCATTCAGTGACACCCTGAGCCTCACCCTTTTCAAAACAAAAAGGGCTGGGACTGCAGCTCAGAGGTAGGATGCCCTGGGGTTCAATGCTCAACACAAAAATAATGATAATATTATTGATAATAATAATGATAATAATGATAAAATGCAGCTGGGCCTGGTGGCACATGCCTATAATCCCAGTACTTGGGAGACTGAGACAGAAGGACTACAGGCTTGAGGATGGCCTCAGCAAATTAGCAAGAGCCTCAACAACTTAGACTCTGTTTTAACATAAAAAAAAAAAAATAAGGAGGTGGGCCGGGCGTGGTGGCACACCCTTGTAATCCCTGAGCTTGGGAGGCGGAGACAGGAGGATCGAGCAGGTTTGAAGCCAGCCTCGCTGGTTTAAGAGACCCTGTTTCAAAAAATACATATATGTGTGTGTGTGTGTGTGTGTGTGTGTGTGTGTGTGTGTATTATATATATGTATGTATGTATGTATGTATGGGAATGTGACCCGGAGGTAGAAGGGTTTCCAGGAACCAGTACCATCAAAAAAAAAAAAAAAAACAAAAAGGAGCCGGGCGTGGTGGCGCACGCTTGTAATCCCAGCATTCGGGAGGCTGAGACAGCGGGATCTCAGTTCGCAGCCAGCCTCAGCTACTTAGTGAGGCCCTCTGCAACTCAGTGAGACCCTGTTTCAAAATAAAGAATAAAAGCCGGGCGTGGTGGCGCACGCTTGTAATCCCCGCGCTTGGGAGGCGGAGACAGGAGGATCGCGCTGGTTCGGAGCCAGCCGCGCTGGCTTAAGAGACCCTGTTTCCAAATAAAAATATAAAATAGGTCTGGAAGTGTAGCCCGGAGATAGAAGGGCTTCCAGGAACCCCAGTACTGCCAAAAAATAAAAATAAATAAAGAATAAAGCCGGGCGTGGTGGCGCACGCTTGTAATCCCGGCGCTTGGGAGGCTGGGACCGGAGGATCGCGGTGCTCCCTGCCGTCGCCTAGGTAGCAGGGGCGGGCTCCTCTCCAGTTTACAGGTAGGGAAACTGAGGCACGTGTCTGGGGTCGGCACCAAGAAGAAGGCCGCCCCGCCTCCCCACTCCCCAGCCTGCGACTTAAGGGACGTGAGCTTTGCTTTCTTCCCCCACCAAAGAGAGATTTTAAAAAACAAAAGAAAAGAAAATCCATGGTGGTTTCTTGGCGCAAGTGTTCTGTTAATTCTGTTTCTAGCCCAACAGGAGGAGTAATCATGCGCCAAATTAAGTCAGCACTGGGGCGTGAAGCCGAGCATGTTCTCAGAATTCAGAGACAGGCCGTGTATCTGCCAGAGTCGGCTTGGGTTTTTTTTTTTTTTTTTTTTTTTTTTTTTTTTTTTTTTTTTTTTTTTTTTTGGTGGTACTGGGGTTCCTGGAAGCTCTTCTACCTCCGGGCTACACTCCCAGACCTATTTTATATTTTTGTTTTTTTGGGTTTTTTTTTGCAGGTCTGGGGATGGAACCCAGGGGCATTTAACCTCCGAGCTATACCCCCTGTACTATTTTTTATTCTTTATTTTGAAACCGGGTCTCATTGAGTTGCAGAGGACCTCACTAAGTAGCTGAGGTTGTCCACGAACCGCGATCCTCCAGGTCTCAGCCTCCCAAATGCTGGGATTACAAGCGTGCACCACCACGCCTGCCATCAGCTTGGGTTTTAAGAATACATGTTTGAGCCGGGCGTGGTGGCACAGCCTGCCGTCCCAGTCCTTGAGAGGCAGAGAGGGGAGGATCTGAGGTCGGAGCCCAGCCTCAGCCGCTCACAGACACCCTCAGCAAGATTAGCAAGACCCTGTCTCAAAATAAAAATAAAAGGGCTGGGAATATATCATGGGGTGCTGAAAATTTAAAACAAGATTGTTCACATGGCTGGGGTTTCCTTGCCCCCCCCCACCCCGGCTGAATCCCCTTCTTTATCATCATAACAGGGACCTCTGAAGGCCCTGGGTCAGCCCATCACCCCGAAACCTCTCGGCCTTGTGTGCGGGCTCTCAGTTCGCGCCAGCCTCCTGCCCTCGCCCTCCCCGACCTGAGGCCTGCGCCGGGGCCTCAGGACTCGCGAGGGCCCCGCGCCGCGTCTGCGCAGCAGGGGCCACATGTGGCTGGGAGATGCCACGACTGAGCTTGGCACAGGCCTGGCGCCTGCACAGCGTGGGAGCGGGACAGGCAGCGGCCCCGCCTTCCTCCGCCTTCCCAGCCCCGTCCCTCCCTGTCTTGCAGCTGCTGACCTCCCGGCTCAGGAGGCGGTGGGCCCCGCGGTCTTCCTGTCTGTATCCCCGGGCTCCCCTGACCCCTTGCAACAATTCTTTCTATATAGTGTGTGTGTTGAGGGGGGTCCTACTGGGGTTGGGACCCAAGGGTGCTCTGCCTCTGGGCTGCACCCCCAGCCCTTTTTATTTTTTATTTTTTATGATACTGGAGATGGAACCCAGGGGCATTCGACCTCCGATCCACACCCCCAGCCCTATTTTTTATTCTCTATTTGGAAACAGGGTCTCACTATGAGCTGCAGAGGGCCTCACTAAGTAGCTGAGGCCGTCTGCAAACTGCGATCCTCCGGTCTCAGCCTCCCGAATGCTGGGGTTACAAGCGTGCGCCCCCACACTGGGCTCCGTTTTTTTGTCTTAAAGCCGGGTTCCGCTAAGTGTCCACGCACTGTCCTCCAACCTGCGAGCCCCCTGTGGACGTCCATCCCCACAGGTCCTGGGGTGCCAGGCGTGTGCCGCCAGGTCGGGTTTGTTCTGGCAATTCTTCAGCCACCCGGAGTCTGGGATTCTGGTTGTGACATGTATTTCCAGTTCTGCTTTAGAAATGGCGAAGCCGTTTTACGCGTGGGTAACTTTACATCCAGCTGGGCTGAGCTGTTGAATCCCCTGTGTTCTGAGGTCAATAATGAACCTGCCTCCACCCCCCCGCCCTTGTGATACTGGGGGTGGAACCCAGGGCTTTTCTACCTCCGGGCTAGACTCCCAGACGTATTTTATATTTTATTTGGAAATAGGGTCTCATTAAATTTCTGAGAGCCTCACTAAGTAGCTGAGGCTGGCTTCGAACCTGCGCGATCCTCCTGTCTCTGCCTCCCAAGCGCGGGGATTACAAGTGTGTGCCACCACGCCTGGCATAGTAAACCATTTTAAACTTCATTAAAATGAAATAGAAAAATGCATTCCATTATCCGTGAAAGGACACTGACTTATTTTACTTTCTCTTCAGTAATTCTCCATGTTTTGTGGCTTTTTATTTTAATATACTTTGCCCCCCCCTTTTTTTTTGGTGGCACAGGGGGCGGAACCCAGAGGCTTTCTACCTCCGGGCTACACTCCCAGACCTATTTTATACTTTATTTGGAAACAGGGTCTCACTAAGTTGCTGAGAGCCTCACTAAGTAGCTGGGGCTGGCTTTGAACCCGCGCGATCCTCCTGTCCCAGCCTCCCAAGCGCGGGGATGACAAGCGTGGCTGTCTCTAATGAGCTGACCTTATCTTCCAGAGCAGCATCTGACGCCCCACAGAAGCCCCGGGTCAGAGTGGCCTGACCTCCGAGGGCCCTGGGAGGCAGACCCGACCAGGCACAACCCCAGCCCCTGCAAAGTGCATTGCTTATTTGTTTGTTGAAAACCGCCTTAAAATGGAAAGCCTAAGGCCCGGGGCGCGTGCACCAGGGCCCGGGTTCGAGCCCAGCGCCGACAACCCACGGCCACGCCGTGGCTCAGCGGCCCTGCCCTTTGGCGCCACATCCCACCCGCCGGGGCCACCGGGCTGGGGTGTCACCGTCGCCACGGAGCCCATGGTATCACGTCATTTCACCTGCATCTCTCCGATGGCCGTTGATGTTGAACTTTTTTTTTTTTTTTTTTTCAGTACTGGGGATGGAACCCAGGGCCATTCGACCTCCGAGCTATACCCCAGCCCTATTTTTTAATCTTTATTTTGAAACAGGGTCTCACTGGGTTGCAAAGGGCCTCACTAAGTAGCCGAGGCTGGCCTCAAATCGTGATCCACCTGTCTCAGCCTCCCAAACACTGGGATGACAAGCGTGCGCCATCGCGCCCGGCTATTTAGTTTTGAACCAGGGTCTCACCAAGTCGCAGAGGGCCTCGTTAAGTAGCTGAGGCTGGCTGTGATCCTCCCGTCTCAGCCTCCCAAGTCCTGGCAAGACAAGGGTGCGCCACCAGACCCAACTGCGTCATAACTTCTGAGCCTAACGAGGCAGAACGTTCTGACACACGCCTGGACACACGGAGCTTAACCACTTTACATTTTCTTGCCTGGCTTTGATGGCGGAAGGAGGGTCTGACGGTGGCCTGGTGCGCGTAGCCACCAGGCTGGGCCTGAGCGGTGGCTCAGACCGTGTCCCCCATCCCCTTGTCCCTGAGCACCGGCTCCCGGCCGCACGGCGCTGGCCTTCTCTCCTGTGCAGTGCGGGCCCCTGGGAAGGGCCTGGAGGTCCCCCTTGCCCCTCACCCTCCTCTCACCCCTCCACAGTACGCCTGGGTGGAGAAGCACTTCGGCCCCAACTTTCTGGAGCAGATTGTGCTGACCAGGGACAAAACGGTGGTCTCTGCCGACCTCCTCATTGACGACCGACCGGACATCACAGGCAAGTGGCCTGCGCCGAGGGGCTCGGGCCTCGCTTCCCCTCCTCCCCGGGGTCACCCCTCGGCTGCTCCACTCCCCCACCCGCGCACGGCGTCACCAGGGCTGGCCGGTGTCCCCTCCATCGGGAACACAGGTCCCCTCCCTGCGCACCTGGCTCGGTGTCCCTGGGGGTCCGGCCTGGCGGCCGTGGTAAGTTGCTTTACACCTGGAAGCCTCCGCCCTCCTCAGTATCCTCAGTAGAATACGGACATGGATCTGATTTTTGGGGGAGGGGTTCTAGGGCTTGGACCCAGGGGCGTTCTACCTCTGAGCTCCACCCTCAGCCCTGTTTAATTTTTAATATTTATTTATTTATTTATTTATATTTTTGGTGGTACTGGGGGTGGAACCCAGGGGCTTCCTACCTCCAGGCTATACTCCCAGATCTATTTTATACTTTATTTGGAAAAGGTCTCACTAAGTTGCTAAGAGCCTCACTAAGTAGCTGAGGCTGGCTTCGAACCTGTGCAACCCTCCTGTCTCAGCCTCCCAAGCTCAAGGATTACAAGCGTGCACCACCACGCCCGGCTTTTAATTTTTATTTAGGAAAATAAAATTTTCTCATTCGGTTGCTGAGGCTGGCCTCAAACCTGCAATCCTGTTTCAGTCTACCAAGCCCTGGAATTACAGGCGTGCGCCACCATGTCCGGCTACAGCTCTGATTTTTAAACTTCATCTTTTTTTTTTTTTTTTTTTTTTTTGTGGGTCTGGGATGGAACCCAGGGACATTCAACCTCTGAGCTACACCCCCAGCCCTATTTTTTGTTCTTTATTTTTAAACTGGGTCTCACTGAGTTGCAGAGGGCCTCACTAAGTAGCTGAGGCTGTCTGCGAACCATGATCCTCCAGTCTCAGCCTCCCGAATACTGGGATTACAATTGTGCGCCGCCACGCCCGGCTCCTGGCAGTATTTAGTAGTTGCAGGTTTGCACACCGTCCCTTTGGATACCCTGAGAGAAAATAGAGACTCTCTTTCCCCTCTCGGTTGGAGCTGGCTTGGAAGGCTCGCTCACCCATAGGCTAGCCGCTGGGTCCCGAGGGTGCATCGCCTGACCAGCCTCTTCCAACCACAGTTGCCCCAGGGGGCAGTAACCTCCAGCAGCCCAGAGTGTGGACACTGGGGATTGAGGCTGGGGGCTCAGGGTGCCATGGTCCGCAGCTGGTGCGCTGCCCCGCCCTGCTGCCCCGGGGTGCCTCTTGCATCCTGACGGCCCTCAAGCCCCGCTCTGCAGAGGAGCGGGCTCTGAGCCGCCCTCCTTCCTTCCCTCCCGCCATCCCGCCTGCCCACAGGGGTGGAGCCGAGGCCCAGCTGGGAGCACGTCCTCTTCACCTCCTGCCACAACCGGCACGTGCAGCTGCAGCCCCCCGGCCGCAGGCTGCACTCGTGGGCGGACGACTGGAAGGCCATCCTAGACAGCAAGCGGCCCCGCTGAGGCCTGCAAGGCTCGGAGCCTGAGCCCGCCCTGCCAGGCCTCCGCCCATCCCGGGCAGAGCTGGCATCACACCGCGGGCCCTCGACAGGGCTGATCCTAGACAGTGGCCCTAGGCGCCGGGGCCCGGGACCGTCCAGAGGCAGCAGCCCTCACCGCCCCCTAGGTAAGCTCACCGAGGCATTGGGGGACGCCGGGCCGGGCTCTGCGGCCTCATCAGCAAGGTGTGCCAGGAGCGTGACAGCCAGCTGCTTCCCAGGGCCCCTCGCCAGCTCACGGCGGCACCCCGGCCCACCGCCTGGCCCCAAGGACCGGCCATGATTCGGCGGGTTCCGAAAGGCCCTGTCCCCGTCCACGCTCGGGGCCGCAGAGCCAGCAGCTGAGCACTTGCTGATGGGCCGAGATTAAATAAATGCTGTTCTCTGTGGCCTCAGGTCGCGCCTCCTTCTCAGAAGCATGGGGCCCACCGTCCGCGCACACGCACAGACAAGGCCGAGGAGGCTCCCTGCGCTGGGCGGCCTCCGGCCCCCCACGGCCCCCGCCCGTTGAGGGTCGCTGAGGTTGGCCTTGGCCATGCTTCCTTTTGCACCCCTGGGAGGGGTTGGCGGGGACTGGCGGTGGCTGGGGAAGAGAACTGGGTGGCCTTGTCCCTAATCTGCCCCCGTGTCCTCCTGGGGCCTTTCTGCCGCTGTGCCTGGCGCTCTTTGGGCTGGGTGGGCAGGAGGGAAGGACACCGGGACTTGGCTGAACTTTGGCTTCCTGACACTTAGGGTTTTAAGAAGCCCCGAGGATCTCACGGGCTCTGCTGCCCCGGCTTGGAGGGGAAAGGTGCTCTGGGCCCCGCGCCCCTGGGCCTGGTCAGACCCGCTGAGCACAGCGCGCAGCCTGGCCACCCTCCCCTGGGGCTGGGGCTCGTCGGGTGGCTCTGACTCGGGGTGCACCGGGGGCGGAGTCACGTGGTCCCAGATGGGGCCCAGTCCTCGGGTGTCCTGGGAAGGAGCCACTCCTGCCACGGACGACGATGACAACAACGACAGGACAGGCCTTTGCCGTCCTCCTGCCCGCCTGCCTCCTCCTCCCCGTGCACCTGCTCCAGCCAGCCGCCCTGAAGAAGCTGAGGAGCGGAGCATCTCGCCTGGCCTGGCCTGTGTGCTCGGGCCTCTCCCCCCTGCCCCCTGCCCAGGGAGCGGCAGGGCCCACGCCTGCTCCTGCAGACCTCATCCTCGTGCTGGGGATGTGAGAGCAGCCTCCACAGAGCCCACCTGGGTCGTCTCTGGGTGCAGGGCTGGCCGCCTCTCCCTCTGCTCCTACGGACCAGAGAGGCGCTCTGAGCCAGCGTCGGGCGCGGTGGGCCCAGGGCTGGCTTCTGCTTAGTCCTGTCACTGGCTGTGGTAGGCACGCCTGTGATCCCAGTACTTGGGAGGCTGAGAAAGGAAGATCACAGGTTGGAGGCCAGCCTCAGCAGTTTAATGAGACCTTGTTTCAGGATAAATAAATAAATAAATAAATAAATAAAAGGGGCTAGGTGTGCAGCTCAGAGGTAGAATGCCCCTGGGTTCAATCCCCAGTATTTAATAATAACAACCACAGTGTAAGCCAGACATGGTACGTGCCTGTAATCCTAGTTCTTGGGAGGCTGAGGCAAGAGGATTGCAGGTTCAAGGCCAGCCTCAGCAACTTAGCAAGTCCCTCAGCAACTTAGCAAAACACTGTTTCAAAATAAAAAGGGCTGGGGGTGTAGCTCAGAGATGGAACACCCCGGGGTTCAATCCCCAGTGCCCAAAAAGCAAGCTGTGCTCTGGATCCTGGAGACGGCTCCTTGGCAGCCCTTCCCTTTGAAAGGAGCGCCACCCTGAGGTTCAGGCCAGTTGGACACTCGGCCCCAGAGCCCAGGTCTCCACACTCGGCTTCAAGGAGGAGGAATAACTGTGTCCGAGTGGCCCCAGAGGCAGGCAGGCCGGGCCCTGCGGCTGGACCTGGGCTTCCCCCGGCAGGAGAGGCGGGACGGTCTCTGGGTGAGGCTGCGCAGGTGGCTTTCAGACCTAGCTGAGGAGCCCGGCGGGGCGTCCCTCTTCATGAATGAGGACCGCAGAGCCCTGGCAGGCGTGGCAGGGGTGGCTTTCAGCCCTCAGCCTGCAGCGGAGCGCGGGCTGGGACTGGGCATCGCAGAGTGGGGCTGGAGACACCTCGGACATTCCCTGAGCCTGTTTCCCGGTGGGAAACAAGAGTCGTTCAGCTTCCATGAGAAAGAGTTGGAGGAAGCCGGGCATGGTGGTGCGCGCCTGTCATCCTGGTACTTGGGAGGCTGAGACAGGAGGATCACATTTTTGACGCCAGCACAAAATGACTCTTAAGAGTAAAACCAGTAAGCAAATGCCTTTCCAAAGAATGTCCCTGCCCTGCTGGCAGTTTGGGTGGGAACCAGGGCTCTCACAGCTCGCTGAATCTGGCCAGATATTTTCTTCCCGTAAAACAAATCTGAGCCGGGAACGGCGGTGCACACCTGTAATCCCAATGCTTGGGAGGCCGAGACAGAGGACCGCAGGTTCGCAGCCGGCATCAGCAACTTGGTGAGGCCGTGTTTCAAAAATAAAATATAAAATAGGGCTGCGGGGGGGTGTGGCTGAGAGGTAGAATGCCCCTGAGTTCCATCCCCAATACCACACACACACACACACACACACACACACACACACACACATACACGGTAAACAGTCAATCAAATAAATAAATAGCCGGGCGTGGTGGTGCACGCTTGTAATCCCCGCGCTTGGGAGGCGGAGACAGGAGGATCGCGCAGGTTCGAAGCCAGCTTCACTGGCTTAGGAGACCCTGTTTCCAAAAAATAAAATAGGTCTGGGAGTGTAGCCCTGAGGTAGAAGGGCTTCCAGGAACCCCAGCACCACCAATAAATAAATAAATAAATAAATAAATAAATAAATAAATAAATAAATAAATAATGGAGTGTGGCTTGGAGGTAAAAGGCCTCCGGGTTCAATCTCCAACACCAATTACAAACCGACCCAAACTAAACATCCTAAAACAAGTCTGTTTTAGGATCGAGACTGAGTGAGGAAACTGCCGTTCACAGAGGTGGCCACTGGGTGGCGCCAGAGGACGGGCTCTGGCTGCTGCGGCCTCCCTGCCTCCCACTACTGGGAGCCTCCCTCTCGTAGTAGTCTCCCCCTAGCCCAGCTCTGGCCTGCGTTCCCACCCACTAGCATACTTTTCTGACCCTGCAAGGCACCTAGGATTACCTTGTTCTGTGGGGCATTGGGGGCCTCCAAGGAGAGGCCAGGACGAGGCCGGTGGGGAAGAATTCAGGGGCTCAAGACGCGGTGGTCCATCTGGCCAGTGGTTCCCAGGTAGACACATGGCTTATTGGTTCCCAGTGTTGTCCTTTACCAAAGGGTACATTACTTTTTTTCTTTTCTTTTTCTTTTTGTGATACTGGAGATTGAACCCCGGGGCATTCTACCTCTGAGCTACACCCTCAGCCATTTTTATCTGTCTCACTAGGCTTCTGAGGGTCTCACTAGCCACCGAGGCTGTCCTTGAACCTGCGATCCTCCTGTCTCAGCCTCCCAACGGGATGATAGGCTGTGCCACCACGCCCGGCTCCCAGGGTCCTCTTATCCGTCCTCCCACAGGCCCTGGGAGTGTGGCCAGCACATCCGGCGGCTGCTCCCGCCAGCCGCAGTGGATGGAACTTTGGGCTGACCATCTTCCTCTGGGATTCAGTCCCCAGCCCCATTCGCACGTCTGTCAGCGCTGCATCCAGGGCTCCTGGTGACATTTGGGTCCTTGCCCTCTGACTAAGCAAAGCTCAGCCATGCCCCACACAGCCAGCGGCACCCCTCCTCACTCACTGTTGATTTCAGGCCTGTCCTCAGGTCAGGGCTCTGCCGGCCCGGGCGGCCTGGCCTGGGGACAGCTGGCCTCCTGGGCATTCACTGTGAGCTAGGGCCAGGGAGGGAAGGGAGGACGGGCCGGCATCGCCCAGTGACCAAGGCCAGGGGAAGATAGATGGCTTATTATTATTATTATTATTACTATTATTTTTGCAGTACTGGGGATGGAACCCAGGCGCATTCTACCTACGAGCTACACCCAAGCCCTATTTTTTATTCTTTATTTGGTAACAGGGTCTCACTGAGTTGCAGAGGGACTCACTAAGTCGCCGAGGCTGTTGGTGAACCTCGATTCTCCTGTCTCAGCCTCCGGGATGCTGGGATTGCAGTGTGCGCCACCAGGCCCGGCTCGGTTGTGAACTTTAAGCATCTGTTTTCTCTCCTCCTGAAGGTTTCAGGTCGCCAGGTGCCGGTGCGGGTCACTTGACTCTTTACCCTTGTGCGCCGGCTCTGAGCTCAGGCTGCTGAGCGCCACGCTTGCTTGGCGGCTAAGCTGGCCCTCTGCAACTTAGTGAGGACCTGTTTCAAAATAAAGGGCAGGGGTATATCTCAGAGGTAGAATGCCCCTGGGTTCCATCCCCAGACCCGTTAAAAAAAATTCACAACCAAGCCGGGCGCAATGGCGCACGCTTAGAATCCCAGCATTTGGGAGGCTGAGACTGGAGGATCACGGTTCGTGGACAGCCTCAGCTACTTAGTGAGGCCCTCTGCAACTCAGTGAGACCCAGTTTCAAAATAAAGAATAAAAAATAGGGCAGGGGTATAGCTCGGAGGTAGAATGCCCCTGGGTTCCATCCCCAGACCCGCAAATATATAAAAGTAGGGCTGGGAGGTGTCGTTCGGAGGTAGAATGCCTCTGGATCCCATCCCCAGTACTGCTAAAAATAAATAAATAAATAAAAATGAACACATGTATCGGGCTGTCCTGAACTAAAGAGATTTGCAGAACAGTTCCCCAGAGACCCCTGGAGAGGCCTCTGAGGCTATGGAGAGGCAGGAGTGGAGGCTGGCCTCTCCCAGATGGTGCCAGGCAGGGCTCCTGGGGTCTCTGGAGTGGGGAATGAGCGCCACCAAATGCCATCGGACACTCAGCCCAGTCTGGGCAAAGGACAGTGCCATCCAGGGCCCCCTCAGTTGAGGATTGGCATTGACACTGTTCTGCAAGGGCCAGGCTGCCGCTCATTCTGGGAGTCTGAGGGGGGAGGAGACCCCAGCACTAACTGCTCTGAGTGGGGAGGAGACCCCAGCACTACTGCTCTGACTGCAGCAGCTATGACAAGCAGCTACCCAAAAAGCGTTTCAAATGACTAAATTTTTTTTTAAAAAGAGGAGTCAAAGCAGAGACACGGCCTGGCAAGCTGTGGGGGTGCACACCTGTAATCCCGGCACTTGGGAGGATGAGACAGGAAGAGCAGAGGTTTGAGGCCAGCCTCAGCAACGTAGTGGGATCCTATTTCAAAATAAAAAATAAAAAGGGCTGGGGGTGTAACTCCAAGTTGGAATGCCCCAGGGGTTCAATCCCCAGCACCACACAAACAAACAAAAAATACCAAGACCTAGAGGGTGCAGCAAAAGCAGTATTAGAAGGAAAAGTAATAGCTTTTTTTTTTCTTTCAATACAGGGTATCGAATCTAGGGGTATTCTATCGCCCAGCCACATCTGCAGCCTTTCTAGTTTTATTTTGAGGTAGGGTCTTGCTAAGTCACTGAAGCTGGCTTTGAACTTTTTTTTTTTTTTTTTTGGTGGTACTGGGGTTCCTGGAAGCCCTTCTACCTCCGGGCTACACTCCCAGACCTATTTTATATTTTTGAAACAGGGTCTCGTAAGCCAGCGTGGCTGGCTTCGAACCTGCGCGATCCTCCTGTCTCCACCTCCCAAGCGCCGGGATTACAAGTGTGCGCCACGCCCGGCTGGCTTTGAACTTTTGAAGAAGCAGTGGTGGGGGGCTGTGAACACTGGTCTGGCTGACTCCAGTTCACCAACCTCCAGAGAAGGCGGGGTTATAAGCATGAACCATCATGCCTGGTGAGAAATTCATACCTGAAAA
The DNA here is from genome assembly GCF_963383645.1 of Muscardinus avellanarius. Lineage (NCBI taxonomy): Eukaryota > Metazoa > Chordata > Mammalia > Rodentia > Gliridae > Muscardinus > Muscardinus avellanarius. The sequence goes on along the minus strand of NC_137802.1, from coordinate 6,322,132 downwards.
TGTTCATGTTATTAAAGCAGAATAATTTTTTCTTTCTCTTTCTTTCTTTCTTTCTTTCTTTCTTTCTTTCTTTTTCTTTCTTTCTTTCCTTCCTTCCTTCCTTCCTTCCTTCCTTCCTTCCTTCTTTCTTTCTCTATTTCCTTCCCTCTTTCTTTCTTTTTTCTTTCTTTCTTTGCAGTACTGGCTGCACCACCACCCCCAGCCCTGTTTTTATTCTTTATTTTGAAACCGGGTCTCACTGAGTTGCAGAGGGCTTCACTAAGTAGCTGAGGCTGTCCGTGAACTGCGATCCTCAGGTCTCAGCCTCCCGAATGCTGGGATTACAAGCGTGCGCCACCACGCCCGGCTCAGATAATTCTCTTTTTTTTTTTTTTTTTTTTTTTGCGGGTCTGGGGATGGAACCCAGGGGCATTCGACCTCCGAGCTACACCCCCTGCCCTGTTTTTTATTCTTTATTTTGAAACCGGGTCTCACTGAGTTGCAGAGGGCCTCACTAAGTAGCTGAGGCTGTCTGCGAACTGCAATCTTCCTGTCTCGGCGTCCCAAGTACTGGGATGACAAGCGTGCGCCACCACGCCAAGTTTTAAGAAGAATGATTTCAAATCAATGATTTAATTTTATACCTTAAGGAAGTGGGACGGATTTTTAAATAACTAGAACCCCACGGTAACAGAAGGAAGGACTTAATAAAGATTAGAGCAGCCAGGCAGGGAGGCGTGCGCCTGTAATCCCAGTACTTGGGAGGCTGAAACAGGAGGATTGTAGGTTCGAGGCCATTCTCAGCAATTTAGCGAGGCCCCTCAGGAACTTAGTAAGACCCTGTTTCAAAATTTAAAAACTAGCCGGGCATGGTGGCACATACTTTTAATCCCAGTACCTGGGAGGCTGAGCCAGGAGGATTGCAGGTTTACAGTCAGCCTCAGCAACTTGTGGGGCCCTCTGCCACTTAGACCCTGTTTCAAAATAAAAAATAAAGTGTGTATATATATGCCTCTACCATCTTTTAGTCCATTATGATGTATTACTATAAGTCACCAATAAAAAAGAAAGAAAAAAGAAAAAATACAGCTGGGGGTGTAGCTTAGAGGTAGAACGCCCCCTGGGTTCAACCCCTCAGTTCCACAAAAAAAAAAAAAAAGAAAAGAAAAGAAAAGAAAGAAAGAAAAAGAAAAAGAAAAAGAGAGAGAGAAAAGAAAAAATAAAATGGTGCTGGGAGTGTAGCTCAGAGGTAGAATGCCTCTGGGATCAACCCCTCAGTACCACACAAACACAAATTAGAACCAAGATAAATAAGAGAATAGAAAAACCAGAAATAAATAAAGCCAAATATGACTTCTTCAGAAAGATCAAGGAAATGGACAAACCTTGACCTACACTGACTTAAGAAAAAGAGAAAGAAAAGGCCTACATTATCTAAATCAGCGATGAAGGTGGCATCGTTAGTACAGATTCCACAGAAAGAGTTCTAAGAGGATGCTAAGAACTTTTATGCCAACAAACTGGATGACCCGTACAAAGCGGACAGATTCCCAGAAACACACAAACCACCCAGACTGAATCGCTAATAGAAAATCTGAATAGACCTCTCACTAGAAAGGACATTAAATCAATTTTCACACACACACAAAAAGCCTCCTGACTAAAAAAAGTCCTGGATCTGGTGCCTCCTCTGCTGAATTCTGTCAAACATTTAACACATTAAAATCAGTCCTTCAGCCGGGCGTGGTGGCGCACGCTTGTCATCCCCGCGCTCGGGAGGCAGAGACAGGAGGATCGCGCAGGTTCGAAGCCAGCCGCGTGCTGGCTTAGGAGACCCTGTTTCCAAATAAAAATGTAAAAATAGGTCTGGGAGTGTAGCCCGGAGGTAGAAGGGCTTCCAGGAACCCCAGTACCACCAAAAAAAAAAAAAAAAAAAAAAAATCAGTCCTTCAAAATACAGGAGGGGGGGGGAGGAGGAGGAGGAGAAATATTTCCTGATTCATCTCAGCAGGCTAGCCAAACCCTGATGACCAAAGCCAGGGTGTCCCAAGCTAGAATACTGCCAGCCAGCCAGCGGCTCTAATGAACACTGATATAAAAACCTTCAACAAGATACCAGCAAAATGAATTCAGGAGCCCTTTAGCAGGAACATCCACCAAGCCCAGGTGGGATTTAGACTCAGCATTCAAGGACAGTCCCAGCGTTCGGGAGGCTGAGACTGGAGGATCGGAGGATCGCGGTTAGCGGGCAGCCTCAGCTACTTAGGGAGGCCCTCTGCAACTCAGCGAGACCCAGTTTCCAAATAAAGAATCAAAAATAGGGCTGGGGGTGTAGCTTGGAGGTCGAATCCCCTGGGTTCTGTTCCCAGTACTGCAAAAAATAAAATAAAATAAAATAAAAGACAGTCCTGTCTGCTAAAACCGACCAATGTAACAACACCTCATATTCACAGAATAATAGAAAGAGAGAAAGAAAGAAAGAAAGAAAGAAAGAAAGAAAGAAAGAAAGAAAGGAACGAACATCTTAATTGAGCATGGCGCTCCGCACAGAATCAGAGACCACTGAGGAGGAAGAGGTGGGAGCTGGTGCGGATCACAAGCCGGGTGTGGTGGCGCACACCTGTTATCCTGGTCCTTGGGAGGCTGAGACAGGAGGATGGGAGCTAGAGGCCAACCTCAGCAATTTAGTGAGACTCTTAGCAACCTGCGAGATCCTATTTCTTTTCGTTTGCAGTCCTGGGGATGGAACCCCGGGATATTCTGCCTCCGAACCACACCCCCTGCCCTATTTTTTATTCTTTATTTTGAAACAGGGTCTCACTGAGTTGCAGAGGGCCTCACTAAGTAGCCGAGGCTGACCGCAAACCATGATCCTCCTGTCTCAGCCTCCCAAGAACTGGGATGAGAACCGTGTACCTTTCTTTTTACCAGCTTCTCTAGGAAGCCAGAGAGGTCTGCAGAGGGCAGCAGAGACGGAGGCTGCGAGGGTCTTCTGTGCCGCTGTTGATCTGAGCCGATAAGCTTCCAGGTGAAAGCAGTCGTGGGCGGCTGCCGAAATAATGACCCTGGCTGCCCAAAGGCTCAAGATGGACTAATGAGGTGGTCAGCGCCAGAGGCCCCAGCTTGAAGTCCATTAGACAAGGACGGCCTCAACCAAGTCCTGTCGTCAAGAGCTCTACTTAATTGACGTTGTTCCTGAAAGAGGAAAAAATGTCGCAGCAGGTGTGTGTGTGTGTGTGTGTGTGTGTGTGTGTGTGTGCGCGCGCGTGCGCACGTGCGCGTGTCTGGAGATTGAACCCAGGAGTGTGCTACTTCTGAGCTCCACCCCTAGCCCTTCTTGTTTTGAAACAAGGCCCCACTAAGTTGTGTGCCGGCCTCCACTCTGCCATCCTCCTGTCTCAGCTTCCCTAGTACTGGGAATTACAGGTGTGCGCAGTTCTTAGTGGCGTTCTGGGTCCGCCATGCTGCCGAGCTCTGCAGGTAACTGTGGTTAGGTCCCTGCCGCTGCCGGCTCCCTCAGTCCCAGGGCCCCTGCCTGCCCGCCATCCCTGCCGTGGGGCTAGGGGGGGGGCACATCTCTTCAGAGCAGCCGCCCAGGCCTCAGATCCTGGCACAAGGGAGCTCAGGGGCCCGGGCCAGCAGGATCAGGGCTGCCGGGAAATCAGGGTGTGTCTCAGCAAGCCCCCCAAGGGGTTCTGATGTGAGAGAGGAAGAGAGAGAGGCTTCCTGCCCCTGGCCTGCACGCAGGATCTGCAGCTGTCTCCGTCCCCCACAGCCATTTCCCCAGCTCCAGGGGTAATTGCTGTAATTTCCCCGCTGCGTAGACTCCCTCGGGTTTGAGAGGAGGGCCAAGGAGGCTGAGCTCCCTCCCCGGGCCCTGCACCCACCCAGCACCCCTGAGGCCCTCAGGCCACCTCTCCTGTGTCTGAGCCTCACCTGTGCCCTGACAGCTCACGGTGTGAGCAGCTGCCCACAGGCCCTGCTCAACCCTCCCGTGACACCGAGCCCTCCACCGGCCTCCTCTGGCCCCCACCCCTCAGAAGAGGAGACCGAGGCTCATAGACACACAGCCTCACTTGAGCCTCAGTTTCCACATCTGCACAACACAGAGGCCAGACATGTAGAAGAGACTTCTTTTGTGTGTGTGTGTGTGTGTGTGTGTGTGTGTGTGTGTGGTGTGTGTGTGTGTGTGTGTGTGTGTGTGTGGTACTGGGGATGGAACCCAGGGCCTTCTACCTCCGAGCTACACCCCCAGCCCTATTTTTTATTCTTTATTTTAAAATAAGGTCTCACTGAGTTGCAAAGGGCCTCACTAAGTAGCTGAGGCTGGCCACAAACCGCGATCCTCTGTCTCGGCCTCCCAAATGCTGGGATTACAAGTGTGCCACCACGCCCGGCTCTATATTTTTTATTCTTTATTTTGAAGCAGGGCCTCACTAAGTAGCTGAGTCTGGCTGCGAACTTGGAAACTCCTGTCTCAGCTTCCCGAGTACCGGGATTACAAGCGTGCGCCACCATGCCCGGCTCTGATTTTCTTATTTGGAAACATGGTCTCCCTAGGTTGCCGAGAGCCTCACAAAGTTGCCAGGGCTGGCCTTGAACCTGTGACCTCCTGTTTCAGCCTCCCAAGTACTAGGATTACAGGCATGGGCCACCTCGGCCTGCAGGACTCCACCCCTTCTTACGATTGATGGCACCTGGTGGCCCAGTGCCCCTCACTGGATTTCTGCTTCATCCTCCGGTGGACGTCTGGGCGGGTCCACCTCTGGGGGGCCGCTGCTCTGGCTTGAATATCATTGGTCATTCTTGCTGTGTGCCCGGGAAGCTCATCCTCGGGTCCTGACCGCGGACTGCGTTTAACTGGCGTGGAGCAGCCTCTGTGCAGCTGTTTTGCGGCAGCTGAAGTCAGGCTGAGGAGCCAGTTTTGCAATACCCGTGGGTCTCTTACGGAAACAAGACGGCAAGAGCGACGTCACTAAACTTTCTCCTTACTCCTTTGCCAAGCCCGGCCTCCTCCTTCCCGGGCTGCTCATATCCTGGGGTGGACCTGGCCTTTCCCCAAGGCTTTACCCCTGTACCCCGGACTTCCTGGGCACATCCTCTGAGGCCTGGCCCCGAGGGGGACGCTTCCAGGATGGGATAAGAGAGTCACCTCCCCTGCTAGCGAGCAGGACATGCCTGGTCTTCCTCCCCGGGACCTGCCTTGTGCCTGGGACTCCTGAACAGATCCCTACCTCACACCACCTCTCTTCCAAGATGGCTGGGCCTCAGCGGGATCGGCTGCTCGAGGCAGAGCTGGGGAGAGAGGTAGGGAGGCCCCTCCCGCCACAAGCCAAGAGGCTTCATTCTCTCAGCTGACCTGCAAGCCTTGCTATGAGCCCTGAGGGTTGGCTGCATAATTTGTGGTCCCCAGCGCAAAAGGAAACGGTGAGGCTTTTGCTGAAAAGTGACCTAGAAGCTGAGCGTAGTAGCACACGTCAGTAATCCCAGTACTTGGGAGGCTGAGGCGGGAGGGTCATTTGTTAGACCTACACAGACCCTCAGCAACTTAGTGAGACCCTGTTTCCAAGCAAAAAAATAAACAGGGCTAAGGGTATAGCTCAGAGGATTTTTAATTCTCCCAACACAAATGATAGTTGTCAGAATTGATTAATTCAGCAGCTACCTTGGTCTGGTCCTGAGGCCTTGTGTACGTGTATTGGAATGTACGATTATTAAGTGTCAATCGAAAGTTTAAATACATCTATTAAGCCGGGTATGATGGTGCATGCTTGTAATCCCAGTCCTGGGGAGGCTGAGACAGGAGGATCGCAGGTTTGTAGACAGCCTCAGTTACTTAGTGAGGCTCTCTGCAAACTTAGTGAGACCCTGTTTCAAAATAAAGAATTAAAAAATAGGGCTGAAGATATAGCTCGGAGGTAGAATGCCCCCTGGGTTCCATCCCCAGTACTTAAAAAAAAAAAAAAAAAGTTCTGCTACATCTATTAAAAAGAACTTCCGCCCTGGTCAGTGTCTTTTAGGCCACAGAGATGGTTTCTCAAGACCACACTAGTCAGTTTCTGGCTGGAGTGTTTGTTTTGTTTTGTTTTGTTTTGGTGTTACTGGGGTTCCTGGAAGCCCTTCTTCCTCGGGGCTACACTCCCAGACCTATTTTTATACCTTTTTATATTTGGAAACAGGGTCTCTTAAGCCAGTGCGGCTGGCTTCGAACCTGCACGACCCTCCTGTCTCCACCTCCCAAGCGCGGGGATTACAAGCGTGTGCCACCACGCCTGGCTATTTTTTTTAATAGATGGAAAATATACATGAACATGGGCCAGCTGGCTTTTCCTTACTGTAACAAATATCTGAGAGGATCTGTTTATAAAGATAAAAGGTTTGTTTTTCATTTTATAATTATTAGTCCTTTTTGGCATTGGGGATTGAAAATAGGGATGTTCTATCTCCAAGCTATATCCCCAGCCCTTTTTATTTTTATTTAAATAAAACCCAGGGGCATTGTAACTCCAAGATACACCCCCAGCCCTGTTTGTTAGTCTTTTTTTTTTTTTAATTTTTGAAACAAGATCTCGCTGAGTTGCGAAGGGCCACGCTAAGTATCTGAGAATCTGTGATCCTCCTGCCTCAGCCTCCGAGTACTGGGATTACAGGGGTGCGCCACTGGGCCTGGTGAGAAAAAGGGTTATTTTTCTTCCCGGTTTTGGAAGTTTCAGCCTGTTGACCCTGTTGCTTTTGGCGAACCAGAACATCATGCTCACCTCTCAAGAGAGAGAGGGAGGGGCCGTCCCCTTTGAGGGCACGCCCCCAATGACCTAAAAGCTCCCACGAAGCTCCGCCTCTTAAAGAGCCCACCATCTTCCAAAGGCACCAAACGGAGGGCCAGCCTTTGCCACATGGGCTTTCGGAACACGTTCCAGATCTGAACTCCAACAACATGAAGTTCCCGTCCAGCCGCTCTGCAGAGAGCAGCTCAGTGACGTGGTCTCTATGACGTCCACATTTCCTTCATCCCCAAAGGAGAGCCGTTTTCATTCGCCATCACGCCCCGCGCCCTCCCCGGGCCCTGGCAAACTCCAAGCTGGGCCTTGTCCCCACGGGGCACCCGCTTGGACATTTCGTCCAAATGGAATCCCTGGTGCCTGGCTGGTTTCGAAGGATCCTGACTCCCAGCTGATGGGCACTGGTGATCCCTATGTCACCAGGTCCCACATCAACCTCCGCCACAACCCAAGGCCAGGCCGTCTTCCAGGGGAGACGCAGTCAGTCACCCGAGAGGCAAAGCCGGGCCTCAGGCCAGAAGCCCACGAATGGCCGAGCCAAGTCCCAGGGGCTGAAAGTGGGGGAGACTGAAGGATGGGTCGTGGTTCCGCGGCCTTTCCCGGGGATCCTCAGGGACCTTGCAGGAATTGACTCTCTGCTGGTAAACGGATGTCGTCACTACGGACTCCTCCACCCCTGTGTGGGTCCTGACCCCACTGGGACAGATGCAGCCATTAACCCCTGCTGAGCTCAGCGGGAGGGTGCTCAGGGGACCCGCCTCTGCTCTGGCAGTAAAAAAAAATGACCCGGGCGTGGTGGTGCGCAGCTTGTAATCCCAGCATTCGGGAGGCTGAGACAGGAGGATCGTGGTTTGCAGACAGCCTCAGCTACTTAGTGAGGCCCTCTGCAACTCAGTGAGACCCTGTTTCAAAATAAAGAATAATAAAAGAAAATAGGGCTGGGAGGTCTATCTCAGAGGTAGCATGCCCCTGAGTTCAATTCCCAGGACCAAAAAAAAAAAAAAAAAAAAAAAAATCTACGATACCCATAGATCCTAAAAACTAAAGGCTTGTAAGGTCTTTGACCGAAATGCGGGACAAACAAAATCAAGATGGAGGCCCCAAATACGCAGGGACAGGAGCGGCCAGCTGGAGCCCGAGCCTGGCTGTTTTCACACTCATTAGTTCTGACGGCCCGTACCTTAGTAGATCACAGCATCACAGCAATGATCCCCCTTTGGGGGTGGGCAGGGGTGCTTGTGGGGGGCCACAGGTTATCATGGAGTCTCCCACCCTTCTCTGAACCACCTGGACACTTGGCCCAGAGCCTTCAAGAGAGGCTCCCGGAGTCAGGATTTTGTTCCCTCCAGAAAAAGGTCCCGGGAGCTGGGCATGGTGGCGCAGGCTCGTCATCTCAGCATTTTGGAGGGTGAGACCCGAGGATCGCGGTTCAAGGCCAGCCTCAGCTACTTAGTGAGGCCCTCTGTAACTTAGCGAGACCCTGTTTCAAAATAAAGAATGAAAAATGAGGCTGGGGGTGTAGCTCGGAGGTAGAATGCCCCTGGGTTCCATCCCCTGTACTGCAAGAAAAATAAAAATAAAAAAAAAAAGAACCAAGATAGCAGAAGGGCCACCCAGGGCCATCTAAAAAGCTCGTTCCAGACCGGGGCAGGGGCAGGCTTCAAATCTCCCCATCAATCAGCAAGATGGAGTGGATGATTCCCGGGGGCAGGCGGGCCCCTGGGCCCGGCGGCGGGCGGGGGAGCTGGCTATGAGGCGGCTCTCTCCTCCTAGATTATTTATCAGGAGCCTCCGGAAAACAAGGCCCAAGTGCCCAGAATAGCAACGAAGCCCGAAAGCAAACAGATGTTTTAAAATTATGACCAGGGAAAACCAGCTTCCGCTTGTCCACAAGGAGCCTGGGGAGGGGGCCGCGGGGAGACGCTGGAGGAGGCTGGTGCATCCTCCCCGAGCCCTCCCTCTGGGGTGCCCCGAGCCCCAGGCCCTGGCACGCCATCCCCACCACCTCGCCTCTCCACACTCTGCCGTGAGGGCGATTTGGCAGTGGACGCCTTTCAATTAACATCATGCGCTTGAAATGGGCTTGGGGGACAGAGGCGGTTAGCAGAGGAAAAAAGCAAGGTTGGCACGGGCTGCCCGGCAAAGCCATCTGCTCCCCGAACCGGGAACTTAAAGGACCCTGAGCTGGGAGTGGTGGTGCAGGCCTACAATCTCAGTACGTGGGAGGCTGAGACAGGAGGCTGGCAGGTTGAAGGCCAGACTCAGCAATTCAGTGAGACCCTGTTTCAACTTAAAAAATAAAATAGAAGCCGGGCGTGGTGGCGCACGCTTGTAATCCCTGCACTTGGGAGGCTGAGACAGGAGGATCGCACAGGTTCGAAGCCAGCCTCAGCTACTTAGTGAGGCTCTCAGCAACTTAGTGAGACCCTGTTTCAAAATAAAGAATAAAAAAATAGGGCAGGGGTGTAGCTCAGAGGTAGAATGTCCCCTGGGTTCCATCCCCAGTACCGCAAAAAGTAAAAAAATAAATAAAACAAGCCGGGGATGTAGCTCGGAAGTAGAAGGCCCCTGGGTTCAATCCTTAGGACCAAAAACAAACAAAAAAACATTCCAGGGAGACAAGACTGAAGAGGTCGTTGGGGAAGCAGGTGCCGGCCGCTTTGGTTGGCCCCGGGACGCTTTTCCTGATTCTCTCATCTGTCCTATTTGGATTTTACTAAGTTGCCGAGGCTGGTGTCTAACCTACGATCCCCCTGTCTCTGCCTCCCAAGTACCGGGATGACGGGCACGTGCCACCACCCCCGGCTCCCAGGGTGGGTTTTAGTTCAGGGTGAATGAACGGGCTCTGACCTCATCCATTCAACGGATTGGTCCACTGATGTCCGAAAAACAGACCCCGGAACCTCGAACACCATCAGCCCAAACCAGCGTTTCTTGCTCCGAGCTGTCCTAATCAAACATCTGTTTGCGGCAAGGAAAGGCTGGGGGTCACACTCTGCGGGCCCCGGGGCCCCAGGGAATTGGATGTCCCGGGTCCCTGCCAGGCCTGGTGCTGATGGGCACCTGGGCCGGTGACGTCAGCCCGATTGTGCTCTGCCCGGCTCAGAGCTAAGCCCAGCCCTGCGTGCGTCTGGTGACCTCTGGTGTCCTTGGGGACGCGCTGTGCCGGGGGAGGTTCGAGGGAGGATGACGCGGCTCATGGGCTCTTGCCAAACACATCTTGGGGAAGAAGAAAGAAAACGAAAAAACAAACAGAACCGTGTCCATCCTCCCGGCGCTCCCGATATAAAAAGCCTCTCTAGAAATAGCCCGGCCGGCCGGGCGTGGTGGCGCACGCTTGCCATCCCAGCATTCGGGAGGCTGAGACCGGAGGATCGCGGTTCGCGGACAGCCTCAGCTACTTAGCGAGGCCCTCTGCAACTCAGTGAGACCCTGTTTCCAGATAAAGAATAAAAAATAGGGCAGGGGTGTAGCTCAGAGGTAGAATGTTCCCTGGGTTCCATCCCCAGTGCACCCCCCCCCCAAAAAAAAAGAGAAAGAAAATAAATAGCCCAGCCATGGGTCTTGAGGGAATCCCCACCGGGCTCGCATGTATACTGACCTGTCCCCTCCCCTCGGAGAAAGTGCCCCTTCCCACCTCCCACCCCCAAATCTTTGTGGGTGCTTACCGGAAGAACCAACCTGGCAGAGATTTGTCTGTTTCTCTGATCAGGGAGGGCATGAGGCATTGCATTGTGCAACCAAGACCTTTGGCAGGGTTTTTGGTCTGAGTTTTTTTTTTTTTTTTTTGGGGGGAGGGTCTTGCATAAAAAGGAAAGTACGATAAGTACAACTTATAGGGACACATGGTCATGAAAAAAAGAAAAAGCAGAGGTTAGGTGGGGTGTGTGCATACACTTCTCATCCCAGCACTTGGGAGGCTGAGACAGGAGGATTTGAAACAGTGAGACCCTGTTTCAAAATAAAGAGTAAAAAAATAGGGCTGGGTGTGGAGCTCAGTAGAACACCCTTGGGTTCTGTCTCCAGTATTGGAAAAAAAAAAAAAAAAGCAGGAGGGTCGTGGAAATCAGCCCTGCCCCTTACTCTCAAGGTGACTTTGACTGGTGTGGCTTTAACTAGCTGAGACCCAGTTTTCTCGCCTGTAAGATGGGCACCTTCTGGACACAGGGCGCCTGTCTCTCCGTTAGGCTCTGAGTACGGGGTCCGGCAGGTGGACAGAGTCAGGGCGCCCTCCTGCCGTCCTCTGGGTGATCACAAAGAGGAGGAGGAGGAGGATTGAAGATCCTAACCTACTGGCTTTGGGGATGGGGGTAAAAGTGCATGGCCCAAGGAACACGGGTGCCCCTCGAAGCTAAAGAAAGCCAGGGTGTGAATTGTCCCCTAGGGTTTCCTCAAACACAGCCCGGCCTGTCCATTTTGGCCTTCTGGCCTTCCGTACTCAAAAGAATAAATGGAGCTAGGCACAGTGGCGCCCGCCTGTGATTTCAGGCTGAGACAGGAGGATCCCAGGTTCAGGGCCAGCCTCAGCAACTTAGCGAGGGCGCCCTCAGGACCCCAGTGAGACCCTGTTTCAAAATTAAAAATAAAAGCCGGGCGTGGTGGCGCACCCTTGTAAAACCTGCGCTTGGGAGGCGGAGACAGGAGGATCGCGCTAGTTCGAAGCAGGCACGCTGGCTTAAGAGACCCTGTTTCCAAATTTAAAAAAATATAAAAATAGGTCTGGGAGTGTAGCCCGGAGGTAGAAGGGCTTCCAGGAACCCCAATACCGCCAAAATAAATAAATTAATTAATTAAATTAAAAATAAAAGCCGGGCATGGTGGTGCACGCTTGTAATCCTAGCATTCGGGAGGCTGAGACAGGAGGATGGCGGTTTGCAGACAGCCTCAGCTACTTAGGCCCTTTGCAACTCAGTGAGACCCGGTTTCAAAGTAAAGAATAAAAATTAGGGCAGGGGGTGGAGCTCAGAGGTAGAATGCCCCTGGGATCCATCCCCAGTACTGACTGATGGTTTTGTTTTTAGTTATCAATCTCTGAGACTATCATTCTATCATTCCTTTTTTTTTTTTTTTTTTTTTTTGGTACTGGGACTAAACCCAGGGGCCTTTTACTTTTGGGGCTACACTCCAGCCCTATTTTTTTTTTTTAATTTCAGGTTTTATGTTGAAACAGGGTCTCACTCAGTTGCTGAGTTGCACAATGTACCAACCTCCTGCCTCGGTCTCCTGAGTCCTGGGATCCCCGGGGCTTGACGCGGAGCCGGCCCTTCCTTATCTTTCATGACGCTGACAGATCTGGACAACACTGGCCGGTGGTTTGTAAAACATTGCTGGGTTTGAATTTCTCTGGTATTTCCTCACATTGGCTCTCGGTGACGGACTCTGAGTGAACTCACGGCAGAGGGGCGAGGTGTCTGTCCTCCAAACCGGGGGACACGTGATGTTGGCGGGTGTCACCACACTATGACGTCATCACCGGCCCCTTGGTGAACATGGCGTCTGGCAGGTTTCCCCGCTGCCAAGTTATTACTTTTCCCTTTGTGACTGATAATATCTGGGATGGTGGGGGAGGATATTTGGCAGCTGAGAAAATTCTGTTTCTCCTCCTCCCTGCATCTCCTTGTGTGTGTGTCTTGCCCTGCAGCAATTATTTCCCAGATATTTGAATGATAACTTTCCCTCATGACTTTTAATTAATTAATTAATTAATTTATTTATTTATTTTTGGTGGTACCAGGGTTTCTGGAAGCCCTTCTACCTCCGGGCTACACTCCCAGAGCTATTTTATATTTCTTTTTTATTTGGAAACAGGGTCTTTTAAGCCAGCGAGGCTGGCTCCGAACCAGCGTGATCCTCCTGTCTCCACCTCCCAAGTCCTGGAATTACAGGTGTGCACCAGAGCGCCCTGCTCATGGGCAAGTTTCTTTACCAGTCTCCAGAGCCGGACCACACACACTCTTCTTTGAGGCTGTCATTTTGGGCCAGTCCCCAACAGAAGGACATGGCCATTGTCTCTAAGTCACTGTCATCTTTCTGGGTATTGTGATTAGCATACTTTACTCTCTTCTTTCTTTCTTTCTTTCTTTTTCTTTTTCTTTCTTTCTTTTGTGGTACTGGGGATGGAATCCAGGGGCTTTTCTACCTCCGGGCTATACTCCCAAACCTAATTTATACTTTCTTTGGAAACAGGGTCTCACTGAGTTGCTGAGAGCCTCACTAAGTAGCCGAGGCTGGCTTCGAACCTGCGCGATCCTCCTGTCTCCGCCTCCCAAGCGCGGGGATGACAAGCGTGCGCCACCACGCCCGGCTCTTACTCTCTTCTTTAAATTCTTGGCTAAGTGTCACTGTGGGGTAAATACATGGAAATGGACTCGTTGGGCAGTTTTCCAAGGTGACAGTTTTATAGATCCTGCCAAACTGCCTTCCATAAAGATGGGATCAGAGAACTCCATCCGTCAAGAGGAGGGGCCTACGCCTGGCGTGGTGGCACATGCTTGTAACCTCAGTACCTGGGAGGCTGAGACAGGAGGATCGTACAGGTTCGAAGCCAGCCTCAGCTACTTAGTGAGGCTCTCAGCAACTTAGTGAGACCCAGTTTCCAAATAAAATACAAGCTGGGCTGGGCGTGGTGGCGCACGCTTGTCATCCCCGCGCTTGGGAGGCGGAGACAGGAGGATCGCGCAGGTTCGAAGCCAGCCTCGCTGGCTTAAGAGACCCTGTTTCCAAATAAAAATATAAAAAATAGGTGTCTGGGAGTGTAGCCCGGAGGTAGAAGGGTTTCCAGGAACCCCAGTACCACCAATATATAAATAAATAAATAAATAAATATATATATATATGCCGGGCGTGGTGGTGCACGTTTGTAATCCCAGCATCTAGGAGGCTGAGACCAGAGGATCGCGGTTTGCAGACAGCCTCAGCTACTTAGTGAGGCCCTCTGCGACTCAGTGAGACCCTGTTTCAAAGTAAAGAATAAAAAATAGGGCAGGGGTTGTAGCTCGGAGGCCAAATGCCCCTGGATTCCACCCCCAGACCTACAAAATAAATAAATAAATAAATGAATGAATGAATGAATAAACAAATAAATATTTATTTATTTATTTATTTATTTTTGGTGGCACTGGGGGTGGAACCCAGAGGCTTTCTACCTCCAGGCTATACTCCCAGACAGGGTCTCACTAAGTAGCTGAGGCTGGCTTCAAACCTGTGCGATCCTCCTGTGTCAGCCTCCCAAGCGCGGGGATTACAAGCGTGCGCCACCACGCCTGGCCTATAAATAAATATTTAAAAAATAGGTCTGGGAGTATAGCACAGAGGTAGAAAGCCTCTGGGTTCCACCCCCAGTACCACCAAAAGAAAAAAAAAAAAAAAAAAGAGGAGGGGGCCATCTCTCCACTGTCTGCATTGGAGGCGACGCTGGCGGAGGAAGACCATCCTGCGTTTCTCTCCCGGTGCTCCCAGCCGTCCTGTGACGTGTCTAGTCACGCCTTCAGTGTCTGTGCTGAAGTAGCTGACGGTTACAGGCCAGCAATTTCCCTGATCATAAAGTCCTCGTCTCTCCTTCCATCCCTCTGCCATCTGCCACATTTGTAACGCGGTCTCGCTTGCTTTCTTCTGATAAAATATCACCTGTTTTAAGCCGGGCGTGGTGGCGCACGCCTGTCGTCCCAGCATTTGGGAGGCTGAGACGGGAGGATCGCGGTTCGAGGACAGCCTCAGCTATTTAGTGAGGCCCTTTGCAACTCAGTGAGACCCTGTTTTGAAATAAAAAATTAAAAAAAAATAGGGCTGGGGGTGTAGCTTGGAGGTAGAATGCCCCTGGGTCCCATCCCCAGAGCGGCAAATAAATAAATAAATAAATAAATAAAAAGAACCATGCCAGGCATCCTGGGAAGGGCACCAAGGTGAGTCCCCTGTACCTTCATTTATTTCCTTGGGGAAGCTGCCCCGTGTACCCAGCCGGGCCTCAGACGCGAGCCTGGCCTGGCTCCTGCAGTCGGCATGGTCTACCACTCACCAAATGATGGCGCCCACGGCCCGGTTCGATTTTGGCCAGCAGGAGGCAACCCAGGATGTGTTTGGGGAGAAAAGTGCGTGGCTCATTTTTTCCCCCTTGTTGTTTTGTTTTGTGACTGCCACACAGGATTCCATCTTTTGACGAAACCTACATTTCTATTACCCTTCACCTGCCTGGAAACATCTGGATGTACAACCGTCTGCTGTTACGATGGCCTGAAGGGTGTACACACCTGGGACTGGAATTACAGGCCTCGGATGACCTTTGGTTTGGGAAGACATGCTGCCGACGGGGGCGAGGTGGTGCGCGCCTGTCATCCCAGCACTTGGGAGGCTGAGACAGGAGGAACGCAGGTTCAAGGCCGGCCTCAGCAACCCTTAACAACGTACCGACACCCTGGCTTTTTTTGTGGTACTGGGGCTGCAACCCAGGGCCACTCTACCTCCGAGTGACACCCCCAGCCCTTTTTTCAATTCTTTATTTTGAAATCGGGTCTCACTGAGTTGCAGAGGGCCTCACTAAGTAGTTGAGGCTGGCTTCGAACCCACGCGATCCTCCTGTCTCAGCCTCCCAAGAGCTGGGATTACAAGCCTGCGCCGCCACGCCCGGCCAATCCTGATTTTTAAATGTTGACTGATTTTTCAAATGCCCCACGAGGCTGGAGCCGCTGCCGTGGGCGGCTGGACCATCACCGCCCGGCTTGTTCTTGACGGTTTCTTGGTATCATTTGTCTGAAAACTAAACAGTTGAAATAAAGACAGTGTCGAGGCTCCGGGGGGCCGAGAGGACCCTGGAGGCCTTGGCAGACGGGCGCGGGTCCTATCTGTGGCTCTGCACAGAGACCCCTGGCATGGGGCTGCTGGGCGGACGGGAGCGGGCCGCCCCCATTAGGCTCCGCGTGTGCCTTCTCTGTGAACAGAATCCACGCGTGCAGATTGCTCATGAAAGAACAGGGACGACAGGCTAATAATTACTCACCCTGGACGTGACCCATCACCACGTCACTTTCGGTTCTGGCAAGGCGAGAGCGGTTCAGGGGATTAATGACGTCTCTTGGAAAGAACCGGGAAATAGGCCTTGGCCGGAAAGCCCTGTTTTCTGGGAGGTAGGGAACTTGACTTCAAAGGAGATGCGTTTCTGCGTGTGCGTGCATGTATGTGTGTGGGGGAGGTACTGGGGATTGGGCTGAGAGGCAGTCTATCTCTGAGCTACATTCTGGCCCAGATAGATAGGTAGATAGATAGATAGATAGTTAGATAGATAGATAGATAGATAGATAGATAGATAGATAGATAGATGGATGGATGAGAGATATGTGTGTGTGTATATATATATATATTTTTTATTTTTTTTAATTTTTTTTTTTGCAGGTCTGGGGATGGAACCCAGGGGTACTCTACCTCCGAGCTACACCCCTTGCCCTATTTTTTATTCTTTATTTTGAAACAGGGTCTCACGGAGTTGCAGAGGGCCGCACTAAGTAGCTGAGGCTGTCCGCGAACCGCGATCCTCCGGTCTCAGCCCCCCGAATGCTGGGATCACAAGCGTGCGCCACCGCACCCGACTTATTTTTCATATTTTATTTTGAAACAGGGTTTCACTACGTCGCTGCGGTTCTCCCTGGTTTTCTGAGGGTCTCCCTAAGGTCCTGAGGTTGGCCTGGAACCTGTGAGGTTCCGTCCTGAGCCCCCGACAGAGGCTACGGTGGTTCCAGGGTTTCCGGGGCCGTGCAGGGCACTCTTCTCTCATTTTCAAAATGAGAGCCGGCCGTGGTGGCGCACACCTGTAATCCCAGTACTTGGGAGGCTGAGACAGGAGGATCCCAGGTTTGAAACCGGCCTCGGCAATTTAGCCAGACCCTGTTTCAAAATAAAAAACGAAGAGGGCTGGGGGAATCGCTCGGAGGTAAAATGTCCCTGGTTTCAATCCCCAGTATCACAAAAGAATAAGAAGGCGCACGCTTGTAATCCCAGCACTTGGGAGGCAGAGACAGGAGGATCACAGGTTCACAGCCAGCCTCAGCAGCTTGTAAGGCCCTCTGCAATTTTATGAGACCCTGTTTCCAAATAAAGAATAAAATAGAGCTGGGGGTATAACTCAAGGGTAGACGGCCTCTAGTGAAATAAAACGATATGACTGAAAAGAAAGCAAATCTTGCCAACAGGTTCTTGGGCTGAGGGTAGAAGCCTGACTATGCTTGGTCTTGTGCAAAGAACCATAATCCACCTGCTACTGGGATGTGGGAATGGCAGAAAAGGAGCCAGGGGCCGGGCGTGGAGGCGCACACTTGTAATCCCAGCATTCGGGAGGCTGAGACCGGAGGATCGCGGTTCCCAGACAGCCTCAGCTACTTAGTGAGGCCCTCCGCAACTCAGTGAGACTCTGTTTTCAAATAGAGAATAAAAAATAGGACTGGGGATGTAGCTCAGAGGTAGAATGTCCCTGGGTTCCATCCTCTGTAGTGGAAAAAAAAAGAGAAGGAAAGAAAAAAAAGAGAGAAAAAGAAAGAAAGAAAGAAGGAAGGAAGGAAGGAAGGAAAAAGGAAATGGAACTAGGGCTCCTGCTAGTGCCCTAGACAGCCCTCAGGGGAGTCCGGTAGCCCGTGGACAGGAGGTGCCCAGGAATGCACAGCCTCACTGAGGTTGCCTGGGTCCTTCAGCTCATCCCCTGCGGAAGGGGCTAGCCCTTCTGGAATGGGAAGCTGAGACGGGAGGATCTCAGGTTTGAGGCCAGCCTCTGCTACTTAGTGAGCCCCTCAGCAACTTAGGGAGACCCTATCTCAGAATAAAAACATAAAAAGGGCCGAGGGTGTAGCTGGGAGGTAGAATACCCCTGGGTTCAATTTCCAGTCCAAAAAAAGAAAAGAGTAAAAAATAAGAAAGAAGGGACTAGCCTGTCTCTCTTTGCTCCTAGAAGGAGCAGGATAAACTCTCCTTACCCACTGGGGGCCACAGCTTCTCCTGGACTCTGGTCTGCAAAGGCAAACCAAACAGAAGCTTCTAGAAAACAAACAAAGCAAAGACAAGGGAGGCGGGAGGCCCCGTGGGAGGGAAGGCTGGCCCTGAAATCACAAACAACCCCTTGGCCCAGGTCCTAATGAGCCGCCGAGGAGCTCTGCCGTCCTTCTGACACAGAAAACACGATTAGACACGCGTGAGTGGTCGGAGAAACAACAAGCCGGGCCCGGGCGCGGGCTCTGTGCCCTCCCCCAGGAACCCTGGGAAATTATTTGGGGCTGATAGACGCGATAGTGCCTAGTAACTCAGAGAGGACATAAAAATTTGTTTTCAAACCAAGGCCGAATGGCCATAAGGGAGAGAGAGACAGAGATAAATGCTGGGATCACACGCGCGTCTGCGCCACTACGCCTGGCTAACACCCATTTTAATTTTAGCATCATAAAAGAATCCAAGTCAGGCCAGGCAGGGGGGCGCGTGCCTGTGACCCCAGCACTTGGGAGGCTGAGACAGGGGGGGGTCACAGGTTCGCGGCCAGCCTCAGCTACTTAGTGAGGCCCTCGGCAACTCGGTGAGAACTTGTTTCAAAATAAAGAATAAGCGGGGGGCGGTGGCGCACGCCTGTAATCCCCGCGCTTGGGAGGCGGAGACAGGAGGATCGCGCTGGTTCAAAGCCAGCCTCACTGGCTTAAGAGACCCTGTTTCCAAATAAAAAAGTATAAAATAGGTCTGGGAGTGTAGCCCGGAGGTAGAAGGGCTTCCAGGAACCCCAGTACCACCAAAAACAAAACAAACAAACAAAAAAAAACATGATAAAAATAGGGCTGGGGTGTAGTTCTGAGGTAGAATGCCCCTGGATTCAATCCCTAGTGTTAGGTTGAAAATAGAGTCGGGGGGTTTAGGAGGGAGGGAGAAACACCAACCGGGTTATCAGAGACCGCTGTTTTATTCTGACGGCTGTGACCAACGTGTCTCCAGACTCGCCCACAGTCCTGATTGGCCGGCTGAGTCACGTGGGGGATCGGAGGCACCGCTGTTTTATAGGCCTGCCGATTGATGTTTGGAGTCGCAAGGCACCTGGAGTCCCACGATATCTCCGCTCCTGGCTTCCACTGCGAGATCAGGCGGGGGAGGGACCCGACTTATCACCTAGTACCGCAGAAATAAAATGAGAACAATAATAGAATATCCCACCTACCCACACACCATGGCGGTTAAATGGAATTTTTTTTTTTTTTCAGGTAAAGTACTTGGCCCTGTGCCTGGAAGCCGGCAAGGGCATGTTCGGTTCGATGCTGGCTATTAAAAGAAGCTAGTGCTTTGCAGGCAGTGTGCAGAGGCCCCAGGCTCGCTGTTGCAGAGCTGAGAGCAGATTCTTTTTTGCAAGGGTGTCGTCCTGGTCCAGAGCAAACAAGACGCACCTTGGGGCACCTTTCAGCACCTGCGGCCAACTTTCAGCACCCTGTGCTCCTCCTCCTTCCTGTCGGCTTCCTTCCACAGGTGGTGGAGGAAGGGCTCTTTGTGGAGGCTGTAGGTTCGTGGCCAGCCTCAGCTACTTAGTGCGGCCCCTCCGCAGCTTAGCAAGACCCTGTTTCACCAATAAAAGTCTATGTAGATAATAAAAATAAAATACTTTTTTTCCGGGCGTGGTGGCACACGCTTGTCATCCCCGCGCTTGGGAGGCAGAGACAGGAGGATCGCGCAGGTTCGAAGCCAGCCGCACGCGCTGGCTTAGGAGACCCTGTTTCCAAATAAAAATGTAAAAATAGGTCTGGGAGTGTAGCCCGGAGGTAGAAGGGCTTCCAGGAACCCCAGTACCACCAATAAATAAATAAATAAATACTTTTTTTGCGGTACTGGGGTAGGAGCAGTTGCTCAGGATACAGAGCCAGGAGCAGCCAGAGCTGGGAGCTTGTTCCAGGCCAGGTCCAAATGCAGGAAGCTTCGAAGCGGGTCCCGGTGAGCCGGGAGGCCTGGCTGAGCTGGCGCCGGGGCGGAGCGGCAGAGGCCCGTCACACAGCAACCTGCTGATGCAGACACTGTGTCGTCTGATGCCGGGTTGGTGTACGCCCCCAGGTCTGGTCTTGGGGCGCTGGTTCTCTTGTGGGTCTAGGTAAGAGGCTGCTTCATTTGATGGTCTAGTATTTCTGCTAAGCTCACGGGCCTTGTTGTTTTCTATATGTTTTCTGATTTGATTCGAGATGTTCACAGGCGGTCATTTTTATTTTACTTTATTTTGAGTACTGGGGATGGGACCCAAGGGCATTCTACCTCTGAGCTACACTCCCAGACCTTTTTATTGTATTTACTTATTTATTGTGGTACTTGGGATAGAACCCAGGGGCAGTCTACCTCTGAGTCACACCCCCAGCCCTATTTTTTTTATTCTTTGTTTTGAAACAGTTGCAAAGGGCATCAATAAGCAGCTGAGGCTGTCCACGAACCCCGATCCTCCGGTCTCAGCCTCCCAAATGCTGAGGTTACAAGTGTGAGCCACCACGCCCGGCTTCCTTTTTATTTTTTATATTTTATTTGGAAACAGGGTCTCACTAGGTTGCTGAGAGCCTCACTAAGTAGCTGAGGCTGGCTTCAAACCTGTGCGATCCTCCTTTCTCGGCCTCCCAAGCGCGGGGATTACAAGTGTGCGCCACCAAGCCCGGCTTCCATTTTATTTTTTTTAAACAGGGTCTCCCTAATTTTTCGAGGATCTCGCTAGGTCACCGAGGCTGGCTTCAAACCTGCGATCCTCCTCCCTCAGCCTCCCAAATTCTGGGATGACAGGTGTGCACCGTCACACGCCGGCACACACCTGGCACACAGGTGACCATTATTTATTGGCATGGCGAATCAATTTATCTCTTTGTGCTTAGGGTTGCGCTGTGCAGCTGAAGGCTGTTGACTTAAAAAATATATATATATAGAGTCCTTCTACCTTGGCACTGGGGCTAAAAATGGAGTCACTCAGCCGGGAGCGGAGACACATGCCTGTCATCTCAGTACTTGGGAGGCTGAGACAGGAGGCTTGCAGGTTGGGCAGAGGCCAGCCTCAGCAACTTAGTGAGACCCCGTTTCAAAATAAGAAATAAAATAGGGCTGGGGGTGTAACTCAGACTTAAATAAAACTGGGTTCAGTCCCCAGTATAAAAACAGTAACAACCACAACAATAGTTATCGTTCATGGCAAATGACTGCTTCACAACCTAGAGCTCCTGAGAGCTCTCCACAGCCGGTCCCCCTCCTCCCTTCCCTTCTGCCCACAAGCCGCCAGCAGATGCACCGACCGGGGGCCGCACGGGGGCCGGTGGGGGTGACGTGGTCCCTTCCTCGTTCTGGTAAGACGCAAATCTCCTCCAGCCTGAGCAGGTGCCATGACCTTTGGGGAAATTCCTTCCATCTCTTTTTCCTCTAGCCTAAAATAGTCACTTCCTCATCAGGGGGCGGCGGGAGGGGTGAGGCCAGCCGTCCATGGACTCCTGGAAAGGGCCCCGTTGGCATCAGCCGCCTCCCGGCCAAGGCGTGCCGTCCGCTGGCCACCGACCTGGCAGGAGGGACGTCTGCAGAGGTATGGCGGGCGGGCACCCACACGTCAGGAGTCACTGAGTGCTTGGTGCAGCCGACTTCTCCTGAGGGACTCTGTGGCTGTTTATAGATAATATGGATGCTCACTGCGGGGTTAAGTTAGATGATGTGTGTGTGTGTGTGTCTGTCTGTCTGTCAAATCCAAGGGCATTCTATCTCCAAGCTATATCCCTAAAACTTAATTTATTTTTATTTATTTTTTGGAGGTACTGGGGATGGATCCCAGGGGCATTCCACCCCTGAGTGACACCCCCAGCCCTATATTTTATTCTTTTTATTTGGAAACAGGGTCTCACTGAGTTGCACAGGGCCTCACTAAGTAGCCGAGGCTGTCCGCGAACCGTGATCCTCCAGTCTCAGCCTCCAGAATGCTGGGATGACAAGCATGCGCCACCACGCCCGGCTCCATCTCCAGAACTTCAAAAAAATTTTTTTTTAATTTTAATTTGAAGCAGGGTCTCACTAGGTTGTTGAGGCTGACCTCGCACCTGGGATTCTCCTGCCTCAGCCTCCCAAGCACTGGGGTTATAGGTGTGCGCTGCCACTCCCGGTTTGACGGGAGTCCTTCTAAGAGACAGGAGAGGAGAGACAGACAGAGACGGCCATGAGAAGTAGAGCAGAGACTGGCAGAAAGGGCCCTCCCCAGAGCCTCGCTTTTCCACAGCTGGGCGGCCATGAATGTGTGCTGTCAGCCAGCACGTTGGCGGTCATTTATCATAGTAACCACAGGAGACAACTAGAGGTGGTCTGTTTGGATGAGGCCAAGAAAAGACAGGAAAGCTAACGGTAACTCAGAAGAGAATCAACGGCCGGTGTGATGGTGCCTGCCTGGGATTCCAGTACGGAGGAGGCTGAAACCGGAGGATTGCGCAGGTTCGAAGCCAGCCTCAGATACTTAGGCTCTCAGCAACTTAGTGAGACCCTGTTTCCAAATAAAATATAAAATAGGTCTGGGAGTATAGCCCGGAGGTAGAAAAAGGCCCTGGGTTCCACCCTCAATAGCATAAATAAATAAATAAATAAATAATCTGGGCGTGGTGGCACACGCTTCTAAGTCCAGCATTCAGGAGGCGGAGACAGGAGGATCCCGGTTCACAGACAGCCTCAGCTATTTAGTGATGCCCTCTGCAAATCAGTGAGACTCTGTTTCAAAATAAAGAATAAAAAAAAAAAAAATAGGGCTGAGTACCCCCAGTACCGCAAAGCCAATAAAAAAGGGGGGCTGCGGGTAGAGCTTGGAGGTAGAAGGACCCTGGGTACAATGTCCAGTACAAAAAAACAAACAAAAAAAAAACCTAAGCTGCAACCCCCCCCCCCCCCGTACAGAACTCTCAGCCCGATTCCCAGAATTAGCTCCCTTTCCTTACTTCCTTATTTCTTTTTTTAACGCTCCGTGTCACCCCAGGGCAGTGGAGAGTGGGGCTGGCCCCGCATGGCCGGCGATCAGCGGACCGCAGAGTCCCTGGGAAGGCTGCTGTGCTGGGCGCTGAGGCCTGCGCCGTGTCTAACCCGCCTGGCTTGGTAATGATCTAGGCACTTACGCAGAGCGCAGCTCAGTCAGGCTTTAACTGCCGAAGCTCAGGGTACAAACAGACGTTAACAAGAGCCTTTGGCCTCCTTTTCGAAGCTAAAAGCATACACCAGGTTAATATAAAAGAAGGTCTATGGTAATCCCCTCCTTACCCCTACGCCAGGCATTCCAGAACCCACAGCGGATGCCTAGAACCCAGTATAGTACCGAGCCCCAAAAATGAACTACTTTTTACCCTATACTTACAAGGTTATGGGGAAGTTTAGCTCGTAAACTAGGCACAGTAAAAAATCAGCAATAAGCCAGATGTGGTAGCACGTGCTTGGAATCCCAGCATTTGGGAGGCTGAGACCGGAGGATCGCAGTTCGCGGATAGCCTCAGCTGCTTAGCGAGGCCCTTCGCAGCTCAGTGAGACCCTGTTTCAAAAATTTTTAAAAAGACTAAAAAATAGGGCTGGGGGTGTAGCTCAGAGGTATAGTACCCCTGGGTTCCATCCCCATTACTGCAAAAAAACAAATTAGCAATAATAATGATAACAAAATAGAATCGTTTCAATAATGCAGCGGAATGCTGGCACTGCCACGCTTGTGCTTTGGTACCATCGTGTGTAAAGAAGCACAGACGGCTTGAACAGAAGCACTGTGATCTTGCACGGTCCTGCACTGCGGATCTGAACCTTGAGCCAGCTACCGAGTAACTAGCAGGTGGGTAGCGTATACAGCACGGACCCGCTGGGCGAAGGGATGACTCACCCCCCCAGACGGTACGAAGTGGAACACAGGGACATTTCGTGATGCTACTCAGAGTGGCCCCAAATCTGAGACCATTTACTTTGAAACAAGGTCTTGGTCAGTTTCTGAGGCTGGCCTGGAACCTGCCATCCTCCTGTCTCAGCTTCCCAAGTGCTGGGATCATAGGCGTGCACCATCACACCGAGCCATGGGCTTTTCTTTTTTCTTTCTTTCTTTCTTTCTTTCTTTCTTTCTTTCTCTCTCTCTCTCTCTCTCTCTCTCTCTCTCTTTCTTTCTTTCTTTTTGCGGTACTGGGATGGAATCCAGGGGCGTTCTACCTCCAAGCTACGTACACCCCCAGCCCTATTCTTTATTCTGTTTTTTTTTTTTTTTTTGGTGGTATTGGGGTTCCTGGAAGCCCTTCTACCGCCGGGCTACACTCCCAGACCTATTTTATATTTTTTAATTTGGAAACAGGGTCTCTTAAGCCAGCGAGGGTGGCTCCGAACCAGTGCAATCCTCCTGTCTCCGCCTCCCAAGCGTGGGGATTACAAGCGTGCCCACCACGCCCGGCCATCAGGCTCTGTTTTTTATTCTTTATTTTGAAACAAGGTCTCACAAAGTTGCAGAGAGCCTCACTAAGTAGCTGCGCCTGGCCACAAACCTGTGATCCTCCTGTCTCAGCTTCCCAAGTACTGGAATTACAAGCGTGCATCACCACACCCAGCTAAATGTACATTTTAGCCGGGCGTGGTGGTGCACGCTTATAATCCCCCGCGCTTGGGAGGCAGAGACAGGAGGATTGCGCAGGTTCGAAGCCAGCCGCGCGTGCTGGCTTAGGAGACCTTGTTTCCAAATAAAAATATAAAAATAGGTCTGGGAGTGTAGCCCAGAGGTAGAAGGGCTTCCAGGAACCTCAGTACCACCAAAAAAAATAATAATAAATAAAATATAAATGTACATTTTAAAAAAGATTACACGAGAGAGCTTTTTTTTTTTTGAATCTGGAACATAGTGGGCGTTCTGAATGTGGTTTGCTGCCCCTTGTTCAATGAATTTCCTAATGACGTCCCAGCAAGTCTTGTCTCTCAGAATCTCATTCTTGCCGACAACCCCCATCCTGTATGTAGGGACTTGCAGCGATCTCTGTTCCTCACAGGGGAACGTCTGTGGGCTTTTAAAACTATCAACTCCAGCTGGGCGTGGTGGCACACGCTTGTCATCCCAGCATTTGGGAGGCGGAGAAGGAAGGATCGCGATTCATGGACAGCCTCAGCTACTTAGTGAGGCCCTTTGCAAATCAGTGAGACCCTGTTTCAAAAAATAAAAAGACTAGCCCGGCGTGGTGGCGCACGCTTGTAATCCCCGTGCTTGGGAGGCGGAGACAGGAGGATCGCGCAGGTTCGAAGCCAGCCGCGCTGGCTTACGAGACCCTGTTTCAAAATATAAAAAAAAAAAAAATAGGTCTGGGAGTGTAGCCCGGAGGTAGATGGGCTTCCAGGAACCCCAGTACCACCAAAAAAAAAAAAAAAAAAAAAAAAAAAAAGACTAAAAAGTGGGTTAGGGGTTTAACTAGGAGGTAGAATGCCCCTGGGCTCCATCTGCAGTACTGCAAAAAAAACCCAAAAAATTAAAAAGTCAATTTCAGCAGGGCATGGCCGTGCATGCTTGTAATCCCAGAACTTGGGAGGCAGAGACAGGAGAATCTCAGATTCAAGGCCAGCCTTGGCAACATAGCAAGGCCCTCAGCAATCTATCGAGGCCCTGTTTCAAATTTTAAAACATTAAAAGGGCAGGTGGTGTGGCTCAGAGATATAATAATAAGCCAGGCATGCTGACACCCAGTTATAATCCCAGTACTTGAAAGGCTGAGACAGGAGGATCATAGCCTCGACGACAGCCTCATCAACTAGTGAGAATCTCATCAACCTAGCAAGACCCTGTTTCAGAATAAAAAAATACCTTTGCAACTCAGTGGGACCCTGTTTCAAAAATAAAAAAGACTAGCCGGGCGTGGTGGCGCACGCTTGTAATCCCCGCGCTTGGGAGGCAGAGACAGGAGGATCGCGCAGGTTCGAAGCCAGCCGCGCGCGTTGGCTTAGGAGACCCTGTTTCCAAATAAAAATATAAATAGGTCTGGGAGTGTAGCCTGGAGGTTCAAGGGCTTCCAGGAACCCCAGTACCACCAAAATCAATCAATCAATCAATAATAGGGCGGGCGTATAGCTCAGAGGTAGAACCTTTGTTTCACTCCTCAGCACCACACTGCTACAGCATCTCACGCAGATCTTGGGAAAGCTCGATCAGGGGACCCACAAAGGCGTGGATCCCCCATGATGTATGTTTGGCATTTCCTTCTTCAAAAAATTATTTTAGGATTAGTTGGATCAATATGTATAATTGGAATGTTTTTTTGTTTTTTTTTTGGCGGTACTGGGGTTCCTGGAAGCCCTTCTACCTCCGGGCTACACTCCCAGACCTATTTTTACGTTTTTATTTGGAAACAGGGTCTCCTAAGCCAGCGCGCGCGGCTGGCTTTGAACCTGCGCGATCCTCCTGTCTCTGCCTCCCAAGCGCGGGGATTACAAGCGTGCGCCACCACGCCCAGCGTATAATTGGAATTTTAAGTATAAGCATTATAACTAAAACTGATGGGCAGCGGCTTGTGAGAGACTCCGGCAGCAGAGATTTTTTTCCCAAGGATAAAGTTTGGGCCAAAGATTAAGCTCAAACTGACCTTAGTTTGGGCCAATGTATAAGAGTAAGTTCAAGCTGGCCTTGCGATGAGACAAAGCGTGCTTTCTGTGATTATTTAAATGTCTGGCACCCTGCCCTGGAGTCTGTTAAAGACTTTTCCTATCCTTGGAGTTCCTGCTTTCACGGCTATGCTTTGCTTTCTGCCAAAAAAGAAAATATAAAAATCGTAACAAATTCTGAATAAAGTCGGAGAAGCTTGAAGCTGGTCTCGTGTGACAGCGTCTTCTCTCATTCGACCTCTTCTCTCCTCTCACCAACACACGGACCTCGACTCTTTTTTTTTTTTTTTTTTTTTTGGCGGGTCTGGGGATGGAACCCAGGGGCATTTGACCTCTGAGCTACACCCCCTGCCCTATTTTTTATTCTTCTTCTTTTTTTTTTTTTTTGGTGGTACAGGAGTGGAACCCAGAGGCTTTCTACCTCCGGGCTATATTCCCAGACCTATTTTATATTTTATTTGGAAACAGGGTCTCACTAAGTTGCTGAGAGCCTCACTAAGTAGCTGAAGCTGGCTTCGAACCTGTGCAATCCTCCTGTCTCAGCCTCCCAAGTGCGGGGATTACAAGTGTGCGCCACCATGCCCGGCTTTTTTTTATTCTTTATTTTGAAACCGGGTCTCATGGAGTTACAGAGGGCCTCACTAAGTAGCTGACACTGTCCTCGAACTGCACTCCTCCGGGTCTCAGCCTTCCGAATGCTGGGATTACAAGCGTGCGCCACCACGCCAGGCTCAAACCTCGACTCTTGCTAGGGCTGGACCCCGGCACCACACACACACACACACACACACACACACACACACGCACGCACACACACACACACACAAATGATAATTATCATCACACACAAGTGATAATTATTTACTGATAAATAAGGGCTGGAGAATGCTCCAGCCACAGCCCAGGTAAACTACGAGTGAGCGGTAGAGAAACCCCCCTCCCGCAATCCCGTCCATCGTGCAACTGGGCGGGCACAGCAGAGGCAGGCCGGGCCCCTGGGACGCGGCGTCAGTCTCCCTGGCTGTCTAGCAAGCCTTAGCATCTCCAGATGGTCACCTGAGCCTTCCTTTGTTGGTCCAGGTCCCCAGCTTCCAGGAGCGCAGTGACCCCACTTCCAACGCCCACACCTGTCCCCGGCGTTTAGATCCACAGTCGCCCCTGTTGTGTGTAACTGGGTCGGGGGTGCGGGGAACTTGGGAGACGGAGCGACGGCGCCAACACAGCCACCGAGACCCACTTGAACTGAGGTCTCCATGCTGGGAGCAGGGCCAACGGGCCTTATTCAGACTCGCGTGGTCTAGCTATCCAGCCAGGCAGGACACAATAGCCGACCTATTATTCAGTCACAACCGTCCTTGTTATGGGGGAAAACTCATTTTATGGGCTTTTTTAGAGTGAAGCACACAGTTTCATACAGAATTGCCCTTAATTTTTTAAAACACAGAGGGGCCAGGTGCGGTGGCACACACCTGTAATCCCAGTACTTGGGAGGCTGAGACAGGACCATCGCAGGTTCAAGGCCATCCTCAGCCATTTAGTGAGAACCTGTTTTTTTTTTTTTTTTTGGTGGTACTGGCGTTCCTGGAAGCCCTTCTACCTCTGGGCTACACTCCCAGACCTATTTTTTTTTATATTTTTTATTTGGAAACAGGGTCTCCTAAGCTAGCACGTGCGGCTGGCTTGGAACCTGCGCGATCCTCCTGTCTCCGCCTCCCAAGTGCGGGGATTACAAGCGTGCGCCACCGCGCCCTGCAGAACCTGTTTTAAAATAAAAAAGTCGGGTGTGGTGGTGCAGGCTTGTTAATCCGAGCATTTGGGAGACTGAGACAGGAGGTTGCTGACAGCCTCAGCTAATACTTAATGAGGCCTTCTGCAACTCAGTGAGAGCCTGTTTCAAAAAATAAAGAATAAGCCGGGCATGGTGGCACACACTCGTAAACCCAGCACTTGGGAGGCTGAGACAGGAGGATCGCACAGGTTCGAAGCCAGCCTCAGCTACTGAGTGAGGCTCTCAGCAACTTAGTGAGACCCTGTTTCCAAATAAAGTATAAAATAGGTCTGGGAGTATAGCCTGGAGGTTGATAAAATGCCTGGGTTCCACCCCTAGTACTACACACAAAAAAAAAAAGAAAGAGAGAGAAGTAAAGAAAGGAAAGAAAAGAAAAGAAAGAAAGAAAGAAAGAAAGAAAGAAAGAAAGAAAGAAAGAAAGAAGGGAAGAAAGAGCGAGCCGGGAGTGTTGGCACACATTTGTAATCCCAGCATTTGGGAGGCTGAGACAGGAAGATCGCAGGGTTCATGGACAGCCTCAGCTACTTAGTGAGGCCCTTTGCAACTCAGTTTTCAAACTTTCAAACTCTGTTTCAAAATAAAGAATAAAAAATAGGGCTGGGGTTGCAGCTCAGAGGTAGAATGCCCCTGAGTTCCATCCCCAGTACCACACACACAGTAATTAAGTAATTAATTATGTAAGTAAGTAAATGAATGAATGAATGAATGAATGGGGTGTAGCTCAGTGAATGAGTGAAGTGAGGGTGGGGGCCGGGGAAAGGATTGTGGCCACCAAGCCCTGCTAGGACTTGACTGGAGCACGCAGGGTTATCTGAGTCCCTGGAGCAGGTGTGCAACCAACCTCCTGGAGTCCCTGTGGTCTCTGGCTCCCGGAGGATGCGTGGAGCTGTGCCTGGTGCCCACGGGATTCTAAAGTGCCTGAAACAGGTGTCGCAAAAGGTCCCGAGACACTTTCAGATTAGTCAAGAAAGGAGTAATTTGCAGCCATCAAATAATTCCCACTGCTGCGTGGAGTGTCAGGCAGCAATAGCAGGAGAGTAAAATTACATTGGCACAAGCCTGTAATCCCAGTACCTAGGAGGCTGAGACAGGAGGATCGCAGGTTCCAGACCAGCCTCAGCACCTTAGTGAGGCTGTCAGCAACTTAGCAAGACCTGGCTTGAAATTTCTTTAACCTGTAATTTTTAACCAAAAGCCAATAGCAAGTATCCAATCCATCCATCAAGCCTTGGCCACATTCCCATGGCGTCAAGAATAGGATGGGTTCAGCTATTGAAACCATCCTCAGCCGGGCGTGGTGGCACGCGCTTGTCATCCCAGCATTCGGGAGGCTGAGACCTGGAGGATCGCGGTTCGCGGACAGCCTCAGCTACTTAGTGAGGTCCTCTGCAACTCAGTGAGACCCGGTTTCAAAATAAAGAATAAAAAATAGGGCAGGGGGTGTAGCTCGGAGGTAGAATGCCCCTGGGTTTCATCCCCAGACCCGCATAAATAAATAAATAAATAAATATTTAAAAATATTTGGATGTTTGTTTAAAAAAAAAAAATCCGCCGGGCGTGGTGGCGCACGCTTGTAATCCCCGCGCTTGAGAGACAGGAGGATCGCGCAGGTTCGAAGCCAGCCGCGTGTGCTGGCTTAGGAGACCCTGTTTCCAAATAAAAATGTAAAAATAGGTCTGGGAATGTAGCCCGGAGGTAGAAGGGCTTCCAGGAACCCCAGTACCACCA
Source organism: Muscardinus avellanarius (assembly GCF_963383645.1). Taxonomy (NCBI): domain Eukaryota; kingdom Metazoa; phylum Chordata; class Mammalia; order Rodentia; family Gliridae; genus Muscardinus; species Muscardinus avellanarius. Next base: position 6,292,288 of record NC_137802.1, on the reverse strand, counting down.
AAAAAAAAAAAAAAAAAAAAAAAAAATCCTCCTCACCTTTGTTCAGGAGGTCCCAGCCTAAAAAGAGAACAAGAAGAAGAAGTTAATACAACAAAGAAAAGAAAATACAAGACAAAAACCACCACTGCTTGTTAGTGATGCTGCAGGTAGTTTAGAAAATTCAAAGAATACATCACAGCTGGACATGGTGGCGCATGCGTGTAATCCCAGTACTTGGGAGGCTGAATCAGGAGGCTCCCGGGTTTGCAGCCAGCCTCAGCAACTTAGCAAGGCCCTCCGCAGCCTACTGAGATCCTGTTTCCAAAGAAGAAAGAAAATCTGGCTGGGGGTATAACTTGGAGATAGAATGCCTTTGGGTACCAAAAAAATAAACAAGATGTGACCGGGTGCAGTGGTGCACACCTGTCAGCCCAGACTGAGACAGGAGGACCGTGAATTTGAGGCCAGCTCGGCAATTTAGTGAGAACCTGTTTGGGAATTAAAAAGGCTGGAGGTGCAGCCCCTGAGTTAAATCCCAGTACCAGTACCAAATAATGATTAATAATAATAATAATAATAATAATAATAATAATAACAGCCAGGCGTGGTGGTGCAGGCTTGTAATCCCAGCATTCAGGAGGCTGAGACCAGAGGATCGCAGGTTCGCGGACAGCCTCAGCTACTTAGTGAGGCCCTCCGCAACTCAGTGAGACCCGGTTTCAAAAAAAAAAAAAAAATAGGGCAGGGGGTGTAGCTTGGAGGTCGAATGCCCCTGGGTTCCATCTCCAGACCCTCCCCCCAAAAAAAGAAAAAAAATAATAACCATCTTGGTTGGATATGGCACTTAATTTTCTCTCTCTCTCTCTCTCTCTCTCTCTCTCTCTCTCTCTCCTTCCCTCCCTCCCTCCCTCTGTCAAGTCTGATTTCTCCATTTCAAAACATCCAGTTTTATCTGGTAACCAACCTATTTTGGGAACTGCAATGGCTTGTCCTTTAAATCCAGAAAAAAAACCCACCCTCCCTAGGGGGAGCTGCTATTTGCGCTGCAAACACACCTGGCAGGAGCTGCGCTGGGGGTGGGCGAGGGCCAAAGGTTCGTCCTTCCAAGAGCTGTCCAACCTTCAGGGACTCGCAGAGCCGGGCGGGCGGCTTGCAGGTGCCCACAACACAGCTGTGATTAGAGCCGGGCCGGCGGCGGGGTGACGTCCCCCTCCGGTGACTTCTTGGGGGTAACACGGCATTGCCTGCTGGTTGCTTAGGCTTCGCTGAAGCAAGGGCAGATAAAAGACTTAGAAAGCCGCCGGGCGTGGTGGCGCACGCTCGTCATCCCAGCATTCGGGAGGCTGAGACGGGAGGATCGTGGTTCGCGGACAGCCTCGGCTACTACTTAGTGAGGCCCTCTGCAACTCAGTGAGACCCTGTTTCAAAATAAAGAATAAAATACAGGGCTGGAGGTATAGCTCACAGGTAGAGTGCCCCTGGATCCCATCCTCAGTAAAACAAACAAACAACAAAAAAAAACTTGTCAGAGGGAAATACCTTCTTTTTAAAAATTTGTTAAAGGGATTGAACCCAAGGGCATTCTACCTCCGAGTTTTTTTTTTTTTTTTTTTTTTTTTTTTTTTTTTTGCGGTACTGGGGATGAAACCCAGGGTCATTCTATATTCGAGCTACATCCCCAGCCCTATTTTTATTCTTTTTATTCTTTTTTTTTTTTTTTTTTTTTTTTTGGTGGTACTGGGGATGGAACCCAGGGGCCTTCTACCTCCGGGCTACACTCCCAGACCTATTTTATATTTTATTTGGAAACAGGGTCTCTTAAGTCAGCTGAAGCTGGCTTCGAACCTGCGCGATCCTCCTGTCTCCGCCTCCCAAGCGCGGGGATTACAAGCGTGCGCCACCACGCCCGGCGCCTATTTTTATTCTTTATTTTTATTTTTAAATTTATTTTATTTTACTTTATTTTTTGCAGTGATGGAGAAGGAACCCAGGGGCGTTCTACCTCCGAGCTACATCCCCAGCCTGATTTTTCATTCTTTATTTTGAAACCGGGTCTCATTAAGTTGCAAAGGGCCTCACTAATTAGCTGAGGCTGGCCGCGAACCACGATCCTCCGGTCTCTGCCTCCCAAATGCTGGGATTACAAGCGTGCGCCACCACGCCCAGCTTTTTATTCTTTATTTTGAAACAGGGTCTCACTGAGTTGCAGGGGGCCTCACTGAGTAGCTGAGGCTGGCTGTGAACTGTGATCCTCCTTTCTCAACCACTCAAATGCTGGGATTACAAGGGTGCGCCACCACACCGGCTTTTTATTCTTTATTTTGAAACAAGTTCTCACTCATTTGCAGAGGGCCTCACTAAGTAGCTGAGACTGGCCACGAACCTGAAATCCTCCTGTCTCAGCCTCCCAAATACTGGGATTACAAGTGTGCACCACCATGCCTAACTCTCATTTCTTATTTTTATTTTGAAACAGCGTTTTGATAGGTTGATAAGACTCTCACTACTTTCTGAGGCTGTCCTCAAACCTGCAATCCTCCTGTGTTAGCCTCCCAAGTACTGAGATTGCAGACATGAGCCGCCATGCTAGACTAGGGTTTTTGTGTGTTTGTTGTTTTGTTTTTGGTGCTGGGGATTGAACCCAGGAGTATTCTATTTCTGCACTATACCCCCAGCCCTTTTTATTTTTATTTTTTTATTTTTTGGTGGTACTGGGGGTGGAACCCAGAGTCCGGGTCTGGGACTATACGCCCAGACCTATTTTATATATTTTATTTGGAAACAGGGTCTCACTAAGTTGCTGAGAGCCTCACTCAGTAACTGAGGCTGGCTTCGAACCTATGCCATCCTCCTGTCTCAGCCTCCCAAGTGCGGGGATTACAAGCGTGCGCCGCCACGCCCAGCTTGCCCTTTTTATTTTGAAATAGGCTCTTGTTAAGTTTCTGAGGGTCTCACTAAGTTGCTGAAGCTGGCCTTAAACCTGCGATCCTCCCATCTCAACCTCCCAAGTACCGGGACCAAAGGCATGCGCCACTGTGGCCGGCTTGGGTGAGTCTTGTCTTTCATGAATTGTTTTGTGTCTCCCCACCCCCAGGAGAGCAAAGTGTCCTGAAGCAAAAACTCCTGTATCCCTGTATCCTCAGAGCACCTGGTAACATGGCCTTGCCCAGGGCAGGGCTCTGTAATACTTATTAATATCTTAATCTTTCATCCCTAGAACGGGGTCAGTGCTGACGATGATGATACCACCGAGTCTGGCTGCATCTACCACCAAAACACTAGCTGGCCTGGCCGGCTCCATCCAGTCTCTTGACTTCTGCACTGGGGCTGACCTGGAACTGTGTAAGTGTGTGTGTGTGTGTGTGTGTGTGTGTGTGTGTGTGTGTGTGTCTCAAGATGTGTGCCCAGCAGGCAGAAGAAGAAAAAGAAAAGATAGCCAGAGGGAATGAGGAAGACTCACACCTTTAACTCAGTTAAGGTCGACTAAATTAACTCAGTTTAACTCCTGAGCACCAGGGACTCTGCACACACACTCAGCCCCCTCATCCCTGTCCCCACCGGGACTCCCCTGATGGGAGTCTATTCCCCATTCTGAGAAGATGGAATACTGTTGAAATACTTAGGTATAAGGTCACAGCTATAGTTTGGATCACAAATGTCCCCCAAAGGTCCGTGTGCAATCGGCTTGATCACCAGCCGGTGGCGCTATTTCGGAAGTGGGGAACTTCATGAGGTGGGGCCTGGTGGAAGGAAGTTGGGGTTCTGGGGACACGTCCTTGAAGGGGATATTGGATTGGGGAATTGAGCCTGTATTGGTTGTTAATAAGAGCTTTATTAAAGCCGGGCGTGTTGGCGCACGCTTGTAATCCCAGCATTCGGGAGGCTGAGACAGGAGGATCGTGGTTGGCGGACAGCCTCAGCTGCTTAGGCCCTTTCTCAGTGAGAGCCTGTTTCAAAATAAAGAATTAAAAAGAGGGCTGAGGGTGTAGCTCTGTCTCTAAGCTGTCAGCCAAAGGCTTGCAAGGGTTGACGTTGGGTAAGAGTTGGCTTTTAGCCCAGCTGAACACTGAACGTTAAAACCCAGAACCCCTACTCTTAGAAAAAGAATTATATAGATTCTCACAACAGTTTAGACTAAAAAGATAAGAAGCAGGCCATATTAACCCAATATTAACGACTAATTACACAAAATAGTTATAGACCCAGATCTCCATACTTATTTAATTTTTTTGGTGGTACTGGGGATGGAACCCAGGGGCTTTTCTACCTCCGGGCTATACTCCCAGACCTATTTTATACTTTATTTGGAAACAGGGTTTCAGTAAGTTGCCGAGAGCCTCACTCAGTAGCTGAGGCTGGCTTCGAAACTGTGCGATCCTCCTGTCTCAGCCTCCCAAGTGCGGGGATTACAAGCATGCGCCGCCACGCCCGGCTCAAAGCTCCATACTTTAAAAGACTATATTCCTGTGTCTTTCTTTTCCTTATTATAAAACAAGTTTTCAACATAAGAAATAACTTCTAGCAGACAGAGATAGGCAAAAGCTGAGACCTCACCAACGACACAGGTGGACAATACATGGCTCAAACTTAAAAAAATAAAAATAAAACCAAAGACAAAGCAGGCTTCTACCCTGCAGCCCCCTGACCTGGCTAACCAAGTAACACAGTTTGATCAGGGATGTCAGACCTGTCTGTCCCTGTGAGGATGAACAAAGAGGCCTAACAGAAAAGGGTTACACAGCAGAGATGACCAGCAGGGAAAAAAGGGGACTATTGACTCAGCAGGATGGGAGGAAGGAGATAATGACTTTTCATAAAAAATGTTATGTGTTCAGAGACCTCAGTGTCTTACTTTCAAGGCCCTCCGCTGTGTCTCTCTGACACAGGGCTTTGATTACGCTGTCCCTTCTTTCTACATTTGTAATAATAAAACTTTACTTAAGCTTGCAGCAGTGCCATGCTGTCTATTTTTCTAAACTAGCTAAGAATAAGAACCCACAGTGACATCCCAAATATCATCATCATTTAAAAAAAAAAACCCACCGGGCGTGGTGGCGCACGCTTGTCATCCCCGCGCTTGGGAGGCTGAGACAGGAGGATCGCACAGGTTCGAAGCCAGCCTCAGCTACTTAGTGAGGCTCTCAGCATCTTAATGAGACCCTGTTTCCAAATAAAATATAAAAAAAGGTCTGGTAGTATAGCCCGGAGGTAGAAAGCCTCTGGGCTTTCTACCATTAAAAAATCCATTATAAAGAAAGGGCTGGCAGCCAGGTGCAGCAATCCATGCCTGTAAACCCAGTACTTGGGAGGCTGAGGCAGGGGGATCCCATGGTCAAGGCTGACCTTGACAACTTAGCAAGACCCTGTTTCAAAACTTAAAAATAAACAAATATGCCGGGCGTGGTGGTGCATGCTTGTAATCTCAGTACTTGGGAAGCTGAAACAGGAGGATCTTGATTCGAGGCCAGCTTCGGCTACTTAGTGATGCCCTTCTGCAACTCAGTGAAAACCTTTTTAAAAATAAAGAATAAAAAATAGAGCTGAAGGTAGAGCTCGGAGGTAGGATACCCCTGGATTTATTTATTTCCCCTGCAATAAATAAATTTTCCCTGCAATCAATCAATTAATCAATCAATCAATCAACAGGACTGGGATGTAGTTCAGAGGTAGAGCACCCCTAGGTTCAATCCCCACACCCATCTTTTTCTGTGCCTCGCCGGGTGAAGGGGAGACAGGGACTCCCTGGAGTCTCTTGTACAACCAAGCCCAGCCACAAGGTACCTAATCACCCCCCATCAATGTCCAGATCTCCTAAATCCTTGGCCTTGAGGGTTGGGATTTCAACATATGAATTTGGGGGACTGAGATCCAGACACCAGACCAGAGCAAAGAGCGTGGCCCAAGCCCACTTGGAGGCTGCTGCTGTCTCCTGGGACCCCTCAGCCTGCTGGTGGCTTCTTCTCTTCTGTTTTATGGCCCTGGCCGGAGGCGCCGCCAGGCCCCCGGCCGTGCCAAGGGGTTTTCGAAAGATGCCCGGCCGCCCAGTGAACTCCCAGCCTCCCAGGGCTGGCGTTTCCAGCACTCTTCTCTCCTGACACTTGCCGCAGTCCCCCCGCCAGACACTTACATAAGCAGCCCCCCTTGCCAACTGTCGCCAAGGCCACCTGGAAAATCAAGACCCACGCGCGCACCAGCGATGGCTTGCCAGGGGCGGGAGGGAGCTGGCTTCCAGCCCCTCTCATTACTACCAGCCCTGAAATTTTCCAAAACAGGAACAGCAGTGTGTATTTTCTGCAAATTTGATAGCAGTCAAGAGCTGAGGCGGGCAGCAGGCAGGGTGGAAATCAAGGCGTTAGTCCTGAAGTCCTCTGTCCTTGGTCCCCGTGGCCTGCGAGGTCTTCCTGAGGACGCAGCGCCCCGCTCAGCTCGCTCCTGGTTTCCGGGGCAACAGCATCTAGTTTGAGGTGGGAGGAACACAAAAAGAACCCGTGTTCCCAAGGTGCAGGAGAAAAGCACCTTTAGAGATGGGGGGCGCCCTGCTGCAATGGCGTCCTGGAAGGTGACAGTCGTGTCCAGCAATCAACACACTTTATTATTATTATTATTATTATTATTAATTATTATTATTATTTTGTGGTACTGGGGATGGAACCCAGGGGCATTCTACCTCCGAGCTACACCCCCAGCTCTATTTTCTATTTTTTATTTTGAAACAGGGTCTCAGTGAGTTGCAAAGGGCCTCACTAAATAGCTAAGACTGGCTGCAAACCACAATCTTCCTGTCTCAGCCTCCTGAATGCTGGGATTACAAGCATGTGCCACCACGCCCAGTTTATAATAATAATAATAATAATTATTATTATTATTATTATTAGTAGTAGTAGTAGTAGTAGTAGTAGTACTGGGGATTGCACCTGGGGCATTCTACCTCTGGGTATTCTACCCAGTTCTTTTTACTTTTTTTTTTTTTTGGTGACACTGGGGTTCCTGGAAGCCCTTCTACCTCCGGGCTACACTCCCAGACCTATTTTATATTTTTATTTGGAAACAGGGTCTCCTAAGCCAGCGAGGCTGGGTCTGAACCAGTGCGATCCTCCTGTCTCCGCCTCCCAAGCGTGGGGATTACAAGTGTGCGCCACCATACCCGGCTACCCCTGCCTTATTTATTTATTTATTTATTTATTTATTTATTTATTTATTTGGTGGTACTGGGTTTCCTGGAAGCCCTTCTACCTCCGGGCTACACTCCCAGACCTATTTTTACATTTTTATTTGAAAACAGGGTCTCCTAAGCCAGCGCGCGCGGCTGGCTTCGAACCTGCGCGATCCTCCCGTCTCCGCCTCCCGAGCGCGGGGATGACAAGCGTGCGCCACCACGCCCGGCCTACCCCAGCCTTATTTTTTAAGTATTTTTATTTTTAGAAACAGGGTCTCACTAAGTTGCCGAGGGCCTCACTAATAGGCTGAGACTGGTTCCGAAACTGCGATCCTCCTGCCTCCGCCTCCCAAATACTGGGATCACAGGCATGTACCTCTGTGCCTGGTCTTTAAAACAAGACTAACAGGCAGGGGTGAAGGTCAAGGTTTGCGGCTAGTAACCAGAAAAAAATAAAAAATAAAAAATGCTTGGCTAAGAAATCGTTTGAATGAAATTACTTGGTAAAGCGATCAGATAGAACATGGTATCTGGCCAGTAATGAACCATTTTAGACGACAGCAGTTTCCTGGAATAGACGGCCTCTGGCTGGTATTCCATCAAAAGCTGTTTGATCATTTGAACAGCAGCTGGTGAAGGTCTGGCAAAAAAAAAAAAAAAAAAAAAAAAAAAAAAAAAAAAAAAAAAAAAAAAATTACAAGAAGAAGAAAATGCTCTCAGTCTGAGAAGAAAAAAAAAAAATCTAATTGATAGGTTGAAAGGCCCGAAATGAGCGCGTCCGGGAACTAACGCCACTCGCCCAGGCGAGCGAAAAATGGGATGTAATAAAACACCTCATCTTTCAGTGACCAGAGGGCGATCGGGAAGTAAAAGGAGGAAAAAAAGAAAAATCAAATGGAGTTCAAGAGAGAGAGAGAGGAGAGGCTGGTGGAGGCCGGAACGGGGCTTTTGTCTGAGGCTCAAGGAGCCAGAGGCGGCGGGAGGGAGCCCGTTCCTCCGCACACAGCGCACCGTGTTGGCTGGAACCGTGACCGCTGATATTTCTATTTCTTTCTCACTCCCAGAAATCAAAGTATCGTGTAGCTTCTCCCACCCGCTCCCCGCGATGAAAAGGATGAATCATCTGCGAGGATCGGGCTTTGATGAGGGACCCCCACCCCGTGCCACGGCTGGCCTGATGCGCCTTGCGGTGTTTGTGTGACGGAGAAGTGGTTATTTAGGGACATCAGGAGCAGAAATAAATCCAGGCTAGGTCCGGGTGTTTGTGATGTCAGGTCTGCTTTAAACATCTAAGGCTCTAAGATGCTGTCTGGTTTTTTTTTTTTTTTTTTTTTTTTTTTTTTTTTGCAGTACTGGGGATTGACCCAAGGGCATTTCACCTCTGAGCTACACCCCCAGCCCTGTTTTCTTTTCTTTCTTTCTTTCTTTCTTTCTTTCTTTCTTTCTTTCTTTCTTTCTTTCCTTCCTTCCTTCCTTCCTTCCTTCCTTTTCTCTCTCTCCTCTCTCCTCTCCTCCTCCTCCTCTTCTTCTTGTTCTTCTTCCTTTCTCTCTCTCTCTCTCTCTCTCTCTCTCTCTTTCATACTGGAAATGAAGCCCAGGGGCTTTCTACCTCCGGGATATACTCCCAGACCTATTTTTTTTTTTTTTTTTGGTGGTACTGGGGTTCCTGGAAGCCCTTCTCCTTCCGGGCTACACTCCCAGACCTATTTTTATTTTTGGAAACGGGGTCTCTTAAGCCAGCACGGCTGGCTTTGAACCTGCGCGATCCTCCTGTCTCCGCCTCCCAAGTGCGGGGATTACAAGCGTGCGCCACCACGCCCGGCTCCCAGACCTATTTTTATATTTTTCATTTATTTATTTTTGGTGGTACTGGGGATGGAACCCAGGGGCTTTCTACCTCCAGGCTATACTCCCAGACCTATTTTATATTTTATTTGGAAACAGGGTCTCACTAAGTTGCTGAGAGCCTCACTAAGTAGCTGAGGCTGGCTTCGAACCTGTGTGATTTTCCTGTCTCAGCCTCCCAAGCACAGAGATTACAAATGTGTGTCACCACGCCCGGCTTATTCTTTATTTTGAAACAGGATCTCACTGAGTTGCAAAGGGGCTCCCTAAGTAACTGAGGCTGGCCGTGAACTGTGATCCTCCTGTCTCAGCCTCCCAAATGCTGGGATTACAAGCGTGCGCCACCACGCTTGGCCATTTTTGGCCTTTAAAGAGCAGCTCTAGCCGGGCGTGGTGGCGCACGCTTGTAATCCCAGCATTTGGGAGGCTGAGACAGGAGGATCGCACAGGTTCAAAGCCAGCCTCAGCTACTTAGTGAGGCTCTTGGTAACCTAGTGAGACCCTGTTTCCAAATAAGATATATAAAAAAGGACCGGGAGTATACCCTGGAGGTAGAAGGCCTCTGGGTTCCACCCCCAGTACCACCAAAAAAAAAAATAAATAAAAAATAAAGAGCAGCTCTAAGCAGACACATCATTGCAGCGATTTCAACTTTAATGAAGGCGGCACAGACCGTGTCTTTCTGGTATCCGCTGGCCACACACTTTACCCTTTGCAGCTAATTATATTAACTATTTTTAGGGCAAACTGTCAGCGCCCCATACTCGTTTGCGCGTCCTCTGTTTTGAATTTGTTTTCTTTAGCCTTGTCTATTTATACCTGAAGTGTTTTTCTTTTTCCTTTATTTTTTTTTAAGGGAAGTCTTCATTATTCTGCCAGCGATAAAGTTGAGGCTTGTAATTAAGTTATAAAGCACACGGGGAGGGAAAAGATGACGTGTGGTTGCTATGGGGATATTATTGACGACTCTTGGATTGGTTTTCAAATTCTGAATGAAAACCCACTTTAATATTTCAACTCATAAAGTTAGCAATGAGGGAGTAAGCTAAGGTCACCCAAGTGGTGTTGTGTGTGTGTGTGTGTGTGTGTGTGTGTGTGTGTGGTACTGGGGATTGAACCCAGAGGCATTCTGTCTCTGAGCTACACCCCCAACCCTATTTTTATTTATTATTATTATTAATTATTATTATTATCATCATCATCATCATTTTGTGTGTGTGGTGCTAGGGATTAAACCCAAGAGCATTCTACCTCCAAGCAATACCTCTAGCCTGATTATTTATTCTTTATTTATTTTTGTTTTTGTTTTTGGTGGTACTGGGGTTCCTGGAAACCCTTCTACCTCCGGGCTACACTCCCAGACCTATTTTTTTATACTTTTTAAAAATTTGGAAACAGGGTCTCTCTTAAGCCAGCGCAGCTGGCTTCGAACCTGTACGATCCTCCTGTCTCCGCCTCCCAGGCGCGGGGATTACAAGTGCGCGCCACCACGCCCGGTTTATTCTTTATTTATGAAACAGGGTCTCACTAAGTTGCAGAGGGCTTCACTAAGTAGCTGAGGCTGGCCACAAACCGTGATCCTCCTGTCTCAGCCTCCCAAGTACTGGGATGACAAGCGTGTGCCACCACGCCTGGCTAGCCCTAGACTTAAAAAAAAAAATTCTGTTTTGAAACAGTGTCTAAGTTCTGAGGCTGACCTCAAACCTGAGATCTTCCTATCTCAGCCTCCAACTACTGGGATTACAGCATGACCATCTTGCCGGTCCCGACCATGTATTTGAAGTTAGAACATTGTTTAGGCTCTGCCATGCCTCTGAACTAAATAATATTTACTAATCAATTGAATTATTATTATTATTATGGTACAGGGATTAAACCCAGGAGGGTTCTACTGCTGAGCTACACCCTCAGCTATTTATTGCTTTATTGATTATGGTACTGGGGATTGAATCCAGGGCACTCTATCTCTGAGTTACACTCCCGGTCCTACTTTATTGAGACAGGGTCTCACCAAGTTGCTGCAGCTGGCCTGAACCCTACAATCCTCTGTCTCAGCCTCCCAAGAACTGAGATGAGCAGGTGCACACACCTGTCATCCCAGTACTTGGGAGGCTGAGACAGGAGGATCACAAACTCAGGGTCAACCTCAGCAAGCTCCTGAGGTCCACTGCAACTTACTGAGATTCTGTTTCAAAATAAAAAATAAAATAAAATAAAATAGACCTCCAGGGTGTAGTTTGGAGGTAGAATGCCCCAGGGTTCAATCCCAGTGACACACACACACACAAGGATGACAAGAGTGTGCCCCTGCACCCAGCTCTAAATAAGATTTCAGGGGTAAGGAAACAGACCTAAATGCTTACAGAACTGGTCCAAAGTTTTGTCGCTGTTGTTGTTTTGCGGTACTAGGATGGAACCCAGGGGCATTCTACCTCTGAGCTACACCACCAGCCCTATTTTTTATGCTTCTGTTTTGAAACAAGGTCTCACTGAGATGCAAAGGGCCTAAGTAGCAGAGGATGGCCTCGAACCGCGTCCCTCTGTCTCAGCCTCCCAAATGCTGGGATGACAAGCGTGCGCCACCACGCCCGCCTTGGCCCAAAGGTTTTGATGGCATCTGATGATGTCATCTTTCTTCTAGGATCCAGCATTTATTCCTGGGATGAATCCCCTCCGCCCTGTATTCTAAGCAGGCGCCCTTCAACTTCATACACACGCACCTGAGGCCTGCACGAAGTCGTGTTCGATCTCTAGATTATTTGCTTTTATACTATCTCCGTCATATGAATAGGGAAAAGAACGCCGCTATTTCTGAAATAAATCTCCTATTCCCGACTATTTAATAATTTAGCCATCACGACCCAAGAACCAAATCCAGGCCAGCCCCAGCCCGCCCACCGCTCTTCGCCTAGCAACAGCCTGCCCCGGCCCGGCGCCGTCGCCTGCGCCCCGCCCCGCCCCGGCGCCAGCGCGCATGCTCAGAGCCTTCTCCCGGCCCCGCCCCTCCCGCGCGGGCGGCGCGCGGCAGTGACGTAGCAGCGCGCGACGCTCGCGGCCGGCGGCCTTCCGGGCGCCCAGAGCTTGACTCGCCGGCCGCTCCCCGCGCCATGGCCTCCGCCGGGGTGGCCGCCGGGCGACAGGCCGAGGATGCGCTGCCGCCGCCGGCCGAGCCGCCGCTGCCGGAGACCAAGCCGCCGCCGCCCCAGCCGCCGCCGCCCGCCGCCGCGCCCCAGACGCTGCAGTCGCCCGCGCCGCCGCCGCCGTCCCCCGCGGGCGTGAAGGAGGAGAGCTACTCCTTTTTGCCTCTGGTTCACAACATCATCAAGTGGTGAGGACCGCGCGAGGACGGGTCGGGCCGCCGGGGCGTGGCCGTCACGGCGAGGAGGCCGAGGCCCAGCTGGGGAGGCCGCGTCGGGAGCGGCCAGGCTCCCCCCGCCTCGGTGCTCTCGCCCGTGAAACAGGGGGATCCCGAGCCGGGCGGTGGGCCGCGCCTGCCATCCCAGCAGTGGGAGGCTGAGGCGGGAGGGTCGCAGGGCGAGGCCAGCCTGGGCAACTTAGGGGGACCTGGTTTCCAAAAAGCGTGTGTGTAGATGGATACGCACACCTTACCTGCACAAAGTAAGTGTGTGTGTGTGTGTGTGTGTGTGTGTGTGTGTGTGTGTAGATGGATGCACACACCTTACCTGAGCAACTTAGGGACACCTTGTTTCCAAAAAGTAAGAGAGAGAGAGAGAGAGAGAGAGAGAGAGTGAAGTGTGTCTGTGTATGTAGGTATAGATGGATACACACATCTTACCTGAGCAACTTAGGGACACCCTGTTTCCAAAAAGTAAGAGAGAAAGTAAAAGTGTGTGTGTGTGTGTGTGTGTGTGTGTGTGTGTGTGTGTGTGTGTAGGTAGGTGTAGATGGATACACACAACTTACCTGAGCAACTTAGAGGGATCGTGTTTCTAAAAAGTGTATGTGTGAGGCCGGCGTGGTGGCGCACACTTGTCAACCCAGCATATGGGAGGCTGAGACAGGAGGATCGGGGTTCGCGGACAGCCTCAGCTACTTAGTGAGGCCCTCTGCAACTTAGTGAGACCCGGTTTCAAAATAAAAGAATAAAAATAGTGCTGGGGTATAGCTCGGAGGTAGAATGCCCCAGGGTTCCATCCCCAGTACCACACACGCGCGCGCGCACGCACACGCACACACACACACACACAGAATTTGCCCCAAAATGATTCGATCCCTGCATTTGTTTAATGTATCAGAGGATGCGATTGTCATCCGTTTGGCCAAAGTAGCCTGATCCCCATGTTTGCCTAAATTTTTGTCACTTCCACAAACAGTTGTTTGGGGTAAGGGCAGGGACAGTACTTGAGATGGCCTGAGAGATGTATTATTGTGCAAACATTATAGAGAAGTTTTTTCTCTTTCTTTATTTTCTTTTTGATACTAGGATTGAACCCAAGGGCATTCTGCTTCTGAGCTACACCCTCTAGACCTTTTTTTTTTTTTTTTTTTGTAATAGGGTCTCAGTAAGTTTCAGAAGGCCTCACTAAGTAGGGCTGGCGGCAAACCTACAATCCTCCTGTCTTGGCCTCCCAAGTACTGGGATTACAGGCATGTGCCACCAGGCGTGGGTTGCATTCACTTTTGTAAACCTCGGTGACACAAGCCAGGTGTAGTGGTATATACCTGTAATCCAGTCCTTGGGAGGCTCAGACAGGAAAATAACAGAATCAAGGCTAGCCTGAGCAACGAGGCAAGGCCCTGTTTCAAGATAAAAATAGAGCCGGGCGTGGTGGCGCATGCTTGTCATCCCAGCATTCGGGAGGCTGAGACGGGAGGATCGTGGTTTGCGACAGCCTCAGCTACTTAGTGAGGCCCTCTGCAACTCAGTGAGACCCTGTTTCAAAAAATAAAGAATAAAAAATAGGGCTGGGGGTGTAGCTTGGAGGTCAAATGCCTCTGGGTCCCATCCCCAGACCCACCAAAAAAAAAGAGATAAAAATAAAATAGGGCTGGGAGTATAGCTCAGAGAGAGACCGCCCCTGGGTTCAACCCTCAGGACCAGACACAGGCACACACCAGAGACCTTCGGTGGTACAGGTCGGTCCCGTGACGCGACATCTCGCTGTAATCAGGAAGCTGAGTGAGCTTCGTGCAGCTCTGCTGGCCCGACAGCAGCTACTTTACAGTGAACATTTTGGGGGGAATGTACCAGGGATTAGAACCAGGGGCTTTCTAGCCCTGAGCTACACCTCCAGCCCACGTTTCCACATTCTGATGTCTTGCTGAAGTGGAATTGCCGTTTGCGGCCTGAGCGACTCGAGCGCCGGCAGGCCGCTGCAGGTGGGGAAGGCCCGGATGCGCTTGCGTGTGTGGGTGACCCGATGCTCTTCCTCCACGCTCCCTCCAAGCAGCTGGAACCTTTGCTCTCACATCGGCTCCCCCTTCACCCGGCACGGAAGTGTCCTTGGCTAAGGTGACTCTGCGGCTTGTCCCTAAGCCGTGGCAGCGAAGCAGCCCTTGGCGGCAGCAGTGGCTACGTAGACAGAAGCATGGGCATGGACCCCACAAATGCAGAGCAGTGCTGGATTATAAAGGGGTGCTCCAGGTCAACATAGGTATGCTGGTCTTTAAAAAACACAGAAGCCGGGCGTGGTGGCGCACGCTTGTCATCCCCGCGCTTGGGAGGCGGAGACAGGAGGATCGCACAGGTTCAAAGCCAGCTGTGCGCGCTGGCTTAACAGACCCTGTTTCCAAATAAATAATAATAGTAATAATAATAATAATTTAAAAAACGGTCTGGGAGTGTAGCCCGGAGGTAGAAGGGCTTCCAGGAACCCCAGTACCACCAAAAAAAAAAAAACAAAAAACCACACAGAAGCTTGGCGTGGTGGCGCACTCTTGTCATCCCTGTGCTTGGGAGGCGGAGACAGGAGGATCGCACAGGTTCGAAGCCAGACATGCTGGCTTAAGAGACCCTGTTTCCAAATTAAAAAAATATATAAAATAGGTCTGGGAGTGTAGCCCGGAGGTAGAAGGACTTCCAGGAACCCCAGTACCACCAAAAAAAAAAAAAAAAAAAAAAAAAAAAAAAAAAAAACCACAAAAATGAAAACAAAAAGCTATGATTCGGCCGGGCGTGGTGGTGCACACTTGTAATACCTGCATTTGGGAGGCGGAGACCAGAGGATCACATTTCGTGGACAGCCTCAGCTACTTAGTGAGGCCCTCCACAACTCAGTGAGATCCTGTTTCAAAAATAAAAAGACTAAAAAAATAGGGCTGGGGGTGTAGCTCAGAGGTAGAATGGCCCTGGGTTCCATCCCCAGTACAGAAAAAAAAAAAAAGCTTGGCATTCACAGAGATAGCTCTCAGCGCTCCCTCCCCCCACAGAATATATCTTGAGCCCGAGTAGAGCAGTTTGGGTGTCTGGCCTTCAAGAGGGGCAGCAGAATGTACTCGAAAGAAGAGGGCTTGCAGTCAGCTGGACCTGGGCCGTCGGTGTCGGTGTGCCGATGCCTGCCTTGTCTTGGTGGACACAACCTTCTCAGGCTGTAACTTTCCTATCTCTAATACGTCAGCATGAGCCTCAAACAGTGGGTTCAAATTAGCATGCTGGCTAGGCAGACTTGGGCAGATAACTCAGCATCTCTGAGTCCCAAAAAGAACGGGACAAAAGATGATTGTTACAGCAGATGGCTGAGGGCTAACCCACCTACCGGCTCTGAAGCAGCCGCCTTAGTGGGTTTTTTTGGGAGGTGGGGTACTGGCGGTGGAACCCAGGGGCTTTTCTACCTCCGGGCTATACTCCCAGACCTATTTTATACTTTATTTGGAAACAGGGTCTCACAAAGTTGCTGAGAGCCCCCTCACTCAGTAGCTGAGGCTGGCTTCAAACCTGTGTGATCCTCCTGTCTCAGCCTCCCAAGCACGGGATCCATGCTCCATTACACCTTTGACTTTGGCCTTCCCAGATCTCAGGAACTGGGGGTGAAAGGGGCGCTTAGGTGAGGGGTATTGCTTAGAAGTCCCGGAAGCAGGTGCCGCCGTCCTGCCTACCTGCTTGAGCAGCCCTGTGACCGCCTTTTCCCATCTTGGCAGATGATCAAAAGATGGCTCTTGAGGCGCGTGCCTGTTACTCCAGTACTTGGGAGGCAGAGACAGGAGAATCACAGTTTTGAGGCTAGCCTCGGCAACTCAGCGAGACCCTGTTTCAAACTAAAAAGGGCTGGGGGTATAGCTCAGAGATAGAACACCCCTGTGTTCAATCCCCAGTGCCAAAGGAAAAAAAATACAGGCTGGCTCTCTTTCCCAAGATTTTTTCCTCTGGTAGGAATAAGCCAGAGCATATCTGGATTGGGAGACAGCGGCACAGTGCAGGCGTGGGGAGTGAGGCGCCATAGTGAGACAGGGATTAAGAGAAAGTTCACAGACTGAATAGTGAGCCCCCACCCCGAGGCCTTTCTCTCCAACCCGGCTTCAGCCCAGCAGCCCACGTGAGGTCCCTTCTCCAGGCTGTGTGACCAGCCCAGGAAAAAAGACACCTGGGGACGGCTTTGCTTCCACAAGTGAAAGCCAGGGCACTCTGTTCCGAGAAAGTGGAAAGGTGTCTCCCACGCGAGGCGCTTCCCCCGGGCCTCTTGGCGTTTTACTTAGGAGTACGTGGGCAGCCGAGAAGATGGCCCTGGTGAGAAAGGCTGGACCAGCGAGAGCCGGCTGCCTCCGGCGGGGACAGTCCCCGCGAGAGGACTGTCGCCACAGAGAAAGGCGGGTCGCAGATCTGAGGGAGGAGAGGGGCCGAGGCTCGGGCGGCTGCTTGGTGGCTGCGCATGGCCGGGGTGGCCGGGGCGGGCAGGTCAGGATGAACTGCTGAGCGGGAGGCAGGGGAGGGCAGCACGTCCTGCGGGAGCAGAGCCGGTGGGTGAGGCGGACAGCGGGTGGGTGCAGGCCCGTAGGCTTGGCCAGCGGGCAGGAGGGCCAGGCTCAGGGCGCACAGGGCCTCTCCAGCCCTTGCCCCGCCGCCCGGCCGCCTGCCCTCTGGGGGACACAGGCCGCAGCACCGGCTTCCCGGCAGATCCTTTACTCCTTTGCTCTTGGCTGAGAGCGTTGAGCAAAGAGGTAACATCAAAGTACTGAATACAGCCTTTCCTGTTCTCATAAAGAATTTACATATTATATCCTCTGTTTTTTCTTTCTTTTTTTTTTTTTTTACGGGTCCGGGGATGGAACCCAGGGGCATTTGACCTCCAAGCTCCATCCCCTGCATATTTTTTAATTCTTTCTTTTGACACAGGAGGCTCTTGTGGTTTCTCAGTTTGCCGTGGCCAGCGCTGCCGGGCGGGCGCGCTGTGTCTGAGCAAGCTCCCGCGGGCAGTCCTCAGCAGGGGAACCGCCGGAGCGGAGGGCACGCGCATATTTTCTTTCGTGAGCTGCTGCTCAGTTCAGAGTGCTCTATCATTCTCACCAGCTTCCAAAATCCAGTCCTGTGGACGGGCCGCTTCCGTTCACCTGTAAATCTGTTGATGTAACCGGCCGTGGCTCTGCCAGGTAGCGGGCCCGCGCCAGCACTGGTGCGGGGCGCCGGGCGCGGGGCGGCCTTCCCTCTGCTCTCCCGGCTCGGGCTGCGGTCAGCGCGGAGGCTTTGTCGGTGCCGCCTTGGGCTCTCGGCAGCAGGGCGCTCGTGCAGCGGTGGGCCGCGTGACGCGCGTTTTTGATGACTGCTAGAGTCCAGAGAGAAGTCGCGGCTCGTGTCCCACTCACTGCGCCTGCGGTCCCCACACCGCCGCCGCCACCAGCCAGCTTCACCGTGGCTGACCAAGAGGTCAGAGGTGACGCGCTCGTCTTGGTCTTTTGATTAGCTGTGACAAGCGTCTTTCCATCTGCAGTCCTAGGGCATCTCTCCTTTTCCCTGGAAAGCGCCGTGTTTCTGTCAGGTCCTCCTTTCCCAGCTCTTGTGCAGGAAGGAAGTCCTGTCCTTGTCGGGCGCACTGAGAACCTTCCTTTTCTCCCGTCTTTCATGGTGGTTTGATGGTGGGCTCGTTTCTTTCAGGACGACATCATCTCAGGCAGTTGGAGCTGTTCAGCGTTTCCTTTAAGATTGCTGAGTCTGGCGTGGTGGTACACACTCGGAAACCCAGTACTTGGGAGGCTGAGACAGGAGGACTGCAGGTTTGAGGATAGCCTCAGCAAATGGCGAGACTTTTATCAATGTAGCAAGACTCTGTTTCAAAGTAAATATAAAATAGGGCTGGTGATGTAGCTCAGAGGTAGAATTCTCCTGGATTCAATTCCCAGGGCCATGAAAGAAAAGAAAAAATGTACTTCTGAGTGTGAATCCTGCCTAGAAAGGCCTTACCACTCTAAAATGATGAATATTAGTTCCCTTTCCCCATGATTGATGGCTCCAGTTCTTTCTTTTAATTCTGGATGCTTCCTGGCGGGCGCTGGTGAAGGGTGAAGGCGCACAGCGCCTGCCCGTCGCCCCCTCCTCCCGCCCCGCACAGGGACGGGCGCCTCATCACACACTGAGCTCCCGGGGTGTTCTGGTCCACCTCCGGCCCTTCTGCTCTCCACCCTACGGCTTCGTCCTGACACCCCCAGACCCGTCCGCGCCGGGGCCCCCGCAGGCCCTGAGGTCAGCTCACCTCTGATTGCGGAACGCTGGCCTCGTGCCCACTCATTTGCTCTCAAGCCTATGGGCACGTCTCGTCGGCCAGGCCCACCTTCACTGAGGGAGGGTTAGTACTAACACGGTTGGCACCCCAACACTTGGGAGTCTGAGATGGGGTATCGCAGTGCACAGCCGGCCTCAGCCACTCAGCGAGGCCCAAAGTACAAACGCTCACGTCTGGTCCCTTTGCCTTAAGCTCTCTGGTGCAGTTCATCCTGGGCATGTTGTCAGGTTCGTCTTTCTCTGCTCAGAATTCCCCTATCTCCCTATCCTTCCCCAGATCCTTAGCCCCCAACTCGGGGCCCTCCATGGCACTGCCCACCACCGCCCAGACCCCCACAATGCCCAGAGTGGGCTTGCTGCCCCAAGTGCCCAGGGCAGGGAGAGGCCTCCAGGGAAGGCTGCCTGCCTGCCTGCTTTCCTTTCTTTTTTCAGTACTGGGGATGGAACCCAGGGGCATTCGACCTCTGAGCTACATCCCCAGCCCTATTTTTTATTCTTTATTTTGAAACCGGGTCTCACTGAGTTGCAGAGGGCCTCACTAAGTAGCTGAGGCTGGCTGTGAACCACAATCCTCCGGTCTCAGCCTCCCAAATGGGATCACAAGCGTGTGCCACCACGCCCGGCTTTCTTCCTTTCTTTCTTTTTTTTTTTTTTCAGTCCTGGGGATGGAGTCCAGGGGCATCTTACCTCCGAGCTACACCCCCAGCCCTATTTTTTATTCTTTATTTTGAAACAGGGTCTCACTGAGTTACGGAGGGCCTTACTAAGTAGCTGAGGCTGTCCTCGAACTGCGATCCTCCTGACACAGCCTCCCAAGTGCTGGGATGACAAGCGTGCGCCACCACGCCTGGCTGAAAAACTCCATTTCTGAGCTACAGCAGAAGGTCCCTGCACCCGGGAGCCTGCCTGGACCTCCCCGCTCAGTAGCCTGCCCTGCGTCTCCCCCACGGTTGAATGAATAATTAAAACTCCCCGTTTTTGTTGCTACTGCTGTCGTTACTACTTTTTGGTACTAGGGATGGAACCCGGGGGCATTTTACCTTTGAGGTACACTCCTACCCTTATTTTATTTTTTATTTTGAAACATGGTCTTTCTCAATTGCTGAGACTGGCCTCAGACCCAGGATCCTCCTGTCTCAACCTCACGGATACTGGTATTTATAGGCACGCATCGCTGCACCCCACTTGCTTATGCTATTTTTAAAGAATGAGTTGCCAGGTTTATTGACACAAACCTGTAATTCTAGCTGCCGGGGAGGCTAATGCAGGACAGTCACAGGTTGAAGGCCTGCCGCAATCATTTAGCAAGACCTGTCTCAAAATAAAAAATGAAAAGGCCTGGGGATATAGTTCAGAAGTACAGCGCCCCAGGGCTGAACTCTAAATCAAAAGGGGAGAGAGAGAGAGAGAGAGAGAGAGAGAGAGAGAGAAAGAAAATAAAAGGGGAAAGGAAAAATCCTATGCTTACAAGAAGTATTATAAATACCAACTTGAGGTCTAGAGTATATAAAAGCTCCAATCCCTAGTTCCACACACACAAAAGCTACATTATCAAAGGACACGCTAATAAAGGAGGAATGAAGTGAGGTCTGCAGACCAGGGAAAGCTATAATGTTTTTCCTTCAAACTCACCAGATCTAATCTGAGTCCGGAACGAAGTGTCCCAGCCTAGGAATTCTGAATTGCAGTCGTAACTCGCTCCTGGCCGCCCAGTCGGTCACTCTGGGGATACGGGCACTCCCACAACAGGTTTCAATTAGGTGCTTTACTCTGAGTGCCCTGGGTTGCCAGGGGTGCCGGGCGCCCCTCACCTGGCTCGCTGTGAGGCAGCCCTGGCCTGCAGGTCAGCAAGACCTCAGCGCCCGCTGGGCTTTGATGGGATCGGGCTGTGTTGACCTGCCTCTTCCCACGCAAGGTCTGCTCTGATCCTCCAGCCCTCCCGGCCAGCTGAGGCCTGCATGGGTGTGCAGCTGCAGCCCTGGTGCCGGCCAGTGTGCGGGCTCCGCAGACCACAGTCCCCACCCCAGCAGGGGCCCCCACCCGGAGGGGTGGGCAGGTGCTTGTGGGTGGTACCCGTGGCCCTGCTCCCTTTGACCTCGCCAGGCTGGGTTATGGGGAGGGGGCTCTGGAAGTTGTAAACAACTGGTGTGCAGATGTGGGCTTTTAGATGTAGGTGGGCTAGATGTAGGTGGGTGAGGGGCCTGGGGCCCCAGGGAAGGCGTGGCAGTGGGTCTGCAGGCAGGCGGCTCTGGGAGGTGGAGCCCGCAGGACCCACCCCTGGGAGCTCACCCAGTGGGGTGGGTGTGGGCTCCCCAGAGTCCAGAGACAGTGCTCAGCCTGCTGGAAGGACAGGTGGGGGAGGTGCACTTGGCACCCTAAGAGCAGCGGGTAGCCAGGTCCGGGGCACATAGCTGCAATCTTAGTACTTGGGAGGCTGAGGAAGGAGGATCACAGGTTCAAGGCCAGCCTCAGCAGCCATGAGCCGGGAGTACATGAGCACGTCGCGGGGTGTTTCCTAGAGCAGCATTTTTTTTTAACTTGTTGTAGCAGCACAACCTCTTGTCACCCCTCCCGCAGAAGAATGCTGAGCGCGCACCTCGTAGCCAGGGCCGTGTGGATGCCGGCAGAGCTAGAGCAGGGAGCAGCAGCTCCCGCAGGCCAGGGCGGCGTGGTCCACGCCCGCGTGGAGGTGCGGGGCGGCCTTCAGAGAGGGTGTCCTTGTTGTTTTCATGGCTTTTGTGATGGGCTCTCACTGCGTTGCCCAGGCCGACTCCCAACTGGGAATCCTCCTGCCTCCGCCCCCTGAGTCGCGGGGACTCCAGGGCGGCGCCACTGTGCACTGCTCAGCGCATTTCGGGCACATCTGTCAAATTATATAACTTGTCCGAGAGTTCCCACTGGTCGGAAATTATTTTGCCAAAATTCTTGCACAAGTACATAAAGATGCAGCTTCAGAATGTCTGTTGTTTCCTGATGAGTGGCAGGCATCCCAGGCCGTGTAACCCTGCGCGCTGCGGTCGGAAAGGCAGCCACCGGCGTCAGGTGGAGAAAGCGAGGGGGAGCCGCGCGTCCACACTGCCGGCGCCAGCAGACAGCGCGAGCGCGCACGTGCGGCCGTCTATTGACAGAGCGTCTGCAGCGGGCGAGGGTCACGTGTTGACACACGGCATCTCCGGGGCCGGGATTAAAGGGACTTCCCTTTGTTAAGCCCTCGTGCCTCTCATTTTTAATTTTTGTTTCCCCCTCGAGCACCTATTACTATTTAAAAGAAAAGGAAAAACTGTTTTGGGCCAGTGAAGCCAGTGCTAGCAGGAGAGGAGAGGCAGCGCTGGGGTGCTAGTGCGGGGAGCGCCGCTGCGGCAGGGAGGACCCTCGCTGACGGGTGAAGCTTGGAGGCGGAGGACTCCGGAGCCGGGCCAGATGCCACCCAGAGGGTGAAGAGGCACCGCCCGGGCCTGCTTCTCGCCCGTAGACACACTGCCCGGGCATTCCCGGCTCGTATCTGCGCTAACATGGCCATGCTTAGAAATATAAAAAGAGCCGAGCATGGAGGCACAGGCTTGTAATCCCCGCGCTTGGGAGGCAGAGACAGGAGGATCACGCTTGTTCGGAGCCAGCCTCGCAGGCTTAAGAGATCCTGTTTCCAAATAAAAAATATAAAATGGGTCTGGGAGTGTAGCCCGGTGGGGTAGAAGGATTCCATCCCCAGTAACACCAAAAAAAACAAAAAAATTAAAAAAAGAGAGCCAAGAAAGTCAGGGTGCGTGGTTCTGGAGTGCACCCACCCGCCTGCTCTTTGCTTGCCGTGAGTCTGGGGGCAGCGATGTCCTGTGGCCCGCTGGAGGATGCCCGGGCATCACCCACAGAGGCACGGCCGGTGGGGCCAGAGTGCCCCGACTCTGCCCTCGTTTGAACGACTCCCATCCTTCTTGACCCAGTCTCCTTTTTCTTTCCTTCTAAAGTTGGCCGATGAGTAACGGTGAACACAAAGGCGGCCGCTTGGAGCGCCCCGCTCATTCCCTGGTGTGCGGGCCCGCGCTGTTCTTTGGGCAGGGTACTTCACAGTCATCCTGGCAGCAGGTTCCCCGCGGCTGAGCCAGTTCCTGAATAGCGTGTTTTCCTCGCCCCAGGGCTTCTGTGCTATTTACCGCCTCCAACTAGGGCAGGCGCGGCTGGCGCAGTCCCCTCGGGCAGGTTTTCATATGGCTCCTTATTTCTCTTCTTCTTCTTCTATTTTTATTTTTGTATTTTTGTATTTTTTTGGTGGTGCTGAGGATTGAGCCCAGGGGCATTTCTACCTCGGACCTATACCCCCCAGCCCTGTTTTATCTTTTGTTTTGGAACAGGGTCTCCCTAGGTTGCTGAGAGTCACTGTGACGCCGAGGCTGTCCTCAGACATAAACATGTCTTCCCGTCTCAGCGTTCCAAGTGCTCGGATTACAGGTATATGCCGCCATGATCGGCCATTGCTCCATTGGGGGGGGTGGTCTGGGGATGGAACCCAGGGGCATTCGACCTCCGAGCTACACCCCCTGCCCTATTTTTTATTCTTTATTTTGAAACCGGGTCTCACTGAGTTGCAGAGGGCCTCACTAAGGAGCTGAGGCTGTCCGCGAACCGCGATCCTCCAGTCTCAGCCTCCCGAATGCTGGGATTACAAGCGTGCGCCACCACGCCTGGCTCTGTCTGCTCCTTATTTCTTATCTGAAGACCATATCCTTGCCTAAAAAGTCACTGGCCAGCCGGGCGTGGAGGCGCACGCTTGTAATCCCCGCGCTTGGGAGGCTGAGACAGGAGGATCGCGCAGGTTCAAAGCCAGCCTCAGCTACTTAGTGAGGCTCTCAGCAACTTAGTGAGACCCCGTTTCCAAATAAAATATAAAATAGGTCTGGGAGTATAGCCCGGAGATAGGAAGCCTCTGGGTTCCACCCCCAGTACCGCAAAAAAAAAAAAAAAAAAAAAAAAGTCACTGGCCAAAGAATGGGCACCCCTGCCAGGCCTGGTGGTGCACACCTGTTATCCCAGTACCTGGGAAGCTGCGAGAGGAGGATTGCCAGTTCAGGCCAGTGGCAGCGATTTAACGAGGCCCGCTGCAGCTTAGTGAGACCCTGTTTTTAAGTAAAATAGGGCAGGGAGTGTAGCCCAGAGTTAGAACGACCCTAGGTTCAATCCCCAGAGCTGAGGGAGAGAGGGGAGAACGGGAGGGGGAGGGCAGCCCTGGAGACCGGGTCTCAGGTGCAGCATCTTGGACGTGGCCCACTTTCTGCCATCAGAATTAAATATTCTTTCAGGCCAGGTTAGGTTAGCTGCAAGAATTAGATTACCGTAACTTCCTTCCGCATTTTAATTAATGTGTTTGTTTTTACTGTGTCATTCCACACTCCTGTGGTCTGGGTCTGCTTTTCTTAAAACTGTATTTGAAATTCAAAACCTCCTTGGGACTTAAGTCCCCAACAGCATGTCAGCACACGGCCGTCCGGCGTAGCGCTCCCGGCGTCCAGGTGCTTCCCGTCGAGATCCCTGGGCCTGAGCTGACACTTACAGAATAGAAGCCATCCCCTGGCTGGGCGTGTAGCTTGTGCAGAGCACTTGCGAAGCCCGTGCCAGCACCTGGATTCCATCCCAGGCACTGCAAAAACGACGCAGAAGACCTCCCTCTGCTTTGCTTTCTTCCACACCATTTGCGGTTCTCTGGAATTCTGTTGCCCAGCTCCGGCTCCCGAGTTCAGGGCATTCATTGCATCTCAGGCGTTCCAGTTACCCAGCGACAGCAAGAGCTGCTCGGCCTTTCATTCTCTGGAAGAAACGACTACTTCTCTGCATTCTGCCTGAGTGTAGACGTATTGATAACTAATGCAGGTCTTCAGGGCCGCCCGACCCACAAGGCGTGAGGTGTAGCTGTCAGAACGCCAGGAAACATCGCTCTTCTGTCTGCGTAAGCAGAGAAGTAGTGAATAATCAGCCTGAATTAGCACCATCTGGGTTGAAGTTTCCTACCAGGGACGAATGTTTATTAAAAAACACATGATCATTGAGCCTTCTCTCTCATGCCTCAGTGGCTCCCTTTGAGGACAGCTCACCGAAGCGGCCTTTTGTTTTAGTGTCAAATGTTTGTTTTCCAAAGCTCATCCACCAACCTCTAAAAAAATGTACAGGAGCCGCATTCAGGCCATTTCTTTGATAGTAGGTGTGTGTGGGGGGGTCGTTCTTGTTGGTTTTGAATTTAGTAATGATGGGGCTTGCCGGTCCCGCGCGGCTCGTGAGGTGAAGCGGGGATCTGTCTTCCGAGTGAACCTGACCCCACGGCCCCGCCAGGGAGGAGGAAGCCCGTATCCGCTGGTGGCTTGTAACCCGCTTAAAATTTATGAGCAGTTCTATGGAGATGAGTCCTTACGTTAACAGGTTCAAGCCAGCATCAGAATCTCGTCTAAAATTAGCTCTGGCTGGCTGGCACAGTCTCCTGATTGGCTGGCAATGGCTCCGATTGCACAGAATGTAGTGTGTCTGCAAGTTGGCTCCGGCACTGGCTCGGCGATGCCGGGCCGTGGTCCTCCGTTCGTTCAGCACGCGCTTACGTACGTGTTGGCCCAGCGTTCGTTCTTTGGGCGGACGTTTCTTGGGAATCTGCAGCGTCCGTGCACCAGGATGGGGGATGCAGTGACCAGGCAGACCTGGTCCCCCTGGAGCCGAGGAGGGAGAGCAGGTGTGCTGGTGAGGGGCCTTTTCACGGCCAGAGTCCTGAGTCCTGACAGGGACGGGTGTCAGATACGGTGCACTAGGTGCGCGAGCTTGCACGGTGCCGAGCGGGGAAACCCGGCGTGGATGCAAGGCCTGAGCTAACGGCTGCCCTTGCCCCCACAGCATGGACAAGGACAGCCCCGACGTCCACCAGGACCTGAACGCCCTCAAAGCCAAGTTCCAGGAGATGCGGAAGCTCGTCAGCACCATGCCCGGCATCCACCTGAGCCCCGAGCAGCAGCAGCAGCAGCTGCGCCGCCTGCGGGAGCAGGTGCGGACCAAGAGCGGGCTCCTGCAGAAGTACAAGAGCCTCTGCATGTTCGAGATCCCCAAGGAGTAGGGGCGGCCGCCCCAGGGCCCCGGGACGGCCGGGCCACCCCGGGGCAGCAGGTCTGAAGAGCTGGGGAGGCGCCTCCCGCCCCACACCAGCGCCAGGGACACCTCGCCCCGTCGGCGGCGGTTTGTGAAGAAGCATTGGCATAGAGTTCACTGCACCAGTTAGGCCTGCGCGCACATGGCACAGGTTGGATGAGACTGAAGCAGCCTGGGAGAGCGGAGGTGGTTTCGAAAGGCCAGAGCGGGTGGCCACGCCCCTGAAACAGTTTGATCCTCTGTGTTTGAACAGCTAACGGGACCACGCATCCGTTGGGAAGTGGGCTCCGGGTCCTCCTCCTCCGCCGTCTGACTGGGCGCTGGTGTCTCTCCTGTCACCCCCACGCCCCCTCGGGCTGGAGCAGAGCTGAGCACTGCACACCCGCGGCTCCTCCAGGCACCGAGCGGCCCTCCCCACGCAGGCACAATCAGGTTTCCAGGCGAGCAGACGTGCCCTCCAGTGCCCACTGCCCTGGCGTGAAACATTATTTCCCCTCCGGCCTTCTGGGGGGGACTGTGTGTGGTGCCCTGTGAACATATGGGTTCAGGTTTGTTCGGGCAGCAGTGGGAATGGCCCCTGCAGGGCGCAACTGGCCAGCCCCACTGGTGTCTCCCAGCTGGGCGCTGCCTGTGCCCCCCCCCCTTCCCCCGTCCTGACCTCAGCCAGGCTGGGTGGGAAGCCAGGCTCCACCGGCCCCGGCCCGGCCGCCTCGCTGGCGCACTGCCTCCCGGGAGGCGTGTCTGCGGCGGACACCGGGGCCTGGGACTGTGTCGGGTCGGTGCTTTGGTAAGTGGGTGGTCACCTGTTCGACTGGTTTGGGGACTGTTATTTAACTGAATCAGTTATTTTCTTGAGATTTCACAGTAGCCGGCGGGCCGGTTTTAAGGCTCTGACCAAATACCACGAAACACAAAGCACGTCAAAATCAAGAGCTCCGCGCTCTTTCTGGGGGCTGACCCGGACCAGTGCTCCGCCGGGACTGATCCGAACCTTCTCTGTTTCCAGTGTTCAACCTGTGACATTTTTCAATGTATAATTAAAAGAAGGTCTGTTCCACTCGCAGGCCTCTGAGCGTGTCTGTTTACTTTTGTGGTGCTGGGATCCTGGAGTTTGGACGAAGGAGCGCAGTGGAATGTCTGTCGGATGAGCGAAAGGCGAGTGTCCACTCTGCCTAGACGGCAGATGTTCGGGCCTCTGGTCCTCCCTCTCTTCCAGCATAAAAACCAAATAACACAGCTGGGCGCGGTGGTGCGTGCCCATGGCCCCTGAGTATGTGGGAGGCTGGGACAAGAAGACTAGGTTTAAGGCCAGGCTCGACAACTTAGAGCAACCTCACAAGACTTTAAAATTTAAACCCGTCTGGGGTATAGTCAAGCCCCAGTATCACAAAAATGAAAAACCGTAACACTTCCTTTTGGCATTTGGAAGAACTGGGTCGCGGCAGGGAGCGGCCCTCCCAGGGCCACCTCAGAGCTGCGGGTCCTTGGCTCACCAGGTGGCAGGTACGCCCTGAGTGCTTTTCAGACATCACACTTAATCCCCGCAGAGGGCGTCTGGATCTCTCAGGTGAGGAAGCGGAGGCCTGGCAGGTGTCTGTAGCCTCGAGTTTGTAGTTAGGAGGGGCGGGGGGCGGGGGAAGCTGGGTCACGAGATGCCAACAGGTGGCCCTAATTGCTGGTAGGGCGATAGTGAAGGAGGTGGGGGGTACTGCCCCCCAGGGTGCCTCTGGAAGCTGCAGGGGGCCGGAGGCTCTGGGGGGCTTAACTGTCTCATCACAGCAACCCTGGGGGCAAGCAGCCCGCAGCAGCCTGGCTCACCGGGCTCCGCTCTTTATTGGTAACCGCTTGGCCAGTTTGCATTTCAAGTTTGACCTGTCCTGGGGAAGAAATAATAGGGACTAAGCAGGTGGCGACCAAGCTCGCGAGGACCCCGACGTCCTCCCCTCCCAGTCCTCCCTGCTCGAAGCCCTCCCCCGCTGTGTCCTCCCCGCTCGACATCCTCCCCCGCTGTGTCCTCGGTCTCCAGGAGCTCTGCCACCTGGGCTTTTAGGCGCTCCCTTGCCCTATTGTCAGCAGGGCAGGGCTGTGGTCCAATTCTGGGGAAGGTTTGGCCAGAGGGGCACAGCACCTCCCTCCCCTTTCCTTGCAGGCCCTTTCTAGAAGAAAAGAAAGCCCAATTGTCCATGTTAAATTATTTTATTTTATAATAAAAAACCAACACAACTTTAAAGAGACACACACAACAGTATAAACACCTGGATGAGAGTTTGTTCATGTCCGTGTCCACACCGGAACTACTATTAAAGTGCAAGTTGTTTCGTTTGTCCTTTGTGCAGAAATCACACGTGCACACATGTAAACAAGCCCCTTGGCTGTGGCCTGACCCCGCAGCAGATGGCAACGCGGGGTGGATCGCAGAAAAGATAATGCCCCTTGACCCTCCAACGGCGCCAGGCGGGACCGGCCCTGCCACCAAGTGGCCGGCCAGTCCCAGCCCCACACACTTTCTCAGAAGAAAAGACCTGCCCCTCTGCTGAGCCTCGGCCCCCCAACACCTTGGGGGTGGGGGACCCCAGCAGGGGGCGACCCGAGGCGGGGGGAGTCCCGGTCCTCCCCGTTCTCTTTCCTTCCAGCACAGATGACTGTCCCTTAGCGGAATGGCGCCTCCCCGGTGCGCCGCCCGGGGCTCCTGGGGAGGGAAGACACCAGTCCCCGTGCGCGCACGGGGCTGGCCGGGGCGGCGGATTTGACTCTTCAGCACAAAAAAAGGTCCCGCTCGGCTGGCGGGGGCTCCTAGCTGATGACGCAGCGCTCCTTGTCCTTGGCCTGGCCGCCGCCCGCCGCCTTCTCGCGGATGTACAGGAGGTCGCTGTGCACGCTCGGCCTGCGCGCGAAGGGCGCCACGAAGCCGAAGGCGTCGCCCTGGCCGCCGCCGCCGCCGCTGCCGGCCCGCAGCAGCCTCTTGTCCCGCAGCGCCTTCTTGTGCAGCACGTCGCAGTACTGCACCGACACCTTGCGGTGCAGGTCCGGGCTCATCTCGCTCGGCAGCTTGGCCATGGCGAAGAGCGCGCGGAACATCGGGTCCAGGCTCAGGTTCTTCTTGGCCGAGACCTCGAAGTAGGCGCAGCGCTGGGGGTCGTCGCCCACCAGCCGCGCGATCTCGCGCTGCTCCACCTCGCGGTAGAAGTCCCGGTCGCCCTTGTTGCCGCAGATGACCAGGGGCACGTCCACGTTCTCCTTGGTCTTGTTCTTGAGGCACGACTTGGTGTCCAGGATCTGCTGCTTGAGCCTCTGCACCTCCTCGAAGGAGTCGCGGTTGTCCAGGCTGAACACCAGGATGAAGACGTCTCCTGCGGGGGGCAGAGAGGGGAGGAGGTGAGGGCGGCGGCCGGGGGCGCGCTGACCTCGCCAGACCCCGCGCCCCGGACCGGTGGGTGGGGGGAGGGTCCCCAGCCCGCGCCCCCGGCCCCGCGCTCACCTGTGAGGATGGACAGGCGCCGCATGGCGGGGAACGGGTGGTTGCCCGACGTGTCGAGGATGTCCAGCTGGTAGACCTCGCCGCGGATGGAGTAGAACTTGCGGTGGAAGTCCTCGATGGTGGG
The DNA here is from genome assembly GCF_963383645.1 of Muscardinus avellanarius. Lineage (NCBI taxonomy): Eukaryota > Metazoa > Chordata > Mammalia > Rodentia > Gliridae > Muscardinus > Muscardinus avellanarius. The sequence continues at coordinate 6,262,926 of NC_137802.1, read as the reverse complement.
CGTGTAGGCGTCGTCGAAGCGGCCGGTGAGGAAGCGCGACACGATGGCCGTCTTGCCCACCTTGGACGAGCCGAGGATGACCATGCGGTAGCAGTTCTTGGCCGGGATGCTCAGCTCCGAGTCGCTCGGGCACATCTTCTTGATCATCGCGGCCAGTTTCATTGGGCAGAGGGGCCGCAGGGCGGACGCGGGGCCGGGAGAAGCGCGGGCGCGGCGGGCGGCGGGTCCGAGTCCGCGGGCTGCGGCGGGGGTCTCCGGCTCTCGCGCACCGGCAGCTCGCTCTGGGGCTCCGCGCCCGGCCGCCGCCCTTATATAGAGCGAGTGGGTGGCCCCGCCCCCAAGTGCGTCACGCCCCGCCCCGCCCCGCCCCGCGAGACCTCGGCTGCCCGCCGCAGCCCTCCAGCGCCCTGGGCGCACCGAGGCCGCGGGCCGGGCTGGGGCTGGGGCTGGGGCTGGGGCTGGGGCGCGCGGACCCTGCGCTTTCCCACCTCCCCGGGGCGCCGCGGCCGTCGGGGTTTCAGATCCTGGCTCTGCCTCTGACCCTCTGTGACTTGGGGCGGGGACCCCGCCACTACCCACCCGTACGCTCGCTTTCTTTGGGGCTCAGTTTCCCCGGGGAGGGGGGATGACCGCAGCCTTTCCGGGGTGCTTATGTGGGTAGCGACTCTCCTGCAGGGCTCGGATGCAAGTCCCCAGCGCCGGTGCCCGTCCGTCCGGAACATGTTCCCCGGAGGAGGTGGCCCCGCGGCGGTGGCTTTGGCCGGCGCTCTCCGCTCTCCAGCAGCCAGAGGGCAGCAGAGGCCCCGAGGATGGCCTGGGGAGACCGCGGGCTCTGGAGACACCCCCACTCCCGCGCTCCACCGGCTCCCTCCTCCCAGCCAGAGATGGCTCCGTGGCCAGGGGCTGCCCCCGGACCCCAGCTCGGGGCGCTCGGAGGCTCTTCTCTGGACAGACCTGGGCCAGCGGCCCGCCCACCCCACGTAGCATTTTGAGCCTTTGCCGTCCAGCACCCCTGCTTTGGAGTGGAAGGGGCTCATAGCCGAGGAACCACAGCACAGCCGGTTCCCTTCTCCCGGCCTCAGTTTCCCGTCTGGAAGACGGCGATTCTGGCTCCGCGGTTGCAGTGGGACGGTGCAAACCCTGTAGGAGCCGGGCGTGGTCACCACCATAACAAAGCGTAGCGAGTGACCCGCGAGGCCCGGGCAGCGGGGGAGGCTGCGGGGGGGTTTGATCAGTAACCCGATCCCGCTGCAGCCCAGCCACGCTTTTGTTTTTGTGGCACTGGGGACTGAACCCAGATGCCTTCTACCGCAAAGCTACCCAGGCTTTCCTTTTTATTTTGGGCTTCGAAACAGGGTTGAGTTGCTGAGGGCCTCGCTAAGTTTCCAAGGCTGGCCACCTCCCTCAGGTGCTGGGATTACAGGCTGGGCTCTATCGTCTTGCTATGGCCACAGGTGATTTGGAAAATGCCCAGGCAAAAGCCGGGCGCGGTGGCGCACGCTTGTCATCCCAGCGTTTGGGAGGCTGAGACAGGAGGATCACGGTTCGCGGCCAGCCTCAGCTGCTTAATGAGGCCCTTTGCAACCCAGGGATCCTGTTTCCAAATAAAGAATAAAAAAAGGAGGGCCCAGCCCAGATCCAGAACACAACCCCGGCCCCTTCTAGTTGAAAGTGACAGTTCCTGCTGCTGGCCGACCGTGGCAATTCCTGGGTCCCTGGGGCTGCCACCCACCTCGGATCCTGGGTCATGAAGACGCCTTCCCCGAGTAGGTGAGGACACTAAGCAGAGTCCCCCACGGCTCCCACTCCAGTGGCTCCCGACGCCCTCTTTCTACCCTCTTTTTTCTTCTCTTGTGTGCGTGCGTGTGTGTGTGTGTGTGCGTGTGTGTGTGTGTGTGTGTGTGTGTGTGTGGTACTAGGGGTGGAACCTAGAGGCTTTCTACCTCTGGGCTATACTCCCAGACCTATTTTATACTTTATTTGGAAACAGGGTCTAAGTTGCTGAGAGCCTCACTCAGTAGCTGAGGCTGGCTTCGAACCTCCCTTCTCAGCCTCCCAAACGCTGGGATTACAAGGGTGCACCACCACGCCCAGCTTCCTTCCCTTTGTAAAAACCATTTTGGAAAAAACAGAGGGAGAGGCGAGAGGCGGGGCCTCTGGAAGCCACACCCCAAGGTCAGGTGGGCTGGGGTCCCCTTTCCAAACTCCCAGGGGACTGAGGGGGGGACGGGAATTGGCCGGGAAAGGATCCAAGGACAGTGACCAGCCCTCCTTCCTCATCAGGACTGCTGGGGGCTGCACGACCAGCAGGACCCTCCCCTGGGGCCTGCCGCCAGCCCCCCTGGACACCCGGGCCTGCCCTGGGAGGGGCACAGCGCGCCCCAGTTCCCAGCTCCCCGCCGCCGCGTCTCGCCAGGCCCCTCTGTTGCCACAGGGCTGGCATTCACAACGGTACAGGTTGTTATGCAACAGATAATTGCAGTTTTCTGTGCTGGGGCAGGAGGCCGCCCTCTCTGGTTGTAGACAGAAGGGGAATGTTTGCATCTCACCAGATGTGTTGTGGGTGACCTGGATGGGGGGGGGCTGTTCCCCCAGGCAGGAAATGTTGGCCATGCGGATTAGCGCAGAGGCAAGGAGAATTTAGAAGGTTCTGGAAAGCTGGGTCTGAGGGGAGTGTCTGAGTCAGAGCCCGCAGGGAGATGCACGCATGCTCCCAGAGAGGGTGCTCAGCACCCGAGGGCTCCTCCTGCGCGGAGGGCGACGGATGTAGTTCAGATGTAGGGTGCTCCTGGGTTCAGTCCTCAGCACCAAAAAAAAAAAAAAGTCAAACATGAGTTACCATGTGACCCAGCAATTCCGCTCCTAGGTATATACTCAAAAGACATGAAAACAGGCGGGCGTGGTGGCGCAAGCTTATAATCCCCGTGCTTGGGAGGCAGAGACAGGAGGATCGCGTGGGTTTGAAGCCAGCCTCACTGGCATAAGAGACCCTGTTTCCAAATAAAAATATAAAAATGGGTCTGGGAGTGTAGCCCAGAGGTAGAAGGGCTTCCAGGAACCCCAGTACCACCCCCCCAAAAAAATGTACACAAATATCCACGGCAGCGTTACTTATAATAACCCAGGGTAGCCACACCCAAGTGTCCCTCTGCCAATGAGTGGTTAAATAGATGCGGGCCGGCTGTACTATGGAGTCTTGTTCGGCAATAAAAACGAAAAGATATCACTATGGTTTGAACCTGGGCTCCTCCTCCTTGGGAAATATTAACGAGTCAAAACAATCAATTATGGTGTTCGGAGGGGAGGCCTTCGGGAGATAACTGAAGTCAAAAGAGGCCACGGGGTGGGGCTGTGGTCCAAGGGAACTAGAGTTGTATAAAACCAGGGCCCGCTACTGGGGCCTCCGAGGGCAAGATCGGAGCCTGCCGAGGGCTTAGGCCAGTGCCGGGGCCAGCAGCCAGCATCGGAGCCTGCCATGAGGCAAGGCCAGTGCTGGGGCCTCCGAGGCCGGGATCGGAGCCAGCCGAGGGGTTAGGCCGGTGTGGGGACCACCAAGGCCAGAATCGGGGCCTCTCATGAGGCAAGGCCGCTGCTTGAGCCAGCGAGGTCTGGATCAGTCCACCCAATAGCCAGGCCACTACTGGGGCCGTCAAGAGTGGGATCGGTACTTGCGACGCGGCATGCACGGAGAAATATCACAGAATATAAAAACCAGATGCTTCCCCTAATCAGCAATAACTAGGAGGAAAGGGGCAACAGGAAGAGGTCGAGATATAGAAAAGGCCCTATAGTGAAGCAATTAAGGTGACCAATCAGAGGGTATGGAATAGGGGAGGATGGAGCCTCTTTAAAAGCAGGAGGTACATAAACAAATGTATCAAAGTTAATCACCAAACAAGCATGGGATCGAGGGAGGGGGAGGGAATGGGATGGGGGCTGGATGAGGGCTGATTGGATGATGTGTGCTTGCATATCCTCTCAAGTCTTGTGTTCCAATGTGATATATGATTACAATGCACCAATAAAAATAAATTTAAAAAAGTAAAAAATAAAATAAAACCAGGGCCCGATGGTCTACACCTATAATCCTCGTACTTGGGAGGCCGAGACAGGAGGATCACGGGTTTGAGGCCAGCTGCGACAATTTAGAGACCCTGTCTCGAAAGGAAAAATAAAAAGGGCCAGGGGTAAAGCTTGGAGGTAGAATGCCCCTGGGTTCAATCAATCCTCAGTAACCTCCTTCTCCCAAAAAAAAAAGACTCACTAGTCAAACAGCTCCCCAGACACCGCAGATGGCAGCGAGGTTAAACATGCGAGAGTGGCCGTCCCCAGGGCGGCCCTGGGGCTGTGCTCGCTGCGCGGAGTCTGGTGGTTTCATTGAAGAACTGAACGTTATTGTCTGAGCAGCTGGAAGAGGGGGTCGCAGGGTGGACCCTCAGGGGGTCTACGGCCCATGGGAGAGGCCGGGGCCGTGGCGGGCCAGGCCTGGGAAGAGGACAGAGGCCTGAAAGCCCAGGTTGGTGGGGTGGACGACGCGGGCCTGTGTGGTGTCCCCAAGCCTTCCGCACTTGGCAGGGTGGGCGGCGGGAGGTCAGCAGGGGGCGGTGGGGAGGGGCGCGCAGCCCCAGCCCCGTTGCCAGGGAACCCAGGTCTTTGCCTTCCTTGTCTGGGCACACAGCCTGGCGCCCGGCAAGCGGTGCCTAAAAATAAAGGCACACTTAGCGGAGCTGAGTCCGCGGGGAGGGAGCGGAGGAGGATGGTGGATCTGAGAGGCTGACACCAGGATCACAGGTTGAGGCAGGCCAGCCTCCGCAACTCAGTGAGACCCTGTTTCAAAAGAAAAAATAGCCGGGCGTGGTGGCGCACGCTTGTCATCCCAGCATTCGGGAGGCTGAGACAGGAGGATCCGGGTTCGCGGCCAGCCTCAGCTACTACTTAGTGAGGTTCTTTGCAACTCAGTGAGACCCTGTTTCAAACTAAAGAATAAAAAATAGGGCTGGGGGTGTCGCTTGAAGGTAGAATGCCCCTGGGTTCCATCCCTAATACAAAAAAAAAAAAAAAAATGCCCAGCTGAGCCCTGGACAATGGCTCAGGGCGTTAAAGGGCTTCTGGATACTGTCCCCGTAGCCCTGGAGCTTGGCCCAGAGCTGAAGAAGACCCCTGGGGACCCCATAAAGGTGCGCGGGGCTGGGCCCTCCCTTTAGAGCCCTGGACCCCACAGGGCCTTAGGGCCGCCCGGCTGGCCCGAGGCAGGGCCAAGGGTCCCTGGCACCCCTGGATCATCCCCAGACCCACTGGGGTTAGGGGATCTGACCTGCTCCAGCCATTGGGTAAGTCCTGGGGGTCAAGGTGGCCCAGCTGCCGGGGCCAGGACCTGGGTCAGGACAGGAGAGGGCGTGCTGGTGCCTGGTGTCAGCAGGGGAGGCCCCCAGCAGCGGCTCTGGGCCGCTGGTGCCTGCCTGGTGATGCCCACATCCCCCGGACCGGCAGCTTGTGAGACACAGGGGATACCAGTGTGTGTCTGACCACCGGGTGGCAACTCCCGAGAATTATGGTGTCATGTCCTGAATCAGACTGGGGAGGCCAGGACTCCCCCAGGAAAGAGGTGGCGGTAGGACGTCCTGGGAGTGCCAGGCAGGGGTGAGGGCGGGTGACAGACAGAACCACGCTGCCCGAGAGTGCCTGACAGACGCCTGGACAGCCGATCGCCTCAGTGTGGGAGGTTCCATGAGAGGAAGGGCCGCCCCCCCCCAGGAGCCCTCCAGAATGTCCCCCACCGCCTCCCGAGAGCCCCTGAGCGGAGTGGGACGAAGAGTCCGTCTGGAGGGTGCTGAGGTCAGGGTGTTTTTATTGGTGGGCGATGGCGGGCGTGGGGGGGCGGTGGCCATATCACAGGTGGCCAGGGCCTTTCAGAGCCGCGGTTCCAAGGCACTGGAGCGCCCGCACAGAGGCGGGGAGCTGGCTCCCGGGGCTGGTTAGACAGTGGCCGGAGCTGGGCAGCCAGGCTGGTCAGCTCCTCCTGTGGGACCTGGAGGCCTTCTGCTGGTAGATCTCCGCGGTGAACGGCCTGCGGGGCGGGGAGGCTCTGCTCAGCTGGACCCTGGTCCAGTCAACCCTGGGGCCAATGAGGCCCATCCCCTCAAGCCCCGAGCTGCCTGGAGCCTCCAGGGAGCAGGAGCGGCCAGGCGGGGCCGGGGCCGCCTGCCCACCTGCCCGGGAATGCCCACTGAACTTCCCGACCTGTGAGCCAAGAGCCAGTGCCTGCAGGCCCCAGAGAAAGGCTGAGGGTCACCCACCCCGCCATCACCCACCACCCCTACTCACTCCTCATACAGGACGGCCACCATGTAGACCAGGGCCACCAGCGCCGTCAGCAGCAGGCCTGTGGGGCTGGCGTGCCTGTGGGGACAGCGTGCAGTCAGGGGGCCCAGCCCCTCCTGCCACGGGGCGACCAACACCACCAGGCTGTGTGTGAGCGTGAGCGTGTGTGTGTGGGGTGTGTGTGTGTGTGTGTGTGTGTGTGTGAGTGTTACTGGGAACTGAACTCGGCATTGTATTTTTTTTCTTTTGCGGCACTAGGGATGGAACCCAGGGGCATTCTACCTCCGAGGTACACCCCAGCCCTATTTTTTTCCCTTCCTTCCTTCCTTCCTTCCTTCCTTCCTTCCTTCCTTCCTTCCTTTCTTTCCTTTTTGCAGATCTGGGGATGGAATCCAAGGGCATTCTACCTCCAAGCTACACTTCCAGCCCTACTTTTTATTCTTCTTTTTTTTTTTTTTTTAGATTTTTTTGTGTGTGTGTGGTACTGGGGTTCCTGGAAGCCCTTCTACCTCCGGGCTACACTCCCAGACCTATTTTATATTTTTATTTGGAAACAGTCTATTAAGCCAATGCGGCTGGCTTCGAACCTGCGCCATCCTCCTGTCTCCGCCTCCCAAGCACGGGGCAGGGGGGATTACAAGCGTGCGCCACCACGCTGGGCTTATTCTTCATTTTGAAACAGTCTCAATGAATTGCAAAGAGCCTCACTAAGTAGCTGAGGCTGGCTGCGAACCATGATCCTCCTGTCTCAGCCTCCCGAATGCTGGGATGACAAGGGTGCGCCACCTCGCCCGGCTGTCCTGCCTGGCTTTCTAGTGAGGTCCTTGTCCCTCAGGGTGCTGACTCAGGGGCCCTCCTCATCTGTGTCCCGCCTGGCTGGTGCCCCGGGGTGGCGCTGCTCACTGCCCCCCTCCTCTCGGCCGGGCTTGAAGGGCGCCTCACAGAAAATGCGGCCCTGCCCTCCAGGGACAATGTTCTCAGGAAAGAAGACTTTTCTAGAAAGCCAGTCCGGGCCTGTGAGCACAGAGGGGCAGGGTCTGTCACCCAGGGCACCGTCCTGGGAGCACTTGTTGTGAGCGACACTTTACAGCTATGTCCAGGCCCTGGCCACCGGGCACCTGTGCCCGCGGCGCGACCCAGAGGACAGAAGCCGGGCAGCGCCTCCGTGGCCGGCTACACGCTGGTGACCAGCCTCTAACCTTGCCGTGCGGGCGGCTCGTTAGTGACGGCAGCAAGAAGCTGGAGCGTGTCGCCTCGGGCTTCCAGAAATAGCCGCTGTCCAGCTGTCCCCCAGTCTATCTCTATAGTTACCTCTGAGCCCTTGGGCTCCCGCAGGGCCTGGGCTGCTGCGGGAGAGAGCAGGGATTGCCGGAGAGGCTCGCCTGAGCCGGGGGTAGTGGTCAGGGCCCCTGCTGCCTGTCCCTACCTGGCCACTACCGGCTCCCTGGCCAGGGGGGTGCTAGGACACATACGCACTGCGGGGCCCGGTGTCCATCCACGGCCTCACACTGGCCGGTCTGTCCGTCTGCCTGGCTCTGAGACGAGGCAGGGACAGCAAAGGGCTGGGCCAGTACCATTATTACTGTGGCCACAGAGAGGCCCAGCATCCTCCCTGACCACCTCATGGAGACACGACACCAAGTACACACATGCACACGCACACGCATGCCCATGGCAGACGTGAGATCTGCCCTCACTGCCCCACTATGGTCACGGTCATCTGGAAGGAGCAGGGTCTCTCAGCATGCGTTGGGCACCCCAAGGAGAAGGCGGCCAAGAGCCGGGCCCTGTGGCCATGCGTCCCTGGGTCTGGCGCGTCCCTGCTCGGGAGGGAGGCCGAGTTCCCAGGGAGCCATGGCGGCCCGGAACCAACGTGGCCAGGTGGCTTCTGTCAGGGGTTGGGGACAGATGGGCTTGGAGACCAGAGGAGCTCTGCTGGGTCAGCGTCTGGCGGCCAGCTAATGGCTCGTCTCTAATAAGACCAAGGGCTGTCCCCAACCCAGCGGCCGCGCCTCGACATTGCATGATGACATCTTGGTACCATTTGTCTCCGAGAGCCCGAGCCCAGCCACCCTGGCCGGGCATGACCTTCACACGCGGGCACTGGGAAGGTCACTACTAGTAACACACTCACGCAGTCTTTCTAGAGAGAAGGAGGGTCACCACCGCCGACCCCAGCACAGGGCTCGGGGCACAGGAGGGCCGGCCGCGGGGGCTCCCGGGACGAGGGAACCTCTCGAGCTGGGCTTGGAACCACTGACGAGAGCGGGGAATACTCTGGGCAGAAGGGCTGCATGTGTGTGTGCCATGCCCCCAGCCATTTCCTCCCTTCCTTCTTTCTTTTTTGGGGGGCACTAGGGATGGAACCCAGGTGCATTTTACCTCTGAGCCACACCCCCAGCCCTATTTTTTATTCTTTATTTTGAAACAGGGTCTCACTAAGGTGCGGAGGGCCTCACTAAGTAGCCGAGTGAGGCCGTGCCGAGGACGGCCATGCCGAGGGGCCGTACTCACATGAGCGCCCAGCCCAGGTAGTTGGCGGTGCTCCCCCAGTACATGGGGTTGTCCACGACGTTGAAGGGGAAGGTGGTCACTCGCGCCTCCTTGAGGATCCCGAAGTAATCGCCTGTGGACAAGACGGGGCAGGGTTGCGGTCTCTAGGCACTGTCCCCGCCACACCACACTGGCCTCCAGGGGGCTGCACGGGGGCAGGTTCAACCGCATCCGGGGTCAGAGGCCCCCAGCCTGCCGGCCCCCAGGGACGGGGAGCAGGCCGCCTCCTCTGCCAACACCACTCCTCGCTGCCCCCCAGACCCAGCATGCTAGCCTTCCGCTGGCCTCTGCCTCTGAGCCTTTGTATACGCTGTTCCCTGTCCTGGGATGCTGGCCCTGCGCCCGGCCCAGAGAGTTCCTCTTCTCCTTGGGCCTTTCTCCCTCTGTGCGTACCTCTGGAGCCCACTCCCGACTCCACCCGCACCAGTGGCCCCTCCCAGGCTCGCAGTCTCCCCCTGGCCCATAGCCCCCGCCCCTGTGGCCCCAGGGGGCTGACCCAGAGGCCAGAGGTCACCAGACAGCCTGCCTACCCGCCAACTGGCAACCAGGCCTCCCCTGCAGGGCTGCTCCCAGAGGAGGAAGTGACCGGGCGACCTGGGTACAAAGGTTCGAGCACAGGCCCCTGCGTGCAGAGCCCACAGAAGAGGCTGCCACGCCCTTCCGGGCTCCTCCTCCTCGTCGACACCCCGGCTTTCTTTGTCCCAGTCTGGGAGAGAAACCTTCTTCATCTCCCGCCAGCAGAAAGTAGGCCAAGAGGCTGGACAATGGGCAGCCGCTGCAGGAGGGGCCCTGGGCGCAGAGTGGACCTTTGTCGGGGATGGAGGACGCCGGGGGCGGAGGAACCCCCGGGGACCGCAGGGGGCTCTTTCTTCCCAGAAAGCAGCAGGCGGGGGCAGCGGGGCCTGGAGGCTAGCGGGGAACCCCACCTGGGCTGGCTCCTGCAGGAAGTGACCACCCCACCCCACATCCAAGCCTGCAGGCCACTCGGGTATTTCTAGGCCATGTCCGCTGCTGAGGGCCATTGAGACACAGCTGCCATTGCGCCTCCAGACAAGTCTCCCCATGCAGCCTGCCTGCTCACGGCCCCCCGCCCCACCCACCCCAAAGACCTCTGCCACCCCTCCTCCCCAAAACCCTCCGTGTCCACACCCTCTGGCCTTGCCGCCCCGGCCCCCCCGGCCCTCCCCCACTGGTGGACCCCGGCCCTCAGGAGAACCACGTCCTGCCCCAGGTTCCCCCTCCTCGCTGCCCAGAGCATGAAAGGACTAACAGTTCACTATGCCCCTTGCGTGGCCTTCAGGGCCTCTTCGTGGCCTTCATGCCCTCTGCGTGACCTCTGGCGGGGCCCAGGCCAGCCGGGGGCTCCACACACACACACACACACACACATACACACACCCCCGCCATGGAGGCTGAGGCCCAAGTCTCGCTGAGTCTTGGCCTCTGGCCAGGAACCAAAAGGGATAGAGGCCCCAGGCCTCTGGGCTCCCACCCTGCGCTGCCAACTCCGCTGTGCCTGACGCACCAGGAGGGGCTTCTTTTGCGGAAAGGGTGCAGCCACCTTCTCTGTCCCTGTCCCCAATGTCCCCCTTTGACCTGCGACTGCGTCCCACTCAGCTCCCAGGGAGCTGGAAGCCGCTTCCACCATGAGAGTGAGCCCCTGGCCCCAGAGCACCAGAGCCATAGGCAGAGGCTGACGGAGAAGGGACGCCGCCCCTCCACTGCACACCCGCCCAGCCCTGCACAGGCAAGCCAAGAAAACACCCGGCCAGGCCGCGTGCTAGGATAAGCCCAGCCCTGGCCTTGAAGGTGGAGGGTCTCCCCCTCGCTGTGACTTGGCACTTAACCACCTCACCTTTCCATGGAGATAGAGCCTGGGGGCTTCTGTTAGGGGGTCTGGAGACCACCTGGCGCCCTCAGGGCCAGGGCTGGGCGAGCGATGCCCCAGCCCCCGTCCTAAGGCTCACAGGCCAAGCCCGGAGCCCTCTCTTCCCTGAGGCCTGCTCAAGGCCACGCGGCCCTCGGGCTCTTACCTAGGAAGGTTCCGGTGAAGCCTAGGGCAAAGAAGCTGGAGAGCACGAACAGGAAGCCCACGGCCAGGAGCGCCAGGCCCAGGTGGTAGGTGGCGGTGTTGTCCAGGCCCGCTATCCTGGGCTGGCTCAGCATGGCCTGTGTGAAGCTGCGGGCGGGAGAGCCAGTGTGTCACCCGCGGTGGGGCGGGTGCCTCCTCCTGTCCCGCCCCCAGGGCCTCAGGACCAGTGCCCACTGAGGGGTCCGGGCCCCCTGGTGAGCACGTTCCGGTCCTCCCTGCCCCGAGGTGGGGGTGACAGGGACGGGGCCCAGGCCTCCCAGGGCGTTTGACTTTTCTACAGAAGCCAGACATCCTGACTTGCATGTAGAGCATCCCATGTTTTATTTATTTATTATTATTATTATTGCAGGTCTGGGGATGGAACCCAGGGGCATTCGACCTCGAGCTACACCCCCTGCCCTATTGTTTTATTCTTTATTTTGAAACCGGGTCTCACTGAGTTGCAGAGGGCCTCACTAAGTAGCTGAGGCTGTCCGCGAACCGTGATCCTCCCGTCTCAGCCTCCGGAATGCTGGGATGACAAGCGTGCGCCGCCACACCCGGCTCCTCCCATGGTTTAGAACTAGGCTGTTTGGGGAGGTCCGCGTGCAGGCAGGGCTCTACCCGAGGGCCACCAGTTGGCAAACCCCAGTCCTGTCCAGCAAGCAGCGTGTACCCTGGAGGAAGACCAGGGTGGGAAGGGAAAGGCACATACTTGGAGCAGCTGCGTGGCAGGCCCTGCACCACGTGCCCGGGGCCTGCTCTGCGCTGCTCGCGACTGGGCCCCCAGTCTCCAAGGCCTGGGGTGGGCTCCGCACTGCCCACTTGGCTCCCAGTGACCGGGCGCCGACCTGGCCACGTCTGGGCAGCTGGCTTGAATTCTAAGGCACCTCAAAGGCTCCTGTATGTCCACTCCTTGGTACCCGCATGGGGGTCCCTTGGGGACAAACCATTGGAGGCCTTGCTCATGGGCAGTGGAGGACTGTGATGGCACACCGGTGGGTCAGGAGGAGTGGGGTAGGTTCCCCAGTGAGCCTCTCCTAGACTGGAAGGCTGAAGCAGGTGGGGTGAGGTGTGAGCCTCGCTAGGAAGGCACGGGCACCAGCGAGTGGGCAGCGTGGGGCTCTAGAGGGGCATACACAAAGGAAAGGGTAGGGGGGACAAGTACTCGTGTGCCACACCCACACCTCTCGGTCTTCTCGTGGTTGTGCCGCACAGGAGACGCCTGGAGAGCTGTCGTTCACATAACTACTTACACTCACTGCAGCAGGTACCCAGCAGCAAGGGCAGCTCACCACCATCCACCCCCCATCCACCCACACATCCATCCACTCATCCATCCACCTATGTATCCAGACAGCCATCCACCCATCTATCCATCCATCCACCCATCTATCCATATACCTACCCATGTATCCACCCATCCATCCATCCATCCATCCATCCATCCATACCTCCATCCATCCACCCATCTATCCATCCATCCATACCTCCATCCATCTACCCATCTATCCATATACCTACCCATGCATCCCTCCATCTATCCATCCATCCATACCTCCATCAATCTACCCATCTATCCCTCTATCCACCCATCCATCCCTCCATCTATCCATCCCTCCATCTATCCATCCATCCACCCACCCATCCCTCCATCTACCCATCCATCCATCCACCCATCTATCCATATACCTACCCATCCATCCATTCATCCCTCATCCACCCATCCATCCATCCCTCCATTTATCCACACATCCATCCATCCATCCATCCCTCCATCCATCCACCCTTCATCCATCCATCCATCCACCCTTCTATCCATCCATCCATCCATCCATCCATCCATCCACCCACACACACACCCATCCATCTATCCATCCATCCATTCATCCACCCACCCATCTATCCACTCATCCACTTATCCACCCATCACCCACCCATCCACCATCCATCTGTCCATCCACACCTTTCCATCAATACATCTATTCATCCAACCACACCCCCCATTCGTCCATCCATGCGTCCACCCGCCAAGCCTTCCACGTGTGCACCTCTGCTCTCTGCCGGCCACCTCCGTATCCACCATCCACAGCACTCTCCACCCACACGCCCACCATGGAACGTCTGTTTGCCAGGATCCTTCTGCAGCATGTCCTGACTTCAGCCACTCACTTCTCCGCTGGCAAGTACAGACTGCTGCCCCTCTATCCTTGGGCTGCACCACACGCTGCCTCCCCGGGACTCCTTCCCCCGGCCAGACTTTCTGCTCTCGGGAAACAGGCCCCCTCCCTCCCTCCCTCGGCCTCTCCTAGGCACCCAGCGCATCCAGCCCGCCCAGCTCAGGCCGGCAGATGGGCCTGAGGGCGAGGCGGAGGAGAGGGGCAGCCTGTCAACGGCGGCACAGGGGTGTCAGATCACGCTGCCCACGCCCCCACGCCCCCACTCCCCCCTCCCCTGCCTTCCTGCTGCCCGGGCTCAGGGCCACCTGCAGGTCCAGGGGGAGCCAGGGGATTGGTGCCCATGGAAGCCTGCCATGGAGCCGGCAGCATTGCCACGGTGTGTCCAGCGAGGTGGCCCTGGCCCTGACCCCCTTCTGCTCCGGTGGCCAGCCTGGGTAGCTCCCCACTGCCCTGACCCCTGAGAACTCAGGCAGGCACCCCAGGCCACCAGCCTGGAGTCCTCGGGGCTCAGCAGCAGCAGCTGTAAAGGCTGCTGAGCCCTGGATGAAGATGGTCGTGAGCCCCCGGCCCTCAGGACGGCTGCCTCCTGTACAAAGCTGCTGCCCAGCAACTACGCACGCGGGCAGCAGGAAGGACAGGGGTAAACCGAGGCTGGGGTGGGGGCAGCTGCCGTGAGGGAGGGCCGCTTCAGCTGAGCTACGAGGAAAGAATTTACTTGGGAGGCTGGGGCAGGAGGATCGCGGTTCGCGGCCAGCCTCAGCTACTTAGGGAGGCCCTCCGCAGCTCAGCGAGACCCTGTTTCCAAATAAAAGAATAACCGGGCATGGTGGCGCACACTTGAAATCCCAGCATTTGGGAGGCTGAGACAGGAGGATCACGGCTATTCATTCATTCATTCATTCATTTATTTACTTTGCAGTATTGGGAATGGAACCCAGGAGGCTGAGACAGGAGGATCAGGCAGGTTGGAAGCCAGCCTCAGTTACTTAGTGAGGCCCTTTTGCAACTCAGTGAGACCCTGTTTCAAAATAAAAAATAAAAAATGGGGCTAGGGGTGTAGCTCTGTGATAGAATGCCCCTGAATCCATTCCCAGTTCTGCTAAATAAATAAATAAATAAATAATCAGGCTGGGGGTTTTAGCTCAGCGATAGAATGCCCCTGGATCCATTCCCAGTTCCGCAAATTGGTGCAGGGAAGGAGGTGGGCAGGGAGAGCTTTCAGAAAGAAGAACCGCCCGGCTGGATGCTTGGAAACTCAGTGCAGTGCAGGATGGGAGCGAGGCTGGGCCTCAAGGAGCCAGAGGCCGGAGGGTCCCTCTGGGGGAGCCCCTGCGGTCACTGATGCCCCCTGCCCCGCTCCAGGGGCAAAGAGCAGGCTGGCGGCTGGCGAGCCTCAGTTTCCTGCTCCACACAGAGCCATCTCCCGAGTCCCTCTGCAGGATTTATCAGCCAGAAAACAGCAGAGGAGAGAGAACCTTCTGGGGCCAGCACGGCGGCGCCGGGGGCAGGGAGCACTTCCCAGGAAGGCGGCTTGGTAGACTGAGGACCGCGATTCCCAGCAGGGATGGCCAGGCAGGGAAACACTGAGCGGACAGGAGCCCCGTCCTGTCCCGGGTCTGGCCGGCAGCTCCTTGGCCAATACTTGGGGGAGGCCTGGACTCCCCAAAAAGTGCTCTGAAGGTCGTTTGCCCCAGGTATCGGTGAGAGCCGCAGCGAGGGCCCCCGGAGGTCTCATCTGGGCCTCGAGCGGTGACACAAACAAGCAGCCTTACCGGAATCGATGCCCAATTAGGCGCCCGGTGTTCCAGCTCCTCCAATAAGTCAGGAAAGCACAGTCCATTCCACAGGGAGAATTAGCGGAGGGACGGCAGCTCTGTGGCCGCGGCCGCCGCACAGCAGAATCAAGTATTAGGAGCAATTTCCTTTGGAAATGCTCGGCCCCGGGCTGGGGGTGGCTGCACACTTGCTCGAGGGCCTTGGGTTCTATTTTTAAAACCTGGATTGGGTTTTCGGTCATCGGTGTGACTCGAGGCTGCCTGGCCTCTGCTCTCCTGACATCCCGGAAACCTGGGGTGCAGGGAGGGAGGGAGGGGGCTCGCCCCAGGCCGTAGCACGCGGCCACACGGTCTTCACAGCCCCGAGACGGGCCTGGCCTGCCTGCCCACCTGCAGCCCACAAGAACACTGCCCTAGCTGGGTGTGGCGGCACACGCCTGTAAGCCCAGTACTTGGGAGGCTAAGGCAGGAGGGTCACAGGTTCAAGGACAGCCTCAGCAACTTGGTAAGACCTGTCTTAAAATAAAAAATAATCCCAGCATTTGGGAGGCTGAGACAGGAGGATCGCGATTTGCGACAGCCTCGGCTACTTAGCGAGGCCCTCTGCAACTCAGTGAGACCCCGTTTCCAAATAAAGAATAAAAAATAGGGCTGGGAGGTAGAATGCCCCTGGGTTCCATCTCCAGTACCACTAAATAAATAAATAAGTAAATAAATAAAAGCCGGGCGTGGTGGCGCATGCGTGCAATCCCAGCATTCGGGAGGCTCAGACAGGAGGATCGCGGTTTGCGGACAGCCTCAGCTACTTAAATGAGGCCCTCTGCAACTCAGTGAGACCCTGTTTCCAAATAAAGGATAAAAGATAGGGCTGGGGGTACAGCTCAGAGAGAGAATGTCCCTGGGTTCAATCCCCAGCACCACAATAAATAAATAAATAAATAAGGGCTGGGGGTATAGCTGTGAGTTAAAATACCCCGTGTTTAATCGTCTCTCTCTCTCTCTCTCTCTCTCTCTCTCTCTCTCACACACACACACACACACACACACACACACACACGAGAGAGAGAGAGAGAGAGAGAGAGAGAGAGAGAGACTTCCCTAAGTTGTTCGAGTGGGTTTCTGCGACGCCGTCCCTGTCCCCATTCAGCCCGGATATCACATTCTCCTTCTTCTCAAAAGTGAGGTGTCACCGGGCGTGGTGGCGCACGCTTGTCATCCCCGCGCTCGGGAGGCGGAGACAGGAGGATCGCGCTGGTTCGAAGCAGCCGCGCTGGCTTAAGAGACCCTGTTTCAAAAATATAAAATAGGTCTGGAGTGTAGCCCGGAGGTAGAAGGGCTTCCAGGAACCCCAGTACCACCAAAAAAAAAAAAAAAAAAAAATTAAAAAATTAAAAGTAGGACTAGGGCATAACTCAGAGGTAGAATGCCCCTGGGTTCCAAACTCAGTATTGACCAAAAAAAAAAAAAAAAAAGTTGGAGGAGACCGGGCGTGGCGGCCTGCACCTCTAATCCTAGTACTTGGGAGACTGAGGCAGGAGGATTGTAGGTTCAAAGACAGCTTCGGCAAGTAGTGAGACTCTCATCAACCTAGTGAGACCCTGTTAAAAAATAGAAATTTAAAAATAGGGCTGGATCAATAGAGGAATGGATTGCAAACTTATGGGAAATGCACACAATGGAATTCTACTCAGCTATAAAGAAGAACAAAATCATGCCATCGGCAAGAAGATGGAAAGACCTGGAGAGCATTATGTTAAGTGAGATCAGCCGAGCACAGAGAGAGAAGGGACATGTTTTCTCTAATATGCCCAAACGAGGGGGTATTGGGGATACCAGAGGGACTCCAGATGATGGAGGGGAAACCTCAGCAAAGTTTGAATGGAAAGATAGGAGAGGAGGAAGGCTGAACTTGATTTCTTTTAATTTTTTTATCGGTGTATTATATTTACATACATCATATTGGGGTAAAAAACTTGTGTGTACATACATGTACACACACTGAACTTGATTAACGAAGGTCCACATCCGAGTATGTGTAAAAGTATGAATATGGCATGGTTCCCCCCTGGACGATCATTGGTGGGAGGGGGGAAGGGAAAACGGGGACGGGGGGAGAGGGCACCAAGTATAGTTTAAATGTATACCATTTATGTTCAATAAAAATATGTATAAAAATAGGGCTGGGAGTGCAGCTTGGCGGTAGAATGCCCTTGGGTTAATCCCCTAATAACCCCCCACAAAAAAAGTTAAAAGGAGCTGGATGCCAGGCGTGGTGGCCCGCGCTTGTAATCCCAGCATTTGGGAGGCTGAAACAGGAGGGTTGAGGTTTGAGGCCAGCCTCAGCTACTACATACTGAGGCCTTTGCAACTCAGTGAGACCCTGTTTCAAAGTGAAAAATAAAAACTAGGGCTGGAGGTGTAGCTTGGAGGTAGAATGCCCCTGGGTTCCATCCCAAGTACTGCAAAAAATAAGAATAAAAAATAAAAAAAATAAAAATAAAAGGAGCTGGGTGCAGTGGCACACACCTGTAATCCCAGTACTTAGGAGGCTGAGACAGGAGGATCGCAGGCTGGAGGTCAGCCTCAGCTACTTAGCTGGGCCCTCAGCAACTTTGCAAGACTCTGTTTCAAAATTAAAAAAAAAAAAAAACCACAAATGCCCCCTGGGTTTAATTCCCAAACACACACACACACACACACACACACACACACACACACACACACTTGAAAAGGTAAAATTTATATTTATGTATTTTACAGCTAAAAAAAAAAATGTACCCATGCAAAAATGTAAAAGCCATTCTTCCCTCTGGAGCTATAAAAAAGGAGGTGTGTGCCAGCTTTGCCAGCCCCCAAACCAGTCCAACATCCGGCTGGTTCCGAAGCCATCTGCCTTTGCTGAGGATTAGGAAAGAGAGGCTCGAAGCCGGGCACGGTGGCGCACGGTGGCGCACGCCCGCAATCCCAGCGCTTGGGAGGCCGAGACAGAGAGATCGCAGGTTCGAGGCCAGCCTCAGAGACTTAGCAAGGAGACCCTGTTTCAAAGTAGAAAATACAAAGGGCTAGGGTGTAGCTCAGAGGTAGGACACCCCTGGGTTCAATGCCCAGTACCAAGTATCAAAATAGATTTCTGGGGAGTAGGCGCCGGCACCGTGCACGCTCCTGGGCTGTTCTCCTGAGACCGTCAGGCTGAAGCAGCCAGGAACAGGGCGTCCTGGCGACATCGGGCTGCAGCGGGAGGAGACCCTGCGGGGATGTAACCCGCATCCCGCTCCTCCAGGGCTCAGGACGCGGAGCCTTGGGGACTTAGACCAAGAAGCAGGACCGGGCGGAGTGGATGCTGGGGCCGTGGGCCTGTCGAGCTGCGTCTCTTCCCCACAGAAGAGGGAAAGCCCGACAGACAGACACCGACGCCAGAAGCCCTGGGCCTGAGCACCATGGAAAGAAAGGCCAGGGAAGAATAAGGTGATGGAGCAGCCGCCAGGCGATTATTTCTGCGTCGGGAGGTTTAAGAGAAGGCTGGCTCCAGCCCCCCGCTCCCCTCTGCCCTGTGACTGCCCACTCCGCACTCGGGCTCAAGACACGGCATCACCACCTCCTGGGGCCTTGGGGACACGCCGGGCAACCAGACTGACGCGACGGGTCCTTGGGCTGCGTGGTATGGGAGTCGGATAAGGACCGAGCGGGTGCTGCTGGTCTGGGGAGCCGAGGGGAGCTGTCTGCAGTCGGGACGGCTCTGGCGATGCCGGCTAAGCTGTGAGAGGCGGGTCCTGCATGGGTCAGGTGCTCAGAGTGACAGGCTTTTTTTTTTTTTTTTGGTACTGGGGATTGAACCCAGAGGTATTCTGTCTCCAAGCTCCATCCCCCAGCCCGATTTTATTTATTTATTTATTTATTTATTCATTCATTCATTTATTTATTTATTTATTTTGCAGTACTGGGGATGGAACCCAGGGACATTCTACCTCTGAGCTACACTCCCAGCCTAATTTCTCATTCTTTATTTTGAAACAGGGTCTCACTGAGTTTCCAAGGGCCTCCCTAAGTAGCCGAGGCTGGCCGTGAACTGCGATCCTCTCGTCTCAGCCTGGCGAACGCTGGGATTACAAGTGTGCGCCACCACGCCGGGCTCGATTTTATTTCTTTGGAAACAGGGTCTCTCGGTAAGTTTCCCAGGGACTCGTTACATCCTCGAGGCTGGCTGTGAGCCTGCGATCCTCCTGTCTCCGCCTCCCAGGTACTGGGATTTCAAGCGCCCGTGATCACACCCGGCTTGGAGTGAAGGTGTGGTCCCTGCAGCTGTGTGCAGGCCTGGACTGAAGCCAAGGGTCGGGGAAGGGCTGACTGTGGATCTGAGGCAGACAGACAGACAGACAGACAGGCGGCTGTTGGGAAACCGTTCCAGACGCCTCCGAGGTTCCTGGCTTAAGTGAGGCCCCCCTTCCTGCAAGGGGACTGGGCCAGAAGTCAGGGTTAAAGGGCCGCAGAGAGGTCCTGAGGCAGGGCCGGCTGGACGGCTGCCCAAGCCTGGTGCTGGGGCTACGAGGCCCGGGGAGCTCAGCCCAAGTGGCCAGCAGCCACAGTCCCTCCTACCCCACCCCAACCCGGGCTGCTGCGGACAGAGTGCGCGGGGACGGTGGCCTCCAGGTGGCAGGCTGGGGAGAGACCCGTGTCCCTCCACGCTAGACCACCTCCTCTGGGCCACGGGCATTGGCATGGGCACTGGAGCTGGGACCAGCTCATCCCTCTGGCCTAGGTGACCCCCACATACTGGCAGATCACTTTTGTGGTACTGGGGGTGGAACCCAGGGACATCCTACCTCCGAGCTACACCCCCAGCCTTTATTTATTTATTATTTATTTATTTATTTATGCGGTACTGTAGATGGAACCCAGGGGCATTCTACTTCTGCGCTACACCCCCATTTTTTTTTTTTTTTTGGGTCAAGTCTGGGGATGGAACCCAGAGGCATTTGACCTCCGACCTATGTCCCCTGCCCTTTTTTTTTTATTATTTATTTATATTTATGTATGTATTTATTTATTGGTGGTACTGGGGTTCCTGGAAACCCTTCAACCTCCGGGCTACACTCCCAGACCTATTTTCTATTTTTATTTGGAAACAGGGTCTCTTAAGCCAGCGAGGCTGGCTTCGAACCTGCGCGATCCTCCTGTCTCCGCCTCCCAAGCGTGGGGATTACAAGCGAGCGCCACCACGCCCGGCCCTATATTTTTATTCTCTATTTTGAAACAGGGTCTCACTGAGTTGCAGAGAACGGAGGCCGTCCTTGAACCGCGACCCTCCGGCCTCAGCCTCCCGAAGGCCGGGATGACAAGGCGTGCGTCCCCACGCCCAGCTCTTCAGACCACGGCTTCTTGGCAGGCCTCACTTTCTCGTCCCCATAACGGGATGCTCCCTGCCCGAGAACACAAAACTGGAGGAAGCCCTAGGCCTGGGGCCTGCCGCGGGGCGAGGCCTGGAGCTGGGGCCGCAAGCCAAGCTCCTGCCCCGTGGGGGGTCAGCATGCCGGAGCAGGTGCCACGGGAATCCTTACCCTGAGGACCAAGAACCTGGGTGCCCACCTGGCCTGGGGACAGTGGGCAGCCCCCGGCTGAAGGACCGCGAGGCACAGGCAGGAGCCAAGACCCCAGGGAGGCTGACCAGGCAGGACCCCTGCCCACCCGGGTGGCACTCGTGGCTAACAGGAGGCCCAGCCCCAGGGCCAGGAGCTGGAAGACAGGGTGTGCAGAGGGGCCCGCTGTGCTTAGACGCAGCGCGCTTGGGGGCCCCGACGGGTCCTCCACCTGCAGGGCCCTGCGTCCTCGGGGCGCCAGCAGCTGCGGGGGTTCAGGGGGCTTACCAGTGCGAGCGCAGGACGTTGAGGAGCAGGATGACGCAGCCCAGGGCGTAGCAGGCCAGGTACGGCGACCCGAAGGCCCTGCTCAGCTGTCTAGTCCTCTGCTCCCATCTCGCCACCTGCAGAGAGCACGAGAGGGAGGTGCGGTGCATGCTGGGAAATCCGTGCCAGGCACGGTGGGGTCGGGGACAGGCACACCTGTCTGCGTTCCAGGCTCCAGAGTCTCCCAGTCCAGGAGGGAGGATTCCCCAGGCAGATATAAAACTCATGAGCAGTCCCCCCGGGATTTCCACGCCCGCTGGGTCCCATCTGGATGGACCCAGGCTCCTAGGAGAACTGTCAGCTCACCAGTTGAGCTCCCAGAAGCACATGGCACATTCTGAAAAATGCAGAGCCCCAACCCCAAATGTAATTCTTTTTTTGGCGGTCCTTGGGATGGAACCCAGAGGCATTCGACCTCCCGATTGACACCCCCTGCCCTATTTTTTATTCTTTATTTTAAAACAGGGTCTTACTGAGTTGCAGAGGGCCTCACTAAGTAGCTGAGGCTGTCCATGAACCGCGATCCTCCTGTCTCAGCCTCCCCAATGCTAGGATTACAAGCGTGCGCCACCACGCCTGGCTCCCAAATCTAATTCTAAAAGAAGCCACAGACAAGAAGCGTTAGGGTGCCGAATGAGCCCTCAGAGGAACAGAAGCCTCTGCGAGCAGGGCCCACAGTGACTAAGAGTGGGGTGTGGTGTTGCATGCCTGTAATCCCAGTACTTGGGAGGCTGAGAAAGGAGGGTTGTGGGTTCAAGGCCAGCCTCAGCAAATTAGCAAGAACTTGTTTCAATTTTTTAAAAAAGCTAGCCAGGCATGGTGGTGCGCACGCTTGTAATCCCCGCGCTTGGGAGGCTGAGACAGGAGGATCGCATGGGTTCGAAGCCAGCCTCAGCTACTGAGTGAGGCTCTCATCAACTTAGTGAGACCCTGTTTCCAAATAAAATATAAAATAGGTCTGGACGTATACCCTGGAGGTAGAAGGCCCCTGGGTTCCATCCTCAGTACCAAAAAATAAATATAAGAAAGCTCGAGGTATAGCTCAGAAGTCCAGTGTCCCTGGGTTCAATTCCCAGTAGCGCCAAAAACAAAATTAATAAAAACCCTAAAAGGGGTGGACTAAAGAAAGGAGACCCTCACCCTCACCCCGTGCTCCCTAAAAGGCTCAGGCTTCCAGATGCGTCCACCTCAGCCACCAATCCTTGGTTTCTTCTAATTAATCACATCTAGAATTTCAAATTTTAGCCACCAGCGGTGGTGGGGGGGGGGTAGCAGGCAGGAGGCGCCCAGGGATGCCCAGGCCCAGCCGCCCGCTGCCCCACTGGGCTCTGCCTGGCCCGGCCTGGCCCGCCGCTCTGGAAGGATGCCGGAGCTTGAACCGGCGCAGAGCAGCCGGGGGTCCCGATCGTGTGCACAGGCCGCCTGGCTGGGCCCTGGATGCGAACCACCCATACTACATGTGGGTGCATTCACAGGGACCCCGCCGCTTGGACTTACAATTTTTCAGCTTAACGATGGCGCCAAAGTGATATGTACTTTCAGGTCTGGTTCTGGGGCTTTCCCGGGGCTAAGGACCTGAGGCCCGGGTCTCTGCCATGATGCCGGGTCCCAGCCCCAGTCACAGGAGAAACCACTGGGCCTCTGTCCTCGGCTGGACACAGGTATTTGGTAAATGGCAGGACTGCCCAGCGCTCGAGGATCACACTGGCTTTGTGCTGGAAAACTGTGTGGACCGTGGGTGAAGGTGAGCGCGTCTGGACGGGGGAGACCGCGTTGCACAGATTGGGTGTATTAAATGCACCGTGTTTGTTTATTTCTTATTAAACCTAGAGATTAAACCCAGGGCTGCTCTCCCCCAGCCCTTCCTAGTTTCCATTTGAAACAGGGTGTCTTAATTTGCTACACCCTCAGCCCTTTATAGTTTTCATTTTGTTTTCATTTTGAAACAGGGTGGGTCTTGCTAAATTGCCGAGGGCCTCGCTCAATTGCCCGGGCTGGCCTCGAACCTGCAATTTTCCCGTCTCAGCTTCCCGAGGGCTGGGATTACAGTGTGTGCCGCTGTGCCCAGCTGCAGTTTGGACTTACTTCAGATATTTTCAATTTCCGATGAGTTGATCAGGACGTGACCCCATCCTAAATCCAAGAAGTCCGAGGTTGCAATCCTGGGCCGCCTAGCGTGGACCTGCCCTTCCCGGAAGCTAATCATAGATGGAGTGATGACCACCTCCCCGGCTCAGGTCCTGCCTGGCCGTGTCCTCAGAGACCCGGGCTCTGGGGAGCAGCGCTGGCCCGTGTTCCTGGGGAGGCGAGTGAGGGGGGCTCCTGGCCTGCCCTCAATCAGCAGTTAGCTCAGCTGCCCTGTTCTGGAAGTTAAACAGCCCTTTGGCCTCGGCTGGGTCAAGAGAAGCTCAGTCCTCACTCAGAGGAGGTGGGGCTGAGCGTTGGAGGGGCTGGGAGCGCAGGACTCGGGGTCGCTGCACCCACGGCCTGCTGGGTCCACGGGCCACAGAGGTCACACGCCTCAGGGCCCCTGCAGGTGTTTCCTTTTAATTTTTGAGACAAAACTCAAAGCGGATCTCAACTGTGTGGCCGTTGTGATGAACACTCTGCCGCCCCAAAGAGAACCCTGTATGCACCGGCGGTCCTCCCCGGCGGTCCTCCCCGGGCCCTGGCAACCACCAATCCCATCTCTGTGGCTGTGCCTGTTTTGCACATATCGTGTGCACAAAAGTGTACAGCAGTCAGCCGCTGCGTCTGACCCCCTTCGCTTGGCAAAACCCTGTCAAAAGCCGTCCATGTTGGCTGAGTACAGTGGCACACACCTGTCATCCCAGTACTCGGGAGGCTGAGACGGGAGGATTGCGGGTTCGCGTCCAGCCTCAGCAACTTAGCAAGACTCTGTCTTAAAGGGAAAAATATAAAGGGCTTGAGTGTTGCTCAGAGGTTCTATCCCCCATACCAGAAAGAGAGAGAAAGAGAGAGAGAGAGAGAAAGAGAGAGAGAGATTCATCCGTGTTACAGTATCTATCTATCTATCTATCTATCCATCCTCTCGCCCTCTTTGTGGTAGAATAACTCCTCCATTATATCAAGACATCACCTTTCCTCTAGGCAATCGCCAGGTGATGGACTTTCCTTTTGTGTGTGTGGGGGGTACTGGAAATTGAACCCAAGGACATTCTACCTCTGAGCTCCACTCCCAGCCCTCTTTTTTATTTTTTATTTTGAAACAGGGTCTCACTGAGTTACAAAAGGTCTAAGTAGTAGCCGAGGCTGGCCGCGAACCGCGATCCTCCTGTCTCAGCCTCCCGAAGGCTGGGATGACAAGCGTGCACCACCGCGCCCGGCTGGTGATGGACATTTGGCTGGATGAAAACGTGTATCTGCAAAAAAAAAAAAAAACCTCATGCACAGCTGTTCACTGGGTCATAATTCATAATTGCCAAGAAGCATCCATCCAAATGTCACACGTTATCATCTCTCCTGGGCACCTACGGAGGAGCGGAACTGCTAGATCATACAGTAACACGACGCCTAAGTCGCTGAGGAGCCGCCAGGCGGGGTTTCACGGTGGCGACCCCAGCCTCACTCCCGGCAGCCACACACGAGGGTCCCAGTTTCTCCCTTGGACTCTTTGGCTATCGAGATGCCTGCTTGAGAGAGACTCCTACTCAAATCCTTTGCCATTTATTAACTTATTTGTTTATTTATTTATTTATTTATTTATTTATTTACTTTTAGCCAGGCGTGGCGGTGCACGCTTGTAATCCCAGTACTTGGGAGGCTGAGACAGGAGGATCGCGGTTCGCGGACAGCCTCAGCTACTTAGTGAGGCCCTCTGCAACTCAGTGAGACCCGGTTTCAAAATAAAGAATAAAAAATAGGGCTGAGGGTGTAGCTTGGTAGTCGAATGCCCCTGGGTTCCACCCCCAATACTGGAAAAAAAAAAATGTGCACTGGACCAGCATGGTAGTGCATACCTGTAATCCCAGTACTTGGGAGGCTGAGACAGGAGGATCCCAGGTTCAAGGCCAGCCTCAGCTACTTAGTGAGACTTTTTCAACTAAGCAAGGCCCTGTTTAAAAAAAAAAAAAAAGGCTAGAGGTGTAGCTCAGAGTAGAACATCCCTGGGTTCAATCCCTGGCACCCAGCATAAGCACGCGTGACACACACACACACACACACACACACACACTCACACACACACACACACACACACTCACACACACACACTCGTGCATGCACAAAGTCCCATGCAACATCTGGAATAATTTAAACTAAAGGATTACTTGCTGTCTCCCTGCAGTTCCAGCTCACCGGGGGCATCCCATATTTGGCAACCCCAGAGAGGAGGAGTTTGGGCACGGGAGGGATCCTGGGAATCCAGAAGATGTGCAAATCCCACACACGGGCAGCAGAGCCAGTCGCCCGGCTCTGCCTCCCACTGTGCTAAGGGCGCCCGCGTGCCCGCCAGCCCGGGCCTCCCTCCCCTCCCTCTGGGCTCCCGGCCCCTCCAGGGGATGAAGTGTGCAGGGGCCCTGACAACCCAGAGGCACTCGGTGGAACCAGGGAGGCTGGAATCTGCAGGAATCCTGTGACTATCTTCCCAGTGCCCACACACGGAAGCCCAGAATCTGTCCAGTTCAAGAAGGCTGTGAGGAATATCTCTCCATACCACCCACCTGTTCACTCATCCATCCATCCATCCATCCATATGCCTTCCCATCCATCCATCCATCCATCCACTCACGCTTCCATCCACCTATCCACCCACTCATCCATCCACCCAGCCACTCATCCATCCAACCATCCATCCATCCATCCATCTATCCACCCACTCATCCATCCATCCACCCATCCATCCATCCATCCACCCACCCACTCATCCATCCATCCACCCATCCATCCATCTATCCACCATCCATCTATCCATCCATCCATCCACCCACCCACCCATCCATCCATTCATTTAACCATCCATCCATCCACCCACCTATTTACCCACTCACCCATCCATCCGTACACTCACCCATGCATCTATCCAGCTATCCATCCACCCAGCCACCTACTCACCCATGCACCCACAATCAAACCATCCATCTAGCCACCCAACCACTCACCCATGCATCCATCTACCCACCGGCCCACCTATCCAACTCTCCGTTTATCTATCCATTCATCCATCTACCCATCCATTCAACCACCCAACCATCCATCTACCCACCCGCCCATCCATTCCATATCCACCTATCGACCCACCTGCCCATCGTCTGTCTAATCCACTTACCCACCCATCCACCCGTCCATCTACCACCCACCCATCCACTCACTTACCCATCATCCACCCAACCACCTATCCACATAGGCCTCCTTCATCCATCCACTTATCTGTCCATCGACCCACCCACCCACAAGACTCTGTCTAGTAAGACTCTGATTCAAATTTTTTAAAAATAGAGCTGGGGTATAGTCTGGAGGTAGAATGCCCCTGGGTTCCATCCCCAGTACCAAACAAACAACAAAAATAAAGGTTTGCTCTGGGCCTCTATGAAATCTGCACCTTTCTGCTGCTGCATGTATCCTGTTTGATTTTAGCAATTTTTTTTATTTTTATTTTAAATAAAAGAAGACCCACCTGTTCAAAGGTACTAGAAAAATAAGCCAGGGGTGACTCTTCAACTATTAATAAAATGCAGTGCAAACCCCAGGCCTCCTTCTTTGGTCAATATTGACATGGACTTCAGCCTGGCTCAGAAAGGAAATTTGAGAGTATTTGGCGAGTAGCAGGGTGGTTGTCTGGAAACACAGGTTCCTGAGAAGCAGCTGGGCTGGGTTTCCAAGTGGGACCTTTGATGGGCACACCCGGTGCACGAGCAGCAACAGACAGCCCTCTCCATCCCCAACACCACCTTGCCGCCCGAGCCTGCTGCCACCAGCTTTTAAACATTAGTAGTGTGAGCCGGGCGTGGCGGCGCACGCTTGTCATCCCCGCGCTTGGGAGGCTGAGACAGGAGGATCGCGCGGGTTCGAAGCCAGCCTCAGCTATTTAGTGAGGCTCTCGGCAACTTAGTGAGACCCTGTTTCCAAATAAAATATAAAAACAGGTCTAGGAGTATAGCCCGGCGGTAGAAAAAACCCTGGGTCCCACCCCCTGTTTCACCAAAAAATAAAATAAAAAATAAGCCTCCTTCCCTCTTTGCTACCATGGAATCTGCTGACAGAGTTCAGAAACTGTTAGCTAGCCAGGCACAGCCATAACCCCAGTACTTGGGAGGCTGAGACGGGAGGATTGCAGGTTTGAGGCCAGCCGCGGCAACTTAACGAGATCCTATTTCAAAATTATAAAAAAAGGAAGAAAGGAAGGAAGGAAGGAAGGAAGGAAGGAAGGAAGGAGGGAGGTGTAGCTCCGAGGTAGAATGCCTCTGGTTCAAGCCCCAGGACCAGGAAAGGAGGAGGGAAGGGAGGCGCTGAGGCTCCGGGGACAGCAGCACACCAGCTGCCGGGGCTGTCGGTGTTGGTGGAGTGTGTTCTGAAGGGCGCTGCAGGAAGAGTTGAGGGTGCCAGGCGCCAGGCCGGGCATCACCTCCCAGAACCCTGCGGGAGGGCGTTCTTCCCATACCCGTGGGCGCGGTAGCCTCCCGGGGCCACCTGGAGTCAGCTGAGCGCTGTGCAGAGCCCAGGCTCCCGGCTGCTCCCCGGGTGGCTTGGGGCTCGCCATCTGGGCCCAGGGAGCAGCGTGGAGCCCTCCGTGGGGTGCCAGGGCCCGGGCATGGGGCCACAGAAGCACGCCTGTCCCCACTCAGCCAGGCAGGCAAAGCCGAGCAACCAGGACGAAGGCCAACAAGGGCTCCCAGGGTTAGTAGCTGCAGCGGTGGGGAGTGGACAGGCGCATCCCAGGGGCCTGGCCCCCGGCCCCTCTAATCAGAGGATACCTGCCGGCCCTGGGCTGACTTGGGCCCCTACAACAGCCGGCATGGCCCCTGGAGGCCGCCAGAGGCAATGGTGGTGTTTGTTTTCCCAGGCGAGGACTCTGAGCTTCAGAGACACGAAACAACCTGCCCAGAAACGCACAGCCCCCCGCCTGTGTGTGTGGGGGGGCTGCACCTGGGGCCGCTCGGTCTCCACTCAGGTTTTCTTTTTTTTTACGGTACTGGGGATGGAACCCGGGGCCATTCTACCTGCGAGCTACACCCCCAGCCCTATTTTTTATTCTTTATTTTGAAATAGGGTCTAAGTTGCAGAGGGCCTCGCTAAGTAGCCGAGGCCGGCCACGAACCTGGATCCTCGGGTCTCAGCCTCCCGAATGCTGGGATGACAAGCGTGCGCCGCCACGCCTCGGCCCAGAGGCGGAGCTGCCGGCCCGGTCTTGGTCACCTGGGCCGCCGGTGCTGCCTCTGAGAAGGTCCTTTGGGGCCAACGCAACTACCTGGATGTTAGCCCGGGGCCGAAGGGCACAGCTAAGCTTGTTATGCTTTAAGGCCAGCCCTGAGCTCAGCAAAGTGGTTTGGCTAATTGTGAGTCCTCGCAGTTAATCCCGAATTGGGCTGGGGCGGTATCTGCGGCCGGTGTCCTGCTGGGGCAGCGAGGGCCAGCTCGGGTAAGGCCCAGGGGCGCACCCGAGTCCTGGGCTCACCGCGGCGCCATCTCCATCCACCCGCCGGCCACAGGTTCCTGCTCCGGGAGCCCCGGGACTGGCAGCAGCCTTTCTCTCGGCCCATCCTCGGCCTTCTGTGGGGAGCGACCACAGCACAGCAGGGTCCCCCTCTGTCCTCGCAGGCTAAACTGCGTGGCATCCATTGACTTCCAATCGCTATAACAAATATCAGATGTCATCACTAACAAAAAGAGAAAAGGAGCCGGGCGCGGCGGCGCGCGCTTGTCATCCCCGCGCTTGGGAGGCTGAGACAGGAGGATCGCGTGGGTTCGAAGCCAGCCTCAGCTGCTTAGTGAGGCTCTCGGCAACTTAGTGAGACCCTGTTTCTAAATAAAGTATAAAATAGGTCTGGGAGGATAGCCCAGAGGTAGAAAGCCTCTGGGTTCCACCCCCAGTACCACCAAAAAAAAAGAGAGAGAGAGAGAGGGGGGGGGGGGAAGGGTTACTCTGGCTCAGAGTTCCAGAGTTTTCAGGCCAGGTTCGGTGGGCACCGTGGCTTTGGGCCTGTGACCACACATCTTGGCGGGGGCTCAGAAGGAGGAGAGAGGAAGGGGCTGTGGTCCCGCCCCAAATACCTAAAGACCTCCTATTAGGCTCCGCCTCTTAAAGGCTCCACGCCTCCCCAAAGCACCAAGCTGGGAACCAAGCCTGTGACTCGCGGGCTTCTGGGACTCTCCTCTGAACCACGGCACCTGCTGCCAGCCTCACCCTCCAGCACCTTGTGGGCTCCAGAACATTCTACCTAGAGGAGCCTGTCCCCTGCCCTCGGCCGGCCTGCATCCCGTGATGCAGTGAGCTCCTGGTATCTGCCCACCTGGCAGGCCCCGCCCCGGGGACACTTCCCGGGGCAGCCAGGGCTCCTGGGCCCGGCCCTGTCTCCTATTCTGATTCCTGGCCTCCGTTCCTCCAGAAGATTCTCAGCCACTCTCGTTTTTTTGGTGCTGGGGAGGGCACCCAGGGGCGTTCTACCTCTGAGCTACACCCACAGCCCTTTTTATTTTCTATTTGGGAACGGGGTCTTGCTAGGTCGCTGAGAGCCTCAGGAAGTCACTGAGGCTGGCCTCGAAGCTGCGATCCTCCTGTCTCAGCCTCCCAAGCCCTGGGCCACGGCGCCGGGCTGGACGCTCAGCCTCTCAACAGCAGACCACCGCTGGCGCTGCGGGCCCTCGGCGGGGCTGGCCTGCCCGTGACTCAGCCCTTCATTCCACTCCAGAACAAGCCCTGCTCTGCTCTCGCTCGCTCCCAAACTTGCTCAGAATGTTCCCTTCCGTGATAATGAGGCTGTGCTCAAGGAGGCGATGTCCTTAGTTGTGGGCCTGCGTGATGGGTGTCGAAGGCGACCGCGCCGGGGCATCGGCTGTGCTGTCGGCAGACACAGGATGTTCTGCGAGCCGGTGACCCTGCCGGGGGTCGCTCTTCCCATCTTCATTGTGCTTGAAATTGTCCTTTTTTTTAAAGTCCCCATCTGCCTGATGGGGCTTTTTTCTTTTTCTTTTTGGTACTGGGGATCGATCCTAGGGATATTCCACCTCTGAGCTAAACCCCCAACTGTGTGTGTGTTTGTGTGTGTGTGTGTGTGTGTGTGTGTGTGTGTGTGGTACTAGGGATGGAACCCCAGGGGCATTCTACCACCGAGTTACATCCCCAGCCCCATTTTTATTCTTTATTTTGAAACAGGGTCTCACTGAGTTGCCGAGGGCCTCACGAGTTGCTGAGGCTGCCCTTGAACCCGGGCCCTCCTGTCTCAGCCTCCCAAGTACTGCGATGACAAGCTAGCGTGCGCCGCCACGCCCGGCTTCCCCAACTCTTTTTATTTTGACTTTGACACAAGGTCTCAGTTGCTGAAGCTGGCCTAGAACCTGCGATCCTCCTGTCTCGGCCTTCCCGGGAGCTGGGATGGCAGGCGTGCACTGCTGGGCCTGGCTTCCTGACCTTAACGGGACAGAAAGGAAAGAAGAGACCCCAGCTGGGCTCTGCCCGCGCCTCCCGTGGCGACAGCGAGAAGCCGCAGAGGCCAGGCGTGCCCTTGCGCAACCCAGCCGGCGCCCAGCAAAGAGCGCTCCTCCCGGGGCACCCAATGTTCCCTATTAGCAGCTCGGCGGTTAATGCAAAATAATTAAGTCAATGGGAAGTAATTAAGCAGGCGCCGGCTCCATCCAGCTTGCTATTCACACCTGCAGAGCAGGCAGGGGAACATTCGCAAGCCGGCAGGGTAGCGGCAAGGTCTTGCGCAGCGAGCGTGCACCCACCGGGGCGGGCGCTGAGAAGAACACGGGGTGCTGGGAGGAGAATCGCTCGGGGTGGGGGTGGTCGGGGGGGGGGCGCCCTTCACACGCTGCGGGGAGACACAGCCAAGCAAGGCGTCGAGCACTGAAGGGGGGCCAGACCTGAGCCACACGGCACCACCGGCTGACTTCGCCGCTGTGTGAACATCACGGTGCGAACGCTGCGCCATGGCCCAGCCCGCTGCTCCGCGGCGACAGATCTGAACAGCCCGCAGTTACTCAACACAGTCGGCCACCAAAGACAGAGCAGGAAGCCGGGCGTGGTGGCGCGCCCCTGTAATTCCAGTCCTTGGGAGGCTGAGACAGGCGACCAGGCGGGCCCTGGACAGGCCCTGGGCTGATGAGCAACTAAGGCGCTTTTTAAAAACGTAGCCTTGAGCCAGGCGTGGCGGCGCACGCTTGTAATCCCTGCGCTTGGGAGGCTGAGACCTGAGGATCATGGTTGGCGGACAGCCTCCGCTACTTGGTGAGGCCCTCTGCAACTCAGTGAGACCCCAAATAAAGAACAAAAAATTGGGCAGGGGGTGTAGCTCAGAGGTCAAATGCCTCTGGGTTCCATCCCCAGACCCGCAAAAAGTAAATAAACAAACAAACAAACATAGCCTTGGAGGCTGGGACAGGAGGATCGCGGTTCGCGGCCAGCCTCAGTAACTCAGTGAGGCCCTTTGCAACTCAGTGAGACCCTATTTCAAAATAAAGAATAAAAGCCGGGCGTGGTGGCGCACGCTTGTGATCCCAGCATTTAGGAGGCTGAGACAGGAGGATCGTGCAGGTTCAAAGCCTGCCTCGGCTACTTAGGCCCTTTGAGACCTTGTTTAAAAATAAAGAATAAACAAATGGGGCTGGAGGTGTAGCTCGGAGGTAGAATGCCCCTGGGTTCCATCCCCCCACACGCACACACAGCTTTTATTTTGGAATACTTGGAGATGTCCAGAAAAGCAGCTGAAGGGCAGGGAGCGTCCCCTCTGCCTCCACCCGGCTCCCCTGGGCACCCAAGCCGTGACCACCAGGCAGGCCCTCCGGGGAGCGGTGCTTTTCGGCTGGGCCCGGGGGGCGCGCAGCCCCGCAGGTGGAGGGGAGCACCCGCGTCACCCCAGGCCGCCCACAGAAGCCCGCCCCTCCCGCCCCGCTTCGCAGGGTGGTGTGACTGTCCTGTCCCTGAAGCCGGCGCGGGTACAGCCCGCCTGGGCACGGGGACGCTCGCTCCTCTCTGGGGACAGACTGGATTCAAAATACCACGTTCTGGGCTCATTAGCCCGAATGCTCCCCGTGACCTTGGCGCACGGGGCTGTTCACGGTTCTCTGTGACCCAAGGGACAAGACAGGACGGCATGATCCTCTCTGGTCCCAGGGGCCCAGCCGAACGGGCTCCAAGAAGATTCTGGGTAACTCCCGGGCCACTGATTGAATTGGGTTTTATGGTTATATTTATTTATTTATGTATTTATTTGCAGTACTGGGCATGGAACCCAGGGGCATTCTCTCTCCGAGTGACACCCCCAGCCCTGTTTTTTATTCTTTATTTTGAAACCGGGTCTCACTGAGCCGCAGAGGGCCTCGCTAAGTAGCCGAGGCTGTCCGCGAACCGCGATCCTCCGGTCTCAGCCTCCCGAATGCTGGGATGACAAGCGTGCGCCACCACGCCCGGCTTAAAATAGAAAATTTTCAAAGGAGCCATGCATGGTGGCTCACACCCGCCATCCTAGTCCTTGGGAGGCTGGGACAGGAGGATTACACGTTCAAGGACGGTCTCAGCAAGATTCTCAGCCAGCGAGAGACTCTGTTTCAAAACAAAAACAAAAAACGGGGCTAGGGGTGCTTAGCTCAGAGGTAGAATGTCCCTGGGTTTGATCCCTAGCACCATAAATAAATAAATAAATAAATAAAATAAAAAGACTATCAACTAAGAAAAAGACTTGGAGCCGGGAGAGGTGGCGCGCGCTTGTCATCCCAGCACTCGGGAGGCTGAGACCGGAGGATCGCGGTTCGCGGACAGCCTCGGCTACTTAGCGAGGCCCTCTGCGGCTCAGTGAGACCCGGTTTCCAGATAAAGAATAAAAAATAAGGCTGGGGGTGTCGCTCGGAGGTGAGACCCCGCCACAGTCGGCAGCCACGGCCCCCCACGCACCCTTCCGTCGCGGAACCGTCCTGACCCATAAACTACGGAGGGGTGGAGGCCCTGCCCGCGCCCCCTCTTCCTACTTTGTAATTATCCTGCTGCAGCTCTGACATGGAGACCCGAGGTCTAAAATTAGACCACTCCACATCACACCTGTCCTCTGGGCCGAGGTGTCAATCCCTGCTCGGGGACAGCGGCTTCTGAACATGCTGCTCCCTGCCTGGCGGCCCTCCCACGGCGGGCTTGGGGGGCGCTGCCCCCGCGATGCCCCGGCCCCGCCTGTCCCCCGGAAGCCCCCACAGCAGCCAGGTAGGTGCAGGTGGCCGGCTCTGCCGCGAAGGTGCTGGACCGGGATTACAAAGGCGCCCACAGCCAGGAAGGAGTTAATGTCACTGGCAACCTCCCTCCACTGAGGCCTGAGCCCACCCCCAGGCCAGCCCTGGGCGCTCCCACCCAGACTCCCTTTCCCCGGGGAAGTGAGCACTGGGGAAGTGAGCACTGTGCCGCGGCCACCTGGGACTCTTTATTTGTGAGGGTGTGTGTGTGTGTGTGTGTGTGTGTGTGTGTGTTACTGGGGATGGAACCCCAGGGCCTTTCTACCTCTGGGCTATACTCCCAGACCTATTTTGTATTTTATTTGGAAACAGGGTCTCACTGAGTTGCTGAGAGCCTCACTAAGTAGCTGAGGCTGGCTTTGAACCTATGTGATCCTCCTGTCTCAGCCTCCCAAGCGCGGGGATTACAAGCGTGCGCCACCACGCCTGGCTTCCACCTGGGACTCCTGCTGGGGCCCCTGTCTCCCAGGGATCCCTCAAATGATACCACGCCCCGGTCCCCCACTCTGGGACACCCCGATCCTGCACCCTTTAAGCCCCAGGTGTCCCCAGGCCCCTGAAGGGCCCATGTCCTCCTGACGGCTTGTTCCCCTCGTGTGTCCTCCAGAGACTCCGTCGCTCCTCACCACCCAGCAGGGCCCCGGGGCCCTTGCAACTCGGTACATCTAGAAACTTCTGTGGGGGCCTCTTCTGGGTCCCCCCGCCCCAATCTCCTCTGCTGGTGCTGGAAATGCTAGGCAGGTGAACAGCCCAGGTGGGGAACCGCTCGCCCCTCCCTCCCACCCAGCACTCACCCAGCCCCGCCGTAGGT
Organism: Muscardinus avellanarius; assembly: GCF_963383645.1. NCBI lineage: Eukaryota > Metazoa > Chordata > Mammalia > Rodentia > Gliridae > Muscardinus > Muscardinus avellanarius. Next base: position 6,228,922 of record NC_137802.1, on the reverse strand, counting down.
GGGCCGCTCTACGCGGGGTGGTCCAGAAGCTTCCCTGGGAAGGGGCTTTGGGCCTGCCATGGGGCCCCTCCAAGCAGAAGCCGGTCCAGGGAGAGCCAGGAGAGGCCGGCAGAGGCCATGGGAGGGGCTCAGGGCCAGCGGGTGCCCTCTGCGGTACCCTCGCTGCCTTCCAGGGCTGTTTCTCTCGGGTGCCCGGGGGCCCAGCCTCCAGAGTGAGAAACAGTCCTGGGGTGCATCCAGCTGCAGCGCCGTGTGCAGCCAGGCCACCACTGTTCATAAACGGGTGAGGGGCAGGCAACCCCCAAGGGCCAAGGAGATCAACACCCTAGACATTTGCACACCCCCAGGTCCTGCTGGGGAGCGGATCATTAGCGTCAAAGGCATAGATATGGCGGATAAGCCAGGAGTGGTGGCGCACGCCTGTGATCCCAGAACCTGGGAGGCTGAGGCCGGAGGATCGCAGGTTCGTGGCCAGCCTCAGCTACTTAGGAGGCCCTCTGCCACTAGTGAGAGACCTCATTTCAAAATAAAGAATAACAAATAGGGCCGGGGGAGCCGGGCGTAATCCCAACCTTCGGGAGGCTGAGACAGGCCCTTTGCAATTCAGTGAGACCCTGTTTCAAAACAAAGAATAAGCCGGGCGTGGTGGCGCACGCTTGTAATCCCCGCGCTTGGGAGGCAGAGACAGGAGGATCGCGCAGGTTCGAAGCCAACCGTGTGCGCTGGCTTGGGAGACCCTGTTTCCAAATAAAAATGTAAAAGTAGGTCTGGGAGTGTAGCCCGGAGGTAGAAGGGCTTCCAGGAACCCCAGTACCACCAAAAAAAAAAAAAAAAAAAAAGAATAAAAAAATAGGGCTGGGGTTGTAGCTCAGAGGTAGAATGCCCCTGGGTTCCATCCCTGGTACCAAAATAAATAAATAAATAAATAAATAAATAAATAAATAAATAAGATTAATAAGCAGGAGAGGCTGGACCAGCGCCAGCCCATGCAGGCTCACGGCCCTGCTCTCTCCTCCCGGGGAGGACGGGCAGGAGGAGAAGCGGTGAACACGGGGTCACATCCGCGCAGAGGCCTGCACCTGTTACCCAGGACAGCCCTTGCGGTAAGCCCCACGTCTCCAGCACACCACCCGGCGGGGCCCTCCAGCGCGCCCCGGGAGCCCACGCGCCTCCCGCCAGGGCTCTCAGCTCCGCCTGGTGCTGCCCCTTAGCTGCCCCTCGGCTGGCTGTCTCTGCGCACCCTGCGTCCAGGCCCCGCCCGGCGCTGTCGGGGCTCCGTGACCCAGGAGGCCTGGACCCTGCATCCTCCCCTCCCCTTTCTCCTCCCTCCCTGTACAACTTCCTGGCACACCTCTGGACTCCGCAGTCCTACACCATTTGCCCCAGGACCCAGGAGCATCACCTGATGGGCCGGACCAGGGGCCCCAGTAATGGAACATCACTGCCCGGGGCCACCGCTCGCTCCACCTGACGCCTGGACTCTGTGGGTGCTACTCGAGGCACCGCAGTGACCCTCAGCACAGCCCCACGGCAGCCTGGTTTTTTGTTGGTGGTGGTGGTGGGTTTTTTTTTTTGGGGGGTTACTGGGGATGGGACCCAGGGGCTTTCTACTTCCGAGCTACACCCCCAGCCCATTTTTCTCCTTTATTTTGAAACAGGGTGTCATTGATTTGCAAAGGGCCTCACTGAGTGAGCACCTGAGTCTGGCTGTGAACCCAGGTCCTCCTGTCTCAGCCTCCCAAGTACTCAGATTACTAGCGTGTGTCACCGCGCCCGGCTGGCCTGTTTCACAGATGAAGAAACTGAGGGCCGGGGCCGAGGTTCAGGGCCTTGCCCGGTTGGCAGAACGGGTGGCCGCCACACTGAAACCGAGGCGGGTGAGGCCCAGGATAGGGAGAGGGCCTGCGCCCACCGGGGCTCACAGAGGAAGCCACAGGCCGGTCGCCCAGCAGAAGCCCGAGGGGGACCCGTCTGAGGAGGGAGGCGGGCATCGCGGCTGCGGGCGGGCTGCAGGCACGTTCTAGCCGGACCCTTCCCAAGGGGCCACCTGCCACGCGCCTACTTTTTTATCTGTACTCAGCTACACCCCTTCATGTGTGTGCATGTGTGTGCGTGTGAGATACTGGGGATGGAACCCCAGGGGCCTCCTACCTCCATGCTACACTCCCAGACCTATTTTTATATTTTATTTGTATTTATATTTTTTATATTTGTATTTGTATTTTATATATATTTATATATTTTATTTTTATTATTTTTTGTGTGGTACTGGGGGTGGAAACCAGAGGCTTTCTACCTCCGGGCTATACTCCCAGACCTTTTTTCCATTTTATTTGGAAACAGGGTCTCACTAAGTTGCTGAGAGCCTCACTAAGTAGCTGAGGCTGGCTTCGAACCCGCGCGATCCTCCTGTCTCAGCCTCCCAAGCGCAGGGATTACAAGTGTGTGCCACCACACCCGGCTATATTTTATATTTTATATATTTATTTGTATTTATATTTTATATATTGTTTTGTGGTACTGGGGATGGAACCCTAGGGGCCTTCTATCTCCAGGCTATACTCCCCGATCTACTTTTATATTTTATATTTGTATTTATATTTTATATGTATTTATATTTTATATATATTACTTGTCTTTATATTTTATATATTGTTTTGTGGTACTGGGGATGGAACTCCAGGGGCCTTCTACCTCCGGGCTATACTTCCAGACCTATTTTTATACTTTATTTGGAAACACGGTCTCACTAAGTAGCTGAGAGCCTCACTAAGTAGCTGAGGCTGGCTTTGAACTTGTACCATCCTCCTATCTCAGCCTCCCAAGCGCGGGGATGACAAGCGTGCGCCACCACGCCCGGCTGATGTTTTATTTGGAAATAGGGTCTCATTAGGCTGCCGAGGGCCTCACTAGATGGCTGAGGCCAGCCCCCAGCCTGCGGCCCTCCTGTCTCGGCCTCCCGAGTACTTGGGATCACAGGCGTGGGCCACCGCGTCCGGCAGGCCACCTGCCTATTTGATGGATGAGAAGACCAAGGCCCCGGGCAGCGTCAGGATGGACAGTGCCTACACAGATCCGGGAGCTGAGGGCACAGACTCGGCCGCCACGGGGCCGCCTCACGTGGCCGCCCGCACGTGGTCCTGGCCACAGGAAGTTGCACGTGCACACAGTCAAAATATTGACACGGGAGGCGCGGCCGGGCGGAAGCCCAGCTGCGGGGAGGCTGGCGGGGCAGGTGGGGCCCGGGCGCCCTTGGGAGAGGGCAGCCGGCCTGGGTGGCGGCAGGTGCTCCGAGGGCAGCAGGGGCCCAGTTTCCTCCCAACCCCACGCACACCCGTGCACGTGTGTGTGTGCACGTGTGGATATGCCAGTGGGTGTGTAAGGGGCAGCTCTGTGCTCGCAGCTGTGTGGCCTGGGCGAGTCAAGGAACCTCTCTGACCCTCAGCAGCCACTTGTGTGAAATCCGGGGTGCCCCCCCCAGGGCCAGCCAAGGAGTCGGTTCAGGGATGATGGACACATGGTAGCAGGAGTAGGGGCCACAATGGTGGACAGAGTAATGCCCTGGAGCCGGGCGTGGTGCCCCACGCCTGTTATCCCAGTGCTGGGGAGGCTGAGACAGGAGGATCGCGGGTTCGCAGACAGCCTCAGCTACGTACTGAGGCCCTCTGCAACTCAGTGAGACCCTGTTTCAAAATATAAAAGCCGGGCGTGGTGGCGCACGCTTGTGATCCCAGCATCTGCGAGGCTGAGACAGGAGGAGCGGGGTTCGCGGCCAGCCTCAGCTACTTAGTGAGGCCTTCCGCAACTCCACGAGATCTTATTTCCAAAAAAAGAATAAAAAAGTAGGGCTGGAGGTATAGCCTGGAGGTAAAATGCCCCTGGGTTCCATCCCCAGTACCAATAAATAAATAAATAAGTAAATAAATGGGGGCATAGCCTGGAGGTAGAATGCCCCTGGGTTCCATTCCAAGCACAAGAAAGAAAGAAAGGAAGGAAGGAAGGAAGGAAGAAAGAAAGAAAGAAAGAAAGAAAGAAAGAAAGAAAGGAAGAAAGAAAGAAAGAAGGTAGGTACAGGTGCTGCTCAGTGGTTAGCGCTTGCCTGGCATCTGTGTGACCCTGGGTTTCATCCCTAGCACCACAAGAAACAGGAGAGCGGAGAGAGGGGGAGAGATTGAAGCGGGAAGGCTGGATCTGCTGGGAACTCCAAGTAAAAAGCGATTACCTCCTCTGGCGCCCCGCCCCGTCGGCAGGGTCCCGCGGCTCTCAACGCCTCCCCAGGCCCACCTGCCTCGTGAGCGCCCCCAGGTGAGCAGCTAGGACCAGAACCCAGCTGGCGGGCGGGACCTGTCGCCCCACATGGACGCAGGAGGCCCAGCACAGGGCAGTGGGGGACTGCCCCGCGGCCTGGCTCAGGGGCTCCACTGACGCCACCCCCCCCCCCCGGGCCAGGGGAGCAAGCCTGGGCCCTTTGCCCAGCATGGGGCCAAGCTGGACCTGCCCCTAGCCTGGGGGAAGCCAGCTGTGAGCCCAGCCAGGCCAGCAGGGAGAGGCGCCCCGCACCCCGGGGACACCTCGGTCCGAAGGGACCAGTGTCCAGCTCCCTCGGGTGGCAGGAAGCTTCCTGCTCGGGGTCCGGGCAGTCCACCCAGCTCAGGACAGGCCCTGCGGGGGGTGGGGGTGCTGTGCTCTGGCCCAGCCATAGGCGGCGAGCCCAGTGGGTACGTGGCCACCTCACAACCGCCTTCCTTTATCTCCCAGGCTGCCCATCCCCACCCTGCATCTTGCCCTCCACCAACCCTCCAAGCCTCCCCTCCCAGCCTGGCACCTGGATACAGCCTCTCCTGAACTCCCCAGGTGCTCCCTCATCGGCAGTCCTCCCTGTCCTACTTCACTTCTGATGTCCCATCTTGCCCACCCAGCGCCAGTTCCAGGAGGGCAGAGGGCTGTCCCTGCACCAGGCCGCCCACCCCAGGCTGAGCCGTGGTAAAGCCAGGGCTTCCGAGGTGTCGGAGCTGGACAGGACCTCGGCTGAGGGAGGCCTGGGGAGGGCTGTGAAGGACCTGGGGGTGCAGATCTGACCTCTGCAGCGCACTCAGGGTGAGCGGTCCCCGCACCTGCTAGGATCCCTGGAGGGCCAGGGTCTGAGGCCTCAAGCAGAGGCCGCCGCAGCACCCTGGAGGCAGGGAGGGCGAACGGGACACTGACAGCGCCCCAGGGAGGACAGCCGAGCCTAGCTGGCCAGGAGCACCGCCCCCCCTTCCTGCGCCTGCCTCCCCCCACTCCTGGGTCCAGGATGGCTCGCGCCCCTGTCCACAGCACCACCTAGTGTCCAGAACCCAAAGCTCCACCGCGGTGCTCCTGACAAAAAGAGCTGGAGGCCCCGTGCTGGCCCCAGACTCGCTGCCATCAGCTGCGGCTGTGGGGCTGTGGGGCGCTCGTGCAGGCCGCCGTCTGGGCCACAGGCACGCTGGACCCCGCACTTGGGTTGTTGGGCCGTGGGTCCCAGCTCGGGGGGCACCCCAATCCCCCCCCACTGCTCTCCACCTGCCCTCTATAGCCCCCTGCCTGACGCCGCCCCTGGGACGCGTGCTGTTTCCTCTAACTGGGAAGCGCTACACAGACACGTGCGGGGCAGGTTTCTGGTCAAGGTCACCCCTTTCCCCGACGCCCCCCATCTCTCCCTCACCCGCTTCGTCACCGAGGGACAGTGCTATCCGTGCCTTCCCACCCGCTGTCCCTCTGAGAACGCCGCTCCCGAGGGCCACGGTGGTGCGCCCTCCGCCCGGCACACAGCGGCCCTCCCGAGGTAGCAGCCCACGGAACCTCCGCAGAGCGTCACTTCTTGTTCTGAAACAGCTCCGAAGAGCTGGCTCCTTCTCCCACTAAGGACCACAAGCTGTTCCAGTTAAGTGTTTTTCTTTTTCTTTCAAAATGAGGCAAATCTAAAAAAGGAATGACCTCCCCCAAGAAAACCAATTTCGACAGATGCAGATGCAGCCACCTGCCTCCAAGTCGACTGCATCCCAAGCCCCTGGGTGTTCTGGGTGTCCGCGGGGACCAGCCGCAACTCCCAAGTGGAGCGTGTAGGGCCTCCCTGTTGGAAAGCGGGGGAAAGTGGCCACGGGGGCTTCTGCGTGGGTAAGGGGACCCCGGATGCGCTCTGCGCTCAGCCAGCCGGGCCCAGGGCCAGGAGGTCCGCGTGTGGGTCAGGCCAGGCCTGCGGGAGCCAGTGGACGGGTCCTGTCCAGCATGGGGACCCGGGAGAGGCCATGGCCAGGAACGCAGCCACACCCCCGTACCCGTTAGTTAGGACTGCGGCTCCCCCTGGCCGGGCTCGACAAGCCTACTTAGTATGTGCGTGGTACTAGGGTTCAACTCGGGCATTCTACCACTGACCGACACCCCCAACCAACTGCCCTTTTTTTTTTTCTTGTGGTACTGAGGATGGAACCCAGGGGCATTCTACCTCCAAGCTGCACCTCCAGCCGTATTTTTTTATTCTTTATTTTGAAACAGGATCTCACTAAGTTGTAGAGGCCTCACTAAACTGCGAGGCTGGCCACTAAGCCTCAGGTCTTAGCCCTCCCAAGTACTGGGCTTACAAGCGTGCGCCACCACGCCTGGCTTCCCCGTCTTAATTTTTATTTTGAGACAGTGTCTCACTAAGTTGCTGGGGCTTTCTCTAAATTGCCGAGGGTGGCCTTGAACTTGTGATCTTCCTGCCTCGGCCTCCAAGTTGTGGGATTAGAGGCATAATCATCACGACAGGCCTTACCAGCCTTTTGAACTATCCTGCATGCGTTTCCTGGACAAACCACCCTAAATGTGGTTACTAAAAATGACAGGAATTAAACCGGGCGTGGTGGGCACGCTTGTCATCCCAGCATTCGGGAGGCTGAGACCTGAGGACCGCGGTTCGCAACCAGCCTCAACTACTTAGTGAGGCCCTCTGCAACTTAGTGAGACCCTGTTTCAAAATAAAGAATAAAAAACAGGGCAGGGGGTGTAGCTTGGGGGTCGAATGCCCCTGGGTTCCATCCCCAGACCCGCAAAAATAAATAAATAAATAAATAAAATAAAATGACTAAAAAATAGGGCTGAGGCTATATAGCTCAGAGGTACGATACCCCTGGGTTCGGTGGTTCGATATGCCAGAAACTTGAATTGGGGATCTTTCCCCTCCGGAGCCCGGGACCCGGGTGCGCTGGCCGCACGCGCACAGGTGGTCTGGTGGAACGCAGTATGGGGAGAGAAAGCGCAGCACCCCCACCCTGACCGGGGCGTCGGGAGGTCAGGGCCACAGGCTCCAGAGGCAGAGGGAGGTCACACCCCGCTTGCTGGCCTGTCTCCCGAAGCAGATCCGGCATGTTCAGGGCGGCAGGAACAGCACATTCAGAACGCGGTCACTTTGAGCTGGGTGGACCTGCTCCCACGCACCGCCGCCCTCTCCAGATGGAGAAAAACCCAAGCCAAGAACAGGCCGGGCTCTGCCCGGGACCGAGGCTCACCTTTAGAGTAAACAGCGGGGACAGTGTGTTGCTGACACGGACCTTGGCCTTCTGCACATTAGCCTCCAGGGTGGTCACAGGGTGTCCATTTGTCGGCCTGGGCCCCAGGACCCAGAGATGGCCATGGCAGAGCCAGCCAGAGACCCCAAGGGCTTTACCTAACTACAGTGTCAAAGGGGGCACGGGCAGCCCCTGCACAGACCACTGCCCACACAGCCTGACCACCACAGACCCCTCCAGACATCGCCTGCGCCCTTAAATGACCCAGGTGCCAGCCTGGCACAGTGGCACGTGCCGGTAACCCCAGTTCTTGGGGGGCTGAGACAGGAGGATCACGGGTTCCGGGCGAGCCTCAGCAACTTAGCAGAACCCTCACCCACTTAGTGAGGTCCTGATTAAAATTAAAGATTCTTGCGGGCGCAGTGGCGCATTCGGGAGGCTGAGACAGGAGGATCACGTTTCACGGCCAGCCTTGGCTACTTAGTGAGGCCCTTTGCAATTAAATCTTTAAAATTAAATCTTTAAAATTAAAGATTCTTGCGGGCACAGTGGCCAGCATTCGGGAGGCTGAGACAGGAGGATCACGTTTCACGGCCAGCCTTGGCTACTTAGTGAGGCCCTTTGCAACTCTGTGAGACCCTGTTACAAAATAAAGGATAAAAAATAGGGCTGCGGGGGTGAGGGTGTAGCTTGGAGATAGATTGCACCTGGGTTCAATCTCCAGGACTGCAAAAATAAATAAATAAATAAATAAATAAATAAATAAATAAATGGGGCTGGTGGGTATAGCTCGGGGGTAGAATGACCCTGGGCTCCATCTCCAGTATGAAAAAAAAAAAAAAAAAAAAAACAGCCTTCTGGTGTGACAGGTAAAAAGGGCAGCACGCCCACCCCTTAGGCAGTGGACATAATGAAGACGACCCAGGAGTAGCCGGGCACCCCCGCCACCCTGCGCCACCTGATGTCAGCCCAGGACATCCTGTTGGCCCGGACCCCCAACATAAGAAACCTGCCACCGTGTGCCTCCATGGGGCGCCAACGTGGGCAGGCTACTGCCGTGACCCGTCCATCTGTCCGTCTCCCAGGCAGCTGAGCCCGCCACGCCAGGCTCACCCAGCTGGGTGGTGCCAGGGGCCGGCAGACCTACCACGTTCCAGAAGAGCGGGTTGAAGATGATGGTGAGGATGGCCGCCGCGAAGCTGGGGTCCCAGGGGTCCACGGAGCCCAGCAGCAGGGTCATAACGCAGAGGTCGGCCTGCGGGGACAGAGTCCAGGGTTGGCGTCTGTTGGCAGAGCCCGGAGGCTGCCAGGACCTGGAAGCCCCAGAACTCGGAGACAAAGTTACCCTCCGGGGACTGGAGGCGTGAGAAAGAAACATCTGAGGCCAGATGAGGTCTCACAGGCGGGAAGATTAAAAAAAAAATTTTTTTTGAAATCTAATCAGCTGTGTCCAGCGGCCGCAGAGGCGCGCGCAGGTGCTAGACCGGGCATCGGGGATGCTGGAGACCGGCATCCGGCTCCCTCGGCGGGAAACGACAATCAGACCCGATGTGACCAGGGGCCCCCCAGGATGAGGGTTCCCAGACGCCCCAAGGAAAAAGCTCCTGCAGCCGCCCTGCGTAGAAGAGCTTTGAGCTTTACTACACACCAGGTAAAAGCAACTGAAACGTGCCAAGACTTAGCAGAGGACCCTCTCCAGTCTTGCTGTGTGCGGAGTCTGAGGAACTGAGGTGTTGCGGTGTGACCCCGCGTCCTGGTCTCCTGCACACAGTGCCAGGGGATCCTGCTAGATTGTTCGTGCCAGCTTGCAGCGAAACAGGGGCAGTCAGAGACATCAGAGCTGTGGCTCAGTGGTCAGCGCGTGCCTGGCATCGCGCAAGGCCCTGGGTTCCATCCCTAGCACTACCAAAAAAAAGTCAGGCATGGTTGTGCACACCTGTCATCCCGGTACTTGGGAGGCTGAGACAGGAGGATGGCTGGTTCAAAGCTAGCCTCAGCAACTTAGCGAGACCCTGTTTCCAAATAAAAAATAAAATGGGCTTGGGGGTATAGCTCAGAGGGAGAGTATCCCTAGGTTCCATCCCCAGCACCGAAAACCAAAAAACAAAAATCCTGCAATGTGCTAGGATCATGAAACCAGCAGCCCTGGAAGCAGGGCCTCTCAGCCCGGTGTGCTTGACAGCGGGGCCTGGATGGTCCCTTGGGGCTGAGCTGTGCATTCTGGGACGCCTGGCCTCGACCCCTAGGTGACAGCGGCTCCTTCCCAGTATGACTGCCAAACGGTCTCCAGACACTTCCCAGGGTCCCCTTGCAGCAAAATTCCTGCGGTGAGACCCTCTGCTCTAGAAGCAAGAGGAGGGATGCGCCGGGCGTGGTGGCGCACGCTTGTCATCCCAGCGCTTGGGAGGCCGAGACCGGAGGATCGTGGTTCGCGGCCAGCCTCAGCTACTACTTAGTGAGGCCCTCTGCAACTCAGTGAGACCATTCCAAAATATAGAATAAAAAATAGGGCTGGGGCTCAGAGTAGAATACCCCTGGGTTCCACTACCACAAAAGATAAAAAGAAAAGAAAAGAAAAAAGAAAATTCTTTTCATCACAGAAGGAATCTGAGAACCCACAGAAATTGTCGTGCTGACCCCCGAGCCCGGGGCCTAGACCTGCCTGCCTCCAAGTGCCGCCACCTTCCTTCCTGCCAGAAACCGGGGGCACCTGTGCCAGCCTCCCTGAAACTCCCCACAGAGGACACTGGGCTGGGCCCTGGGCACTAGGCCGTCCCTGGGGTTTCCAGGACCTTGACCCTGAGCCGCAGGGCCAGGATGCTCTGAGCCAAGACAAAGAAGACTGGGCGGGGAAAGTGGACTCCAGAGAAAGCGGACCGAAGGGAAGGCCAGAGACACTGGGCCGCCCTGCATCTGGGGGCCCTCAGAAGCTGCGGCTCCCCAGAAGTGCTGGCCTGGGGAGCCAGGTGGGGACCGGTGACCGGACAAGAGAGGGGTACAAGGGGAACCCCTAGGCTTCTCCCCCACCTCAGAAACAGGAGGGGACTCTTCCCTCTTTAGTCACAGGGTCCTGGGGAGAATGCTGCTGTCCCACAATTTTTTTTTTTTTTTTTTTTTTTTTTTTTTGGTGGTACTGGGGGTGGAACCCAGAGGCTTTCTACCTCCGGGCTATACTCCCAGACCTTTTTTATATTTTATTTGGAAACAGGGTCTCACTAAGTTGCTGAGAGCCTCACTAAGTAGCTGAGGCTGGCTTCGAACCTGCGCGATCCTCCTGTCTCAGCCTCCGGATCCTCCTGGATTACAAGCTTGCGCCACCGCGCCTGGCTGCCTCACAATCTTAAAGACTCGGCGGGGCGTGGTGGTGCACCAGGCTTGAAAGCCAGGAGGATCCGGTTCGCGGACAGCCTCAGCTACTTAGTGAGGCCCTTCTTAACTCAGTGAGACCCTGTTTCCAGATAAAGAATAAAAAAAATAAGGCTGGGGTATAGCTCGGAGGTAGAATGCACCTGGGTTCCATCCCCAGTACTGCAAATTAAAAAAAAAAAAAAGATGTTCAACTCAAAGCTGGGGGGCAGTGGTACAAGCCTGGCACAAACCTGGAATCTCAGTCCGTGGGAGGCGGAAGCAGAAGAATCGTGGGTTCGAGGCTGATCTCGGCAACTTAGCGAGACCCCGTTCAAAGTAAAAAGGGCTGGGGGTGTAGCTCAGAGGCAGAACCCTGGGTTTGGGTTCGAGGCTGACCTCGGCAACTTAGCGAGACCCCGTTCTCGGCAACTTAGCGAGACCCCGTTCAAAGTAAAAAGGGCTGGGGGTGTAGCTCAGAGGCAGAACCCTGGGTTTGGGTTCGAGGCTGACCTCGGCAACTTAGCGAGACCCCGCTCAAAGTAAAAAGGGCTGGGGGTGTAGCTCAGAGGCAGAACCCTGGGTTTGATCTCTAGTACCCGCCCCAAAGAGCTCCCTGGGTCACTCCCACACCTATGATCAACCTTTACTAAAGGAGAGGACCCCTCTCCCTGCCTCTGCCTCCCTTGAGCTCTCTGCTGCCAGGAAACGCTACGCATGGACCCCCCCACACACCCCCCAAGCTTCAGCTCGCAGGCTGTGGGACCCTAGAGGCCCCGAAGGGAAGGCGGGACCTACCAGGGCCAGGAGCAAACGTCGGCTGACTCCAGGGGTGATAGGTCACCCGGGACCACCACGGAGGAGCGGGTTCAGCTACCGACACCCCGCAGGTTTGGTAAGGAAGGGGCTCATGGCAGCTCCGTGCGGTACCGAGGGGCCCGGGGAGTCCGCAGGGCGAGGTCCTGTGTGCAGGCGGGGCGCAGGCCACCTTGTGAAATCCGAGCAAACAGAGGAGCCCCAGAGCCAAACCGCATCGATCCCGGCTCGCCAGCCACCGGCCACTGACGGAGGGGTCACTCATCTCAAAGGGCAGGCGTGACCCCCGGGGGCTCCCCTCCAACCCTTTATTCCCGCCTCAGGGGCCGCCTGGCTCCCAGGAGGGCTCTGGACTTTGACAGCCACAGTCGGGGCGGGGAGCAGGCACCCCAACAAGCGACCGGAGGCAAGCGGCTCCTGACAGGTCTGAGCTCAGGTTTCCCGCCTCTGAGATGGGGCGCTGGGGCCTGCGGGGTGACCCTCAGGGTGCCCAGGTCCCGTCCTTGGTGGCTTTGTCTTAACAAATAAAGACAGAGGTGGGTGGCGCTTCTCTGGCTTCCTGGGGGCCCCCCCTCGGGCATCTGGAAGCAGGAGCCCACAGGTGACCCCTGGGCTGCAGAGATCATTTTATAATCTCAAGGCGGAAGGTGTGAAGCCATTGGCTAGAAGGTCAAAATGTGACAGGTCTCTGAGACCAATCAGCTGCGAGTGGTTCCTGGAAAGAACCCATGTCGTGAGGCCGTCCTAAATCACCATACAGCAAAATGGTGCTGGGCGTGCTGGCACATGCCTATAACCCCAGTACTTGGGAGGCTGAGACAGGAGGATCACGAATTCAAGGACAGCCTCACAATGAAGCATGTAGAGAGACCCAGCAACTCCATGAGACCCTGTTTCAAAATAAAATATAAAAATAGGTCTGGGTATATGGTCCGGAGGTAGAACGCCTCTGGGTTCCACCCCCAGTACCACCAAAAAAAAAAAAAAAAAAAAAAAATAGGGAAGGGGGTATAGCTCAGAGGTCAAATGCCCCTGGGTTCCATCCCAAGACCCGCAAAAAGATAAATTAATTAATTAAAAAATAAAATAGGGCTAAGGGTGTAGCTCAGAGTCTATAGAGCGCCCTTGGGTTCAATCTCCAGTACCAAAAAAATTAAATTCTACAGGCAAAAATGTATAACCTTGAAAACATATATTTTTCTATATGAATGTGTGTGTATATATATACATTACATTTATATTTATAAAAATTTTATTTTTTTTGTTTATTTGGCCTTTTTTTTTTTTTTTTTGTAGTCCTGAGGATGGAGCCCAGGGACATTCTACCTCTGAGCTACACCCTCAACCCTTCTTTATTTTGAAATAGAGTCCCACTAAGTAGCTGAGGCTGGCGGAGAACCCAGATCCTCCTGTCTCAGCCTCCCAAATACTGGATTACAAGCGTGCACCACCACACTCAGCCCATATATACCTTGATAGCAGTAAAACAGAGCTATCCCTCAGTATCTACAGAGGGTTGGTTCCAAGATCCCCCCAAAATATCAAAATCTTTGGCTGCTCAGGTCCCGTATATATGTTGTAGTATTTATGAAGAATCTATGAACATCTCCCATGACTCCCATGGTCTCTGCTCACGGTAATGTCAATGCTATGTTAAGAGTTGTTATACATATTGATCTGGGCATCATGACAAGAAAAAAAGCCTGTACACATTTAGCATGGACGAAATATTTTCCCAATCCGCAGTGGGTGTAGTACGTGGATGCGGAAATTACGGGTACATAAGGCTCACTGTGTATAGGTAAGATCGTTTCTCTATTTCTTTTTCAAAAATGTGGCTACTAGCTGGGCGTGGTGGCGCACGCTTGTAATCCCAACATTTGGGAGGCTGAGACCGGAGGATCGCGCTTCGCGGACAGCCTCAGCTACTTTGTGAGGCCCTTTGCAACTCAGTGAGACCCTGTTTCAAAATAAAGAATAAAAAATAGGGCTGGGGGTGTAGCTCGGAGGTCAAATGGCCCTGGGTTCCATCCCCCAAAACCCAGAAAAAAAAGTGTGGTTACTAAAAAGCGTTGTTGGTCTGCAGTGCTGGAGATCAAACCCAGGACCTGGGTTTGATCTCCAGCATTTACCAGAGCCAAGCATGGTGCCACACGCTTGTGATCCTAGTACTTGGGTTTGAGACCAGCCTCAGCAGTTGAGCGAGGCTCTCGGCAACCTAGTGAGACCCTGTTTCCAAATAAGAAATAAATTCGGCCTGGGGATGTAGCTTGAAGGTAGAACACCTCTAGGTTCAATCCTCAGTACCACCACCCCAACAAAATTATCTACGGGACACGTGATGTTTCCACGCACAGATCTGAGAATCTGCAGCTCAGATGCTCACGGGGGAAAGAAGAAACTTGAAACTCCCCTCGGACCAGGAACTAAGTTTGTGTGCGCACTGAACCCAGGGACGTGCGACGTCTGAGCTACACCCCCAGGTCCTATTTTATTATTCCCAAACAGGGTCTCATCACATTGTCTAAGCCGACCCCAAATCTCCCGGGCACTGGGATCAGAAGGCGTGCATCACCATGCCTGGCTAGAAAGGACATATTTTAAACCCAGAGATTTTTATTAAAGGAGCTATCTCACATATGTGACGTTATACGTTACTGGTTTTCGTTGTTTAAGGAAAAACTCCTTGGCAGCAGGAGCCTTAGTTACAGCAAAAAAAAAAAAGCAGAAGGTCAGTGCAGAGGGTCACGCTGACCTGACCCTGAGCGCTCCGGTTCTCCAGGGCGGGAAAGCCCCGGTGCACCTGCTCAGCTCAGCTCTGCGGGGCCTTCCCCACCGCAGCACCTCCTCCTGCTGAGGTCCAGATCTGCAACACAGGCCTCCCTTCTACTGCCCTGATGGCAGAGGATCACAAGGCTTCCCCGCCCCTCATTCATGGCGACCCGCCATTCCGGCCAGCACCCCTTCTACCCAACATGTGCTGAGGGTAGCAAACAAGAATCGCAGGGCTGGGGAGGTTGCTTAGGGGTAGAGCTGTTGTTCAGCAAGTTCCGGGACCTGGGATTGACCCCCAACAGCACAAGAAGAGGAGGAGGAGGAGGGAACATGAATCAGAGGCCCGCCCCGGCCATCTGGGTCGAGAGACCCCTGAGAGCTCCTGACTGCAGCCAATTCTAAGGATTCATGGAATACAAGACCACGTGATCATCTTTTTTTCCCAGGCATTCTACCCCCAGCTACACTCCCAGGCCTATTTTTTATTCTGTGTGTGTGTGTGTGTGTGTGTGTGTGTGTGTGTGTGTGTCTGGGATGGAACCCAGGAACATTTGACCTCCAAGCTACACTACCTGCCCTATTTTTTATTAATTTATTTTTTATTTATTTATTTTTCTCACGGGTCTGGGGATGGAACCCAGGGGCATTTGACCTCCGACCTACACCCCCTGCCCTATTTTTTATTCTTTATTTTGAAACTGGGTCCCAGGCACCGGGGCCCACCCACCCATCCCAGCAGAGCGCCGGCCATCCCTGTGGTCCAGGAAGGAGGAGCTGGGCCACAGCCCTAGGGCTGGGGTCCCAACACTGCTCGATGGTTCCCACACATCCACACGCTCTGTCTACACAGCGCGTTCCCAAAGCTGCGCAACCCTGGCACAGCCTCAGACCCGGACACACTTCCAGGGCTGCAGCGACCACGCAGCCCTAGACTCACAACCCCAGAGACAGGTCTGCACACTCGCAGCCACAGGAAACCCCTGCCCTCTGCCCTCCACTCGCGGGCGGCCGCGCCCCGCCCCCGTTGCCTGGCAACGGCGTGGCCCCGCCCACTGCGCTGGGGACGGCGCCCCGCCCACCGCGGCCTTCCCCAGCCTGGTCCAGCCGCCCGCAGCTTGTCCGACGTCGGCGGTACCTGCTTGAAGTCGATGTTGCCGAGGCCTCCGCAGCAGTCCAGCCCCGCCACCGAGCTGCTCCTGGGCTCGGCCCCCGGGCCCGCAGACCCTCCCACCCGTCGGGCCGACTCCGGAGGGACCACGCGGGGCCTCGCGCAGCCGCCGGCCCCCGGAGCCGGCCCCATCGCGCCCGGGATGCGCGGCCGCACGGACGGCTTTCACGGTTTCCCTTTCGCAACGGCCTTCTGGGAAATGTAGTTCCGGTCCCCGCCTGGCGGGGCTCGCCGCGGCGTCTCGTGGAGCCGAGGACTACAAGTCCCAGGGTGCATCACTGCAGAGCCGGCTAGTCCCCAAGCGGCGAGCGGCGGTGTCTCTCTCTGGTCCCCAGCGTCTGCTCCAGACTCTCCGACTGATCTGGCTTCCGTGTCCTGGGCTAGAGGCGGGCGGCCGCGGGGTCATGGGTATAAATACCTTCCCCGGCAAACGCCTGAGATTCCCAGTTCTGAGATTCCCCCTTTGAGCTGGCCCCGGGTATTTTTGCTCAGCCAGAGACCTTTCCTCCATTCGTCCATTCATTCATTGAATGCATTCCCCGCGTTTGCTGAAACACCTCTATGTGCTGGGGGTAGGGTGGTGAACGATGCATGAGCCCTAACCTGTCTTTTTTTTTTTTTTTTTTTTTGCGGGTCTGGGGATGGAACCCAGGGGCCTTTGACCCCCGAGCTACACCCCCTGCTCTATTTTTATTTATCTTGAAACAGGGTCTCACTAAGTAGCTGAGGCTGTGTGCAAACCGCGATGCTTAGGTCTCAGCCTCCCGAATGCTGGGATTACAAGTGTGCGCCACCACGCCCGGCTCTTAACTGGTCTTCTAACAAGATAAAAGACAAAGGATTATAACTCATACTGTTGTCACCGAAAATGGGTCCAGAAGAATTCTCAGTAGGGGAAGGTGGGGGGGGGGGGGACTCAAGACCCCCAAGGGCGGTTGCAGGCCTGTCCAGAATAAGAGTGCCTTTGGACGGCGACATCTCTTGGCTCTTCATAAGAGACAGTCATGATGGGTGGATAGCAGGAGGTATGTGAGGATGAAATCAGTCCAGTAATCACGAGACAGTTTAGGACACCGCACAATTTAGGGTGTCCTGATGTTTTTCTGGGTGCTGATGAGACCAGCACTCTCTTATCAATAGGTTATCTCTTGGCCAGGCGTGGTGGCGCACGCTTGTAATCCCAGCATTCGGGAGGCTGAGACTGGAGGATCAGGTGGTTTACAGACAGCCTCAGCTACTTAGTGAGGCCCTTTGCAACTCAGTGAGACCCTGTTTCAAAGTAAAGGATAAAAAATAGAGCTGGGGGTGTCGCTCGGAGGTAGAATGCCCCTGGGTTCCATCCTCAGTACTGCAAAAAAAAAAAAAAAATAGGTTTTCTCTTTTGTTCCAACTCTTGGGGGACTGCTAATGGGGCCCAAGGAGAGTAGACTTCTGTTGTTGAATCAATGCACTGGTGTAATGGCTAGCAATGTCCAAGGAGATTGGGCTTTTGTGTGACCTTTGTCCTCTGACCAATAGATTATCTCTCTTGCTTAACTAGTCCTGGATCATTGACAGTTCAAGGTCTTTGGGGTTGTTTTTTTTTTTTTTGTGGTTTTTTTTTTGGTGTGTGTGTGTGTGTGTGTGTGTGTGTGTGTGTGTGTGTGTTACTACTGGGGATGGAACCCGGAGACTCTCCCAGACCTATTTTATTCTTTATTTGGAAACAGGGTCTCACTGAGTTGCTGACAGCCTCACTAAGTAGCTGAGGCTGGCTTCGAACCTGCCCGATCCTCCTGTCTCAGCCTCCCAAGTGCTGGGATTACAAGTGTGCGCCACCATGCCCGGCTTCAAGGTCTTTTATAATTTCCAGTATGTATCGGGCCAGCCTTCTGGATCTTCTGAATCCTCTCTATTGCCTGATCAGTACTTACCCCTTTGAGGACAGTCAACAGAGTTCAGGGTAATTAGTAAAGCCCTCTAAATTATGCAGAAATGTGGGGCTAGCAGGCCTGGTTTGGGGGAGGAGTTAATAGGCCTGGCTTGAGCAAGGATATTGGAGAATTTTGCCACAGGCTCCCATAGTAAAGTTACATTTAACCCCACATGCTGGTGCAAACTTGTAATCCCAGAACCTAGGAGTCTGAGACAGGGGATCGCAGTTCGAGGCCAGCCTCAGCTACTTAGTGAGGCCCTCCGCAACTTAGTGAGACCCTGTTTCCAAATAAGAATAAAATAGAGCTGGGAGTGAAGCTTAGAGGTAGAATGCCCCTGGGTTCCATTCCAAGTACTGGGAAAAAAAAAAGAAAGAAAGAAAAGGCCCTTCAGGGACATGATGTTTTTTTTACCGTTCCCTTTTCCTTTAGGAACAATACACTCTGGAACACCGTCTTATCTGTCTTTGTGCTTTGAAAAAGACACTGAAGCCGGGCATGATGGTCCACACCTGTAATCCCAGGACTTAGGAAGCTGAGACAGGAGGCTTGCAGGCTCAAGGCCGGCTTCGGTAACTTAGCAAGACCCTCAGAGCCTTAACAAGACCTTGTCTTGAAACAAAAACTAAAAAGAGCTGGAGTTGTAGTGCAGAGGTAGAATGCCCTGCATTCAAGCCCAGAGGAGGGAGGGGGAGGGAGGGAAGAACTGACAGGTGGTGTTTTTTTTTTTTTGGTGTGAGAGAGTACAAGCTGGGATTTTGTGGACCCCTACACACACACACACACACACACACACACACACACACACACAGAGGATCTGTTGTGATCTGCCACAGGCTTAGCTCGGCTTCTAGGTGTGTGTGTGTGTGTGTGTGTGTGTGTGTGTGTGACTGGAAATTGGACCCAAGGGCATTTTACCTTTGAACTACACCCCCGGTGTTATTTTGTTTGTTTGTTTGTTTGTTTATTTTACTGGAGATGGAACCTGCAGTCCTCCTGTCTCAGCCTCCCACATGCTGGGATGACAGGCGAGGGGCACCGCGCCCGGCGCCCACGGGATTGGTACAGACAGATGTTTCCGTTTCTCTTGCTCTCCAGGAGCGCGATTGCTGAGTCAGATGACAGCTCTCTTTGGTCCTTGTAGGAACTTGTGGACTGGTTTCCATGGTGCCCGCACGGTTTTATCCTGCCTGTGCACAAAAGGCTCACACAAGGATGCTCTGTAAAGAGCTACAGGAGCGAGGAAGAGGCCTCCAGCTCCACACACTCCCCGATCTATTTGTCAGGGTTGGCTGGTTGGTTTATAGCACTGAGAATGGAACCCAGGGTCTCATAAGGGCTACACGAATGCCTACCCTCTGCCCTTGGTGTGTGTGTGTGTGTGTGTGTGTGTGTGTGTGTGTGTGTGGTGCTAGGGATTAAACTCAGGGACATTCTATCTCCCAGCTACATCCCTAGCCTTATTTTACTTTTTATTTTTTATTATTTTATTTATTTTATTCTTTGATGGTACTGGGTTTCCTGGAAACCCTTCTACCTCCGGGCTACACTCCCAGACCTATTTTATATTTTTATTTGGAAACAGGGTCTCTTAAGCCAGCGAGGCTGGCTCCGAACCAGCGCGATCCTCCTGTGTCAACCTCCCAAGTACTAGGATTATAGGCATCTATCTGCCTTTTGGGCCCAAGCCATCCCTACACTACTCTCTGCCCTCCTGGGGCCACCTGCATACCTTTGGAGAAACATCTGTTCGATTGTCTTATCCATTTGCAACCGGGCTAGTTAGGTTTCGGTTACTGGTGTCATTTATTTTTACTTATTTATTTATTTTTTGGTACTCGGGATGGAACCCAGGGGCATTCTACCTCCAAGCTACACCCCCAGCCCTATTTTTTATTATTTATTTATTTATTTATTTATTTATTTATTTTGGTGGTACTGGGGGTGGAACCCAGAGGCTTTCTACCTCCGGGCTATACTCCCAGACCTATTTTATACTTTATTTGGAAACAGGGTCTCACTAAGTTGCTGAGAGCCTCACTAAGTAGCTGAGGCTGGCTTTGAACCTGTGTGATCCTCCTGTCTCAGCCTCCCAAGCGCGGGGATTACAAGGGTGCGCCACCACACCCGGCTTATTCTTTATTTTGGAACAGGGTCTCACTGAGTTGCAGAGGGCCTCACTAAGTAGCTGAGGCTGGCCGCGAACCGCGATCCTCCGGTCTCAGCCTCCCGAATGCTGGGATGACAAGCATGCGCCACCACGCCTGGTTACTGGTATCATTTCAACTGGATGCCAGACTTCAGGGCAACTGTCTTGGGTCACCAAAGGAGACCTGGGCTTTGGTCTTCATGGCCTTCATTGCAGGCAACCTCCAGGCCTGTCCTTCACCCAGCCCGGGGCTTCCAAAGCACCCCTTGGGATGAGGTGCCTTTCCCAAACCCTAAAATCAGAACGACCCAGGCTTTCTTCCAGTCACTGGGGGCGAATGATGCCTTCCAATTTCCACGTCCTCGGCAGATTTATCCTTTGCCCTCCAGGCTCCAACCACCTGCCAGGCCCCAGCCTCCTCCAGCTCCTCCCGCCCTCCGGAGCCCCTGCCCCATCCGGTAGAGAGGCCCAGGCAGGGCGCCACGCCCGGTCCCTCTGGCCTACCAACACTTATCAGTCCTCAACTCCCATAACTGTGCCTCTGAAAGAGTCCTGCCCAGGCCTCATCAGCTCCCCTCGGGCCCTCGCCACCTGGGGAGCTGGCAGCTCCCCTGCTCAAAACCCTGCCGTGGCTCCCTATGGCCCAGACCCAAATCTCATCTTTTCAGGCGGGTATATGACACCCCCTCCACGAACCAGATTCATTCCTTTCTTTTGTTTTTTGGAATCTCTATGATATGATATGATCTGGGATGCAGGAGGGTTAAAAAACAGGACTTTGAGGAGAAGCACGGCTTCACAGGGTGGCCAGCATGCTGTGGGAGCTGCAGGGAGACAACGGGATCAGAAAGGAGGGGGCAGCCGGGCGTGGTGGCGCATGCGCGTGATCCCAGCATTCGGGAGGCTGAGACAGGAGGATCGCGGGTTCTGGACAGCCTCAGCTACTTAGTGAGGCCCTTGGCAACTCAGTGAGACCCTGACTCAAAATAAAGAATTAAAAAATAGGCCCGGGGGTGTCGCTTGGAGGTAGAATGCCCCTGGGTTCCATCCCCAGTACTGCAAAAGGCGCCTCCGTCTTGGCTTGCTTTCTGGGGGAGAATGGGAGCCTCTCTTCCAGCTCCTGCCACCACCACCCCCCCCCCCGCGCCGGCCCCGCAGCCCCGTGGCACTGACTCGGACGTGCTTTGGCACTCACCCCCGCCCAGGGCCGTTGGGCAACGTGTGGAGACACCGTGGGGTGTCACAACTGGGTGGAGGGTGGGGACCGCTCGGCCATCTGTGGGCAGAGGCTATGGGCGCCGCTGCCATCTTGCCACGCGCAGGACAGGACCTGCAGCCGAGAGCGATGGAGCCCGGCCAGCGTTGCGCCGAAGGTGAGGAGCTCGTTCTTGGTTTTTATTTTTGTTTTCTTTTTGTTTTGCAGCGCTGAGGGCAGAAGCTAAGGCCTCGTGCCTTTGGGCAAGCGCTAACCACCGAGGTACACCCCCCCGCCCCAGAAAGCCCGTTCACCCTCAGAAGGGCTGAGGGACGAGGCCCTGACTCTTCTGCCTGTCCCCGCCGTGTGAGCCTCCCGCGACATGGCCACCTGAGCAGAGACTTTTCCCCTCCCCACATCACAAGCCTCTTTGCCTAATAAAAATCCCAGTCTCTGGTATTTTGTTCTAGCAACACACAAAACAACAAAGACAAGCCTCCCGCTCCTAGGACCCGGAGGACCGTCTCGGCCTGTCTCCCAGAACCACCAGGCCTCGTCTTCTCCACACCAGCGGCTCTGTGAGCACCAGTGACAGGAGCTGGTGGCCTGTCCCCTCCTCTCCGACCTCCCGCCGCTCTGCCCTGGAAAATCAGGAGGCTTCGGGGCAGCCACCGCACTGGCCGATGGCCCATCCCCTCCCTGCCGTCCTGGAAAAGCTGGACTCTGTCCCCAGGACACAGGAGCGTCCACGAGTCCCTGTCTCGGAGAGACCCCGGTCAGCAGAATAAACACAGAATCCTGTTGCTTCTGTCTGAAAAACTGCCAGGTCCCTCGGAGCTCCAGCACCCCCACACCCCGTATATGCAGTGGTTTCACAGTGCTGCAAATAACTATCAGAGCGCTCATCTGGGACCCCAAAATCCAAGGAGATGGAATTAAAAATAGCCGGTGGGCCGGGCGCAGTAGCGCAAGCCTGTAAACCCAGTCCTTGGGAGGCTGAGATGGGAGGATCGCAGGTTTGAGGGCAGCTTCGGCAACTTAGCGAGAATAATAATAATAGTGTAATAATAATAATAATAATAGTTGGGCGTGGTGGCGCACGCTTGTTATCCCAGCATTTGGGAGGCTGAGACAAGAGGACCGTGGTTCGTGGCCAGCCTCAGCTACTTAGTGAGGCCCTCTGCAGCTTGTTGAGACCCCATTCCAAAATAAAGAATGAAAAATAGGGCTGGGGGTGTAGCTCGGAGGTAGAATGCCCCTGGTTCCATCCCCAGCACCACTAATAATAATGACGATGATGGTGAAGTGGTCTCCAGTGGACCAGGATGACCACGTGCCAAGTCGCCCCTCTGGCCGCCCTCCGAGTGGAGCGGGAGGCTGGCCCCTCTCAGCACGAGGACTCAGCCAGGGCGGAGGTGAGGCGAAGGTCCCAGACACCGCGGCGGGCGCGGCTTCCCCCTGGCCCAGTCCTCGACAGGCCTCTGAGAGCCTGGCCAGGCCTCCTTGCACAGTGGAGGAGTTCCCTCGGGGGCCAGCGATTTCACTGATGTGGAAACGGAGGCAGGAGAAGGGCCAGCAGTGCCCGCGCTCCCCCGGGGTCTGGGCCTCCTGCCCAGCCCGAGCTCTTTCCCCCACGCTGCTGCCAGCTCCAGCCCAGACGCCCGGCTCCCCCTGCCACGCCAGCCAAGGCTCGCTGGTTCAGAGCTAGCCTTGGTACCTTAGCGAGGCCCTCCACAACTTAATGTGACCTTGGTTCCAAATAAAAAAATTGGAGCCGGGTGTGGTGGCGCACGCTTGTCATCCCAGCGTTTGGGAGGCTGAGACAGGAGGATCGCGGTTTGCAGCCAGCCTCAGCTACTTAGTGAGGCCCTTTGCAACCCAGTGAGACCCTGTTTCAAAATAAAGAATAAAAAATAGGGCTGGGGGGTGTACAATGCCCCTGGGTTCCATCCCCGGTACTGTAAAAATAAATAAAAATAAATAAATAAATAAAAATCATTAGTAGCACATCGCACGGTGGTCTCCACACCTGGCGATACCTCTCTGCCCCGCCGGTCTCGCTGGCATCCCCAGGGAAGCTCTGACTTGGGAGCCGAGTGGGCGCAGATGGGGGCGCTCCGGGGTGGGGGTCCTCCTGGGGTCTCCCCTCCCTCGCAGTTCTGCCCCAGGGTGGCCGAGCAGGCTTGGGGGAGGGGGGCCCCAGCAACAGCAGTTTCCCTTGCCCAGCTGAGCAGAGAGGCTGGGGCTGGGGTGGGGGCATCTGGTGCCCGTGGGGCTCAGCTGGCGGCTGGGCTGTGCAGAACGCCGTCCTCAGAAGAGCGCGGGCTGTACTCGGCTCTCCGTGCCCGTCAAGAGGACCGCGGGCTTCCAGGGCCAGCTCTGCCGTGCACCTTGGAACACAGCACCCCAGACAGGCCCTTCCCGACCTCTGGGGCTGGCTGGGCACGGTCAGTGTGCGCCCAGCCCTGCAGGGCCAGGGCACCGAGCCCCAGCATCCCGGCACGTGCTGGGACGGCATGCACTGCAGGGTCCCGGCACGAGCTGTCTGCTCAGGCTCGCAGCCCGCAAGACCCAGCCAGCGGGCTCGGTCCACGCCTCCACCCTGAAACAGGATCAGTGAGATTCTGACATCCGGGGCCACTGGAAGATCCTGGAATCAACAGGTGCATGTCAGACTCAGGGTCCAGCTCACAAATGCATACAGCGAGGGCTCAGGCTGGGTCCCCTCCGGGACGGTCCCAGAGACCAGGGTTCCAGGGCGCTGATCAGTTTTGAGGTGACCTAACAGGCCCCCTCTGCAGAAAGCTCAAATCCAGGCACCGAGGAGGGCGAGGAGGACCTATAAAGCTGTACCCTGTGAAGCCAAGCAAATGGGCGGGTCAGTGTAGAACTGGGGGTTGTCCCCCACTTTCCCCCGCCACAGGTGGAGGACTGCTCCAGGGGGCATCAGCCCCTAGCCCTTGAGCCTGAGAATAGCCCACTCTGCCTTTTTTTTTTTTTTTTTTTTTTTGGCAATACTGGGGGTGGAGCCCAGGGGCTTTTCTACATCCTGGCTATACTCCCAGATCTATTTTTTTTATATACTTTATTTGGAAACAGGGTCTCACTAAGTTGCTGAGAGCCTCACTAAGTAGCTGAGGCTGGCTTCGAACCTGTGCGATCCTCCTGTCTCAGCCTCCCAAGCGCTGGGATTACAAGCGTGCGCCACCACGCCCGGCTTTTTATTCTTTATTTTGAAACAGGGTCTCACTGAGTTGCAAAGGGCCTCACTAAGTAGTACCTGAGGCCGTCTGTGAACTATGATCCTCCTGCCTTAGCCTCCCAATGCCGGGGTGACAAGCGTCCGCCACCACGCCCGGCTGCCTATTCCCATGAGTTCTAGCCCACTCTGCTCCAGGCAGAAGCTCTGAGCCTGGGCTGCTGCTCTGAGCTTCTTGCCGGCCGCTCCCTGCCTGGTTGGGTGCTTGGAGCCATCTTTTGTCTATCAGAACCACTGGATGGATGGCAGGGGGGAAAAAAACCCTCAATAAGGTGCCAGCCCCTGGCGTGCAGGGGTGGAAACAGACTCAGGGAGGTCACTTGGCCAGTGTCACGGAGACTGCTCTGCTCCAGCCCTTCCCACGCACGTCTGAGCACACGCATGCTGGTCTTTGAGAATTTTCCACATGCACAGGACCCCTCATCTGCCTGCGATGGACCCCAGGACCCCGTATCTCCTTGAATTCCCGGGTCTGTCAGACCGCCTGAGCTCAGCCCTGTCCCAAGGTGGGGGAACAGTGCCACCTGGTGGAGGACTGGGGACACTGCAGGAGATGCCTGGGACATTCCAGGCCAAGGAGAGAGTTGTTCAATTTTTATTTTTATTTTTATTTTTTCAGTACTGGGGATGGAACCCAGGGGCCTTCTACCTCCGAGCGACACCCCCATCCCCATTTTTCAGTCTGTTTTATTTATTTTTTATTTTTACTTAATTATTTTTTTTTTGCAGGTCTGGGGATGGAACCCAGGGCCATTCGACCTCCGAGCCACACCCACCCCCTCCCCTATTTTTTATTCTTTATTTTGAAACAGGGTCTCACTAATTTGCGGAGGGCCTCACTAAGCAGCTGAGGCTGGCCGCGAACTTGTGATCCTCGGGCCTCAGCCTCCCAAATGCTGGGATTACAAGCGTGCCACCACGCCTGGCTGGTCTTTTTTATTTTTAAAACAGGGTCTCACTGAGTTGCAAAGGGCCTCACTAAGTAGCTGAGGCTGTCCACGAACAGCGATCCTCCCGTCTCAGTCTCCCTAATGCTGGGATGACAAGCGTGCGCCACCACGCCCGGGAGAGTTGTTCGATTCTACCTCCAAGCCAAACCCTCAGCCTTATTTTATTTTTATTTGAAAATAGGGTCTCCTCCCTGACAGCCCCTCGGAGGATCAAAAGTGCCACTTCCCAGCCAGGCGTGGTGGTGCACACCCGATATCCAAGACCTCTGGAGGCGGAGACAGGAGGATGGCGGGTTCGAGGCCAACCTCAGCCAGTAGTAAGGCGCTCAGCAACATAAAGAAATCCTGTTTCAAAATCAAAAGGACTGGTGGCGCCGGGCGTGGTGGCACACGCTTGTAATCCCAGTGCTTGGGAGGCTGAGACAGGAGGATCACAGGTTCGAGGACACCCTCAGCAAGTAGTGAGACTCTCATCAACCTAGTGAGACCCTATTCTCATACACCAGGGGGGAGGCATAAAATAGCAGCCACTACAGAAAACCACGCTGATTCCTCAGAAAGCTGAGCACAGAGTATGCACCACTGGATACCCTGGAAAGCACTGACTTGCAAACTTTAATCTCTCTCTCTTTCTCTTTTGTACCAGGAATTGAACCCAGAGGTATTCTACCTTTGAGCTACACCTCCAGCCCTGTTCGCTTTTCTTATTTTGAAATAGGGTCTCGCTAAATTGCCGAGAGCCTCTGTAAATTGCCGAGGCTGGCCTCAAACCTGAGATCCTCCCAAGTACTGGGATTACGAGCGTGGGCCGCCACGCCTGGGTACTTGCACGCTTTAAAATGGCCAGTTTTTACGGTTAGATGAAAGTTTTATGTTTATATGAATTTGATCTCCATTAGCTAGTAAGGAAAGCGAAGGGGCCCTGCGCCAACTTGCAGAGAAGGGGAGGCAGAGACGCTGCCCCACGCCTTCCGGGCTGCACCCTGTGCAGAGGGAAGCCGGGGCGCTGGGGCGCCAGCAGAGGGGAATGGAGGGGTGTGGCCTGGCAGTCCTGGTGGGCGGGGCCTGGGAATGTAGGGGTGTGGTCTGGCCGTCCTGTGGGAGGGGCCTGGGAATGTAGGGGTGTGGTCTGGCCGTCCTGGTGGGCGGTGCCTGGGAATGTAGGGGTGTGGTCTGGCAGTCCTGGTGGGCGGGGCCTGGGAATGTAGGGGTGTGGTCTGGCAGTCCTGTGGGCGGGGCCTGGGAATGAAGAGGCCTGATCTGGCAGTCCTAGTGGGCGGGGCCTGGGAATGTAGGGGTGTGGTCTGGCCGTCCTGGTGGGCGGTGCCTGGGAATGTAGGGGTGTGGTCTGGCAGTCCTGTGGGCGGGGCCTGGGAATGTAGGGGTGTGGTCTGGCAGTCCTGTGGGCGGGGCCTGGGAATGTAGGGGTGTGGTCTGGCAGTCCTGTGGGCGGGGCCTGGGAATGTAGGGGTGTGGTCTGGCAGTCCTGTGGGCGGGGCCTGGGAATGTAGGGGTGTGGTCTGGCAGTCCTGTGGGCGGGGCCTGGGAATGTAGGGGTGTGGTCTGGCAGTCCTGTGGGCGGGGCCTGGGAATGTAGGGGTGTGGTCTGGCAGTCCTGGTGGGCGGGGCCTGGGAATGTAGGGGTGTGGTCTGCCCGTCCTGGTGGGCGGGGCCTGGGAATGTAGGGGTGTGGTCTGGCAGTCCTGTGGGCGGGGCCTGGGAATGTAGGGGTGTGGTCTGGCAGTCCTGGTGGGCGGGGCCTGGGAATGTAGGGGTGTGGTCTGCCCGTCCTGGTGGGCGGGGCCTGGGAATGTAGGGGTGTGGTCTGGCAGTCCTGTGGGCGGGGCCTGGGAATGTAGGGGTGTGGTCTGGCAGTCCTGTGGGCGGGGCCTGGGAATGTAGGGGTGTGGTCTGCCCGTCCTGGTGGGCGGGGCCTGGGAATGTAGGGGTGTGGTCTGGCAGTCCTGGTGGGCGGGGCCTAGGAATGAAGAGGCCTGATCTGGCAGTCCTGGTGGGCGGGGCGCCCCTGTGGGCGAGGCCTGGGAGTGTGGGGGCGTGGCCTTTGCAGTCCCGGTGGGCAGGGCCGGGCAAGATCTGGCGGTTTTGATGGGGGTGCGCGGGGCTGGGTCATGTGGGCGTGGCCTGTGGTTTGTGGGCGTGGTTCGTCTGCGGGGCGGGGCCTGGTGGGGCGGGGCCAGGGCTGACCTGGGCTCTTCTGGAGGGCAGAGGCCAGAAGTGGCCCGGGAAGAGGAAGAAGGAGGCGCTTGTCCCTGATTAGGTTGAGTGACTCAGGACCATGGGCCGTCAGGGTGGAAATACCTTGGAGGAAGATTAGGTCTAGAAGGCGCGTGATTGGCGGCGCCCAAGAGACGAGCATCAGGCCCTGGGGACGAGGCACCGGGTCCAGCCCAAGGGGACGGTCCGGCCGGGCCCCCGGGACCGTGGGGAGCCAGCTGAGAGCAGAGAGCGGACGGGCGGGCCTCGGGCAGGGGCCCGGCACCGAGGCCGGGCTCAGCCCTGGGCGCCCTGGGTCCAGGCTCTGTGGCTGCAGGTGAGTTAAGTAAGCTCTGAACCTCCGTGAGCGAGCAGAGGGAGGCCACGAGAGCACTTCCCCAGGGCTGAGGTGGGCGACTGGCGGCGGTGTGGCCCATGCGAGCTGATCCGAGTGAGCGGGAGACTCGGGATCTTTAAAAAGCAGCGGCCCGGGCTGGGCCAGGAGCAGGCTGTGACCCCAGAAAGCGGGGGGCTGAGGGACCAGGCCCAGGAGGTCAGGAGGTCAGGCCAGCCTCAAGATGGCGCAGCAAGACTCCGTCTCAATTTTTTTCCCCCAGTACTGTGTCTTTGCCACTGGTCCCCAACCTTTACCCTGTATTTTTTTGGTAGTGGGGATTGAACTCAGGGGCATTATACCTCTGAGCTATACCTTCAATTGTGTGTGTGTGTGTGTGTGTGAGAGAGAGACAGACAGACAGACAGACTGACTGGATATTGACTCTAAGCACACTCTACTTCCAAGCTATATCCCCATCTTTTTTTTTTTTTTTTCTCAGTACTGAGGAATGGAACCAGGGATATTCTACTTCTCAGCTATACCCCCTGCCCTATTTTTTATTCTTTATTTATTTATTTTGTGGTGCTGGGGATAGAACCCAGGGGCTTTCTACCTCCGGGCTACACTCCCAGACCTATTTTATATTTTATTTGGAAACAGGGTCTAAGTTGCTGAGAGCCTCACTAAGTAGCTGAGGCTGGCTTCAAACCTGTGCGATCCTCCTATCTCAGCCTCCCAAGTGCTGGGATTACAAGCGTGTGCCACCACACCCAGGTTTTATTCTTTATATTGAAACAGGGCCTCACTAAGTAGCTGAAGCTGTCTGCGAACCGGGATCCTCCAGGCTCAGCCTCCCGAATGCTGGGATTACAAGCATGCACCACCACGCCCGGCTTTATTCTTTATTTTGAAACAAGATCTCACTGAGTTGCAAAGGTCATAAGTAGCTGAGACTGGATGAAAACCTGTGATCCTCTTGTTTCAGCCTCCCAAGTAATGGGATTACAGGTATGCGTCACCACGCCCAGCTCCCAGCCTATACTTATTTATTTATTCATTTATTTATTTTGTAGTAGTGGGGATTGAACCCAGGGGCATTCTACCTCTGAGCTATACCCCCAGTCATATATATATATATATATATATATATATATATATATATATATATATATTTTTTTTTTTTTTTTTTTTTTTTTTTGTGGTGGTACTGGGGATGGAACCCAGGGGCTTTCTACCTCTGGGCTACACTCCCAGACCTATTTTATATTTTATTTGGAAACAGGGTCTCACTAAGTTGCTGAGAGCCTAAGTGGCTGAGGCTGGCTTCGAACCTGTGCCATCCTCCTGTCTCAGCCTGGGATTACAAGCGTGCGCCACCACACCCGGCTCCTCAGCCCTATTTTGTATTCTTTACTCCCAAACAGGGTCTCACTGAGTTGCAAAGGGCCTCACTAAGTAGTAGCTGAGGCTGTCCGCAAATTGTGATCCTCCTGTCCGAAGGCTGGGATTACAAACATGTGCCACCATGCCCAGCCCCAGCCTAGTTTTTAGTCTTTATTTTACTTTTTATTTAGAAACGGGGTCTTGCTAAGTTGCTGAGGGCCTCACTAGACGGCGGAGACCTCCCATGTACTGGATGACAGGCATGTGCCGCTGGGCCGGCTTGGGTTTTATTTCCATCTTATGCATTCCTGGTCCTCCACAGACCAAAGATCCTCAAGGGAACTGCCGGGCTCATGGCTGTATCCCCAGGCCTGACACGTAGTTGGCCCTCGGTGAATGTGTGTTGAATGAATACCTGATGGATTCCAAGGCGGATCACCCTTCACCACCTGCCATGTTTACAAAAGGGGAAACCAAGGCTCAAAAAAGGTGCATCGAGCCAGGCATGGTGGTGCACGCCTGTCATCCCCGTACTTGGGAGGCAGAGACAGGAGGATCCCGGGTTGGAGGACAGCCTCAGCAAGTAGTAAGACTTTCTTCAACCTAGGTCGATAGACCCTGTTTCGAGATAAGAAAAAATAAAAAAAAAATAGGCTGGGGGGTGTATAGCTTGGAGGTAGAATGCCTCTGGGTTCAATTCCCAGTACCAAAAGAAAAGAAAAAAAAGTTGCAGTGACCCATCCTGGACCACACAGCTGGAGTAATGGACCCAGGGTCCACAGCCCTGTCCCTGAGTCCTTCCTACCCACCCCCTGCCTGCGGACACAGGACACACACACAACTCAAGTGGGTACCCTGGGGGATTCCATTCACACACCCACCCATACGCCAGCGGAAAGGCACAAGTACCCCACAGCCAAAGGCCTGGGAACCGATGGGCCCAGGACTCCAGTGGGCCTGCGTTGCCACGACAACAGACAGCTCCTGCATCCCGCAGCATCTCAGGCAGGAGTACAGTGGATAGAGGGAGGGTTGGAGCTGGGCTGTGCATCACAGCTGCGGCGGATGCCCCACCGCAAGAGCCAGGGGCCCCCACAGAGCCGTCCTCTCAGCCCTGGGGAGGCCCACACATGCACACGGGGGCGGCGGCCGCTGTGCAGCCGCTGAGGGCCCGGAAGTCACGCATGTTCTCCTGCTCAGTCTTCATGTCCTCGCCAGTCGAGTGTTGCCAGAGAACCCATTTTGTGGATGGTAAAACTGAGGCCCAGTGAGGGGAAGGTGCACTTACTTTGCTCAGTGTTACCCAAACTTGCGATCCTCCTGTCTCAGCCTTGCAAGTACTGGGATTACAAGTGCCACCCTGCCTGGCCTCAAAAGGCTTGTTTCAAAAAAGAAAAAAAAAACTAAGCCGGGCGTGGTGGCGCACGCTTGTCATCCCTGAGCTTGGGAGGCGGAGACAGGAGGATCGCGCAGGTTCAAAGCCAGCCTCAGCTACTGAGTGAGGCGCTCAGTAATTTAGTGAGACCCTGTTTCCAAATAAAATATAAAATAGGTCGGGGATGTAGCCTGGAAATAGAAGGCCCCTGAGTTCCATCCCCAGGACCAAAAAAAAAAAAAAAGAGCTGGGAATGTAGCTCAGTGGTACAAAATAATAATAATAATAATAATAATAATAATAATAATAATAATGATGATGAGCCATGTGTATAATGTATGCCTATAATCCCAGTACTTGGGAGGCTGAGACAGAAGAATCGCAAGTTCAAAGCCAGCCTCAGCTACTTAGCAAGGTTCTCTCTCGGCAGGGCTAGGGATGCAGCTCAGAGGTAGAATGCCCCTGGGTTCAATGCACAGTAGCAAAAACTAAAATAAAATAGAACTGAGGGTACATCTTGGAGGTAGAAGGCCTCAGGCTCAATCCCAGCCCCCCACCCCAAATAATAATGATGCAGGCCAAGCCTGGTGGCCCATGCCTATCATCCCAGTCCTAGGGAGGCTGAGATAGGAGGGTCACAGGTTCCAGGCCAGCCTCAGCAACTTGGTGAGCCATTCTTTCAAAATAAAAAATAAAGGCTGGTCTAGGGGTGTAGCTTGGAGGTAGGACACTCCTGGGTCCAATCCCCAGTACCAAAATAAACACTCTTGGGTCCAATCCCCAGTACCAAAATAAAGAGAAAGGATGAGTTTGTGGCCCAACCATCATGTACAGAAAACAGAGGCCACCCAAGGCCTCTAAAACTCCAGCCAGGGGCTCCCCTCTCCCTTCAGCCTCCGCCTGTGGGCAGCCCCCGCCAAGAGGAAGGGGAGACTCAGGCAGCCGCCTCATTGAGTACAAGCAGGCCTGACTCCCCGTCCAGCAGTCCAGCCACACCCTGGCTCCGATGGTCAGGGCATCCTGTAACCCTGAGGACCGGTCCCGCCGCAGCCCTGCGCTCGCCCCTCCACTTCCCTGGTGGCGGCTCAGACTCTGACCCAGAACAGAGCGGGCTCTAGTTACTATGGTGACCTGAGGGCCCTTAAGGCCTCCCGCCCGCCCCTCCTCCCCGCCCTTCCAATCCAATCCCTCTCCTCCCCGCACCCACCGGGCCCCTACTCGTCCTCCATTCTCCTTACCCCTCCTCCGGGGCTCCCCATTCTGGGTCCATCCTCCCCCATTCCCTTCTGAGTCCCCCATCCTCTTCTACCCTCCCCCTCCCCTGCCCATCCCCTATGCCCACCCCATGCCCAGGACCAGCAGCCTCTGCCCACCCCTGCTGCCTTGCAGAGGCCAGAGCCTGCACATCTGGCTGGGGCTGGCTGCAGGCTGAGGGGCCCGAAGCCTACCCAGCCCTGCGGCTTTGGGTTCACCCATAGCTCAGGTGTCCAACTTCGGCCTCCACCCTGGGCCTCCACCTTCTGTGTGACCCACTTGTTTATCCAGTGCAGACCAAGCTCCCCATCCATGAACCTGCCGGGCGCGGTCATTGTTCACCAGCCTCCACCTCTGCGGCTAGAGAATGGGCAGAGGAAGGTGAGGAGCGTGGAGGGGAGCCGAGAAGCCATGCCTGGCGGCCCACGCCAGTCATCCCAGTACTTGGGAGGCTGAGACAGGAGGATCGCAGGTTCGAGGTCAGTCTCAGCAACTTAGTGCGATCTTGTTTCCAAATAAAAAATAATGGTGCACACTTGTAATCCTGGTACTTGGGAGGCTGAGATAAGAGGATCGTAGGTTCAAAGTCAGTCTCAGCAGACCCTGTTTCCAAATAAAAAATAAAATAGGGCAGGGAGTATAGCCCAGAGCTAGGAAGGCCCCTGGGTTCCACCCCTAGTGCCACAAAACGAACAAAATAAAAAGCAAAATAGGGAGCCGGGTGTGGTGACACACTCTTATAATCCCAGCATTCGGGAGGCTGAGACCGGAGGATCGCGGTTCACGGACAGCCTCTGCTACTTAGTGAGGCCCTCTGCAACTCAGTGAGACCCTGTTTCAAAATAAAAGAGTCAAAAATAGGGCTGGGGGAGTAGCTTGGAGGTAGAATGCCCCTGGGTTCCACCCCCAGTACTGGAAAAAAAAAATAGGGCTGGGGTATAGCTCGGAGGTAGAATGCCCCTGCATTCCATCCCCAGTACTGAATAAATAAATAAATAAATAAATAAATAAATAAATAAATAAATAAATAAGGTTGGGGGTGCAGCTCAGAGACAATGCCCCTGGATTCCATCCCCAGTACCACAAAAACAAAAAAATAAATAAATAAAAAGGGCATTTCCCCTTGGCATGGTAGCACATGATTGGAACCCCAGTACTTAGACAGCTGAAACAGGAGGATTGAAGGTTCAAGGCCAGCCTTAACAACTTAGCAAGGCCCTCTTGGCAATTTAGCAAGACTGTTTCCAAATAAAAAAATAAAAAGGCTAGGGTGTAGCTCAGAGGCAGAACAATCCTGGGTTCAATCCCTAGTACCAAAAAAAAAAAAAAACCAAAATGCTGAAATACAGGTAGTGAGTGCCAAACAACTGCCAGCCATATAATGGCCACATACTTGCTTCCGGGAGTCCTGCTGAAAGCCCCACATCCCTCTCTTCAAAGCTGCGATTGGGAGCTTTCGTCCAGAGGAGGGAGCCTGCAGCCTGGGTACCAGCGGAGGCTGGAGAATCTCTTCTCTGGGTTCAAGTGTGTATGGTTCCTTGTTATTGTTGCTTTTTTTTTTTTTTGGTACTGCTGATCAAACCAAAATCACTTTTTTTCATTTTGAAGCGGAATCTTGCTAAGTGGCTGAGGCTGGCATCGAACCTGCGATCCTCCTGCCTCAGCCTCCCCAGGTGCTGGGATCACGCGAGGAGCGCGTGGTCTTGGGCAAGGCCCTTCACGTCTAGTTTCAGTCTCTTCATATGACCGAGTAAGGACTGTGAGAGGGAGGCCTCCGGGTCAGGTACCCGGCCTGGAGAACCCCTGGCAGGTGGTCAATCCTGGGAGGTCCCCGCCCTGACTCTCCCTCCCTCGGGCGGGGAAATGTTACCTCCTTTTGACCCAGGAGAAAACCAAGGAAGTCCAGGCCAGGGGA
The DNA here is from genome assembly GCF_963383645.1 of Muscardinus avellanarius. Lineage (NCBI taxonomy): Eukaryota > Metazoa > Chordata > Mammalia > Rodentia > Gliridae > Muscardinus > Muscardinus avellanarius. Next base: position 6,195,366 of record NC_137802.1, on the reverse strand, counting down.
AATCAGCCAGGTGACTTCATGTCTAGAACAATAGTTAGTGGTGGAGTCCCCGAGAACTTAGATTCCCTAAAGGTATTTCAACTCCGAAGTTTGCACAAGCTTTCTGCTCTGCTTCCAATCTAAACAGACGGGGTGGGGGTGGGGCTGGGCCGGCGGCAGAGCATTGGCCCGGCTTGCAGGAGGCTACATATATACATATATATATATATAATATTATATGTATATATGTATATATTTATATATGTACATATATATGTATATATAATATAATATATGTAATATATATTATATAAAATATATATTTTTTATGGTACTGGGGATGGAGCCCAGAGGCTTTCTACCTCCGGGCTACACTCCCAGACCTATTTTATACTTTATTTGGAAACAGGGTCTCACTAAGTTGCTGAGAGCCTCACTAAGTAGCTGAGGCTGGCTTTGAACCTGTGCGATCCTCCTGTCTCCGCCTCCCAATTGCGGGGATTACAAGCGTGCGCCGCCACGCCCGGCTTTCTTCTTTAATTTGAAACAGGGTCTCACAGAGTTGCAAAGGTTCTTTCTCATTTGCCAATGAGGTCTAAGTCTCTGAGGCTGACCTCCATCCTGTGGTCCTCCTGCCTTAGCCTCCCGTGTCCTAGGAGGCGTGTGCCACCCACAGGGCCCGCCCCAAGGCCGTCTTTATTGCGTCTCTCTGTTGCACAGCGTGCCCACCCCACTCTCCCCATACCTGCAGCTCGCTAACATTGACAAACAGGATCTCAGCAGTAGAAGTCTCCCGGGCCAGCTTTCTGACACTGTGCCCCGTCCCTCCTCAGCCAGCAGCATTCCGAGCAGTCTCAGCTGGCCAGGTTCCCGCGCCCAGCCCCTATGACAGGCCCCTGCTCCTGCCCCGGCCGAAGCAGGCAGGGCAATCGGTACTGGAGATGGAGCCCAGGGGCATTCGACCTCCGGTCTACACCCCTAACCCTATTTTTTGTTCTTTCTTTTTCTTTTTCTTTTCTTTTCTTTTCTTCTTTTTCTTTTTCTTTCTTTCTTTTTTTTTTTTTTTGTGGTACTGGGGGTGGAACCCAGGGGCTTTCTACTTCAGGGCTACACTCCCAGACCTATTTTATACTTTATTTGGAAACAGAGTCTCACTAAGTTGCCGAGAGCCTCACTAAGTAGCTGAGGCTGGCTTCGAACCCGGGAGATCCTCCTGTCTCAGCCTCCCAAGCGCAGGGATGACAAGCGTGCGCCGCCACGCCCGGCTTGAAGTGAGTTTCCACGTGAGTGCGGTCGCGTCTTGCCGGCATGAGTACTGGCTCACAAAACTCTCCAGCTTCAAACCCCTAGAACCTGTGATTGTTTCCCTCTGATGCAAGAAATAGGGGGGTCCTTGTGGATGTGCTTAAATTAAGGATTTAAAAAGATTTTTTTTTTTTAGTACCGAGGACTGAACTCAGGGGTGCTTTATCTCTGAGCTAGGTCCCCCGCCCTATTTTATTTGGGTCTGGCTAAGTTGCCCAGGCTGGCCCTGAACCTGCAACCTTCCTGTCTCAGCCTCCCAAGGACTGGGATTGCCAGTGTGCGCCGCCGTGCCTGGCTAAGGGTCTTCTTGGGATGGGCAGATGACCCTGGATTTTCTGGATGGCCAAGGGGCGAGGAAAGTGGTAGCCGTAATGAGGGAAGCGTTTGTTTTCTGCCTTCTAGAGGCTAGAACGGGTCACAAGCCAAGAGACACAGACACCTCCAGAAGCTACCAGAAGCCAGGGACAGATTCTCCCCCTCCGGCCGCCAGAAGGAGCCAGCCCTGGCCAGTGAAGAGGAGCTTGAACTTTTGACCTCAAGAACTGTCAAGAATAAATCTGAGCCAGGCATGATGGTGCACAGGCCTGTAATCCCAGCATTCGAGGCGCTGAGACAGGAGGTTCAAGGCCTGCACACAGTCACTTGGCGAGATCCTGTTTCCAAATAAAAAAAATAAGCGGGTGTGGTGGCACACGCTTGTCATCCCAGTACCTGGAAGGCAGAGACAGGAGGATTACAGTTTGCTGACAGCCTCAGCTACTTAGTGAGGCTCTCAGCAACTTACAGACTCTGTTTCCAAGTAAAGAATAAAATAGGGCTGGGGGTGTAGCTCTGTGGTAGCTGCCCATGGGTTCTATCCCCAGTACCCACCCAAACACAGAATCCCAGCTACTCAGGGGCTAAGGCAGGAGGATCACTGTGCCCAGGAGTTCTAGGACTATTAGAGTAAGACTGTCGTGTGTGTGTGTGTGTGTGTGTGTGTGTGTGTGTGTGTGTGTGTGTGTGCTACTGGGGATGGAACCCAGAGGTATTCTACCTACACCCCCTACCCTATTTTTTATTCTTTTATTTTGAAACAGGGTCTCACTGAGTTGCAGAGAGCCTCACTAAGTAGCTGAGGCTGGTTTCGAACCTGCATGATCCTCCTGTCTCAGCCTCCCAAGCGCGGGGATTACAAGCGTGTGCCACCACGCCTGGCTCCCTGCCTTATTTTTTATTCTTTATTTTTGAAACAGGGTCTCACTGAGTTGCAGAGGGCCTCACTAAGTAGCTGAGGCTGTCCACGAGCCACGATCCTCCGGTCTCAGCCTCCAGAATGCAGGGATTACAAATTTGCATCACCACACCCAGCTAGAATGAGACTATCTTGAGAGAACAAAAGAAAAAGAAAGAAAGAAAGAAAGAAAGAAAGAAAGAAAGAAAGAAAGAAAGAAAGGAAAGAGAGGAAGAAAGAAAGGTGTGGTGGCACGTTTGTAATCCCAGTACTCGGGAGGCTGAGACAGAAGGATCGCAGTTTGCAGACAGCCTCAGCTACTTAGTGAGGCTCTCTGCAACTTAGTGAGACTCTGCTTTGAAATTCAGAATAAAAAATAGGTCTGGGGGTGTAGTTTGGAGGTAGAAGGCCCCTGGGATCAATCCCTAGTACCACAAAGAAAGGAGAGAGAGAGAGAGAGAAAGAGAGAGAAAGAGAAAGAGAGAGAGAGAGAGAGAGAGAGAGAGAGAGAGAGAGAGAGAGAGAAGGAAGGATGGATCAAGGCTCCTCCCATCCAGGTCGGTTAAGGCAAAGGTGGGCGGGGGGAGCGGCCTGGGGCAGGCCCAGGAGCCTGTGGATAAGGGGGGGGGGGGCGGGCTTCTCAAGTGGCTACTTCACAGCTTTTCACCTAAAACCGCAACAGTATCTTCCTGCCCCTGGGGCTAGGCTAAAAGAGTTACAGTGTTACCTCGGAGTCCCCTGGACCACCCCAGACGGAAGTAATGTTCTAACTTTTGTTTTCTTGGTAGTACTCAGGATTCAATCTAGGGGCATTCTAACTCCCAGTCCTATTTATTTATTTACTTATTTATTTATTTATTTATTTATTTATTTATTTTTGTGGGTCTGGGGATGGAACCCAGGGGCATTCGACCTCCGAGCTACACCTCCTGCCCTATTTTTTATTCTTTATTTGCAAACAGGGTCTCGCTGAGTTGCAGAGGGCCTCACTAAGTAGCTGAGGCTGTCCATGAACCACCATCCTTGGGTCTCAGCCTCCCAAATGCTGGGATGACAAGCGTGCGCCACCACGCCCGGCTTCCCATCTCTGTTTTTTTGTTCTTTTTTTATTTTATTTTTTTATTTTTATTTATTTATTTATTTATTTATTTATTTATTTTGGTGGTACTGGGGTTCCTGGAAGCCCTTCTACCTCCGGGCTAAACTCCCAGACCTATTTTTACATTTTTATTTGGAAACAGGGTCTCCTAAGCCAGCGCGTGCGGCTGGCTTCGAACCTGGACGATCCTCCTGTCTCTGCCTCCCAAGCGCGGGGATGACAAGCGTGAGACACCACGCCTGGCTGTTCTTTATTTTTAAACCAGTTTTTTTTTTTTTTTTTTTTTCGGTACTGGGGATGGAACCCAGAGGCATTCTACCTTCGAGCTGCACCCCCCAGACCTATTTTGTATTGTTTATTTGAAAACAGGGTCTCGCTGAGTTGCAAAGGGCCTCACTAGGTAGCTGAGGCTGTCCCCAAACCTCGATCTTCCTGTCTCAGCCTCCCAAACGCTGGGATGACAAGCGTGCGCCCCGACACCCCACTCTTTTGATTTTATAACAGGGTCTGGCTCATTTGCTGAGGCTGCTTCCAACTCACCATTCTCGGGTCTCAGACAAATCCTGGGGTTACAGGAGCGTGTCATGGTGCTTATTAGCTTGGTAAAACTAGCTGCGCCTCCATTCTACAGACCAGGAAGAAACTGAGACCCAGCAAGTTAAGCACTTTGCCCACAGCCACCCAGCGAAGATTTAGCAGGCCAGGCCCGGCTCCCCCAGAATCTGTACTTTAAACAACCAGCCTCAGCAACTGTGGTCCGGCCTGGGGACCTGCTCTTTCAGTTCTCCCTGGGAGACGGTGGCCAGGCCGGGCGCCAAGGGCGGTGGGCACCCTGGGGGACAGGCGACTTCTGGGTTCTGCACCCCAGAACCCTCATTCACAAGAGGCTGCCAGGATCGTGGCGCAGGGCGGGGGGGGGGGGACCTGGCAGGCAGCTTTCGTCCCCAGATAAGCCCATGAGCTCTGAGAGGGGACTCTCCTGTCCCTGGTCACCTGGGAGCTGCGGGGGGGGGAGGGGGCTTGACCCTGACTGACCCTGGCCCAGGCCACGCGCAGCTTTGATGCGGCTTTGATGGGGTGGGTCCTGCCCCCCCACTTCCAGCCCTAGAGCAAGTGGGATGGGAGGTCTCCCCGTGGGGGCGGTGGGCTGGACAGAAGGACTTGGGGCGGCGGGGTGGGCTCCCGGGCTGGACAGAAGGACTTGGGGGTGGCGGGGACCCAGGCCTGGGCTCCACCCTGGCCTCCCGGGCGGCCGGGGTGGGGGCGCCGCGCACAGCCCCCTCCCCCCGGGCGCAGTGGGGCGCGCGGGCCGCCAGGGGGCGCTGCGGGGGCGCTGCGGGGGCGCGGGGTCCGGAGCGGAGCCGCCAGGCCGCCCGGGAACTTTTTTCCTGCAGCTCGGCCGCCCTCCCCGCGCATCCCCGCGGCGCCGGACCCCGGCCGCCGGCTGGTGGAGAGGCCCGCGCCCACCCCGGCGCCCCCGCCAGCCCGGCCCGGCCGGGGCGCGCCACCCCCATGGCCGCCGGGGCCTGCGGGCCGCCCAGTCCCCGCGCCGGGCGCGCGGCCCCCGAGTGAGCGGCAGGTGAGCGGCGCGGGCGCGGGCGGGGGGCGCGGGCGGGGGGCGCGGGCGGCCCGGGGGGCGGGGGGCGCGCGGCCCGGCGCCGTCTGCAGCCGCGGGGCGCGGGGGCTGGCGAGGGCGGCCAGGCCCGGCTTCCCGGGGCGCCCGCCGCCATTCTTTGGGGGCTCCCGGCCCTCGGGGGTCCGCGCGGCCGGGGGGCGGCGGGCCGTCCTGGGGAGCCCCGGGTCCTGGACGGACGGACGGACGGACGCCCCGGGTGACCATGCGCCCCCAGGCGGGGGAGGGGAGCCGCCCGGGCCCACCCGGCCGCGCGCCCCCTCCCTTGTTGTTCTCGGGTTTTTCCTCTTCTCCCTCCTCTCCTTTCTCTTCCCCAGGCTGGTGGTTGTGTTTGAGGGTTTCAAGGGCATTGCATCTGTTTGCAATCCGGTCGCCGGAGGCTGTTCAGACCTCGCGCTGACGTCAGAGCCGGGGAATTACTTCTTTCTTATTTTATCTCTTTTTTCGTCGTCTGGTGGTGGGGGCCGCCCGGGGGCCAGCGCGGAGGTAGCCAGTGCGCGCGCCGAGCACAATGGGAGCCCTGGGCCGGGGGCTCAGCGTTGTTTTTTTTTTTTTTCCTGCCTCCCCCTCCCCCCTATTCTTCACCCAGACCCAGCTCTGCTTGGGGTCAGGCCCACCCCGGGTGGGGGGCGGCGGCGCTGGCTGCAGACGCCCGCCCGGAGGCCCCTCCAGACACAAACACAGCTGCGATTCCCCAGGCTTCCCTGGAAAGGGGGTGGGGGTGTGCTGGGAATCTGGAAACTGCAGAGGAATGTTCTAGTTTCCCACCCCTCCCCCCCCTTGACAGCCCAGAGGGTGTTTGGGGTCCAGGAACCAGGAGAAGTGGACACAGGCCTCCTGGGTCTCCGGGCAGCCTCGTCCTGAAGCCTGGCAAAGTTCTCCAGTCAGAAGCCTGGGGGGAGAAGGAGAAGGTGCTGGGGCAGGTCCAGGCCCCTTTGCCAGCTGGGGACCAGGCAGAATGTGACCCTCGCCTGCCCTGGAGCACCCCTCCGGTTTCTGCAGGGAGTGAGCTCACCTGTTCCAGAACCATCTTTAAGCCTGCTGTGCAGAGAGGCCTTTGCATACAGACCCCTACCTTGCTGCTTGTAGGTCCCCAAGCCTACAACATGGCTTTGAGACTATGGCCGGTGGTGACCTATTATTATTATTATTATTATTATTATTATTATTATTTTATTTTTATTTTTATTTTTATTATTGGTACTGGGGATTGAACCCAGGGACAGTCTACCTCTGAGCTATATTGACAGCCCTTTTTATTTTTTATTTGGAAACCGGATCTCTCTAAGTAGCTGAGGCTGGTCTCTAACCTGTCTCAGGGATCGTCCTGTCTCAGCCTCCCAAGTACTGGGATTACAGGCGCGCCCCACCCCAGCTCCAGTGACCTCTTACGCCAGGTGCATCATACCTGGCGTTTGGAAATCCAGGTCTAGGAAGTATATTCATTTGAAAAACAGTCACAGAGACCCCAGCGATTGCTGGAGTAACACAGGGCTCTGTTTTCCTTGTGGAAAATGCAAATAACCCCCGAAGGCTATAGAGTGAAAGTCCCCCCCCCCTTAGCACCCTGGTGAAGTCAATAGATTCAATGTATCCTTTGGACTTTCTGCTGCTCCTTAACTGAGGCATGTATGGGATGTAAGAAACATAGTTGTCTTTTACACCCATTCGCCTTCCTCTGGCACTGTCGGGGAGCAGCTGTGGGGTCAGGCGTGTTCCCTGCGAGACAGAGCTACTCATGGTCTGGGCCTCAGTGTCCCCGTTTGTATGATGGGGAAGAGCTCAGTCTTGAATTCCTGGACTGCAGTAAAGACAGTCCGCAGAAGTTTACACTCTCCACAATAAATGCCGGCGCCGCGCCTGCTTGCTCTTTGAGTTACACCTCCAGCCCTTTTTTATCTATCTATCTATCTATCTATCTCTCATCTAACTAGCTATCTCAAGGGCATTCACCTCTGAGCTACACCCCCAGCCCTATTTTTATTTATTTATTTATTTATTTATTTATTTATTTATTTTGGTGGTACTGGGGTTCCTGGAAGCCCTTCTACCTCCGGGCTACACTCCCAGACCCATTTTATACTTTTTATTTGGAAACAGGGTCTCTTACGCCAGCGCGGCTGGCTTCGAACCCGCGCGATCCTCCTGTCTCCGCCTCCCAAGCGCGGGGATGACAAGCGCGCGCCACCACGCCCGGCGCTTTAATTTTTATCTTGAAAACAGGGTCTTGCTAGGTTGATGAGAGTCTCACTACTTGGTGAAGTTGTCCTCAAACCTGTGATCTTCCTATTTCAGCCTCCCAAGTACTGGGATTATTTAGTAGGCGTGCGTCACCACCTCCAGCCTATTTATGATTTAACAGGGTCTCACTAAGTGGCCCAGGCTGTCCTTGAACGTACAATCCTCCCGTGTCAGCCCAAGCACTGGGGTGAGAGGCCTGTGCTACTGAGCCGGCCTGTGCTACTGCCTCTGCTGCCGTCGTTATTGTCATCCTGGTGAGGCTGTCCCTGGCGGCCGTGGTCGTCTCTCTCGGTGTGTACCAGCTGCTTGCGCTGTGGTGTGGCTGGGCCTTTTTGTGGTTCTCCGGGGAGGAGGAGGAGCACACAGAGGCACCGTGTGGGCAGAGTAGGGTCCCCGTGGGACGGGCAGCTGGACGCCACTCCCCAGGGAGCAGGCACTGGTCGGGGGCCTACTGTTTTCAAAGTCCTGTGCCAGCCGGGCACATGCCTGTCATTCCGGTACTGGGGAAGCTGAGAGACAGGAGGTTCACAGGTTCAAGAATTGCCTGGGCCACTTAGCAAGACCTTGTCTCCCTGTGTCAAAATAAAATAAAAAGGGCTGGGGTGCAGCTCAGGGGTAAATCATCTTCAGTCCCCGAGTCCTGGGAGGAGGAGGAGGAGCAGGAGGAGGAGGGAGAAAGGAAGTAAGGAAGGAAGAAAGAAAGAAAGAAAGAAAGAAAGAAAACATGAAGCCCTGTGCTAGCTGGGCGTGGTGGCACATGCCTGTAATCCCAGCCCTTGGGAGGCTGAGACAGGAGGATCACAGGTTTGGGGCCAGCACACCCAAACTTAAAAAGACCAAGTTTCAAAGAATACAAAAGAATGCTGGGCGTGGTGGCACATGCCTGTAATCTCAGCACTTGAGAGGTGGAGACTGGAGGATCACAGGGTCAAGGTCAGCCTCGGCAATTTAGTGAGGCCCTCTGCAACTTAGTGAGCCCCTACATTTCAAAATAGAGAAGAAAAAAGAGCTGAAGTGTAGCTCAGTGGTAGAGCACCCCTGGTTTCAATTCCTAGTAACCAACACACACACGCACACGTGCGTCCTGTGCTAAATGTCAGGGGCTAAGCAGAAAATATCCCTGCACCTGCCCCTGAGGGTTACAGCCAGCGAGAGTCGATTAACACCCAGGTTGTAGCAGAAACTTCGGCCAAAGCCGGGGACATGGTGGTTTGTCATCCCAGCACTTGGGAGGCTGAGACCGAAGGATCACAGTTCGCAGACAGCCTCAGCTACTTAGCAAGGTTCTTTGCAACTCAGTGAGTCCCTGTTTCAAAAAAAAAAAAAAAACTAGGGCTGGGGTTGTAGCTTGGAGGTAGAATGCCCCTGGGTTCCATCCCAGTACTGGAAAAAAAAAAAAGTATAGAGGCTTCGTGCAGGGGGGCTTCCAGGAAGAGGGGGCTGTGGGCAACGCCCCAGGCCCCAGGCGCAGGAGGCAGGAAGGAGAGGGCCGTCCTGGCCGTGGGAAATCACCAGGCACCTCTTTGGAGCTGGAGGTCTGATATAGCTTGTTCGCCGTGGCCAAGAAGGCAAGACTTGGCTCAGAAAGAACGTGGCGGGGGAGGCCGGCTGTCCCTGGGGCCTCTGCACTGGCCTCCCTGCCTCCAGCCCGCCCCTCCCAGGTCCTTGTCATCCCAGTACTTGGGAGGCTGAGACAGGAGGATCGTGGTTCATGCCACAGCCTCAGCTACTTAGTGAGGCCCTTTGCAACTCAGTGAGACCCTGTTTCAAAATAAAGAATAAAATACAGGGCTGGGGGTGTAGTTTGGAGGCAGAATGGCCCTGGGTTCCATCCCCAGTACCCCCCAAAAAAAGAACTGCAAGGATACCCCCAGGGGTTCCTGCTGCCTTCTGAATAGAGGCCGGTCCCCAGGCCTTCGTACTCTGCCTGAGCCCTTCCTGGTGCCGGCTACCTGCTCTGTCCGTCTGTCCACACCCTCCTGTGTGTGCAGGGAGAAGAAAAACCACATGCTCGCCCCCTCTGGGTCTCTGTGGTTTCTCCACCTGGGATGCCCTTTGTCTTCCTGCCCCCAAAACTCACGCAGGCATCCTGCCTCCTCCTCCTCCTCCTCCTCCTCCTCCTCCTCCTCCTCCTCCTCCTCCTCCTCTGACCGCCAAGGTGGCAGGAATGACCTCCCTGAGTCTACACCCACTGTACATTTACCACAGAGCTACGAGCAGCTCAGTCAGCCCCCTGTCCTCACCACAGCGGCCAGGCCTGCGGCCTTGTCCCCTCCCGCCCCCTCCCGCGAAGGGCAGCGCCTGGAACCCAGGATGCCCACAAGGGCTTCCGGGCAGAGCTGCATGGAGGTGCGGCCGCTCCCGAGGGGCCCAAAGAAACTGGCTCATCCTGTTTCTCGGGGATTGAGGCCGACCTGCCCCTGTTCCCCGCAGGTCACGAGGAGGGGAGATTGGAATGTGACCGCGAGAGGGAGGTGCAGGCTGGGGCTTGGCCAGGGGACAGGGCTGGCCCTACTGGTTCTTCAGCCCCTTTGAATAGCGTGTGTTTATGTGGGGGGCAAGGGTGAGGGAGAGAGATGGGGTGGGAGAGAGGAGGGGCTGGGTGGTCCCTGAGAGGGCAGGAGAGATGGGTATGGTGGGGGGCACACAGAGACGGGGAGATGTTCTTTTTTTTTTGGTGGTACCGGGGATGGAACCCAGGGGCCTTCTGCCTCTGGGCTACACTCCCAGACCTATTTTATATTTTATTTAATTTATAAAATAAATTATTTTATAATTTATTTTATATTTTATATTTTATTTAGCTGGTTTAAGGGTCTCTTAAACCAGCTGAAGCTGGCTTCGAACCTGCGCGATCCTCCTGTCTCAGCCTCCCAAGCGCAGGGACAAGCGGGCGCCACCACGCCGGCTGGAGATGTTCTTCTTAAGAACTAGTGTAGTGTACTAGCCGGGCGTGGTGGCGCCCACTTGTCATCCCAGCATTCGGGAGGCTGAGACCGGAGGATCGCGGTTCATGGACAGCCTCAGCTACTTAGTGAGGTCCTTTGCAACTCAGTGAGACCCTATTTCCAAATAAAGAATAAAAAATAGGGCTGGGGTATAGCTCGAAGATAGAGTGCCCCTGGTTCGGTCCCCAGTACCACACACACACACACACTCACAAAAATGTGTATGCTGGGCGTGGTGGCGCACACTTGTCATCGCAGTGCTTGGGAGGCTGAGACAGGAAGATAGTGGTTCACAGCCAGCCTCAGCTACTTAATGAGGTCCTTTGCAATTCAGTGAGACCCTGTTTCAAAATAAAGAATAAAAAACAGGGGTAGGGGTGTAGCTCAGAGGCAGAATGCCCCTGGGTTCCATCCTAGTAATGCAAAAAAAAAAAAAAAAAAAAAGAGTATACTTGGAATCAGGAGAGAAAATGGCAAAATGCACCAGGATTCTGGGACTCCTGGACCTTCCTTCTCTCCTTCTTTCCTTTGTTTATTCAACAGCCGTTCTGGGCTCACGCTAGGGCCCGGGCCAGAGCCAACTGTAGTTTGGTCTTCGAGGCCCTTGAAGCCGAGGCACTGGGTGGACGGCGCGCGTCTGGTCTCTGCAAAAAGTGGTGTAGCCCTGGGAGTTGGGGAGGCAGCCAGGTGCTGTGGGGTTTGGGTGAACCTCCCGGAGGTGGAGGACGAGGCCCTGGGGCTGCCAGTTTGCAGGCCCAAGTTACCGTTTTCGGGGTCCCATGGAGAGGGGAGCAGCACCGGGCTTGCAACCAGGGTCTCTGCTGGGGCTCGAGGGGGATCTGCAAAGGGCGCCGGGCTCTGCGGCTGTCCTGGAGCGGCCTCCCCGGAGGCTGTGTCTTTCTGTAGGATGGGATAGAATGGGGCCGTAGGACAAGGAGCGCCGGATTTAGAATTGAAAAGTGTTTTTAGAGTTCCAGCTGCGCGTTTCTTTCCGTCTCTGAGGGTCAGTCTCCATTTCTGTCAAAAATGATGTGAGATGTGGGCCTGGGGGCACCTGCTTGTCATCCCCGTACTTGGGAGGCTGAGGCAGGAGGATCGGGGTTCGTGGCCAGCCTCAGCTACTGAGTGAGGCCCTCTGCAACTTAGTGAGACCCTATTTCAAAATAAAGAATGAAAAAATAGGGCTTGGGGTGTGGCTTGGAGGTAGAATGCCCCTGGGTTCCATCCCCAATACTGCAAAAAAAAAAAAAAAAAAAAAGAGGAGGGGCGTTCTTAGGGGCGCAGCTGGTGTGTGTCTCCTGATCTGGAACGGGAGCCCGGAGCGTGGGGTCGGAAACACGGGCTTTGGGTCAGGCCGGTCTGGGTTCCGATGCTGGTACCAGCTGCTGTCCCCGCGGCGCTCTCCCCCCCTGTTAGAATGGGCATCATAACAGGCTTTTCTGGGTGCTGGTGCACAGCCCTCAGCGTGGTTCTTATTGTTGGGCTGTTATTTATTTTTATTTTTATTTGGCAGTGCTAGAGATGAAACCCAGGGTCCGGCACAGGCAGGGCATGTGTTCTAGCCCCGAGCTGCTGCTCCGTACTTATTTACTTACTTACTTATTTATTTATTCATATATTTATTCATTCATTGGGGATTGAACCCAGGAGCATTCTACCTCAGAGCTATACCCCCAGACCTCTTTATTTTATTTATTTATTTATTTATTTATTTATTTATTTATTTATTTATTTATTTATTTTTTGGAAACAGGGTCTCTTAAGCCAACGTGGCTGGCTTCAACCTGCGCGATCCTCCTGTCTCTGCCTCCCAAGCGCGGGGATGACAAGTGTGCACCACCACGCCCGGCTTATTTTATTTTTTGCGGGTCTGGGGATGGAACCCAGAGGCATTTGACCTCCGAGCTTCACCCCCTGCCCCAATTTTTTATTCTTTATTTTGAAACCGGGTCTCACTGAGTTGCGGAGGGCCTCACTAAGTAGCTGAGCCTGTCCGCGAACTGCGATCCTCCGGTCTCAGCCTCCCAAATTCTGGGATTACAAGAGTGCACCACCACGCCTGGCTTATTTTATTTTATTTTTATTTTTATTTTGAGACAGGGTCTTGCGAAGTTGCTAAGAATCTTGCTAGATTGCTGAGGCTGGCCCCAAACCAGCAATCCTCCTGTCTCAGCGTCTCAAGTACTGGGATTACAGGTAGGGGCCAGCATGCCTGGCTCCCCATCCCTTTTTTTTTTTTTACTTTTTTAAATTTTGAAACAGAGTCTCGCTAAGTTGCCGAGGCTGGCCTCAAACCTGCGATCCTCCCGTCTCTTAGCCTTCCAAGTGCTGGCATTACGGGCGTGCGTCCGGCTGGGCTGCAGTCCCTCCTGCGGAATGCTCCAGCATCCCCCGGCCCCGTGCGCCAGGTCACCTCTAACCCTCACCTGCAGCGACGTTGGCTGAGATGAGGGCTTCGGTACTCGGGTCTCGACTAGCCAGGTCGAGGCCGGCAGACTGAGCGATCTTTTCACACAAGGGGCAGGTGAGAATCGCTGTTTTTCTGGCCAGTTTCCGTTTCCAAAGGGACTTTGCTCCGAGAGTGGGACCGGAGCCCGAGAAAGCATATGGTGACTGGGTACTTGGATGGCAGCATAAGCAACAGGCTCATTCCCTCATCCACAGTCTCCATCCCCAGATCCCACGCCGATCATCCTGCTGGTGGACCCGCACCGGCTGCGCTCGGAGCCAGCCTCCAGCCGGGGCCAGGCTCTCCTCTGCTTTGCCCCGTCTGTGACATCTGTTAAGGGAATACTGCCTGAAAAGCCGGGCGTGGTGGCACATGCTTGTAATCCCAGCACTTGGGAGGCTGAGACAGGAGGATCGCAGGTTTGAAGCCAGCTGCAGCCCCTTAGTGAGGCCCTTCGCAAACTTAGCGAGACCCTGTTTCAAAATAGAGAAGAAAAAAATAGGGTTGGGGGCGTAGCTCGGAGGTGGAATGCCCCTGGGTTCAATCTTCAGTACCGCCAAAAATAAATAAATAAATAAAATGAAGTCCTGAAAGATTTTATTTTAGCTCTTAGACATATGAAGCCGTGAGCCCTCCTCTAGCCCAACGGGACAATCATCAGAGTGTGCAGGGACGCCCAGGCCCAGGGATGCGGCACTGCAGAGCAGCCGCCCAGCAGTTGGGACTGGGGTGGGGAAGTGGAGAAGCCCAGATGGCTCTCAGCCTGGTGCTCCCTGACACTTGGATAAATATTCCCTCTGCAAATAGGAGCCATCAGCATTGAGACACAGCTGAGGTCACGTGGGCCTGTCTTCTGGAAACTTCTGGTCTGAGACGGGAAACGAACTGTCTAGCTGGCCATCCTGAGCGGTAAAATAAAAACCACCTTTCCAGCGCTGGGATGTAGCTCAGTGGCAAAGCGCCTGCTTTGCAGGTCTCGGCGCTCTGGGTCTCAGTTCCAAAAAGACCTCCTGAAAATAAATAAATAAATGAAAGCTAAGAAGGACAACAACAAAATCACCTTTTTGGTAGAAGGGGCAGAGCTTTGGTCTCGCTCATTTGGGGGCTGCTGTGTGAGGCTGTGCGGCCGTGGTCCTCCATCAGGGATAGTTCGGTCCCTTGGAAGAGACCTGAGCCTTGTTTGAAGGCGTTTTTGCTTGTCACAACCGGGCAGGCGGGTGGGCAGCAGCCAGGGATGTGGCTGAACACCCTATGGTGTACGGGACTGGCCCCCAACAGCAAATCATCTGATCCCCCATCTCTCCCGGGAGACCAGAAGCAATATGTCCTACCTAAGCCGGGCGCGGTGGCACATGCTGTCACCCTAGGGCTTGGGAGAGTGACAGGTGGACCACAGTTTGGTGGCCAGCCTCAGCAACTCAAGGAGACCCTGTTTCAAAATAAAATAGGGCCGGGCATGGTGGCACATACTTGTCATCCCAGCATTCTGGAAGCTGAGACCAGAGGATCACGGTTCGCGGCCAGCCTCAGCTAACTTAGAAAGGCCCTTTGCAACTCAGTGAGACCCTATTTCCAAATAAAGAAAAAAATCGGGCTGGAGGTGTGGCTTGGAGACACAATGCCCCTGGGTTTCATCCCCAGTACTGCAAAAAAAAAAAAAAAAAAAAAAAAATACAGCTGGGGTATAGCCCCTGGGTTCAGACCCTGGGACCAATAATAGAGCAGGATTGCTGGTCAGGTAGACAGAGCCCTTGCCCTTTAGAACTGTCCAGTCCAGTCCCCTTGGCGATCCAGGCAACCAACAGTGCAGGCCTGATTGTACAGAAATCAGGGTGGCATGGTTCATTGTAACTGTGTTGCAAGCTAAGAAGATGTGAACAGGGTTGCTTGGTTAATTGTAACCATGTTACAAGCTAAGAAGGGAAAAGTCTGTCTGCAGCCAGAGGGGCCCAGGGTGCTGTCCTCCTTCTAGGAGTGGCCTTCGAGGGCGGCTTTCCAGCCCAGGGTGCAGCGGGTGGAGGCTCCCAGGTAGGGGAAGGGTGTGCCCAGGGCAGGGCGGGCTGCCAGGCACCGGGGGTGTGCACAGACACCGGAAGCAGCTTCCCGAGGTGGGAGAAGTGAGGGGCGGGACGCTCCCGGCCCTCCATCTGGTTTGAGGGAACCGTAACTCCAGCCCGCGTGGTGTGCCCTGGGTGGGTGGGAGGGGGAGGGGGACCCCAGGCCCGGTGCTGCCCTTCCCTGGCGCCTGGCCTCTGCCCTTTCTTTGACTTGCGTCCCTCTGATAGGTGGGAAAGAGAGAGAGGGAAGAGGAAGAACAATATTTTTATTTCAAACACAGATAGGGGTGGGGGAGGTGGGAATGAATCTGGTTTATGATACCTTTGAGACAAGAACAGAAAATCCCCACCGTGGCCCAAAATAGCACTAAAAACAGACGTTTTGCCAGATCAGACTTCGCCGAGCAGCGACTCTTCCTGAGTCCGGCAGGATGTGGAGGGAGCCGAGTTGTTCCCTGGGGTGACGCTGTGCCGAGGGTGGGGGGCTCTGGCAAATCAGATCTAGAGGCTAGAGACGGCGGCGGCAGGGAGATGGGCCACCAGGGCCACCAAAGGTCGAGAGCCTGGGGTCCGGTCCTCTGACGAGTGAGAATTTCTTTGGATGCCAGAAAGGACCAGGGAGAAAAGCCACCACGTATTGAGCGCCTGGGGCATCCCACCCCCGGGCTACATCCCCAGCCCTAGTTTTTTTATTCTTTATTCTGAAACAGGATCTCAACTAAGTTGCAGAGGGCCTCACTAAGTAGCTGAGGCCTTCTGGGAACCCCGATCCTCCTGTCTCAGCCTCCCAAAGGCTGGGGTTACAAGCGTGCGCCACCATGTCTGGCTTCCCACAGGCCCTTTTTATTTCAAAACAGGGTCGGTCTTGCCACGTTGCTGAGGCTGCCTTGAACCTGCGATCCTCCTGTCTCAGCCTCCCAAGTACTGGGATGACAAGCGGTGCCACCAGGCCCGGCTCTCTCAGTCACGGGTCTATTAGGGAGACACTGCCTATAAAATAATTGTAACAGGGCAGTTTTTGCTTCTGCGGTTTTGCCTCGCCTGTCCGGTGGACATAGCCATGCCGACGTCCTGGAGTGATTCTAAGGGTTAAACTCAGCCCGCAAGGGGGAGGCTCCCGGGGAGGCCAGGACCTGCCCTGGGCCACCCAGCTTGGCGGGTGCAATAACAGAGCCTTGGGTTTAAAGAGCCGGGCTGCTCTGCCTTATCTCCTGCCCGTATCAGTGTTGGGTTTCTTTATTTGAACGGGGAGAGAGGGCAGCCTCCACTCTGCAGGTAGGGGAGGTGGTGTGGAATGTGGGTGTTTATTTTTCTTTGCCTGTGAAAGCCCTGTTTCAGCTCAGACTGTGGAGGGGGTCCCGGCCTCTGCCTGCTCTTTCCCCCTCTCCAAGCAAGGCCCCCAGTGCCCTCTGTAAGGTGCCTGGGGCACCCAGGACTCCCCACAAAAAGAGTGGAGGGTGAGCCAGAGCCATGAACCCTGGGCGCCCGCCTTGTCTCCTGCAGAGGGGCCCTCTTATCTCCTGGCAGCCTGTGGGTTGCTGGGGCGGCAAGGGCAGCCTTCCTGCCTGATAAACAAAACCAGCCGCGCTCACAAAAGGAGAGGGAGAGGGCCGGTGGGGTGAGCCTCTGCACTCCCCTCCCCTGCGCAGGGACCCCTCCCGCTCCACCCAGCTGGGTCACAGTGAAGGGACTCCAAAGCTTTCCCCCACCCACCCCCGATCCAGCTGGCCGCCCAGGCTCAGAGCCTCTTGCCCGGGAGAGGTGGCTGGCTTCAGGAAAGGATGGCAGGGCCTTCTGCAATGGCCGCCCCTCCTTCCTGTCAGCTGGCCAGGCCGGCTGCTCGGGAGAGGAAGCCCAGCCGGCAGGTAGCAAGAAAAGACACGGGATCCAGGGGGAGCCGCAGCGAAACAGCAAACAAACAGGGCTTTGTGCGGCTGCAGATTGGCAGCTCGGGGGGAAGCCGGGCTGCGGTGGGCAGGGGGAGGAGACGCTCCCGGGCGGATCTGGGCTTGTTTGTGCTCCTGATCCGGCAGAGCCGCCCTCAGACCATCGGGGTGGCGCCCATGCCAGCCTGGCCCCCCAGCCGGGAGGACGGGACGTCGGGGGCACGAGCCCGCCCGGGGGAGCTGCAGCCTGGCTGGGGGACCCGGCAGGGCAGACTTCAGCCCCGGGTGGGGGGCACTTGGGGGGCTGTCCTGGGAAGCAGGCTCCCCCTGCAAAGACAGACAGGATGCCCGGGGCCTCTCGGGCCTGGGGAGCCCAGCTGCCACCTTCGCTGGTGGAGGCGCACCAGAGTGGGGGGGACCCAGCCGGGAAGCGGGGTGGGGTGGGGGCCATCTCTGGGGGATGCGGATCCCTGGGGAGGGCGCAGGTAGGAGCCGTCAGGGCCCCTGTCCTCGGCGACCTCGGGGGGACCGGCCCCCCAACATCTTGGGGGCGAGCCGGGAGGGGCCCCCGAGCCTCGGGAGGGGGGGAAGGCGGGCCGCCCGCGTCGCCATGGCAGCGCCGGCCCGGCATGCTCCGCGCGGCGCGGGGCGGAGCCCTGGAAGCCACGCCCCCCAGACGGAGCCCGCCTCTTTCCGGGAACGCTGGGCGGTGCCATCCGGGCCGGGGCTCCGCGCCTTCCCCGCCCCCCGGCTTTTGGGGGAGGTTAAGAAGGGTCCTGCGCGAGCTGGAGGCCAGGACGATGGGGAGGCTGGCCGCCCCGCGGAAAGTGAGGGCCACGCAGGCCGGCCCTCGGCTGCAGGCTGCAGCCTCCAGCTCCGCCCTTGCCTGGGGCCAGCTCCCCGCCCCAGAGGAGAGGCCTGGCCCCGCACCCCGGCAGGCCTCCAGCCCAGGAGCACGGGCTCCCCTACTTGGCAGCCGCGAGCTATCTGGCAAGGAGGCGCATTCCTGCCTGGAGCCTGAGCAACCCCGCCTGCCCCGGGGCAGCCGCTTCCACCTCCCGCCAGCACGGCCTCTCCCCGCGGGCCTTCTCGGGCCTGGAGTCCCCCGTGCTCAGCCTGGGCAGGAGGGCCCTCGCTGGCCTGGCTCCGGCCTCCCCCAGGGCACGGGCCAGGGGAGGATGCTCGGGGCTTTCCGTTGCAGGTGGAGGGATTCAGGCCTGATATGGAAAGAACTTAAAAGCGCTAAGCACTGTGTTTTAAAGGAGATCGGCAGATCATCAATACGTGGCTTGTAAAGAATTTTCAAAAACAGAAAGAACGAGGCTGTGGCCCAGGCCTGTAGTCTCAACTGCTTTGGAGGCAGGAGGATCATTTGAGCCCAGGAGTTCTGGGCCAATCTGTGTAGCAGACAGTGGGTCTGTCTCTCTCTCTCTCTCTCTCTCTCTCTCTCTCTCTCTCTCTCTCTCTCTCTCATAGAACTAGTGGGGTGTGATGGCGCAAGCTTGTAATCCCAGCATTTGGGAGTTGAGACAGGAGGATCGCGGTTCTTGGCCAGCCTCAGCTACTACTTAGGCCCTTTGCAACTCAGTTTGACCCTGTTTCCAAATAAAGAATAAAAACAGAGCTAGGGGAGTAGCTCGAAAGTAGAATGCATTCCCAGTACCTCAAAAAAAAAAAAAAAAAAAAAAACCTAGAAGAACATAAGTAAAAAATACCCTGTAATCCCACCAGGAAGCAACCGCTGTGGACGTATTTTCTGTGACATATAATTAATTTCTAAGTATAATAATTACAAAATATGGAATCGTGCTATATGTTTGGTTTTATACTTTTTTTTTTTTTTTTTGAAACAGGGTCTCTTAAGCCAGTGCAGCTGGCTTCTAACCTGCGCCATCCTCCCGTCTCCGCCTCCCAAGCGCGGGGATGACAAGCGTGCCCACCACGCCCTGCTTATGTTTGGTTTTATAAAGCACTTAGAGCCGGGTGGCGCACGCTTTTCATCCCAGCATTTGGGAGGCTGAGATCGGAGGCTCGCAGTTCTCAGCCAGCCTCAGCTGCTACTTAGTGAGGCCCTCTACAACTCAGTGAGACCCTGTTTCAAAATAAAGAATAAAACACAGGAGCCGGGCATGGTGGCGCACACTTATAATCCCTGCGCTTGGGAGGCTGAGACAGGAGGATCGCACAGGTTCGAAGCCAGCCTCAGCTACTTAGTGAGGCTCTCAGCAACTTAGTGAGACCCTATTTCCATAAAGTATAAAATAGGTCTGGGAGTGTAGCCGGAGGTAGAAAAGCCCCTGGGTTCTACCCCCAGTACCACACACACACACACACACACACACACACACACACAAAATAGGGCCAGGGATGTAGCTCAGAGGTTGAATGCCGGTGGGTTCCATCTCTAGTATTGCAAAAATAAATAAATAAATAAATAAAGCACTTGGTGGTTTTAATAGCTTTTTTTCTCACTATAAAACAAGGACAAGCTTGTTATAGAACTTTGGGGGTAAATATGACAAGTTTAAAAAGAAAGAAAAATTCACCCATACTCTTTAAGCCTGCAGAGGTGGCCATGGCTGTCTCCCGGCCCAGGGCTTATCGCCTATGGGGTTTGGTCTGTCTAGCTGCCCCTCCTCTCCTGGGCGTGCCATCTGATGGTCCTGATTTTCTCCGTAGGGCACTTCGCTCCTTCCTCTTGTGTGTTCTTGGGGCAGCTTTAGAAGAGTCAAAGATTGCCAGGCCGGATCTGCGGACTGGGCGGTGTCCCTTCTGCCTTTACTCTCTCCCTACCTGCAACGCCCCCAGGGGCCCCTTCCCCATTGCCACTGACCTCTAATGTTTTGGGGCCTGGGCTCCTGCTTACTGGGGGCCTAGGAGGCCATTTGATTGGCGCAGGCAACTGGAAGACTCAGTCCCCAGCTGAGATCTGGGCTCAGGCCCAGGGCATTAACCTGGCTCAGGTATGCAAGGAAGGTTTCAGGGAGCTCCCAGACCTCGGCCGGCCTCCTTGGGCCTCCTCTGCCCTCTGCCCGGCCATGCTTACACACAGAGGCCCCTCGCCGGTACTCTGACTCACCTTCTCTTTAGACTTCCTGGGAGTCATTTCTGCGCCTGGCCCTCAGCCTCTCCCTGCAGGCATGCAGGCCTGGCACCGGGCACGCCACCCTCTGCCCGGCTTTGCCCCCTCCCTCCAGGCCCCGCTCCACCCTGGCCTCCACCCCTCCCCCCCCCTGCTTCCGATTTCTCATGCAGTTCGATTCCCACACGTCCAAGCCCTCCCTGAAGCAAACCTTGGCAAATCACAGTCGTCAGGATGAACTGGCGTTTAAAAGGCACCAAGGCTGCAGGAGGGAGGGGGTGCTGGCGAAGAGATAAGAGAAGGCCGGGCTCCGTTTCAAGCCGCAGCTGGATTTAGTAGGTAGAAAAAAATCACAGGACACTGCTTTGGTCCTGGCGCAGGGGCGGCGGGTGTGGCGCTAGGCATGCTGGGCCCTGCCTGACCACCACCTGCCGCCATCCCCACGTGCTCTCAAGAAGACAGAGCCGGGCGTGGTGGCGCCTGCTTGTCATCCCAGCATTTGGGAGGCTGAGACCGGAGGATCTCGGTTCGTTTTGTGGTTTTTTTTTTTTGGGGGGGGGTTTGGGGATGAAACCCAGGGGCATTTGACCTCCAAGCTACACCCCCTGCCCTATTTTTTATTCTTAATTTTGAAACAAGGTCTCACTGAGTTGCAGAGGGGCCTCTGTAGCAGCTGAGAGCCGGGTGTGGCGGCGCACGCTTGTAATCCCAACATTCCGGAGGCTGAGACCGGAGGATCGTGGTTGCGGACGGCCTCAGCTACTTAGTGAGGCCCTCTGCAACTCAGTGAGACCCTGTTTCCAAATCAAGAATAAAAATATAGGGCTGGGAGCCAGGCGTGGTGGCGCACGCTTGTAATCCCCGCGCTTGGGAGGCGGAGACAGGAGGATCGCGCAGGTTCGAAGCCCAGCCGCGCTGGCTTAGGAGACCCTGTTTCCAAATTTTAAAAAATGTAAAAATAGATCTGGGAGTGTAGCCCGGAGGTAGAAGGGCTTCCAGGAACCCCAGTACCACCAAATACACACACACACACACACACACACACACACACACACACACACACACACACATACAGGGCTGGGGGTTTTGCTTGGAGGTAGAATGCCCCTGGGTTTCATCCCCAGTACCAAAAAAAAAAAAAAGCAGCTCATCAGCCTGCAGCCAATGTCCCTGTAAATTATATCCTCTTAACAGGTTTCTTCATTTATCAAATATTTAAGAGCCGTTTCGCTTTACCTGTCTGTAGAAGGCAGCTAGGTTGGGCTGAGATTGATGCCCTAAACATGGTGTCTTTAGCACGGCTGGGCCCGCCCCAGAAGACTCAGCTGAATCACAAGATAGGTGTGGGTCTGCTGGGGGCCTCCCTGTGCCTGTGTTTCAGGTTCGAGGGACATGTTGGTGGAGGGGCTCCCGTTCTTGCCTGGTTGCTGGGATCGCAGATGTCTGAATTTTTCTCTGTTGGGTTGTTACTCAGGGTCTGTGTGTGTGTACGTGTGTGTGTGTGTGTGTGCGTGTGAGATCCGTAAGTTTGGGTTTGTGTGTGTAAGTTTGCGGGTCTGTATCTGCCATTGGGATCCAAGTTAGTTGTGCGTGCATGGTTTGTGGGCGTCCGCTCCCCCACCGCGTGTGTCCGAGGGGACGTCCTGCGGCTGCGGTCCTGTTCCCCTGTTGCGCATGGGGAGGGTGTGATGGCGGCGGCTGGGCGTGCTAGGCAGGTGCCCCTCCACGGAGCCAAGCCCACCCTCTAGCTTTTCTTCATCGATGGCAGGAGGATCGAGGTGCTTGGGAAACTGTGGCCCTGTGACCTCAATGTGTCTGGGCCTGGGATCTACCTAGAAAGGACAGTCCCCGGCCCTCTTCCAGCAGGCATGGGCATCCTGGCCAGGCGGAAGGGCTGAGGTCTGGAGGACACGGCCCGATGCTGGCGTAGCCAGGCCCCTGACACGGTCTGCGGCTCCAGGTGGTCCCTTCCTAGGTCCCCAAGGCTCCCGCCACACAGGAGTTTCAAGGCAGCTGGCTCATGGCTGACTGAGAGCATCGCAAGGCACAGAGAGGCCTGGGCTTTCACCAGCCGGGCCCAAGCCGACCGTGAGAACAGCAAGGAGAGATGGGAAAATGTCCCTGTCAGCCGGGCAGGGTGGCGCACGCTTGTGATCCCAGCATTTGAGAGGCTGAGACAGGAGGATCCCGGTTTGCTGGCAGCTTCAAGCTACTTTTAGGTCCTTTGCAACTCAGTGAGACCTTGTTTCAAAATAAAGAATAAAAATAGGGATGCGGGTGTAGCTTGGAGGGAGAAAGCCCCTGGATTCCATCCCAGTACAGCCAAAAAAAAAAAAAAAAAAGAAAAAAAGAAAAAGAAAAAGAAAGAAAAAAAGAAAAAGGAAAAAAGAAAGAAAGAAAGAAAAAAGAAAATACCCCTGCTTTAGGGCCCTGATGTCAGTCCAGCCTCTGACCCTTCCCCAAGCCCAGCTCCTGGCACAGAGGCCGGAAGCAGCCTGTCTCTCTGTCCATAGCTTAATGCGTCTGTCACTACTTCTCTGATGAGCTGCCCAGGCCCCTGGGGGCCAGCTGGCCCTGAGGGGTGGCCCCTCCAGGCTGCAACCTGGAGCCGGCTCAGCTGTGGCGGCTCCAAGGCCCATCGAGGCGTTGAGCAGGCGGGAGCCCTCAGGCCAGGCACGAATTTTCTCTGGCACTCTCTGGCACTCTCGTCTGGTGCATGGCTACGTTTGCAGGCCTACTGTGTGCTGGGCCCTGAACCAAGTCTTGACCTGCATGGATAAAAATCCCTGCCACTGGGGGAGGTGTGAGCACAGAAAGACATTTAATCAGAAGCCCCGTTGTCTGGGTCACTACGCTTTGGTGCATGGGAATGTGGTCCCTGTCAGGCCCTTACAGAGGTCATGGGATGCTGAGCTCCTCTGATGAGACAGGCTGTACCGGGCCGGGGCCCAGCGATAACCCCTTCCCCCTCCAGCCTCAGCTCTGATAAAGGCTCAGCAAGCCCAGGTGGAAACCATCGGGAGACCCCGACTCCTCTGTGGCCCAGAGCGACTACCCACCTTGTCTGGGCTCCTCGGGGGCGGCAGTACTCCCTTCTCCACCATCAGAGTGAAACTCCTCTTCCAGAGCCCTCGGCCCTCCGCCCGGGCCTCCCAGACATCTGTCAGGAGCAACCTTGACTTTGGAATGCTGGAGGCGCTGCCCCAGGGGACGCCCGGAGCCTCAGCAACAAGAGGAGACATTGCCTCGGGCTCCACCTGCCATTCTTACCCCTTTTTACTCTCCCAGAGACAGTGCCTGGGCCAAGGAATACTTGGAAGAGCTAAAATCAGAGATGGCCCCCAACCCCCTAAGATCTAGGGAGGCTTTTATGCAAGTTTACACCGGCTTCCTGGCTGTAGTCAGGTTCTGTATTCAGCGTGAAGGCATAGGCCTGTGATCCCAGACCTTGAAAGGCTAAGTAAGACAGGAGGAGCACAGGTTCGAGGACAGCCTCAGCAACTTAGCAAGGCCCTTAGCACCTTAGTGAGACCCTAATTATATATATATAATATATATATATACACAGGGCTGGGGAGGGGTAGCTGGGACTTAGACCGCCCCTGAGTTCAATCCCCAGTACGTAAAATAAAATGCCTGTTGGAGCCGAAACTGGTGGCGCATGCCTCGAATCCCAGTATTTGGGAGGCTGAGACAGGAGGATCCCAGGTTCAAGGACAGCCTCAGCAAGTAGTGAGACTCTCAGCTCAACCCGGTTTCCAAATAAAAATAAAATAGGACAGGGGGTAGAGCTCGGAGGTAGAATGCCCCTGGGGCGCCATCCCCGGTGCCAAAAATAAAGTCTGTGGGACCAGTACGCCATCCTCCCTGGCCGCCCTCCTGGCTCTGAGAGCAGCCAGCCCCTCACTGTGGCCGGTCCACCAGCTGGATGCCTTCGGGTCCCTCCCCGAGCCTCGGCCACCCCTCCCCCACAATGGGATGGGGATAGTACCCACTAGCTTCCTGGGTCCCAGGGGGAATTGAGAGGGCTCCTGCTAGGTCCTCGGTCCTGGCCGGCGCCTGGGCTGCGGCTGTGGTCTGTGTTGCTGGCCCTTGCAGGCTGGGGGCCCTGTGTAAGCCGCAGTTTCCCCAGCAGTTTCTTTGGGAGAGTCGCCCCGGCCCCTCCCTGGGCCTCCTCCTCCCGCACGCCCAGGAGACCTATTCAGGGGGCCCAGGCCTGGCTCCCCAGGGTCAGCCCAGGCCCCAGCCCCAGCTCTGGGGCGCAGCCATCTGCGCGGGGCTCTGCCACCACCTAAGCGCTTTCTGGTTCTTATGCTAATGTGCCGCGTTAATGCCTAATGGCCGCGAACGGCGGGGTTTAATTGCACCTGCCCGGGCCGGAGGCGCGGCCGCCGCTGACACAGCTGAGTCCCCGCGCCAAGGGTCTTAATTACGTGGAAAAGGACTCCAGGCGGGGAGGGAGCGGCCAGGCCTCGGCGAGGCTGAGCCTCTTCCCAGAGGCCGAAGGCCGCGGCTCTCAAGCCCCGAGCCCGGTGCTGCGCGG
Organism: Muscardinus avellanarius; assembly: GCF_963383645.1. Classification (NCBI taxonomy): domain Eukaryota; kingdom Metazoa; phylum Chordata; class Mammalia; order Rodentia; family Gliridae; genus Muscardinus; species Muscardinus avellanarius. Next base: position 6,170,931 of record NC_137802.1, on the reverse strand, counting down.
GATCGCCGGTGCCAGGTCGGTTTCCTTAATTTGTCACGAGTCTCAGGGGAGGGAGACCCAGGCCGCCGGGGCCCACTGCGCTGGCCCGTGGCTGGCTGCAGCCTCCGCGACATGGCCCTCCTTGCTGCCATCCGGACGGCCGGGTGCAGGCCTGCTCTGCCCGGCCGGCTTTGGGTTGGCATCCCAGGCGCTTGGGGACAGGCTGCTGTCCAGTGACCTGGTGCCAACTTGCTTTCTGCACAAACCGATGGTCCATGGGCCCTGGCAGACCACCGCCACCTGCGGGGTTGAGGGCCCAGGGCCGCCCGGAGCCCTCCTGCCCATGTGGGCGACTGAGAGGGACCTCAGGGAAACCTTGGGACCAAGGGAGGTTGTCTGTCTGGCCTGCCTCGGTTCCCCACGCCCCAGAGGAGCCCGGGAGCCCAGGGGGGCCCCATCTTCTCTCCCTTCTTCTCTTCTATCTCCTTCTCCGGAGGGAAGTCTCAGCCTGGCCCTGCCCTGTGTTGGGCGATGCTGAGGGCGGTGGGGAATCAAGGACCTCAGAGGACCCCAGTCTGGGGGAGGCAAGCCCAGGGGAGGCTCTGCTGAGAAAAGAACCCGTGTGAGCCAGGTGCGGTGGCGCAGGCTTGTCATCCTAGTACTTGGGAGGCTGAGACCGGAGGATGGTGGTTCGCTGCCAGCCTCAGCTACTTAGTGGGGCCCTCCGCAACTTAGTGAGACTCTGTTTCAAAAATAAAGAATAAACCAGGCGTGCTGGCGCACGCTTGTAGTCCTAGTACTTGGGAGGCTGAGACCGGAGGATGGTGGTTTGCCGCCAGCCTCAGCTATTTAGTGAGGCTCTCCGCAACATAGTGAGACCCTGTTTCAAAATAAAGAATAATAAATAGGGCTCAGGGTACAGCTCAAAGGTAGAATGCCCCTGGGTTCAATCCCCAGCACCACACACACACACGCAAAAAAAAAAAAAAAAAAAAAGATAGATAGATAAATTGGGGTATAGCTTGGCGGTAGAATGGCCCTGGCCCTGGGTTCCATTCCCAGTATTGGGGGGAAAAAAACTATTTAAGCCTGGTACGGTGGTACACACCTAAAATCCCAGTACTTGGGAGGCTGAGACAGGAGGATCACAGGCTGAGAGTAAAGGCCAGCCTCAGCAACTTAGGGAGAGCCTGTTTCATTTTAAAAGAACAAATAATAAATAAAATAAGGGGTATAGCTTGGAGGTAGACTGCTCCCCTGGTTTCCAACCCCGGTACCACAAAAATAAGTAAGTAAATAAAAACTTAAAAGGGCTGGGGAAGGCAAGACGTGGCAGCGCGCGCTTGTCATCCCAGCATTGGGGAGGCTGAGACAGGAGGACCGCAGTTCGCGGCCAGCCTCAGCTACTTAGTGAGGCCCTTTGAGAGTCAGTGAGACCCGGTTTCAGAATAAAGAATAAAAAGTAGAGCTAGGGGTGGAGCTTGGAGGTAGAACGCCCCTGGGTTCCATCCCTAGTACCACAAAAATAAATAAGTTAATAAATAAAATGGGCTGGGGTGTAGCTCAGTTGTAGCTTGGAGCTCAGTGGTAGAACACCCCTGAGCTCAATTCCCCAGTACCGCAAAAAAATAAATAAATAAATAAAAAGGATTGATGTAGATGAGGCCCAGAACTGTGTTTGAGCAGACTCGCTCCACCTGGGAGAAGGGCCTGTGAGCTAATTAGAGGGCCGGGCATCCCAGGTGGGGAGACAGCTGGCTAATCTGGGGCCGGGGAGGAAGGACGGAGAGGCAGGAGCTGGAAAGGCGGACGTTCCTCGGCGGTCTAAAACCTTCAATGGCTCCCTATTGCCAGGAAGGCCAAATTCAGACGCGTGGGATGCCAAGCAAACTCATGCCCCCTCCCTCTTTCCAGGGCACTGCCTGGCCTCAGCCTACTTCCCACCACCAGCCCGGGGCTCAGCCGTTTACTGTGAGCCTACTGTGTGCAGGTTAGCTCTGAGGCAGTGGGCCTTGCTGGGTAGTGTCTCCGGGCTGGCTGGAGTCACAGTGTGTCTGGTTTGCAGGAAGAAGGTGCTGCCCTCATCCCCAGATGTCCATGCAGACAAGATGGGGTTGATGTGCCAGGGGCTCAGGTGGTACCCGGCCGAGCGGGCGGGCAGTCGTCCTGATTAATGAGGTGGAAGGATCTGGAGGGACGGCCCTCCGGGCACACCTGGGGGCGCTGCCCAGGCCCCATCAGGGTGAGCAGGTTGAGTGCCTCCAGGCCGGGATCTGGTGGCGTTCTTGGTGCCGAGCACCAGGAGGCAGAACCTGAGAACACCGCCTCCTGCTGGCGGGAGCGGGGAGCCGCAGCAAGCGCAGGGCCTCTCAGAGGGTGGGTGGCAGAGCTGGGCATTACTCCGCGCGGGTGTGACTCCATGCCTGGCTGTCACCCTGGCTGTAGGTTTCTGCTGCATTGCTCTCTGGAGGTGGGGCCGTGCGCTTTCAACTCCGCTCTGCATGTGGGAGGTGCTTACTAAGTGTCTGTGGATGACGGGCGTGGTGGCGCACGCTTGCCATCCCAGTACCCGGGAGGCGGAGACAGGAGGATCGGCAGGTTCGAAGCCAGCCTCAGCTACTGAGTGAGGCTCTAAGCAAACTAGTGAGACCCTGTTTCCAAATAAAGTATAAAATGGGTCTGGGAGTATAGCCCGGAGGTAGAAAGCCCCTGAGTTCCACCCCCAGTACCACATACACACACACGCACACACACACACAAAGACACACACACCCACCATACACACACACATGGACTGAGTGCCTGGGTAAAGCCGGGCGTGGTGGCGCATGCTTGTAATCCCAGCATTCGGGAGGCTGAGACAGGAGGATTGCGGTTCGAGGGCAGCCTCAGCTACTTAGTGAGGCTCTTTGCAACTTGGTGAGACCCTGTTTCAAAATAAAGAATAAAAAAAAAATAGGCCTGGGGGTGTAGCTCGGAGGTAGAATGCCCCTGGGTTCCATCCCCAATACTGGAAAACAAAAAACAAACAAAAAACAAAACCCTGGAACAACTGTTAGGGTTCCCAGGAGTTTTAGCTTCTGATACCCAGGAGAGGACATGACTGAACACGACACGGGGCTGCCTTATCTACCCCGGGCCATCCTTGACCCCCGGCCAGCCCTGGTTGAGGAAGCCAGGGGCCAGAGCCAGAGCAGGGTGTGGCAGGGCCTGGAATCGCACAGACTGACTTTGGATCTTGGCCAGTGTTGTGCCAGCTGTGTGACCACGGCCAGGCCCTGCGCTGTCTGTGATTCAGCTGTCTCGTCTGGAAAATAGGGCCATTCCTAGTCTGGCCTCTGAGTGCCTCAGACACTTGTATTGTCCCTGGTGCTGTTGAGCTGTTGGCCAAAGAGCTTGGCCAGGGGCACGTGACCAGTTCCGGCCATTAAAGTATGAACCGAAGTGCTCTGAGTCCCTTCTGAGCCAGAGCATTTTTATACCTAGGGTGGTGGCACTCCCTCTCTCCTCTCTCTCTCTCTCTCTCTCTCTCTCTCTCTCTCTCTCTCTCCTCTGACTGCTCAGCAAGCCTCCTTTCCACCCTGAAGGATGTACCATGGGAACAAGAAGTCAACTTTGGTTGCTTTGGCCCTTGTGATTTGGGGATCTTTGTTACAGCAACAAAGCATAGCCCATTCTGACTGATACATCCTCCTCCTTATCACTCAAACCTGACCCCTGGCAGGGGTGTACCCAAGAGGAGGGCAAGCTACCAAAGGGACCCATCAAAAGACAGAATTTTCCTGCGGACTCATTTCTAGAATTGCCCACCTCATGTGTTCACCTGCTCATTAATTTGTTTCTGTCATTAATTAATTTATATTTGTGGTACGGAAAATTGAGCCCCAGGACATTCTACCTCTGAGCTATATCCCGGCCCTATTTTATTTTATTATTATTATTATTATTTTTTTTTTTTTGGTGGTACTGGGGTTCCTGGAAGCCCTTCAACTTCCGGGCTACACTCCCAGACCTATTTTATATTTTTATTTGGAAACAGGGTCTCCTAAGCCAGCGCGCACAGCTGGCTTCGAACCTGCGCGATCTTCCTGTCTCTGCCTCCCAAGTGCGGGGATTACAAGCGTGCACCACCACGCCCGGCTTATTTTATTATTTTGAAACAAAGTCACTCTAAGTTACCGGGTCCCAATCTGCCATCCTCCTGTCTCAGTCTCCAGAGGAGTGGGATTACAAGTCTGCGCCACCACGCCCGCCTCTGTTGCTAATTCTGTGAAAAGATGTCGGTTGAGCACCTGTTTCACAGGCCCAGAGGGAGACCACAGGAGAGCCGGACAGCCCTCCATAGAGTGGCTGCATCTGACCTAGAGGTGGGGATGCTGAGGGCCGGCGGGTACCAGACTCTCAGGGTAGGTGGAGGGGGGGCACAGTATGGGGGGCCTCTGCTTAAGATGAGACCTAGAGTGCTGAGCGTGGTGGCACGTGGGAGGCTGGGACAGGAGGATACTGGTGGTGGTGGTGAGACCCTGTTTCAAAATAAAGAATAAAAAATAGGGCTGGTGGAGGTAGAATGCCCCTGGGTTCCATCTCCGGTACTACAAAATAAATAAATAAATAAATAATAAATAAATAAACAAATGAATGAACAAAAGCCGGGCGTGGTGGCGCACACTTGTAATCCCAGCATTCGGGAGGCTGAGACAGCTGGATCGCGATTTGCAGACAGCCTCAGCTACTTAGTGAGGCTCTCTGCAATTCAGTGAGACCCTGTTTCCAAATAAATAATAAAAAATAGGTGTAGTTCAGAGGTAGAATACCCCTGGGTTCCATCCCCAGTACTGTAAAATAAACAATAAATAAATAAATAAATAACTGGGGGCTGGGCACCTTCTGTCTCCGAGAATTGGGGGAGCACCCTGGGCCTCTTAGATCCCCGCCCCTCCCCCTTTCACAGACGGAACACCCAGAGAGCAGAGGGGAAGAGGGGGCCCACTCCTGCCTCCTGCCTGGGGTTCTTCTCCCATGAGGGAGGCCCCCGTGGGAGGCGCCCAGCTGACAGCCCCAGGAGGGCTCAGGGCATCCATGTTTTGGGCTGCTGACCCTGGCTCTGAGCATGCACTGTGCTGTCCAGCGTATCTCGGGGTGGGGTGGGACATTCAGGGCTGGCTCCTCTCAGCTCTCTGCCCCCAGAAGCTCCCGCTCCCTGTGGCGGCCACGTTCACCAGCCCACAGAAGCTGGTCTTCTCCGTGGCTGTCCCAGTGTGCACAGACGTGTGTGTTTCGCGTCCCAGCCTGAGCTGCCGCCAGGGACCTCTCTCTGTCTCCTCCCTGTGCAGCCCTGGGCCGGCCTCATTTTTCTCTCCAGCCCCTGGGCCTCACTCCAGCCCTGAGCCCCGGCCCAGGGAGTTGCTGGGGCTCGGGGAACCTGGATCCAAGAACCCAATTAAGTCCAAGGTGCTGTGTACCCCACAGACCCGTTGTCTGGGCGGAGGGCGTGAGCCTGGCTCTGAACCCGAAGGGGCCCCACAGGGAGCGCCATGCAGGTGGGTCCTGCACCCAGGGCACTTTCCAGGCCAATCATCAGAGTAAAAACCCTGTTGTCCACTCTGCCTGTCTGAACCCCGGCCTACCCGGCTGCAGACGCCCCACGCCCCCCCCCCCCGGCCCTCGGAAGTCCAGCTTGGCCACTGGCCGCTGTGCTCCATTCACAGACATCCATAGCCCTCAGATCCCCCAAAATCCATCTTACACATGCACTCACGCCGCCGCTGCCGGTGGAGTCACGACGACGACGGGTGGGCACACGGGGACACTCGTTCCTGGTTCCCCTGGGCAGAGGTGGCGAGTCTAGAATCTGATTTTCAACAAGGAAACACCACAGAGGAAGCCTCAGAACAAGGCCTCCATGAACACCATATCCCATAAACACACACTTCCCATCCCCCTCTCTGAGCCACGTGACCAGACACCTGGGGCTTGAGCATGCAGGATCCCCCCCCCCCCACACTGCCTGGATACCTCATCCTTCTATCCCCAAACCCAGGGCTCACGCAGGGACCCTCTGCACCCGCCTGGCCCTATGCCTTGGTTCCTGGGACACCTGGGTGGTCCTGCAGCCGTGTCCTTTCTGCCCACCGAGGACTGGCCGTCCCCTCATTTCAGAGGTGGGGGAACTGAGGCAAGGAAAGTGCCAGGTCACTCTGAAAACACCAGGACGCCGCCCTGCCTCATTGGAGACAGTCCCCAAGCATCCTGTGCCAGGACCTTGGGTACCATTTTCTCTGGAGACCCAGAGCGCAAGGGCCCTTGCCCAGGGTCACACAGCAAGTCCGTGGAACCAGCAGGCCGGGCTGGGTCCCCAGATCCCTCTTGGGGGGCCCCCCACGTGCCTGAGAGGGGGCTGGGGAGGCAGGAGCGAGGAGGGAGGCGGGGCTTGCGTCCCCGGCCTCCCCTCCCCTCCCCCGCTCCCTCCTCTCCCTCGCACGGTTTGGAGAATGACTCACAGGAATGCAGCACAATCCTGATGGATGGGGAGGCAGGGCCGCAGCGGCGCAGCACCCAGAAAACCTCTCCAGGGCGGGAGGCGGGCCGAGAGGCGGCTGAGCAGGGGCTTCCTGCAGGCAGGCGGGGAGACTGAGGCCCTGGGAGGCCGCAGGACCCCGCTGGGTCCTCACACGCCCACTGCAGCGGCGTCCCAGACCCGGGCCACAGCCTTCCCCGCAGGACCCTGTCCCTTTAACACCCCCGGGCTGTGCGCCTCCCGGGCCCAGAGTGGGGGCTTCACAATAAGCAGGTACTGTGCTAAGTTTTGCCAGGGGGTCGGAGGCTCGGCTGGTCCCCGTCGCCGTTTGCAGTCACATGGGGAGGTGGACCCCATGGGGGGTCTTCTGTGTGAGGGAGGCCCTTAGACATGGCTTAAGGTGGGGGGCGGGGGCTGGCAGGTGCCAGGGGACCCGGTGCTTGGATCCAGAGGGTAGGATCCTTACTGGTGTCTGGAGCCACTCGGATCCCCGGTGTCAGGCAAATATAGCAGATGAGACTTAGGGACCCTCCAGACTCCATCCTCTCTCCACCCAGACTGCTTCTCAGGGCCTGCGGTCCACACCAGAGCAACCAGAATCTGTAGGGTATTTTTGTTTTTTGTTTTTGTTTTTTGGTGGCACTGGGACTTGACTCCAGGGTTATTCTACCTCTAAGCTACAACACCCACCCCCCAGCCCTATTTTATTTTTAACTTTGAGATAGGGTCATGCTGAGTTGCTGGGGCTGGACTCGAACCTGCCATCCTCCTGTCTCAGCCTCCCAACTACTGGGATTCCAGTACTTGCGCCACCACACCTGGTTCGGAATCTGGATTTTTAGATGATCTCTCCTGATTTAAAAATGCCGGCTCCTAGCCGGGCGTGGTGGCACACGCTTGTCATCCCAGCGCTTGGGAGGCTGAGACAGGAGGATCGCACGGGTTCGAAGCCAGCCTCAGCTACATAGTGAGGCTCTCGGCAACTTAGTGAGACCCTGTTTCCAAATAAAAAATATAAAAAAGGTCTGGGAGTGTAGCCCGGAGGTAGAAAGCCTCTGAGTTCCACCCAGTACCACCACCAAAAAAAAAAAAGAAAAAAAACTTTCCATGGGCCTGGGCAGTGGCAAACGCCTATAAATTTGGAAGACTGAGTCAGGAGGATGGCAGGTTCGAGGCCAGCCTCAGCAACTTAGAGAGAGCCTCGGCAATTTTAGTGAGATCTTGTTTCAAAATAAAAAAAGGGCTGGCGGTGTAGCTCAGAGGTAGAACACCCCTGGCTTCAATTCACCATACCAGAAAAAGAAAGAAAAAAAAAAAAAGAAAGAAAAAAAGCCGGGCGTGGTGGCGCATGCTTATAATCCCAGCATTCGGGAGGCTGAGACGGGAGGATCGCGGTTCGCAGACAGCCTCAGCTACTTAGTGAGGTCCTTTGCAACTTAGTTTCAAAATAAAAAATAAAAAATAGGGCAGGGGTGTAGCTCGGAGGTCGAATGCCCCTGGGTCCCAGCCCCCAAACCCACCAAAAAAAAAAAAAAAAAAAAGAGAAAATAGAAAAAAAATCTCCCTATGACACACAAATGTTCAAAGTGGCATTTGTCATAAGGTCTTAGCAATAACACGGTGCTGGGTGACAACAGAAACCGAAAATTGTGCATTGAAATACGCCAGCCTCAGGTGCGCGCGGCCGTCGATACTGTGAGGCTGCTCTCGGAGCTGTCCGGAGCTCGCACACTCGGGCAGGAAGCGAGGGAGCGGTCGCCGGGGGAGGTGAGTGGCCGCTCGTGGCAGGTGCGGGAGTCTGAAATCAGATAGTGATTTTCGTTGCGCGGCTCTGTGGATGGACCAAAACCCACTCATGTGTCTACTGTTTTTTGTGATAATGGGGCTTGAAATCCAGGGCTGTGAGCCCTTCTTATTTATTTATTTTTGGTGGCGCTGAGACTGACCCCAGGGTTGTTCTACCTCTAAGCTAGAACCCTCCCCCCCCCACCTTATCTTATTTTTAACTTTGAGACAGGGTCTTGCTAAGTTGCTTATTTTGCACTCCCAAGCCCTTTTTTATTTTGAAACAGGGTCTCACTAAGTTATGGCATATTGGCCTTGAACCTGCAATCTTCCTGTCTCAGCCTCCCAAGTACTGGGATGAGAGGTATGCGCCATCACGCCTGGCCAAGCTGCCCGCTTTTAAAAGGGTAAATTTAAGCCGGGCGTGGTGGCGCAGGCTTGTGATCCCAGCCTTGGGGAGGCTGAGACAGGAGGATCCGGGTTCTCGGCCAGCCTCAGCTACTTAGTGAGGCTCTCAGCAACTTAGTGAGACCCGGTTTCAAAATAAAGAATAAAAATAGGACTGGGGGCTCTAGCTCAGAGGTAGAATGTCCCCGGGGCCGGGCGTGGTGGCACACGCTTGTAATCCCAGCGCTTGGGAGGCAGACACAGGAGGATCGCGAAGCCAGCCTCAGCTACTTAGTGAGGCTCTCAGCAACTTAGTGAGACCCGGTTTCCAAATAAAGTATAAAAAAAAATAGGTCTGTGAGTGTAGCCTGGAGGTAGAAAAGCCCCTGGGTTCCACCCTCAGTACCCCCCCCTACACACACACACACACACACACACACACACACACACGCGCGCGTAGGTCTGGGAGTGTAGCCTGGAGGTAGAAAAGTCCCTGGGTTCCACCCCCAGCACCACAAAATAAATAAGTAAATAAATAGATAAATAAATGGATAAATTTAGCCAGACGTGGTGGCACACGGTTGTCATCCCAGCATTCGGGAGGCTGAGCGGAGGATCGTGGTTCACGTACAGCCTCAGCTACTTAGTGAGGCCCTCCGCAACTTAGTGACACCCTGTTTCAAAAAATAAAGAATAAAAAATAGGGCAGAGGGTGTAGCTCAGAGGTCAAATGCCCCTCGGTTCCACCACCAAAACCTGAAAAAAAAAAAAAAAAAAAAGAGCTGGGGATGTAGCTTGGTGGTAGAATGCTCCTGGGTTCAATACCCAGCACCACACACACACGAAAATAATAAATAAAATAAAAGGGTGGATTTATAAGCAGGTGTGGTGGCACATGCTTGTCATCCCAGTACTTGGGAGGTGGAGACAGGAGGATCATAAGTTCAAAGCCAGCCTCCGCAGTTTAGTGAGGCTCTCAGCAGCTTAGTGAGACCCTGTTTTCAAAAAAAAAAAAAAAAAAATCATTAAATGGGGCTGGGGTGGAGCCTCAAAGATCCCTGGGTTCCATAGTAGTGCAACAAAAAATAAAAGGTGAATTTAGCTGGGCATGATGGCACAGGCCTGTCATCCCAGCATCTGGGAGGCTGAGACAGAAGATCACAGGTTCAAGGCCAGTACACAGTAACTTAGTGAAATTCTGTTTCAAAATTTAAAAAGAAGCTGGGCGTGGTGGCCCACACCTGTCATCCCAGCATCTGGGAGGCTGAGACAGGAGGATCATGGTTCGCAGACAGCCTCAGCTACTACTTAGTGAGGCCGTTTGCAACTCAGTGAGACCCTGTTTCAAAATAAAGAATAATAATTGAAAAAATAGGGCTGAGGGTGTAGCTCAGAGGTAGAATGCCCCTGGGTTCCATCCTCAGGATCGCTAAATAAATAAATAAATAAATAAATAAGAAAGTTAAGAAACCAGGCAGGCATGGTGGTACATGCTTATAATCCCAGTACTTGGGAAGGTGAGACAGGAGGCTCGCTGGTTCAGAGCCAGCCTTGGTACCTTAGCGAGGCCCTCCACAACTTAATGTGACCTTGTTTCCAAATAAAAAATAAAATTGGAGCCGGGCGTGGTGGCGCACGCTCGTCATCCCAGCATCTGGGAGGCTGAGACAGGAGGATCGCAGGTTCGCAGACAGCCTCAGCTACTACTTAGTGAGGCCCTTTGCAACTCAGTGAGACCCTGTTTCAAAATAAAGAATAATAATAATAAAAAAAAAAATAGGGCTGAGGGTGTAGCCCCTGGGATCCATCCCCAGTACCACAAAAAAGAAAATAAAATTGGGCTGGGGGGAGCAGCTTAGAGATAGGATGCCCCTGGGTTGAATCCCTAGCACCACACAAAAAAGAAAAATGAAAGTCGCATAAGTCCTTGTGACCCGGGGGAGGAGACTCGCCTCCCCCCAGCCGCCCCTGGCGCATGACCAGGGCAAGTGCCTCTGAACTGGAGTCCTTCCTGCTTCCATGGCTTTGGTCAAGTGACAGGGCCAGAGATGCCAGCCGTCCTGGCCCGCGCAGCGCCCGGCCGCCCACTCCATCCCCCTTCTCTGCTTGGATGCCCCCTACGTTGGGCCGCTCACCACCGCCCATCCCAGCTCACTCCTTCCATTTCTGGGCGGCTCAGCCTGGTAGCCAGCTCTTCCTTATATGGCTGTGAACTCTGTCTTCCTGTGGCGTCCATCTTCCCCTCAGCTCCCTCTCTGAACCCCCGTTTCTGGGTGTGCGGCAGGGTCCCTTCATGGGGCTGCTGGGAGCCCGGGTAGGGGTGCGGCACTGTTAACCCCGGGCGTGAGGGACAACGTGTGTGTGTGTGTGTGTGTGTGTGTGTGTGTGTGTGTGTGTGTGTGGCACCACCCAGCTTGACTTCCTAGTTCAATTCGGACCATCACCAGGAAATTGGAATTTGCGACTTATCCCTGTGGTTGAGCACTCTGACCTCTCCAGGGAGCCGGGGGGGAATGACAGTCGGTCGTGATGGCTGACACTGACCGAGGGCTTGCCCCACGGCCGACCCGGGTCTGCTCATCCGCAGGCCCTGTTGCTCTCCCATTTTAAAGGTAAAAAAAAAAACCCAAAACACTGAGGCTCAGAAACATAAGTGTGCGGCAGCCCGGCACGAGTCTCTCGGTACACGTTTTGGGAGCTGAGTTACTCGGCTTCCTGTGACTGTGACAAATTACCCGAGGCAGGCTACTTTGTGAAGAAAAGACATTTTGCTCACGGTTCTGGAGGTAACGAGGTCCAAACTGCATCCCATCATGGCGGGAGTGTGAGTGTGTGTATCTCTGGCCCTGTGGTCTCTCTCCTGCCCCTTACAAAGCCTCTAGGGCTCAGTCCCCGGGGGGCTCCACCCGGATGACCTAATCTAATCACTTCCCAAAGGCTCCACTCTGAACACCGCGGTGAGATTCAATTCTCGGCCTTTCAATGCCAGGCACATAAAGGTTTGGGAATTAAAGTCCTGTGCGGGTTCTTGGGAGATAGACCACTTTCAGACGGTGGGTTGTGTAAGAAAGCCCACTGGCAGGCAGCCTTTTCGGGGGCGTAGAAATGGGAAGGAGTGTTCACTGGGTGGCCTGCCGGCTCCTGCACCCCGGGGCCCCGAGTCAGCCGCCATAGCCCGCCATCTCGGGGCTGCAGGAAGAGACACAGCAGCGTTGCTGTCTGAGTCCTGGACCTCAGCACAGGGGGCTGCCCTCCATTAGAAGCAGGAGCATCACCCCTCCTCTCAGCCCTGGAGAGCGGGCCCACGGACACACAGCCAGGGTTTGTGCGGGGAGGTGGGGGTGGGATGGGCAGAAGCAGCGGCCATTCCTGAGGTTCCTGGTGTCGAGTGGGTGGGGATCCCACCTGCCCACCCAGATAGGAGACTGCGGTACTGGGGATAGAACCCAGGGAGCATTCTATCTCTGAGCTACACCCCCAGCACTATTTTTGATTCTTTTTTCTTTTTTTCTTTCTTTTCCTTTTTGTGGGTCTGGGGATGGAACCCAGGGGCATTCGGCCTCCGAGCTACACCCCCTACCCTATTTTTTATTTTGAAGCAGGGTCTCACTGAGCTGCAGAGGGCCTCACTAAGTAGCTGAGGCTGTCCGCGAACCGCGATCCTCCGGTCTCAACCTCCGGAATGCTGGGATTCGAGGCGTGCGCCACCGCGCCGGGCTCGCAGGGGTCTTTACTGAGGACCCTGGCGCAGCCTCCACTCCGACACCTGAGCCTCTCTCTTCTGCCCTGAGACCCTCAATCTCCCCAAACAGGCCAGGCACACCTGCCTGAGGGGGGCGGGGGATGCTTGGCAGGTAGCCCAGCTCTGCAGGCCACCTCCTTTCCTGTGCAGTCACCAGGCTCCCCAGGGGAGTCTGGGATGAAGCCAAACCAGGTGGAAAGTTCTGGAACAATAGCTGCCACCCTCTCCTCCACTTCCTGCATTCATGTGACAGAAATTCAGATAGCCACCCCCCAGCCCCCACCTCGTGAGCGTCCTTCCTGCTCCTGACCCTCCAAAGACCCGATTTTTACTTTTATTTAATTAATTTATTTATTTGCAGTACTGGAGATGGAGCCCAGGGTCTTATTCATGCTAAACCAAGGGTCAGTGCTTGCGTGCGTGCGTGCGTGTACGTGTGTGTGCGCGCGCACTACTAGGACCCAGGAGTGCTCTACTCCCAAGCTACACCCCTCAGCCCTGTTTTATTTTTTATTCAGTTGCTGGGGGTCTGGTTCAGTTGCAGAGGCTGGTCTTGAACCTGCAATCCTCCTGTCTCCGCGTCTCCCAAGGACTTGGATCAGAAACACTTCATCTGTACAGAGCATGCACTACCACACTCTGCCCCAAAGGTCTGTTTTATTTTATTTTATTTTTTGTGGTACTGGGAATGGAACCCAGGTGCATTCTACCTCCGAGCTACGTCCCCAGCCCTGCTTTATGCTTTTTTTTTTTTTTTGGTGGTACTTGGGGTGGAACCCAGAGGCTTTCTACCTCCGGGCTATACTCCCAGACCTATTTTTATATATTTTTTGGAAACAGGGTCTCAATACGTTGCCGAGAGCCTCACTAAGTGGCTGAGGCTGGCTTTGATCCTCCTGTCTCAGCCTCCCAAGTGCAGGGATTACAAGCCTGCGCCACCACGCCTGGCAACTTTATGCTTTTATTTGGAAACGGCCTCACTAAGTTGCTGAGACTGGCCGGGGGCCTCATCTTTGGAACCACGTAAGGCCAGGGGACAGAAGCTTTGTGATGGCACCTAAGTCGGTGTGTGTATCTGTGGGCACACGTGTGTATATCTCTGTGCGTGTAAGGATGTCTGTGTGACTGGGGGGGCGCGCTGGGGTTTCCGCCTGCCCTAGTGCCCTTGGTCTGCAGATGACGTGGTCCCGCCTCGTTAGCCCTCTGGATGATAACAGGTCTGGGCCGAGCACTCCCCGCGCTCACTGGCTCTCCTCAGGGTCCCAGGGAGGGCTGTGTCTGCTCCAGTTCCCAGGGAGGCGCAGCCAGGTCTCGGGTCTCCTCGACCCCCCAGGAGAGGAGGAAGCGGGGCTGCCATCCTGCCCCGGGCAGCTGTCCTGGGAGCTCAGCCCCGGCGTGCATGCAGCCCGTGGCTGGCTGCGTGCGTCTCTGTGTCTGCACGGAGGGTTGGGGCCTTGCGGGTCTGTGTCTGTGTGTTGGGATATTTTCTTTCTATTTTTTTTTTTTTTTTGGTAGTACTGGAAATAGAACCCAGGGGCATTCCACCTCCTAGCTCCACCCCCAGCCCTATATTTTGTTCCTTATTTTGAGTCAGGGGCTCACTGAATTACAAAGGGACTCACTAGGTAGCTGAGGCTGGCCGGACCCGCGATCCTCCTGTCTCAGCCTCCCAAATGTTGGGATGACAAGCGTGCGCCACCACACCCGGCTGGGCTGTTGGGGCTTTCTGTTGTACGTGGCCATGTGTCCTCCACGTATCCTCCTGGCTCGGGGCGGGGGCTGCCTGGGCCCCTGGCTGGTCCCCACCTGGTGCTGCTGGCCCGCTCTGGGAAGGTGCCAGGAGCCGCGGTCCCTTAGTCTCCATAGCCCTGCGACCTCTGCAGGGGCAAGGGTGGGGTTAGCGGTGCCCGAGGGGCCAAGGTGGGCTCCTCTTGCCCCCCACGTGGTCCCATCGCATGACCGCCAGTATGGGGGTTCAAGCTGAGGCTGGGTCAAAGATCAGCCTTCAGCATCAGACGGGTCAGCCTGTGGCTGGGCCCGTGGCTGGGGGGCAGAAGTCCACAGGAGGCAGAGGGTAGAGGTCCATCTGTGGCTGCAATAGAGAAAGGATCACGCTGTGGCTGGGGTCAGAGGTCATCTGGGGCTGGGGTCAGAGGTCATCTGGGGGTCAGAGGTCAGCTGTGGCTATTGCTCTAGCAAAGGGTCAGTATGTCTGGCGTTGGAGATCCATCAGTGTGGGTGCAGAGGAATTTTGTTTCTCTCTTTGTGCTTATTTTTGAGATTGAACCTAATGACTTTCTACCTCCAAACTATATATATATATATATATATATATATATATATATATATATATATGTGTGTGTGTGTGTTTTTTTTTTTTGGTGGGGAGTAGCACTGAGGCTTGAACCCAGGGGTAGTTTACCTTTATTTTATTGTATTGCATTTTTATTTTTTTGTGATACTAGGGGTGGAACCCAGGGGCTTTTCTACCTCCGGGCTACACTCTCAGGCCTATTTTATATTTTATTTGGAAACAGGGTCTCACTAAGTTGCTGAGAGCCTCACTGAGTAGCTGAGGCTGGCTTCAAACCTGCGCGATCCTCCTGTCTCAGCCTCCCCAGCGCGGGGATGACAAGCGTGCGCCACCACGCCCGGCGGGGAAGTCTACCTTTAAACTCTATCCCCAGCCTTATTTATTTACTTATTTATTTTATTTATTTATTTATTTTGCGGTACTGGGGGTAGAACCCAGGGGCAGTCTATCTCTGAGCTCCACCCCCAGCCCTATTTTTTTAATTCTTTATTTTGAAACTGGGCCTCACTGAGTTGCAAAGGGTCTCACTAAGTGGCTGAGGCTGGCCTTAAACTGTGACCCTCTAGTCTCAGCCTCCCAAATGCTGGAATTACAAGCGTGTACCACCACGCCTGGCTTTATTTTTTTTATTTTGAAACAGGGTTTTGCTGAGTTACTGGGGGCCTTGCTAGGTTGCTGAGGCTGGCTTTGAACCTGTGATCCTACCCTCTCAGCCTCCCGAGTCCTGGGACGACAGACGTGCGCCACTGCACCCGGGTCCTTTATCATTTCTTCACATTTGATATCGGCTCTCGTTATGTTACTGAGGGCCTCACTCAGTTGCCAAGGCTGGCCTTGAGTGTGCGATCCTCCTGTCTGGCCTCCCACGTCCTGGGATTATAGGTGTGCGCCGACCACAGCGCCGGGCTCAAAGCATGCGCTGATGCCGGCTCCCCGGCCGAGCGGTATTTTTGAGGCAGAAGGGACAAGAAAGCTCCTACAGGCCCAGCTGAGCCCCAAGCAGGCCCGGAACCAAGGTGCCCCTGGGACCCAGGAGCCCTGAGAAGCAGGACGCACCCCTCGTGCGAGGGCCAGGGGGCCCCCGACGCCGCCCCTCTGGCGCCCTCCACTTCTGCCCGCTCCCTCGCTTCTGGTGGCCTTTCACGGGCCAGCGAGGAAGGATGGATGGACGGACAGATGGCAGGGAAAACCGCAGACAGAAAAAGATCAAAAGCTGCTCAGATCAAAGGGCCGGCCCCAGGAGCAAGCCCTGGCCTGGCCCGGCGCCAGCATGCTGCGGTAGACCCCGCGCGGGGCAGGGGTGGAGGTGTGTCCTGCCCACCCCAGGCAGGAGAGGTGGACACCAAGCCCGGACTCTAGACAGACCCCGCTCCCAGGGCATTCCCTCTCACCCTTGACCTTCGACCCCTACTGCCATTTTCTCGGGTGTGGGAAGGAGACTGGGGGCTCATAATTTATTTGACGATGTTCCAAAACCTCCCCCACTGGCTAAATTAGGAACGGAGTTCTTTGCCTACAAAGAAAAGCGCGTTCTCTGCCGGGAGCGGCGGCGCGTGCCCGTCATCTCCAGTCCTCGGGAGGCTGAGGCAGGAGGGTCGAGGCCAGCCTCAGCAACTTAGTAAGGCCCTGTTTCAAAATAACAAATGACAGACATGTTTTCTCTAATGTGCCCAAACTAGGGGGCACTGGGGATACCAGAGGGACTCCAGATGATGGAGGGGAAACCTCAGCAGAGCTAGAATGGAAGGAGAGGAGAGGAAGAAAGCTGAGGTGTTCAATGGAGGAGCTACATCCGAATGTGTGTAAAAGTATGAATGTAGATAGCATGGTCAACCTGGACGCTCATTGTTGGGAGGGGGAAAGGGAAAATGGGGGTGGGGGAGAGGGCACCAAGCACAGTTTAAATGTATACCATTTATTTTTAATTAAAAAATAGTTTACAGTTTTGGGACATTAAAAAATGACAGCCAGGCATGGTGGTGCACATTTTTTTTTTTTTTTTTTTGGTGGTACTGGGGTTCCTGGAAGCCCTTCTACCTCCGGGATACACTCCCAGACCTATTTTATATTTTTTATTTGGAAACAGGGTCTCTTAAGCCAGTGCGGCTGGCTTCAAACCTGCGCGATCCTCCTGTCTCAGCCTCCCAAGCGCGGGGATTACAAGCGTGCGCCACCACGCCCGGCGTAGGTGCACACTTTTAATACTAGTGCGTAGGGGGCTGAGACAGAAGGATCGCGCTGGCTTAAGAGACCCTGTTTTCAAATAAAAAAGTTAAAAAATAGGTCTGGGAGTGTAGCCCGTGGGAGTGTATCCTGGAGGTAGAAGGGCTTCCAGGAACCCCAGTACCACCAAAAAAAAAAAAAAAAAAAATAGTTAGGGGTCAGGGTGTAGCTCAGAGGTAGATGCCCCTTAGTTCAATACTCAGTACCACACACATATACAAACACACACACATAAGTGATAAGTCAGAGGTAGAATGCTCCTGGGTTCAATCAAAGAAAAGCAGGCTCTTGGCCGTCCGGTTCCCTCCGGGGGTTCTGGTGGGGACAGGAGGGCCGTGCTAAGCGTCGCGTGCTGGCCTTTGGCCAGAGGAGCCGCTGCAGCGATGCTCTGGGTTGGTCCAGAGGCCCCGGGGGGAGGGAGGCTGGCCGCCGCTAACCTGGGCCTGTTTGCTTATAAAATAGGGGCACCAGGGCCTGCAACAGGGCGGCCCAGCCATGGCCGACCCAGGCGGGGATGGGCTTGGTACACTTACTAAACAGGGAGCATCTGACAGATTAGAACGGGGGTGGCCGACAAGTCGGCGGCGGCCGGACCCCCGAGGGCTGGGGCTTCTCTCCCGCCAGCCCAGGGGACGCGCCGGGCGCTGGCCGGGGCCCAGCAGGGCGGCTCACTGCCTGGCTGTCTTTGTAGCTGGTATTTCAGGCCCAAAGCATCACCAGGCCTGTGAGTCCTGCCTCCCAACGACTCCAATATCTGCCCTTTGTACCTGCCCCGCCCTGGCCAGGCTCCATCATTGCCTGGCTGGCTCTGCGAGGGGCATCTTGCTGGCCTCCCCTTCTCTAATCATTCTCTTGGGGGCAATCAGGGGGGCCCGTAAGGAGCTAAGGGAGTTCATGTCCCTCCGCTGCTCAGAACACCGCAAGACCCCGTGTATCCTTAACTGAGAAAGAGTCCTTACAGTGGTGTACAGGGCCTTATGGATGCAATCCCTTGTCTTTCCTCCATCCCCATTTATCTCTTCCTACCCAACATTGCTCACTGGCCACAAGCCCAGCTCCTGCCCCAGGGCCTTTGCACATCCTTGCTACCACCTGCACAGCCCCCCCCCCAAGATAACTGCATGCCCTACTACCTCAGCCTTCCAAGCCCTTTGGAAGTTAAGAGATCCCTGACCAACCAGACTAAAAACAGCTGTGCCACGCTCTCAGCCCCCTTCCCTAAAGGGAACATACTGTATGTAACATAGTATACTAAATGTAACACACTATACTGAATATAACACACTAAATGTAACATACTAAATATACCATACTAAATGTAACATACTATCTTTACCATATAAATAACACTTCGGTCACAGTGCTTGGTTCCATAAGGCCATACCTCCTAGTGTCATTTATATCTTACTTTGCACAAGGACATTTTTGGGTTTTTTTATTTTTTATTTTTTGCAGGACTGGGGATAGAGCCCAGGGTCATTCTACCTCAGAGCTACACCCCCAGCCCTTTTTATTATTTTTGCGGTACTGGGGTGGAACCCAGGGGCATTTTACCTCTGAGCTATACCACCAGCCCTATTTTTTTATTCTTTCTTTCTTTCTTTCTTTCTTTCTTTCTTTCTTTCTTTCTTTCTTTCTTTCTGGTGGTGCTGGGGATGAAATCCAGGGGCCTTCTACCTCCAGGCTACACTCCCAGCCCTATTTTCTACTTTATTTGGAAACAGGGCCTTACTAAGTTGCCGAGAGCCTCGCCAAGTAGCTGAGGCTGGCTTCGAACCTGTGCGATCCTCCTGTCTCCGCCTCCCAAGCGCAGGGATTACAAGCGTGCGCCATTACACCTGGCTCGATACACAGAGATCTGAAATTACAGAGCCCACTATAAATGTGTACTTACACATCAAAGCCCACCCTCCACCCACCACACACACAAAAAGGGAAAAAAAATCCGACTGCCAACCTGGGTGCCAGGCTGGAAGATGCTGTTTGCACCTGGCTTCTGGGGCTCAGTGATACCCTCCCGGCCCGGTGGGGGGTGCTGCGCACGCGGTGGGGTGGCCCCTGGCTACCCCTGGCCCTGGTGGCCTGCACTTCCAGTCTGGAGTCCCTAGCCTGCCTTTCAGGGGACACAGATTTTGCATGAACACAGCTAGTCAGACAACCCAGGACCTGCCCTTTGAGGCCTGTGAACAACCCCGCCACCCTGCAGCCCTCGCCCCCCGGTACTGAGGATTGAGCCCATGGGCCGTCTACCTCCCAGCTAGCTCCAGGGTCTCACTAAGTAGCCGAGGCTGGCCTCCAACCTGCCGTCTTCCTGCCTCAGATTCCTAAGCGGTGGGATTACAGGAATGTGTCACAATTCCCCGGCAGATCCTGCCTTTCCATGCTGTCCCAAGGGTCTCCGATAGCACTTATGGAAGGGCTCCCTGACCAGGTAGGGGTATCTTTCTACCTTTTTTTCAGCCTGATTTTTTATTTTCTTTCTTCTTCTTCTTCTTCTTTTTTTTTTTTTTTTTTTTTTTTGTGGGTCTGGGGTTGGAACCCAGGGGCATTTGACCTCTGAGCTACAGCTCCTGCCCTATTTTTTATTCTTTCTTTTGAAACAGGGTCTCACTAAGTTAAAGAGGGCCTCACTAAGTAGCTGAGGCTGTTCACAAACTGTGATCCTCCCGGTCTCAGCCTCCGGAATGCTGGGATTACGAGCCCGCTTCACCACGCCCGGCTTTTTATTCTTTATTTTGAAACAGGGTCTCACTAAGTTGCAAAGGGCCTCACTAGATAGCTGAGGCTGTCAGCGAACCACGATCCTCCTGTATCGACCTCCGAAATGCTGGGATTACAAGTGTGCGTCGCCAGGCCCAGCTGTCTACCTTTGGCAGACGTGTCTGGTAGCTCTCTGAAATTGGAACTCCTCTGTCACAGGGCTGCCCCCCAGGAGCTCCAGGGAAGCCAAAGAGAGGCCCCAGAACAGGACCCAGGGGCATTCTACCTCTGAGCTACACTCTCAGATCTTTATTTTTGGGACAGGGTCATGCTAAGTTGCTAAGGCTGGCCTTGAACCTGCGATCCTCCTGTCTCAGCCTCCCAGGTACTGGGAATACAGACGTGTGCCACCACACCTGGCTGAGAAGTCTAGAAGGGACCAGTTCCCAGGGTGCCGTGGGATGTACCGTACCCGTGGTCCTCAAGCTAGGCAGGGACTTGCGCAAGGCTCCAGGTGTTGCGGATTCCGTCTGGGCCAGCGAGCCCAGACATCTGATCTTTGGCTTCAAACGTGGTGGCACCACCGGCTGGCAGTTTTGGGAGTGGCTCTCTGGCCCGTGACCGGGGGACTGGTGGCCTCCATGCCAGGAGAACCTCATGGCCCTCGGCGTGGCCTGGAGGTCCCACCATGATGTCAGGCATCTCTCCCCACTGTACATCCTGGGCAGAGAGGGACAGAGCCGAGGTGCCCCCGGGGCGGTGTGTGTGTGTGGGGGGAGCTGCACCTGATACCCCATCTCCAAGGTGCCCCTCCAAGCTTTGGGAGGACCAGGCGAAGCACTCCCCGCAGCCACCTAGCCAGCATTAACCTGTGCAGGTGGGGTGAGGGGTGGGTTTTGTAGATATCAGTGGGGGAACCTGGGGGGTTGGCCATCGGGGCCAGAGAATGGCGAGGTCACTAAGCGGCAAACCCCAAATGTGGTGGAGGTCCAGTGCTGGGCTCCTCCCCTGCCTGAGCAGCAGGAAGTGGCCGGAGGCGGTGACAGCCAGCAGACCTCGGTCTGACGGTGTGTGTGTGTGTGTGTGTGTGTGTGTGTGTGTGTGTGTGATCCTCGGATGGCAAGATGGGTGGACGTGGGAGAGGTTGGCCCAATGAATGAAAGTCTGA
Source organism: Muscardinus avellanarius (assembly GCF_963383645.1). Taxonomy (NCBI): domain Eukaryota; kingdom Metazoa; phylum Chordata; class Mammalia; order Rodentia; family Gliridae; genus Muscardinus; species Muscardinus avellanarius. The sequence continues at coordinate 6,150,116 of NC_137802.1, read as the reverse complement.
GTGGCCGGGTAAGGGGCGGGCCAGCCGAGCGTGCAGTCACCGCCGGGGGCTCGCCCGCTGCGTCAAGGGCCCCGCTGGCCCCACCCGGGGCGCACAATCAGTGCCTGGGGCCGGGGAGCAGCTCCCGGACCGGGAACCGGGCGCGCCGGCCAGGCCTTTGTCTGGACCCAGCCCTCGGCCGGCTCGCCCGCGACCCGCCTCCCCGGGGGGCCCTCGCCGCGCGTTTCTGGGCCGCCCCGGGGTCTCCGGGCGCCGGGCCCTGCAGCCCCCCCGGCCTCAGCCGTCCCCCCCAGCCAGCCAGGGTCTCCCAAACCCCGGGCCTCTAGGACCGCGGGGCCTGCAAGTGGCAGGATTTCCGAGCTGCGTCTCCGGTGCGGCGAGGGGAGGCGCGCAGAGGCGGGGCCCCCTCCTCTGCGCCGTACTACACGTAGCTCTGCGCCCCGACCCCGGGGCCACGGGTTCGCGCCACGAGGCCCCGTCCCCGCCCGCAGACCCCCTCCCCACCCACCCGGCGGACCTGGAGACCCCCGCGGACCCCCGCGCAGCCCCAGCCCAGACCCCCGCCCGCCCGCCTCGTGACACGCACACGCAGGGCGCCTGGCACACGCACACACACGCGCGCACACACACCTAAGCGCTCACCCGCGGGCTCCTAAGTCACGGGCGAAATATTAAAGCGTCCCCTCCCTCCAGCCCCGGGCGCGCGCACGCGCGAGCGCGCACACACACACACACACACACTCACACGCATGCACACTCACACGCGCACACACGCCCAGTGCCCGAGCTCCCCGGAGCCTCTCCATCCGTGACCCCCCGAGCCCCCCGCGCTGACAGCCGCGGCGGCGGCGGCCCCCCGGGCCCCCTGCCCGGGCTCGGCCCGCCCCCCCCACCCCGCGGGCGCGCGCAGCCGAGCCCCCTCCCCTCCCCGCGCGCCCCCCGCCCCGCGCGCGCCCGGAGCTGCGGCCACCGCGGGCTCCCATCCCGGCCGGCTCGCGGGGGCTGCTCGGGGGGGAGAGGAAGGAGCCCGGCGTCGTGCGAGCGGGCACGGGGGCCAGCGGGCGCCCGCATTATTTTATTTTATTTTATTTTTTATTTATTTATTCCTCCCCCCCTCCCAAGGATCTCGGCTGGCCGGCGCGTTCCGGAGGAGGAGGAGGAGGAGGAGCACGGAGAGCCCGGCGCCCGGGAGGAGCCGCAGGTATTGTTGGCGCCGAGCCCTGCCCGGGGGTCGCCGCCCGGCCGCGGGGGTCTCGGGGTCTCGGCTGCGCGGCTCGCGGGTTGGGCTTTTATGGGGGTTCGCGCGCCGGTGCCGGTGGAGGGGCTCGGCCTCCGCCGGAGAGATGGAATTTCTTTCTTTCTTTTATTTATTTATTTCTTTTCTTGTGGCCGCAGTTTGGTGGTGCCGGGGATCTCTCCCTCCCTCCCCGTCTCCGTTTTTCCCTTAGTGGGTGGGGGGTGGTCTCGGCCCGGGTGGCGGCGCCGGCCGAGGCTGGGTGGGTGGGGGGCGAGATGGCGGGGCTGGGGGCCGGAGGGAGCCGGGGCAGGAGTTGCGTTCAAGTTCGCCATCTGCGCCCGCGCGCACCGCGCCGGGCTGGAGCCGGTGGGAAACTTCCCCGGGGCGCCCGGGCTCGGCCACCCCCCGGCCCGCGGGGGCCCCCCAGCGCCGAGGTCAAGCCCCCCACCCCGCTCCCCTCCTCCCCAGCGGCTGGACCCGGCGGTTTCCAACACCCCCCTCCCGGGACCCCCCCTCCCCAGGCCCACGACCCCCGGCCACGCGCTCACAATGAAACCCCTGCGCCCCCTGAGTTGGGGGAGGGGGTCGCAGCGCCGGGGGCCGTGACCCTGGGCCCAGGCAGGGGGAGGAGATCCCATGGGGGAGGGGCTTGTTTGGGTTGGAGTCGGTGACGTGTGATGGCGCCCGGGTGGGGAGGGGGCGCGCGGCAGAGCCCCCGGGGGTCGTGGATTCTGGGCGGCTGGCGGGTGCTTAGGTGGCCCCCTCCCCCGCCGCCCACTGCGGGCTCAGGGGTGATGGGGGTGCGGAGCTGGTGTGACGGAGTGTTAGTCTGCGCGAGCCACGGCTGCTCCGCTGACCCGGAGATCCGGACGCCTGGGCCCCTCCCCCGGGGCGGGCAGGGGGGAGGGGCGCGGTGGGAACTTCTCCTTTTCCCACTGGGGCCCCCGGGGAGGAGGGAGGAGGGCTTGCTCAGAGAATTTCTGAGCACCGCAGTCATGAAGGACGGAGGCGCAGTCCTAAAGGGGGGGGGTCCGCTGAGTCAGAGCCTGTTACTCAAAGACACCCCCCCCCCAGCTCCTTTGGCTTCTTTTGGGGGGCGAGAAGGAGGCTAAGTTCAGGGCTAGCTGGATGGTAAGGGGGGTGTTCGTGCAAATCAGCCTGAATTGGGTTCCCAGGCATGCAGCTGAGGAATAAAGGTGTCGTTTTTCTTTCTTTCTTTCTTCTTCTTCTTCTTTTTTTTTTTTAATCTTTTTTTCTTCTCCTGGGTTAGGCAGCCCAGGAACCTCAAGCGAACAACCCGGGCCAGGGGCTCTCGGGGAAGACACCTTTGCAGCAGGGGGCTGGGCAGCTGTTCTCATGTTGTAGCCAGGTCCAGGAATCCAAAGAGTTAACTCTCCCCCTCCCTCCAGAAATCCACACAGGACATGCACAGCGGGGACCCATTTTTGGACCCTCTGACGTGCTAGCGGGGTGACACTGGCTGACCAGAGCCTCAGATCCAACACCCTTTGCAGCTGGACAGGACCTGGCCTGGCCCCGTGACTCTCTTGTTCAGGGACCTTGGGCAGGCAGAAATCGGTCCAGAGAGGGTCACGCCGCCAGAGGGCAAAGGGGTTTCAAAGCAGGGCCCCCCTGGAGCTGGATGCTGTCACCATGAGGCTGGAGCGGAGGAAGAGAGGAGCCCCCGAGTCCCCTGGTAGAGGCTCCTGAACGCGATGGTTCTTACCAAACCGTGGCCCAGCCCCCACCCCATCCCCGGCTGAGCCCGGGTCCTCCTGGGTTGTTTACAGAGCCCCCTTCCCGTCCCCTAGGGTCCCCGGGGCAGGCCCACCTTGGGTGGACGACACCCCAGGGTCTGGTGATTGTCTGGGAGTGAATGATTTGAACAAATGAATGGAAGACCTGGTGAATGAAAGACAAGTTTCTCAATCAGATACATTTTCAAAGAGGGCTCACGGAAAAATCGGAAAAACAGAGGCACACAAACAAACAAAAAAAAAAGGTGATTGATGGTCTCCGCGGGCTCTGGCTCTGGTGGCGTTTCCACGTGGCCCGGCCCCGGCCGGTGCGGCGGCGTGGCGGTTGGTCGGTTTTTTTAAGGGCTCTGTCGTCATTATTCACATGTATATCCTGCTTTTTTTTTTTTTTCTCTTCTTCTTTCTGGCAATATCGCCAGCCTTTTCAGTTACTGTTTTGTAACCGAAGGACTCTTCGTAAACACCACCTCTCACGTCTCCGGGCTTTTCCAGTCGAGATCCTGCGCCGTAATTTACCTAATATCCCCCTCCTGTCCTGCGTTCTGCGTGGTCCCCATGGGCGATGGAGTTGGGGATGTTTTGTGCAGAGAGCTTTTTCTGGTTGTTCAAGATGATTTCTTCCAAATGACGCCGCTGGTGCTGAAGCCCGCAGTGAAAGAGACAAGCCTCCCTGGTTCTCCTGGGATAAGTGGGACAGACACCCTTACCCTTCCTTCCCCACCGTCTAGAAACTTCTGCCAGGGATCAAAGGATGTCTGACCTCCCTTCTTTGACAGAGGAGGCACCCACCGGGAACCCAGAGAGGGTTAGTGAGTCCCAAGGTCACACAGCCGACCTGCCATTTTGGTTTCTGCATCTGGGCAGGGTCCCCGGTGGTCCCCTGGCTGACCTTGTCTATCTTATCAATGGGGAAATGGAGGCCCTCCCAGTGAGGAGAAGCCCCCAGCCCGCCCCTGGGGTCCCCAGCTGGCGCACTGGAGGATTCCTGAGCGCTCTGGGTGGGAAATGCTGCCGTGTATCCGGAACCAGGGTGACCCAGGTCATCACCATCCTGGGGTTGATGGCCCTGGGTTGCCTGCTGCCTTTCCTCAAAACTGCCTTTACTCTTTGCCACCCAGAAAGAAAAACTGAGGATTCAAAGCTTTTAGGGGGGAAGGGAGCTGCAGATTCAGGGGTCCCAGGGATGGCGGTCCGCCCCTTGTCAGTTCCTTGAACAGGGGCCTGGCTTGGGGTCTGTTCAGAAGCCAGGGCGTTGTTAGCACGGTTCAGGTGTGTGGTAAGGGGGGAAGACAGGTTTCATTCTGGACTCTCCCTCTGAACTGGGGTTGACCCCCAAATCGTTGGGGAGCAGGATGGAGGAGGGAGAGAGTAAGAGATTCAAAAAGCAGGAAGGAATGAATCCCAGGACTTGAGAAGCTGCAACAGGAGGATTGCAGGTTCGAGGCCAGCCTCAGCCACTTAGCAAGCCCCTGTTTCAAAAAGAAAGAAAAAAAAAATAAGCCTGGGGTGGTGGCGTATGCTTGTTATCCCAGTGCTTGGGAGGCTGAGATGGGAGCCTCAGCTACTTGGTGAGGCCCTCATCAATTTAGGAGACCTTGTTTCAAAAATAAAGGATAAGCCGGGCGTGGTGGCGCACGCTTGTAATCCCACCAGCGAGGCTGAGACTGGAGGATCGTGGTTTGCGAACAGCCTCAGCTGCTACTTGGTGAGGCCCTTTGCAACTCAGTGAGACTCTGTTTCAAAATAAAGAATATAAGCTGGGCGTGGTGACGCACGCTTGTACCAGGAGGATCGCGCTGGTTCAGAGCCAGCTGCGCTGGCTAAGAGACCCTGTTTCCACATAAAAAAAGTTAAAAAATAGGTCTGGGAGTGTAGCCCGTGGGAGTGTATCCTGGAGGTAGAAGGGCTTCCAGGAACCCCAGTACCACCAAAAAAAAAAAAAAACACAAAAAAACAAAAAAACAAAAACAAAAACAAAATAAAGAATATAAAATAGGGCTGGACTATAACTCGGAAGTAGAATGCCCCTGGGTTCCATCCCCAGGACTGCAAAAAAAAAAAAAAAAAAAAAGGTATAAAAAATAGGGTAAGGGTATTGCTCAGAGATAGAATGCCCCTGGGTTCAATCCCCAGAACCACAAAATACATAAACAAGTAAAAGGTAAATAAAGGAAATAAAATTAAAAATAAAATAGGGTTGGTGGAATGGTTTGACAGTCAGAATGCCTTTGAGTTCAATCCCTAGTACCATTAGAAAGAAAAAAAAAATAGAGTTGGGCGTGGTGACACATGTTTGTAATCCCAGTGCCTGGGAGGCTGAGATAGGATCGCAGCAGGTTCAATCGCAGCAGGTTCAAGGACAGCCTCAGCAAGGCGTGAGACTCTCATCAACCTAGCGAGACCCTGTTTCTAAATAAAAATAAAGTCGGTCTGAGGGGGTAGCTTGGAGCTATACTGAATGCCCTGGTTTTGATCCCTGGATCTGGCTGAGGACCGCTGCTATTTGGGATCTAGGGTGGGGACCATGTGGGGGCCCAAAGGACCCAGATTCAGCGGGCATCACGCAGCTCCTGGGTGGCGGCTGCTCTGTTCTGTGGGGGTAGGTAGCAGGGTACCCGGCTCGGGTCGTCGGGGCGCCAGTAGGGGCGGGCATAGCAGAGACACCTGGAGGTCTGTGGTGCAGCTCCCGGGGTGGGTACCATGTGCCTGCGCGTGCTCCTCTGTGGGCGTCTCTTTTGGGGGTGTACCTGCGCGTGTGCGTGCCTGTGCGTGCGCCCACATCTATGGGCCTTGGGTGCTGTTTGGGTGTTTCTTAAGGGGCCTGTGCTGTGTGTACTCGGGGCGGGGGGAGCGTGTCTGTGCACACGCGTGTGCGTGCGTGCACACCCTGTGTGTGGGTGTGTGGACATGTCTATGCATCTTTGGTTCTATCTGTGCATCTTGGGGTGGGGTGCCCCCAAGTTTGGGCACAAGCATGAGAGAGAGACTGTGTGTGTGTGTGTGTGTGTGTGTGTGTGTGTCAGTGTGAGCACGCACTTCTCTCCTAATGGCCCCAAGAGGGACGCAGGCTTTTGTGCTGTTCTCAAGGTTGCGGCTGGGTAGGTGAGGGGGGGGGGAGCCTTTAACTGGGAGGGGCGGGCTGGGGGAGGGAAAAGAAAATCTTAAAAGACCATCTTCTCCGTGGTCTCCAAGGAGATCAGCCTGTGAAATGATCCGCACGTTAATTAAAAACGATTATATCCTGATTGAGCCGTTCCCACTCGCATCCCCCAGCCTGCAAGAGGATGGGGCCCACGCCACCGAGGATGCAGGACTGGCAGGGACCGACCCACCCCGGGGGGCATAGCTGGGTGGTACCCCGGCTCCTGGAGGGGAGCAGAGGTGTTTGGGGGGCGGCATGTACCTGCTCAGATTGTAGCCCCCACTCTGGGTTTTTCGGACTCTCCCAAGGTGGTGTCTCTGAGGTCCCAGGGCCCGTGGTGCGAGGCTACAGAGAAGCCTTTGCTTCCGTGTGATGGCTACGGAGACCTGTTTTAGGCCATACAGCAGGAAGTTGGGGACCCCAGCTGGACCCGGGCATCCAGCCCCAAGGCTCAGAGCCTATCTTAGTACCCCTGGACTTCCCCAGTTCCTCAGGGCCCCTCCCTGCACACCCTTACTTTTCTTTCTGGGGCCCAAGCTGCGCCGGCTGGAGGCTGGATGTTCCTCTGTGTGGGAGCCGGGTGAGTGGCTGGCTTGTGTCGGCTCACGGCTCTGTAGCCGACAAGCCGCAGGTGTCCCTGCGACTCTTAGCCACACTCCTGGCTACGCGCGCCAAGACCTTCCTGGAGAGCGTCCAGGCCCGGCCAGCTCAGCCCTGGACCCTGTAAAGGACGGCGTGGCAGGAATGATACTGACGATAGTGACCGGGTTATCCTCAGCCTGTGGTCCAGCACCACGCGTTGCGCTTGCGGGGTTCACAGAAGAGAGGGACGTCCCCGTGCGCCGGCTCACCTGCTCTTACCCCATCCTATACATAGGTGCCTCTGTGCACAGACTCTGAGGGGAGCCCCACTGTAGACCAGCCACAAGCAAGATCACGGCCATGAGCGATGGCTTTTTCTGCCTTTTTGAGCGCACGCTTGTAATTCCAGCCCTTGGGAGGCCGAGACAGGAGGATCGCAGGTTCGCAGCCAGCCTGAGGTACTTAGTGAGACCCTCTGCAACTTAGTGAGACCTTGTTTCAAAATAAAGAATAAAAAATGGGGCTGGGGGTGTAGCTCGGAAGTAGAATGTCCCTGGGTTCCATCCCTAGTACCAATAATAATAATAATAATAATAATAATAATAATAATAATGATGATGATGATGTGCAGTGGGGATCGTAGGTTTTTCCAGACAGGACTGTCTTGACCAGGTCAAGTTGGGTGAAGTGCAGGGCTCATTTGTCTACCCGTCCCTCTGTATAGGGCACCTGGCACTTGCCACTGCAGACGTCTTGAATTTGTTAGCTTGTGAGGAAGGAGACGTTTGACCGGCCACTGTTTTCTAGCAGACACCCTGGGGTTCGGGTGAGTCAGTACACGGCCCTGTAGGGCTACTGTGTTCAGGCAGCCTACCCAAGGTTATGTTATCAAAGGGAGGGGAATGTAGACTTCTTGGATCTGGTCCCAGATTCTCAGGGAGAGCTTGACCAAGGAGGTGGTTTGTTTGGAAACCAGGAATGATATCATGAGGGACCAGAGGGGCAGATATGGGAAAAGTCAGTATCCACACGTTCCCCAAGGGCAGAGCTGGGAGAGAGATGGACAGATCCATTCGACCCATGAAAAGCCCTTTGCCTGCTGGGCCCAGTGGCTTGCACTTGTTATCCTAATACCTGGGAGACCGAGGCAGGAAGATCTCGGGTTCGAGGCCAGCCTCAGCAACTTAGCAAGACTATGTTTCAGTATTAAAAAAAATAAGGCTGAGGGCACACGCTTGTCATCCCCGCGCTTGGGAGGCGGAGACAGGAGGATCGCGCGGGTTCGAAGCCAGCCTCGCTGGCTTAAGAGACCCTGCTTCCAAATAAAAATATAAAATAGGTCTGGGAGTGTAGCCCAGAGGTAGAAGGGCTTCCAGGAACCCCAGTACCACCAAAATAAAATAAAATAAAATAAGGCTGAGGGCGTGGTGGCGCACGCTTGTCATCCCCGCGCTTGGGAGGCGGAGACAGGAGGATCGCGCGGGTTCGAAGCCAGCCTCGCTGGCTTAAGAGATCCTGTTTCCAAATAAAAATATAAAATAGGTCTGGGAGTGTAGCCCGGAGGGTTCCATCCCCAGTACCACCAAAAAAAAAAAAAAAAAAAAAAAAAACCAAAGAAAAGGCCGAGCGCAGTGGCGCATGCCTGTAATCCTAGTACTTGGCAGGCTGAGACAGGAGGATCGCAGGTCCAAAGTCAGCCTCAGCTTAGAGAGGCTCTCTGCAACTTAGTGAGACCTGTTCCCAAATAAAAAATAAAAATTGAAGCCAGTGATGGTACGCGCTTGTAATTGCAGATTTTGGGAGGCTGAGATAGGAGGATCAAAGGTTTACAGCTAGCCTCGCCTCCTTAATGAGGTCCTCCGCAATTTAGTGAGACCTTGTTTCAAAATAAAGAATAAAGAAAATAGGCCTGGGGTATAGCTTGGAGATGGAATGCCCCTGGGTTCCATTTCCAAACCACAACAAACAAACAAACAAATAAATAAATATTGGGCTGGGGGTATATCCTGGAGGTAGAAGGCCCCTGGGTTCCACCCCTACCTAGTTCCACAAAATAAATAACCAAACAAACAAATAAATAGGACTGGGGGTATAGTAGCTCTGAGAGATAATGCCCATAGGTTAGCTGGGTGGGGTGGCGCACGCTTGTCATCCCAGCATTCGGGAGGCTGAGACAGAAGGATCACGGTTTGGGGACAGCCTCAGCTACTTAGTGAGGCCCTCTGCAACTCAGTGAGACCCGGTTTCAAGATAAAAAATAAAAATTAGCCGGGCGTGGTGGCGCACGTTTGTAATCCCAGCATTTGGGAGGCTGAGACTGGAGGATCGCGGTTCGCGGACAGCCTCAGCTACTACTTAGGCCCTCTGCAACTCCACGAGACCCTCTTGCCAAGTAAAGAATAAGAAAGAGGCTGAGGATGTAGCTCAGAGATAGAATGCTCCTGGGTTCCATCCCTAGTACTGCAAAAAATAAAAATAAAAAGAATGGCCGTGGGTTTAATTCCCAGTACCAAAAAAATAAAGTCAGCCGGGCGTGGTGGCGCACGCTTGTCATCCCCGCGCTTGGGAGGCGGAGACAGGAGGATCGTGCGGGTTCGAAGCCAGCCGCGCATGCGCGCTGGCTTAGGAGACCCTGTTTCCAAATAAAAATCTAAAATAGGTCTGGGAGTGTAGCCGGAGGTAGAAGGGCTTCCAGGAACCCCAGTACCACCAAAAAATAAATAAATAAATAAATAAATAAAAAATAAAATAAATAAAGTCAAGCAGGACTGAGGGTGTAGCTCGGGAAGAGTACCTCTGGGCCAACCTCCAGTCCTATCAAAAAAGAAAAGAAATACCCCTGTGTGCTGAGGCCGGTGGAGATCCTGTCCGCCCCTGTCACCCCTACAAGGTATCCTTTCTCCAGAGCAGTTTTAGTGACCGTGGTGTCTCCGTCCCTAGAACTGTCCCCTGCCTGCCTCCCCCAGGGCCTGAAATACTTCCATTTACCACTGCCAAGGCTCAGAGCAGTGGAGGCCCCGCTTAAATTGCAAGCGCTTTGCCTTGGAGGAGGGCCGGGTGGATGCACTGCAGCTTAGGCGGGCTCTGCCCACCCTGGGCCCCTCGACGGGTACCTGCCAGGGCAGGGGATATCAGGAGCGCAGCCGGGAGCCCGCCACCTGCTCTCGGAAACCAGCTGTCTCCTTGACCTCGCCGTTTGTGAACGCACCGGCCACCCGTGGACAGCCCCGGCATAGCCGCTGTCCCCCAGTGCTTACGGGGGACCATCCTGCAGCCCAGGTGGGGCAGGGACGGGGCCGCTGGCACTCCCTTGGGAGCCTCCATGCCCGTCTTGGCGTGTAAGGCCCTGGCAAGGTGCCCCGGGGGCCCAGGCGCAAGGAAGATGGGCAGAATGGCTTTCTAAGGTGGCCCTGGGGGCATAGGCCACAGGAATGCTCCTCTGGTGCTGGCCTGTCTTGGTGCCCTGGCCACCGGGGCCTTATTCCGGCTTGGCTTACAGCTCAGGGCTTTGGGCCTAGCCCCTGATGGCCAGGAAGGTAGCGTTCCAGCCTCAAGTTTCACACCCAGGGACCTTCCGAGCTATGATATGGCACCCCCATCTCTCGCCCAGGGGCCTCTTGTGGTTCAAGGCCAGCCTCTGCTACTTAGTGAGGCCCTTTGCAACTTAGTGAGACCGGTTTCAAAATAAAGAATAAAAAATAGCCGGGCGTGGTGGCGCACACTTGTAATCCCCGCGCTTGGGAGGCGGAGACAGGAGGATCACGCAGGTTCCGAAGCCAGCCACAATGGCTTAAGAGACCCTGTTTCCAAATAAAAATATAAAAAAATAGGTGTCTGGGAGTGTAGCCCAGAGGTAGAAGGGTTTCCAGGAACCCCAATACCACACACAAAAAAATAGGGCTGGGGGTGCAGCTTGTAGGTAGAATGCCTCTAGGTTCCATCCCCACTACTGCAATAAATAAATAAATAAATAAATAAATAAATAAATAAATAAATAGTCTAGCTGGTTGTGGTGGCACATGCTTGTAATCCCAGCAGTGGGGAGGCTAAGACAGGAGGGTCGCACAAGTTCGAAGCCAGCCTTAGCTACTTAGTGAGGTTCTCAGCAACTTAGTGAGACCCTGTTTCCAAATAAAGTATAAAATAGGTCTAGGAGTATAGCCCAGAGGTAGAAAAGCCCCTGGGTTCCACCCCAGTACCACAAAAAATAAATAAATAATAAAATAAAAAATAAAAAGTCTAAAAGCTAGGGCCTGGGGTATAGCTCAGAGATACAATGTCCTTGGGTTTCATCCCTAGTACCACAAAAAAAAAAAAAAAAAAAAGAAAAGAAAAGAAAAGAAAATAAGAAAAAAATCAAAGTGGAAGCAGGGGCCTGGTGTGGTGGCACTTGGGAGGCAGAGACGGGAGTGCCACAGGTTTGAGCTCAGAAACTTCTGAAAGCCTGTTTCAAAATGAAAACAAAAGGGGAGGAGGGGGCTGGGGGGTTGCTCAGAGGTAGAATGCCCTTAGGTTCCATCCCCAGAACCCAAAAATATATTTAAAAAAAAAAAAGATAAAAAAGGCAGAGCTGGGGCTGGAAAGGACCTTGGGACTCCATCTGCCGGCTACGGGAAGAGAGAATGCTCCCGAGTGCTCCCGGAGGGCGCAGGGCCGCACAGAGGCTCCGAGGTGGGATGGTTAAGTCTCTGCTGGGGAAGGAGGTGGCGGTCCTCCCGAGACCTGTAATTAAAGCCTGGCGAATTTCAACTCCCTAAAAGAAGCTCAGCGCAGAGAGGGAGGTGGAGCTTTGGGCAAGGTCTCGGGGTGCCAGGCCCGGCTCCCTGTTATTTCTGAACTTGGCACCCTCCCTGCCAACAAAAGGTCCCCGTCACCCTGCTTTTGAAAATGTAAAGAAACTGAGATTTGGACACATGCCTTTAATCCCGGTCTTCGGGAGGCTGAAACAGGAGGCTGAAACAGGAGGATGGCAGCTTGTAATCCCAGTACTTGGGAGGCTGAGACTGGAGGATTGCAAGTTCTCAGCCAGTCCCAGCAACACAGCGCTCTCTGCAATTTACTGAGACTCTGTTTCAAAATAAATAGTAAAATAGGACTGGGAGTATATAGCTCAGATGGGTCAATTCCTAGTACCACAAACAAACAAAAAAATTAAAAAAGAGTTGGGGGTGTAGCTCAGAGGTAGGCTTCAAGAGCTTAGAGCTGGGCGTGGTGGTACAGTTTAAGAGGCTGAGACAGGAGCATCGCACAGGTTCGAAGCCAGCCTCAGCTACTGAGTGAGGCTCTCAGCAACTTAGTGAGACCCTGTTTCCAAATAAAGTATAAATAGGGCTGGGAGTGTAGCCCAGAGGTAGAAAGCCCTTGGGTTCCATCTCCAGTACCAAAAAAAAAAAAAAAAAAAAAGAGCTTAGTCAGTAGGGCACGGTGGCACACATTTGTAATCCCAGTACCTGGGAGGCTGAGACGGGGATCTCAAGTTTACGGCCAGCCTCAGCTACTTAGCGAGGCCCTCTGCAACTCAGTGAGACCCTGTTTCAAAAATAAAGAATAAAAGCCGGGCATGGTGGCGCACGCTTGTAATCCCAGCATTTGGGAGGCTGAGACCGGAGGATCGCGGTTCGCGGACAGCCTCAGCTACTTAGCGAGGCTCTCTGTAACTCAGTGAGACCCTGTTTCAAAGTAAAGGATAAAAAATCAGGCTGGGGTGTAGCTCGGAAGTAGAATGGCCCTGGGTTCAATGCCCACTTCTGTGAAAGAAAAAGTGAAACCAACTTGGTCAACCAGGGTTGGAGACCCCATACGGGCCGGGATGAACCGCCCCGATTTGGGGCTGTCTGATGGTGGAGGCTGCCAGCGGGAATTAGGGGTGGGGCTGCGCTCCGTGGTCCCTTTCTGGTAACCCTGATGATAGTCCTCGGGTTTGGGGTCTCTTCTGTCCAGAGGGGCTGGATCGCAGGTCTCACTGCGGTGACTGGGAGGAGTGGGTCACCCAGTGTGTGTCTGGGGCTGAGCAGTCCAGGCAAAGGAGACCTCTCCAGCTCCCAGGGGTGTCTCCTGGATACCCTGGTGGCCTTGGTGTGGGAGGGAGCTAGGTGAATCTCTTTCCTCCTCAAGGCTGCACTCATGAGAGGCGAGGTCCTGGGAGGGGCACTGTTGGACCAGTGCAAGTAAAAATAGCATCAGCTCATACATAGAAATCGATTTTTTTTCCCCTGCATATGGTGGCTTGTAATCCCAGTACTTGGGAGGCTGAGACTGGAGGATCGCAGGTTCAAAGCCATGGGGTAACTCCATAACTAGGGCGAGACCCTGTTTTAAAATTAAAAAGGGAGCCGGGCGTGGTGACGCAAGCTTGTAATCCCAGCATTCGGGAGGCTGAAACTGGAGGATCGCGGTTCGCGGACAGCCTCAGCTACTTATTGAGGCCCTCTGCAACTCAGTGAGACCCTGTTTCAAAAATAAAGAATAAAAAATAAAGCAGGGAGCCGGGCGTGGTGGCACACGCTTGTAATCCCTGCGCTTGGGAGGCGGAGACAGGAGGATCGCGCAGGTTCGAAACCAGCCTCAGCTACTTAGTGAGGCTCTCAGCAACTTAGTGAGACCCTGTTTCCAAATAAAAAAATATTTAAAAAGGTCTGGGAGTATAGCCCAGAGGTAGAAAGCCCCTGGGTTTCACCCCCAGTACCACCAAAAAAATAAAAAAAATAATAAGGCAGGGGGTGTAGCTCGGAGGTCAAATGTCCCTGGGTTCCATTCCCAAACCCCCCCCCCCCACACACACACAAAACCCCAAAACACCAGCCGTTGTCAGAGCTGGCCCCAGGGTGATGAACGCGGGGTGTCACAGGGTTTCAGTGCTGCTATCTTGCTAGGCCGCTGGGAGGCTCGCACGTGGCTGAGGCTAGCCTCGAACCCATTATCCTTTTGTCCTTAGCCTCCCAAGTACTAGAATTCCAAGCACGCACCTCCAAGCCCAGCTTGCAGTCTGGGTCCTGGAGGTGTTTTTTGTTTTGTTTGGTTTTGTTTAAGAATTCTCTCTCCCATAAAAGCAAAAGGTACCCCAGGCAGGGTAGGTGCCTGGGGAGGATGGAGACTTGGAAGTGGCCAGGTGGCCATGCCGGGTCGGGTGCCAATCACCCTGCCCGCTGAGGACCAGCTTTGGCAAAGCCTGAATACCAACACCAGCGGATTCTGCTCATCCCGGAGCATGATTCATTCCTTGCAGACGTCCACACGACCCTCCGCAGCGCTGGCTCCGCACCGGCGTGGGGGCTGGGGTTCCCGTTTTTAGCAGACCAGAGAGGTGGAGCTCAGAGAGGGGGAAAGGACCAGACCAGGGTCCAGGGAGGACTCCTCCTCCGATGGCGGCCCCTACCTGACGCCCCGTCCGGCGCTCGGCCTGATCTGAGCCCCTGGGAGAGCAGCCGCTTTTTCTTACTTGTGCATTTTTAAGAATGCTTTTGTAGTTAATATGCGGAAGGGGTTTCGGTGTTCTCGTACATAACCTTTTGCTGAAGCGACGTGTGATAAAAGGGTCCCAGGAGAGCCGGTGTAATTTGGGTTGTGAAGGACAGAGAATACCAATGTGGCAGCCTCTCCAGCTGCTCCCTGGATCTGCGGGGTGCGGGGAGGGGGAGACCCCTCGCTGTTGGCCTGGCCCCCGGCTCAGACGGGAGGATTGCAGGTTCAAGGCCAGCCTCGGCAACTTAGACTCTCAGCAACCTCGGAAGACCAAGACCGACCCTATCTCACAGATAAATAAAGCCGGGTGTGGTGGCGCGCTTGTCATCCCAGCATCGGGAGGCAGAGACAAGGAGGATCGCGGTTCGCGGCCAGCCTCAGCTAGTTAGTGAGGCCCTCTGCAACTCAGCGAGACCCTGTTTCAAAATAAAGAATAAGAAAATAGGGCTGGGGGTGTAGCTCAGAGGTAGAATGCACCAGGGTTCGGTCCCTGCTACACACACACAGCAAACTCCTTTTCTGGGTAAGGGCTGGCTAGTTGGGGACATCACAGTGAAGGGCCTGTGTGAACTCGGTTCACATCTGCCCTTGGCCCCAAAGGATCAAAAAATAAGGCGGGACTGCTTAGGAGGTTCCAGTTAATTGAGGCTGATTCTAAATTGGGAGGCTTAATAAATGGTAATTACCCTCCTGCGGGAGCAGACCAGAGTCGAGTAGTGTTGCTGGGAACGGAGTTCATGATGGCAGAGCCCTTTACCCTCCTGCCCACCTAGGGGCTCTGAGAATCCCCCCCCCTCGGAGGCATCAGGGACTCGCCTGGCGCAACAGATGTGGGACAGGCCGGGGGACCTCCCACCCCTGTGCAGCTGCACCTGTGTGGGTGGGTGTATTGCACACCTACCCTGGGCACACCTGTGTGCCAGCCCACATTCCACCCGGCTACCTCCAGGTCCCCACATCTCTCCCTGCTCTGGGCAGGAAGAAGAGAATCTCAGTTTGAAATCTGAGTAGAGGTGGGCGTGGTGGCACAATGCTTGGAATCCCTGTACAGGGGGAGGCTGAGACCGGAGGATTGCAGGTTTGGGGCCAGACCCTGTTTCAAAATAAGAAGAATAAAAAGGGAGCCGGGCGTGGTGGTGCACGCTTGCATTCGGGAGACCGGAGGATCAGAGACCGGAGGATCACGGTTCCTGGCCAGCCTCAGCTACTTTCTGAGGCCCTCTGCAACTCAGTGAGACCTCGTTTCAAAATAAAGAATTAAAAAATAGGGCAGGGGGTGTAGCTTGGAGGTAGAATGCCCCTGGGTTCAATGCCCAGTACTGCCCCCCCCAAAAAAAAACGAGGGTGGACTGCCCCAGAGGAAGCGAGCACCCCATTTTAGTAGGTGTGCAAGCGGATACCAAATGCGTCTCCCTCTTTTCCTCTCTTTTGTTGTTCAGGGGATTGAGCCCAGGGGCACCCTCCCTCTGAGGAACCATCCCCAGCCCTGTTTGATTTTTGTTTGGAAACAGGGTCTCCCTAGGTTGGGAGTGTCCCACTCCTTGCTGAGACTGTCCTTAAATCTGCGACCCTCCTGTCTCAGCCTGCCGTGTACTGGGATGCCGTGTACTGGGATGCCAAGCGTGTGGGCCTGTGGTGCCACCACGCCCGGCTTCTCTTTTGTTGTCCTTTTAAAGCTCAAAGTGCCCCTTTGGCATTGAACAGTTGGTGAGGCCGATCCATCTTGTCAGCCCAGACTGGCTAAGGGGTGACAGAGGCTTCCTCACCTCGGTATCCCCAGAGCTTAGCCCTTAAATGGCTGGGCTGTGTATCCGTGCGGCGTGAACGCGTGGGGGTGGATTTCCACGCTGTGTGTCGCGTGTGGCTGCAGGTGGGTGGCCATCTCTGTGCGCTGTGTAGGCGCGCCCGTAAAATAGGAGTTGGCAGCCGGGCGCGGTGGCGCACGCTCGTCATCCCAGCATTCGGGAGGCCGAGACCGGAGGATGGTGGTTCGCGGGCAGCCTCAGCTACTTAGCGAGGCCCTCTGCAACTCAGTGAGACCCGGATACCAGAAACCCTGAGCATTCCCGTGCCCCATTCCAAGGACGTTGGCATCTGCCGGCCTAGCTCTCGGCTCAGTGCCTGCTCCCTGGCACATTGGCACGAGGTCTGAGAGAGGAGGAGGCCGCGGTACTTGCGTGGCTTCTCCCCGGGAGCGCCTCATGGATGTGGGCCTCTGAGTTTCTGGAGCATCTGGGCCGGACAGGGAAACCTTGGCCCTGGGCACTTTCAGACCGGAGCTAGAAAGTCTCCAAAAATGAGACGTTTTCTAGAAAAAAAGACCGCAGCACCTCTGGAGATAATTCTAGAGGTGAGATGGTAAGCCTTAGTGGGAGGAGAGGTGTTTCTGAAGGTGAACCAGGTGGGGCATGTTGGAAGATAAAGTGAGAAATACTTCTGGAGATAGAAGAGGGCATGTGTGTTCCTGGAGATTGAACCCAGGGCCATTCTACCTCCAAACTATACCCAACCCTATTTGATTTTATTATTTATTTATTTATTTATTTATTTATTTATTTATTTATTTTGTGGTACTGGGGATGGAACCCAGGGGCATTTGACCTCCGAGCTACACCCCCTGCCCTATTTTTTATTCTTTATTTTGAAACAGGGCCTCACAGAGTTGCACAGGGCCTCACTAAGTAGCTGAGGCTGTCCATGAACTGTGATCCTCCTGTCTCCGCCTCCCAAATGCTGGGATTACAAGCGTGCGCCACCACGCCCGGCTCCCCATCCCTGTTTTATTATTATCATTTTTTAAATTTTGAAACAGGGTCTTTTTTTTTTTTTTGGTGGTACTGGGGTTCCTGGAAGCCCTTCTACCTCCGGGCTACACTCCCAGACCTATTTTTATATTTTTTATTTGGAAACAGGGTCTCCTAAACCAGCGCTCGCGGCTGGCTTCGAACCTGCGCGATCCTCCTGTCTCCGCCTCCCAAGCGCGGGGATGACAAGCGTGCGCCACCACGCCCGGCTGAAACAGGGTCTTTCACTAGGTTGATGACAGTCTCCCTACTTGCAGAGGCTAGCCTCGGACCCGCGACCCTCCTGTCTGAGCCTCCCAAGTACTGGGATCACAGGTGCACGCCACCATGCCCGGCTAGGAGAGGGCTTTTTTTTTTTTTTTTTTTTCTTGGAGTAAAGATGAGGTCCTTCTGGGTGCTGAGCGTGGCCAGAGACGTAACATTTCTGAGAATGGAATCTTTCTAGAGGTAAAGTGTAGTGTCTGTGAAAGTGGAGTGTTTTTTGAAGACGGTGCTGGAGTATTTCTGGAAATAAAATAGGGCGCTCCTGGAGATGAAGGTATTTTTGGAGCTGAAACGCAGCCTCTCCGGAGATGGGGTTTCTGGAAGCGGCGCGTTCTTGGAGTGAGGATGGGGCCTTTATGGAGAGAGTGCTGCTGGCATTTTTAGAGATGGATCATATTTGAAACTAAGAAGAGGGGATGTGTCTGGAGCTGGAACGTCCTGGAGCCAAGGGATTTCTTGGTGCACAGGAAGAATTCCTGGTGAGGAAATGGGTCATCTCAGAGAAGAGCCATTTCTGGAGTTGAGGGAACCTCCCGGAGGCTGCTTGTTTGGGGGTCTCTTGGGCACATGAGGACGGTGTTCTGAGGCCCGGGGCCTCCCCTTCCTGCGACCCCGAGGCCCAGAAGGGAGCAGTGGCAGTGGGCTGGCCTTCTGGGACCCTTCCCCTGTGCAGGAATCCTCTCCCAGGGAGACCCTCTCAGTCCGGCTCCTTGGAGGGGGGCGCCCCATCCGGGTCTCCCCACGGCCTCCAGCTACACCACAGGGCCAGGCGGTAACTGCTGGCTAAATTTAATTTAATTCGGTTTTATCAGAGCCAGCTGAGGCTCAAGATCCAGCCCCTCTGCTAGCCGCCCCTGCCCTTTCTGGGGACCCAGCCCCAGATCCTCTGCCTTGGGGTACCCCTGAGGCTGAAAGATGGAGCCCGGGGGGGGGGTAGGGGGCCTGGGGGGTAGGGGGCCCAGCCCGACTCCTGGGTACCCCGGCCACCTCCTCCTATCCAGACCTGCCCCCCGCTTGAGCCAGCCAGGAGCCCTGGAGTAATTCTTTCTCTTCCTTAACTGAAATTTCAGCCTCAGTGACTCTATCTCAGAAGAGGAAGGAGGCAGAGACCCTGCCCGGGCCGGCCAGGTGTCCACTCGCCTGAGCCCTCATCCTGGGAGGGAGACCAGGGGACCCCTTGTGGCCCCTCTCACCCCTCCCAGTCTAGGGGGAGCAGGGAGGAAAGGAGGCAGGCGTGGAAATGGGGGTGGGGGAAGTCTGGGTCTGGGGCGTCAGTGAGAGGAAGTGGGGTGCTGGGAGAACGGCAACCTCCTCTGGCCAGGGACCTGGGGGGTGGCTGTGACTCAGGCACCACCCGGCGGTGGCTGCCGGCCCAGTTCCTGGTTCAGGGCTGGGTGAGGCGGCGGCGGGTGGGCTGGGCTCCCTCCCCCACCCAAGAGCCGGTTTTCTCTCTGCTCCTGTGGTCAGGCTGGGCGGAGCATCCGGGATTGCACACACACTCAGAGTCAGTCTCTCTCTCTCTCTCTCTCTCTCTCTCTCTCTCTCTCCCTCCCTCCCTCCACTACCTGGGTGGTCCTTCTACCCCACAGGGCCTCCCCTGGCCCGTCTGCCTGGGAAGGGGGGCGGAGCAGAGGACTCCTAGGACCCGTGGAAAATCCTGTAGAAGCCACGATCTCAACTCGGAGCTCCAACACAGAAGCAGCCAGCGTCCATCCAGCTTTGCCCAGATTCAGGCAAACCCAGGCGCAGGCCAGGGGCCCGCCCACTGGGCCGTGTTACCGAGCTTGGGCCCTGGGCTCAGTCTTACCCGCCTGGGAAATGGGCCCGACTTAGCCTGCAGAGTACGCAGTGCCACACAGACGCAGAGACGGGTTCAGGGAAGGGCACTGGGGTTGGCAGGGTTCCTTCTCCCTTTGTTGTTTGGTATGGTAGGCTGAGCCTAGGAGCGCTCTACGTCTGGGCTACACCCCCAGCCCCATTTTATTTTTTATTTGGTAACAGGGTCTCACTGGGTTGACAAGAGTCTCACTGCTGGCTGAGGCTTTACTCCAAGCTGCGATCCTCCTGCCTCAGCCTCCCAAGTACTGGGATTACAAGTGTGTGCCACCGCGCCCTGCTTTTCAGGGTCATTTCTGAGATGGTGTTTTGCCTGGCACCCAGGAAGTATTTCTCTGTGGAGGCACCGAGCTCAGGGCTCCTCCACCCCCAGGGAATTTGGAGGGGGGTAGACTGAGGCAAGGGGGCTGGGAGGGGACATGTACTAGTTTACACACCAGGGCTGCCTCCGTCCACTGAAGCCTCTCTCAAAACCCAGCTAGCTCAGGGGGCCCGGGGTGTGTGGCTGTAGCGGCCCTCCCAGGGGAGGGGGACAGAGATGGCTGGACAGGACGGGACACGCCAGCCCCTAGGACCCGAGGCAGGTGTAAATGAAACCCCACTATCCCATTTGCGGTCCATCTGACCAGGAGGGGGAGGGCCGGGGAGGGGGAGGGGACCGCCAGAGACAGGCCTGGGATCCAGAAGCCCTTAGCTTGCCACTCCCTCCACCGTCCCCCTCTCCTGACCTCTGCATTACCCCACCTGCCTGCTTTACACCTTGGGGGAATTTTGGGGGTGCCCAGGATCATTCTGTACCTCCCAGCTATACTCCTAGGCCTTGTTAGTTTTTTTTTCCCCGGTTCTGGGGCATTCTCCCTCCAATCTACATCCCCAGCTCTATTTTTCTTTCTTTCTTTCTTTCTTTCTTTCTTTCTTTCTTTCTTTCTTTCTTTCTTTCTTTCTTTCTTCATTTATTTACTTATTTTTGGTGGTACTGGGGTTCCTGGAAGCCCTTCTACCTCCGGGCTACACTCCCAGACCTATTTTTACACTTTTATTTGGAAACAGGGTCTCCTAAGCCAGCGCGCGCGGCTGGCTTCGAACCTGCGCGATCCTCCTGTCTCTGCCTCCCGAGCGCGGGGATGACAAGCGTGCGCCACCACGCCCGGCTTATTCTTTATTTTGAAGCAGGGTCTCACTGAGTTAGAGAGGACCTCACTAAGTAGCTGAGGCTGTCCGCGAATTGCGATCCTCCTGTCTCAGCCTCCCCAATGCTGGGATGACAAGCGTGCGCGACCAGGTCCGGCGGGTTTTTAGATTTTGCGACAGGCTCTCGCTGAATTGCTGAGGGTCTGTTGGCCAGCCAGCCAAGGCTGGCCTCGAAACCGTGATCCTCCTGTCTCAGCCTCCCAAGTCCTTGGGACATTTGAGGCTCCAGGACACTACCCTTCCCCAGCAGACCAAACCCTCCCGGTGGTGGCCAGGTTGGGGGGCCGAATCAGAATGGCCTGAGGCTGCCCCGGGTGTGTCTCAGGCACCTAGCCAGCAAGGGGGCTAACCTGGTCACTTTGGGTGCAGATAGGGCAGCGGCTGCCTGTCCCCGCCCCTCCCCTGTGCATAGGAGCAGCTGTCTGAGCTACCATGACTCACCACTGGCCACTCCCTCTCTCTGCTGTTTGTGGGGGGGGCTGGAAGCCTCTAGATGTTGCACCCCACTTTTTTTTTTGCAGTGATGAAACCCAGAGGCATTCCACCTCCAAGCTATACCCTCAGCCCTATTTTTATTTTTATTTTATTTATTTATTTTTTTTGGTGGTACTGGGGTTCCTGGAAGCCCTTCTACCTCCGGGCTATGTTCCCAGACCCATTTTTTTTTAATACTTTTTTATTTGGAAACAGGGTCTCTTAAGCCAGTGCGGCTGGCTTCGAACCTGCGCAATCCACCTGTCTCTGCCTCCCAAGTGCGGGGATTACAAGCGTGCGCCACCATGCCCGGCTCAGCCCTATTTTTTTTGTTTGTTTGTTTGTTTGTTTGTTTTTTGTACTGAGGGTGCAACCCAGGGACTTTTCTGCCTCCGGGCTATACTCCCAGACTTATTTTATACTTTATTTGGAAACAGGGTCTCACTAAGTAGCTGAGGCTGGCTTCGAACCTGTGCGATCCTCCTATCTCAGCCTCCCAAGCGCGGAGATTACAAGCGTGCGCCATCACGCCCGGCCTCAGCCCTATTTTTAATTCTTTATTTGGAAACAAGGTCTCACTGAGTTGCAAAGGGCCTCACTAAGTAGTAGCTGAGGCTGTCCACAAATGGCGATCCTCCTGTCTCAGCCTCCCAGGTCCTGGGATTAATGTGCGCCACCTCGCCTGGCTACACCCCACAGGCCAGGCTGACCCCCTGCCCTGTTGGGGTACCAGGGCTCACCTGTGTGGCCCAGGCCTCGTGCCCAGGCTCCAGGCTTGGCCAGTCCACTTAGAGTACCGGGAGGCCCGCAAGGACCTCCACGCACCATTGGCCTCACATCAGACAGGACACAAGACTTTGGGGTTCTGTCTAACCCTCCTGGTGGCTCAAGTCCCCTATAATGAGGACTCTGGCCAGGGTTTGCCCCATCTTCCTGTCACCCAGAGAACGAATCCTTAGGTCCCGGGGCCCAGTGAGGTACCTAGCAGCCAGATAGATATTCCAACCTCGGAGATCTTGGGTCCCCACCCCTCCTGTGGCCCCCACCGCCCACCCTTGATGGAAAACAGGCTGGTCTCCTCTCCGCCAGCCCTAGAGTTGGAAAGACTGTGCCAGGGCTTGGCCCAGGCACCGACACTTCCTATAAGGTGGCCCTCGGAGGACAAAAGCCAGGCTCAGCGAGTGGGAGAATTTGTCCCAGCCCACGTGGCCACGGAGGCCGGCTGGGACTTGGACCAGGGTCTGGGCGTCCGTCTGTGCTCCCAGGGAGCGAGGCCTAGCCAGACAATGCAATTTTTTGTGTTTATGTCTGACCCCCCCACCCTGCTGCCCGCCCCCGCGCCCCCCCTCGGACCCTGTCTTGGTTTTCTGGAGAACAAAGAGGCCTCTGCTAGACAAGCCGGAGCCCAGGCCTCGGGGACAGCAGCTGAAAGAAACCCAACCTGGTCTTTTGTTCAAGGAGGGAGTGAGGAAGCCGGATTCGCCCTTGAACCAGGAAGGGGGAGCCTGGGCTGCCAGAGGGCTGGCTGGGGACCTGCCCGTACCGGGCAGGGGAGGAACGGGGTACCTGAGCTGAGACAGCCGCCGCTCGCCCCCACCAGAGTGGCAGGAAGGTGGGCACCATTTTAGTATTCAGCGCACACATGCACACACACACACACACACACACACACACACACAAGATGCCCCCCCCCTCGGATTCCCTTTAACACCAGGCATGTAGCATCTGACCAGCAGAAGGGAAGAAAGAAAGGAAGGAAGGAAGGGTAAAAAAGAAAGGAGAAAAAGAGATTAGTGGTGAGGAAATCGGATTCTGGAGTTACCTTAGTTACCAGCTCCGATGACTCTCGGGGGCGGGCTCAGCCACCTCCCCGAGCGGGGAGGACCCTTCCTCCCGGGCCCCTGCATCACCCCATTAATAAGACGGGGCCCTCGTTCGTTCATGAGTTCTGCTGCAGAAAGGGAAGAATCAAGGACTTTTCAATAAGAGAGAACTCCCTGGGTGGTTTTGAATAGTTGCTTTTTGTGCGGCGCTGGTGAGGGACGCGTCCTCGTCCTCGGCTGTCTGCCCTGGCCGCCTCCCTCCCTCCCTCCACGGGCTCTGTCTGGAAACGCAGCTCCAGGGTCTCCACCGACCAGCTTGTTCTCCGCGAGATCAGCTTTATTGTTCTTCTGCTTAGCTGAGGCCATGGGCCGCCCCTGGAGCTCAGGAAAGCCAGAGAATCCCCGAGGCCTGGCTAAAAAGCCTTAAAACCGGGTGCCGGCAACAAAAGCCCGCTGCCCATGTCCAGGGCGCCGGGCCTGTCCAGCAAGGCCAGGCTCACGGCCGCTGCGCTTCAGGGGCCGGTGGGAGGCGGATGAATGGGTTAGCGGGCGGGCGGGCGGCGGAGGGGGGATCTGGGCGGAAAAGAAGAGAGATGTGTAAATCTGTTTGATCGTTCCCCGGCATATCTTAGCAAAGCACATTTCAGCTCTTTTGGCAAGCTGGTCCTACCCTTAAATTTTCTAATAAAAAGGAATTACATTTGCTGAAAAGGCAGAAACCGGCTTCATGTCAGTGCGTCTTGTGGAGACCGTAATTCCCGTCTTGGGTGTCTGCTGGCTTCAGGGTGTGCGGCGGGCACCCGTGGCCACAGGTGATGCTGGAAGAAGCCAAGGGGCAGGGGCACTGGGACGTGCAGCAGAAACAGGCACCGCCGTGCGGCTTTGCCCTGCCCATTGCGCCCCCCTCCAGCCTCAAACTACCCTCCAGCTGTATCACTGAGCCCCCGAGCCTCACCACAGACACTGCAAGAAATATTTGTGGAAGCCAGGCCTGTTGGCACACGCCTATAATCCTAGTGCTTGGGAGGGAGGCTGCCATAGAAGGATCGCAGGTTTGAGGCCAGCCTCAGCAACTTATCAAGGCCCTCAGCCACTTAGTGAGGCCCTGTTTCTTAGCTATTTTTTTTTAAGGGGTTCTTCTTCTTCTTTTTTTTTTTTTTTTTTTATCTTTTTTGGAACCGGGGATTGTATCCAGAGCACCACACCTGCAAAGCAGGCACTTTTTGCCACTGAGCTACATCCCGGCCCCAAGGCCCTGTTTCAAAATTTAAAAAAAATTTGAAAGCCGGGCCCAGTGGTGGCGCACGCTTGTAATCCCAGCATTCGGTAGACTGAGACCAGAGGATCCCGGTTCCCAGACAGCCTCAGCTACTTAGGCCCTCTGCAACTCAGTGAGACCCTGTTTCAAAATAAAGAATCAAAAATAGGGCAGGGGGTGTAGTGTAGCTCGGAGGTAGAAGGCCTCTGAGTCCCATCCCCAGACCCGCAAAAAAAAATAAAGAAAGAAAGAAGAAGGGCTGGGGGGGGGGGACAAGGTTCAACCCCTGGTTTCAAAATAAATGAATAGTTAAATAAAAAAATGTTTGTGGAATAAATCAATTAATTTTATCGCTGAGGGCTAGGGTCGCTGGCACATTGCTTGGAAGGTCTGATCTGTTGAATGAAGGAATGATCGATACTTAGAGTCTAGAACCACCTGCCTCTGAAGGCCTTCCCAGTTCTATCTTAAATCATATAGGTTAGCCGGGCGTGGTGGCGCACGCTTGTAATCCCCACTCTTGGGAGGCAGAGACAGGAGGATCGCGCAGGTTCGAAGCCAGCCGTGCGCGCTGGCTTAAGAGACCGTTTCCAAATAAAAATGTAAAAATAGGTCTGGGAGTGTAGCCCGGAGGTAGAAGGGCTTCCAGGAACCCCAGTACCACCAAAATAAATAAATAAATAAATAAAAAATAAATTTAAAAAATCATATAGGTTAGCCGGGCGTGGTGATGCATCTTGTAATCCCAGCATTCGGGAGGCTGAGACTGGAGGATCTACTTTGTGAGGCCCTCTGCAACTCAGTGAGACCCTGTTTCAAAATAAAGAATAAAAAACAGAGCAGGGGGTGTAGCTTGGAAGTTGAATGTCCAGGGGTGCCATCCCCAGACTCACACACACACAAAAATTATGCATGTTCATTGTTTTATTTTTTTATTTTTATTATTATTTTTGTGTGTGTGTGTGTGTGTGGTACTGGGGTTCCTGGAAGCCCTTCTACCTCCTGGCTACACTCCCAGACCTATTTTTGCATTTTTATTTGGAAACAGGGTCTCCTAAGCCAGCGCGCACGGCTGGCTTCGAACCTGCGCGATCCTCCTGTCTCCGCCTCCCAAGCGCGGGGATGACAAGCGTGCCCGCCATGCCCGGCTCAGTCCCAGTTTTAAACAAAGTCATGTAAGGACCACCCTGACCACAAGTGAGCATTAACAAATGGTAGCCTTTGTGATTTGGGAGGTCTCTACCCAGTTCTCTACTAGGATTTTGTCCTAAATATATATCTTTTTTTTCCCCCCCAGAACTGGGGATTAAACCCAGGGGCACTCTACCTCCGAGCTACACCCTCAGCCCTATTTTTATTTATTTATTTATTTATTTATTTATTTATTTATTTATTTATTTGTGGTACTGGGGGTAGAACCCAGGGGCTTTTCTACCTCCAGGCTATACTCCCAGACCTATTTTATACGTTATTCGGAAACAGGGTCTCACTAGGTTGCTGAGAGCCTCACTAAGTAGCTGAGGCTGGCTTCGCACCTGCGCGATCCTCCTGTCTCAGCCTCCCAAGCGCGGGGATTACAAGCGTGCGCCACCACGCCCGGCTTATTTTTTTATTTTGAAACAGGGCCTCTACTAAGTAAATGAGGCTGGCCACGAATCTATGATCCTCCGGTCTCAGCCTCCCAAGTACTGGGATGACAAGTATGCGCAGCTTAAACATTTCTTGTAACCGATACTGTGTGCTTGGACCCCAAGGCTGCAGGACAGCAGGGTTCTGGAAAGGTGAGGGACCCCCACCCCAAGCAGCAGCATCCCAGAGCCCAGCCGCCCCTCCCCCAAGGAGCTTACGGTTGGTACCCAGTCTCCATCAGACACCGGAAATGCCAGAGCACACAGGGCGGCAGATCTCACAGGCAAGCGATTTCTCTGCGGCGCTTCCTGACCTCCGTGTGGGGCTGTCGGCCCTCCTCCCGGCACTAGGCTAGGGTCGGCTGGCAGTCATGGGTCTCCCCGGCCCATCGGGCATGGACGGCGTGTGCCAAAACATGCCCGATAGGTCCCTCCAGTCCTGGGGCCCGTGTGAACCTCAGTCCCTGGGTGTGAATTGCAACAAATGTCACTGATGGTCGGCCAGGGACATTTGAGGCCGGGCAGTGGGGGAGTGGACCGGCTCGGGGTGGGAGAGGAGATGGGAGGCGGAGTGTAGGGAGACCCCCCCCATTCTGGCTTGGCTGGCATGGCGTCTGCGCAGTTCTGAGCATATTGTTGATTCTTAAGGAGCTTCGCCTACAGACCCGAGCGAGTGCGTGAATGGTGGTGTCTGGGGACGGTGGAGGAGGCGCAGGTTTGGGATACGCTGACTTTGGGGTCCCTGTGTGTCCGCCTAAGCAACTTAGTGAAACCCTTAGCAATTTTAGTGAGGCAGATCCTGTTTTTCAAAATAAAGAATAAAAAGGGTCAGGAGTGTAGCTCAGAGGTGGAATCCCCTGTGTTTAATTTCCAGCAAACACACACATACACACACACACACACACACACACACACACACACACAGAGGAAGAAACTATGGAGTTAAAGGTTAAAGCCCTTCCTAGGCTCCCTTGAAGGTTATTTTACTAGTTTAACGCGAGTCTTTGGGTTCATATATGTCTGTGTGTGTGTGTCTGTCTGTGTTACTAGTGCTGGAACCCAGCGCTGCTGAGCCTCTGAGCTAACCCTCCCAGCCCTGTTTTATTTTTTTTATTCTGAAACAGGGCCTTGCTGAGTCGCAGAGGCTGGCAGTGAACCTGCGATCCTCCCAGCTCAGCCGCCCAAAGTCCTGGGATGTTGGGAGCGCACCATCATGCTGGGCCCTTTTTACTTTTTTTTTTTTTTTTGGTGGTACTGGGGGTGGAACCCAGAGGCTTTCTACCTCCGGGCCATACTCCCAGACCTATTTTATATTTTATTTAAAAACAGGGTCTCACTAAGTTGCTGAGAGCCTCACTAAGTAGCTGAGGCTGGCTTCGAACCCGTGCGATCCTCCTGTCTCAGCCTCCCAAGCGCGGGATTACGAGCGTGCGCCACCACGCCTGGCTTTGGGCCCTTTTTACTTCTATTTGGGAGCAGGATCTTGCTAAGTTGCTGAGGTCTTCCGATCTGCGACCCTCCTGTCTCACCCTCTCAAGTACTCGGCCTCTTTTTTGGACGGGGGGGGGGGGACGTATTTGAACCCATGTCTTCATTGGGCACCTATGCTTGTGTGTTGAGTGATGGAGATAAGAGACCAGTAGACCCGGACCCTTCTTGTAGGAGGCAGTCACTGGTCCTGTCGGGTAGATCCACCCCTAAGCTGATAAATTACCCTTGGGTGGGGCTTGAGACTTCAGGTATTGAGGTAAGGGGTTCAGGAAGGAAGGGGTTAACAGTAACAGGGGCAGAGGGGATCAGAAAGGACTTTGTGGAGCGAGCTTGTCACCCCAGCATTCGGGAGGCTGAGACTGGAGGATTGCCTCAGCTACTTAGGCCCTCTGCAACTCAGTGAGACCCGGTTTCAAAATAAAGAATAAAAAATAGGGCTGGGAGGCCGGGCGTGGTGGCGCACGCTTATAAGCTTATAATCCCTGCGCTTGGGAGGCTGAGACAGGAGGATTACACAGGTTGGAAGCCAGCCTCAGCTACTTAGTGAGGCTCTCAGCAACTTAGTGAGACCCTGTTTCCAAATTAAAAAAAAAAAATATATGAAATGAGTCTGGGAGTATAGCTGGAGGTAGAAAGCCCCTGGGTTCCACCCCCAGTACTACCAAAAAAAGAAAAGAAAAAAAAAATAGGGCCGGGGGCGTAGCTTGGAGGTAGAATGCTCCTGGGTTTCATCCCCAGTACCAAGAAAAAAAAAGGACTTTTGTGGGCAGCCGAGTTCACATGTAGGCCTTGGGGAGCTGGGAAGCGCATCAGTCAGGCGGCTAGGGGACACCTCCAGGGTAAAGGGAGGTGTCTGGAACTCTGGGTCTGTCCTGCGGTGCCGCCCACCCTGCAGGGAAGTGGCCCTGCATGTGTCTTTTTTTTTTTTTTGCAGTGCTGGAGATGGAACCCAGGGGCATTCTACTTCTGAGCTCCACCCCCAGCCCTATTTTTTTTTTATCCTTTATTTTGAAACAGGGTTTCACTGAGTTGCAAAGGGCCTCAGTAGCTGAGGCTGGTCACCAACCGCGATCCTCTCGTCCCAGCCTCTTGAATGCTGGGATGACAAGCCTGCGCTGCCGCCGCTGCCTTTGAACCCTGCCTCTCTCCAGCAGTTTCTGGGAAAAGCCCCTGCAGGCGCCTGGGCGTTTAGAACAGGGTGCTCCAAGCCAGGGCAGGGGCGGGTGCGGCTGTGATGGTGGAGCCCGGGGGCCCTCGCAGCAGGGACCAGGTGGTCGTACAGACCTGACCCTCTGAGAGCCACGGGGTGGCTGGAGGCTGGTGGTGGGTCCGCTTCAAGCCCCCCAGCACCTGCCCGGCCCAGCACCGCGGGGAGGCCCTCCTGGGACTGAGGGATCGTGGTGGAGCAGAGCAGGCAGAGGCCTCTGGGTGCTCCCTCTGTGGGTGCTCCCGCCACCTCTGACATTCAGCTGCTCCCCAGGAAGAAAGACCTTGTCACAAAAGAGAGGAGGGAGGGAGCGGGAAGATGCTTCAGCACGATCTGCCCATCTGGGAGAGAGGCTTCTGATTCCAGAAAGCATCTGTTTCTTCTCTCGCCGCTGAGGCCCGGCTGCCGAGGCCGGGTGCCGGGCAGGAGGTGAGGCCTGTCCCAAGGGGGCCAAGGCCAGCCACCCGGCTCCCTGCGCCTCATGGACCCCTGCCAGCCCTTAAGTGGACCCTGGCTGTCACTGCCTCCCCAACACACACGCACACACACACACACACACACGCGCGCGCACAAGAACCATGTTTTGGAAAGATTACAGCTGCCAAACAAACAGCATTTATACAGAATGATGAATTCATCGCCCTGTTTTTTATTAATCAAAGACATCCATAGCTGCCCCTCGAGCTTTGGCGGGGTGGGGGGCTCCAGCTCACAGACGTCCGGCCGGAGCAGGGCGCTCGTGGGTTTTTGAGGGTAACGCACGAGCCGTGTCACAGCCAGGAGCTGGACGCCCCGGGGCCTGTCGCACAGGGAGGGCTGGGGACTGGAAGAACTGCCCTTAGCGATGGCCTGAGTGGGATCTGGGCCTGGGCTGAGGTCGGGGTCATCCTGGCAGGCTGGACTGGAAGAGCTGGCAGCTGTGAATTTCAGGGGTTCCAGGGACAGAGGAACTTGACTTCTGGCCTCCCAGGGACAAGATAGCCAAGTATTTCTTTCTTTCTTTCTTTCTTTTTTTTTTTTTTTTTTTTTTGTGTGTGTGTGTGTTGGAGATGGAACCCAGGTACGTTCTACCTCTGAACTACATACCCAGCTCTATATTTTATTCTTTTTTTATTTTTTAGTGGTACTGGGGTTCCTGGTAACCCTTCTACCTCTGGGCTACACTCCCAGACCTATTTTTTTTTTAATGTTTTTTATTTGGAAACAGGGTCTCTTAAGCCAGCGCGGCTGGCTTCGAACCTGCGCGATCCTCCTGTCTCCTCCTCCCAAGCGCGGGGATGACAAACGTGCGCCACCACGCCCGGCTACAGGCCTACTTTTTAAACGCCTATCTTATACTGGGGGTGGTGCGGCATGCTGAAATACTAGTTTCAAAAAAGGGGCAGGGGGCGTGCTGGAAGTGTAGGACCCCACTTCTGTGTGTTACTGGCAATGAGCCAGGGGTCAGAGAGGAACAGTCCTTTGGTCGCCTTGACAGCTCAGTCCGGATCAGAACTCCAGGTTGTTCTTAAAAGATGACAGAAAGCTGGGCATGCAATCCCAGTACTTGGGAGGCTGAGACAGGAGGATCATGGTTCGAGGCCAGCCTCAGCTACTTAGTGAGGCCCTGGGCAACTCATTGAGACCCTGTTTCAAAATAAAGAATAAAAAATAGGGCTGAGGGTATAGGTCGGAGGTAGAATACCCCTGGGTTCCATGCCCTGTACTGCAAGAAAGAAAGAGAAGGACAGAAAGAAAGGAAGGAAGAAAAGAAGGAAGGAGAGAAAGAAAGAAAAAAAAAAGAAAGGAAGAAAGAAACAAGATAGAGATACAGGAGGTGGTAGGCGAAGCTAACATACCTGGCCCCCAAAATAGCGCATGGCAAAACCTGGCCTTGGAGCGGTGGTGGCGTGTGGTCTGCAGGGCTGGTGTGAGCAGAGGCTGGGGTCATGGAGAGCCCGGAAGCCTGTGCTGGCAGCAGGGAGCTGGGGAGCCACGGCAAGGCGAGAGAGTGCCAGGTGCCCACTAAGGTTCACGGGGGCTTCCGCTCCTAGACGGCCAGCCCTCTGCCCGGGCGCCGGTGACAAGCACACCTCCCTGATCTGCCAGGCTGCTCCTGTTCAGCAGGAACCCGGCAGCTGGCTTTGAGCACCTGGTCCCAGGAGGCCGGGAGGCCCGGCTCCACTGCGCCTGTCCAGAAGGAGTCCGCGTGGAGGCCAGCGTCTGCCAGTCAGCAGCGAGTTCCCGCTCTCAGCACCGGCTCCCCCGAGGGACGGCCCTGCCCGCCTCCCCTGAGAGCCCCCGCTTCCGATGGCGGCCGCCTAATAGCTGTTCCGCTGAAAGAAAATCCTTGCGGGCAGCAGCCCTAATAGCGTGGCTCTCCCGCCCCGCGCCGGCCTTCAGGCCCCCGCGCGGCCTGCTCGCCTCCTGAGCTGGCATCTGGCCCCATTTTATTTTATTTTGGTACTGAGGATTGAACCCAGGGCCATTTTATCCTCAGCCCAATTATTATTAATTAATTTATTTATTTATTTTTACAGTACTAGGGATGAAATCCAGGGGCATTCTACCTCCGAGCTACACCCCCAGACCTATTTTTTTTTATTCTTTATTTTGAACAAGGAACCCCAGTTCCAACAAAAAAAAAATTATTTTATTATTTACTGGCTCTGCGGATCAAACCCAGGGGTGTTCTACCTCCGAGCTACACCCCAGCTCTGTTTGTTTGTTTGTTTGTTTGTTTGGGGCATAGGTTCCACCTCTGAGCTCCTCCTCCAGCCTTATTTAATTAATTTATTAATTTATTTTGTGGTACTGGGAGAGGAACCCAGAGGCTTGCTACCTCCGGGCTATACTCCCAGACCTATTTTATACTTTATTTGGAAACAGGGTCTCACTAAGTTGCCGAGAGCCTCACTAAGTTGCTGAGGCTGGCTTTGAACCTGTGCCATCCTCCTGTCTCAGCCTCCCAAGCGCGGGGATTACAAGCGTGTGCCACCACCAAAAAATAGCCCGGCCTCTATTTTTTCTTCTTTATTTTGAAACAGAGTCTGAGTTCCGGAGGTCCTCACTAAGTTGCTGAGACTGGCCGTGAACCTGTGATCCTCCTGTCTCAGCCTCCCAAGTACTGGAATGGCAGGTGTGCATTATCAAGCCTGGCTTGGCTGAAAGGGGATATGATGACCGGGCGTGGTGGCACAGGCTTGTAATCCCAGCATTTGGGAGTCTGAGTCAGGAGGATCACGATTCGCGGACAGCCTCAGCTACTTGGGCCCTTTGCAAGTCAGTGAGACCCTGTTTCAAAATAAAGAATAAAAAATAGGGCCGGGGCCGGGCGTGGTGGCGCACGCTTGTAATCCCCGCACTTGGGAGGCAGAGACAGGAGGATTGCTCAGATTCGAAGCCAGCCGCGCGCACTGGCTTAGGAGACCCTGTTTCCAAATAAAAATGTAAAAATAGGTCTGGGAGTGTAGCCCAGAGGTAGAAGGGCTTCCAGGAACCCCAGTACCACCAAAAAAAAAAAAAAAAAAATAGGGCTGGGGGCATAACTCAAAGGTAGAACGCCCCTGGGTTCCATCCCTAGTACTACAAAAAATATAAAGGAAAAAGGGGACGCGGTGGGGTGGCTTGCTCCTTGGCGGTAGGATCTGATCTGACACCCGCTTGGGCAACAGAACCCAGCAGTGGACCACGTGCCCTCCTGCCCTGGACTTTCACCTTCACTGGCCTCAGCCATGACCCGTGTCTCTTCCCTTATCTTGGGACTAAGGAGGTCCTTGCAGGGAGTCCCTCCCATCACCCAGCTGGGCTCCCTACTTCATTGGCAAGCTATGTCCCCGCCCTCGGCACTACCTTTTATGGCCCCTCTGTGTGTCCCAGGCACCCCGTGCAGCGCAGATGTGGCCCCTCTGTGTTTATTGAAGAGGGGATGGAGGAATGTCTTAGGTTTAGGCTAGCTGCAGTAACAAGTCATAACAAGCCAACATGGTGTCTCTGGAGTGTGTGTGTGTGTGTGTGTGTGTGTGTGTGTGTGTGTGTTTTACTGGAGATTGAACCCAGGGGCATTCTACCTCTGAGCTACAACCCCAGCCCTTGTGATTTGGTTTTTTTTTTTTTTTTTGGTGGTACTGGGGGTGGAACCCAGGGGCTTTTCTACCTCCGGGCTATACTCCCAGACCTTTTTTATATTTTATTTGGAAACAGGGTCTCGCTAAGTTGCTGAGAGCCTCACTGAGTATAGCTGAGGCTGGCTTCGAACCCGTGCGATCCTCCTGTCTCAGCCTCCCAAGCACGGGGATTATAAGCGTGCGCCACCACGCCCGGCATGATTTTGGGTTTTGAAACTGGGTATTGCTAGGTCTCTGAGCAATACCCAGCTAAGTTGCTGGGGCTGGCCCCAAACTTGCCATCCTCCTCCTGTCTCAGCCTCCCAGGGACTAAGGTTCCAGGCAAGCACCACCAAGACCGACTGGTTTAATTCTTCACACGTGATGGCGGCGTCTTTCTGCTTTGGGGAGGTGGCTTGCTCCTTGGTGGTAGGATAAGGTCTGTGCCTAGGAGCTGGCCCACTATGGAGGTGTAAAAGGAGCCTCACTCTAGCTCTCTTCCCATTGGCTGGAGTTTAGTCATGTGATACCAGCTGACCACAGTGAGTCTGGGAAATGTAGTCCAGCTGGGGCTCCAAGGTATGGGAATACGCTTCTGTCTTGTTGTATGGTGCAGGGGATGGAAGCCAGGGGCATCCTACTTCTCAGCTGCAGATTAAATTAAAATTTTAATTTAACTTGTTGGATTTTTTTATGGTACTGGGTCTTGCTAAATTGCCAAGCCTAAGTTGCTGAGGCTGGCTTCTAACCCGCAGTCCTCCTGTCTCAGCCTCCCGAGTACTGGGGGCACGCCAGGCTGACCGTGGGTCTTTCTAATCAGGAGAGCCAGGTCCCCACCACCACGCATTCGGAGGAGGTGGCTTCCCTGCAGGCTGATCCTGGAGCTGCGGCTCCCCTCGCCCTGGTCCTTGTGGGCTTTTGCTTAATTTAGTTTTCCAAGTACTGGGATCTCAGGCATGCCCCCCAAGCCCGGCTGCAAACCTCCCCTTCATCCCTGAGGGCCCAGGCCAGGGCTCAGGGCTCTCTGTTATTTCAGGTGTCCTTTTGGGATGGTTCTGTTCCTCCCCATTCACTGTTTAGGAAGAAGGGGGCATGCGTGCGCCTCTGGGACACCCGGCAGCAACGGCGGGTTTTGTCTCCCCGCCCCTGGTGGTCCCCGAGTGCTCCTGTTACACTTTCTGCCACGCAGGAGCTGATTCCTCCTCGGGGAGGGGAGTGTGTTCAGGGCTGAGATGGGGTCTGTGTGGCCGGGAGCTTGGGGAGAGGTGCCGCACGGAGCTGCTGGCTCAGGCCTCCCCCGTACAAGGGGATGCCGTTGGGAAGGGCACGCTGGGCGGAGGGCGAGGGCCTGTGCAGAGGCTGAGAGCCTGGATCCTGGACTCTGGTCTCTCCGTCTTGGCCCCTGCAGCAGCCGGTCATCGCCCAGGCCAGTGAGCCAGGCTTAATTAAGGTCTTGCAGATACACCGGGGAGAGACTGTAACTTGTCTATCCAAGGCCAAACTGGTGGGAGGGGAGAGGAAGCCTCGGAAGAGTAGACAAGAGATGGGAAGGGAAAATGAAGAAAGGGTGAAAGGGTTGTTGTGTGTGTGTGTGTGTGTGTGTGTGTGTGTGTGTGTGTGTGTGTGGTACTGGGGTTCCTGGAAACCCTTCTACCTCCAGGCTACACTCCCAGACCTATTTTTATACTTCTTATTTGGAAACAGGGTCTCTCAAGCCAGCGCGGCTGGCTTCAAACCTGCGCGATCCTCCTGTCTCCGCCTCCCAAGCGTGGGGATGACAAGCGGGCGCCACCACGCCCGGCTCTGGCTCTGTCTCTTTTTGTACTGGGAATGAAACTCAAGAGGTATTCATCTCTGAGCCACACACCCCCGACCTATATTCTTTAAAAATAATTTTTTTTTTTTGTTTTGGTGGTACTGAGGATGGAACTCAGGGGCATTCTACCTCTGAGCTATACCCCCAGGCCTACTTTATTAGGAAACAGGGTCTCACTACGTTGCAGAGGGCCTCCCTAAGTTGCCGAGCCTGCGATCCTCCCGTCTCAGCCTCTCCAGGACTCGGATGACCAGCGTGCGCCACCATGCCCAGCTTCCGCTTCCTTTTTTTAATTTTTTAATTTTTTTTTTTTTTTTTTTTTTTTTTTTTTTTTTTTTGGTACTGGGGTTTCCGGAAACCCTTCTACCTCTGGGCTACACTCCCAGACCTATTTTTATATTTTTATTTGGAAACAGGGTCACTTAAGCCAGCGAGGCTGGCTCCAAACCAGCGCCATCCTCCTGTCTCCGCCTCCCAAGCAGGGGAGGGGGGGATTACAAGCGTGGCCACCACGCCCGGCTTCCTTTTTAAAATTTGAAATAGGGCCTGGCTAAGTTGTCGGGGGAATCTCAAAAGTCGCTCAGGCCGGCCTGGAACCTGCCGTCCTCCCGTCTCAGCCTCCTCCGTGCTGGGATGACAGGCGTGCACCACCCGGCCCTGCCTCACTCAGACCATCCTGTTTAAAAAGCTACAAACCTCCCTCTCATTTCCCCTCCCCCTTAGCAAATGTTTTCCCCACGCAGGCAGTACCAGCTAACGTTCTGTACAATTCATTGGCTGACTCCCTTGCACTCAACCCATTTTTTTCCCCAGTACAATTCGTCTTTGGGTAGGTTTCTTTTTTCTTTTTTTAATACCTCAAATGATGGATCTCTAGCTCCTGAGCATAGTAGGCGCTCAATAAATGTTGAAATATGAGTGAATTCCGTCCCGGGCAAACCATGACCCCATTTCACAGGCGAGGGAGTGGAGGCCTGGGGTCTTGCATCCAGAGGATGGGTAGAGAGGAGGCACTTTCTGAAGCCTCTCGCCGGGTGTTACCAGGGTGCAGGTAACCATGGTTACAGCGCCCTAGAGCGCCACCTTGTATTTCCTACCTTTTGTGTTGGCTCAGGCCCCGTCCCCAGCCCAAATCGCCGGCCCTGATTGGTGGCCGCGCTGCAGAGGGGCAGGACAAGGCCAGGTGGTGGGGCGGGGCTAATGGTGTGGGCAGGGCTCGGGGCGAGGCTCACCAGGGAGTGGTGCTTGTGGCCAGGCTAGCTGGGAAGGGGCGGAGCTCCTGGAACAGCCTCCCCCAGGACTCAGATGGGTGGGGGGGTCCCAAACAAAGGATGCCCTTGGTAGTTAGTTTCTCTTGGTCCTTTGGAGTCAGAGAGTGAGAAGCCTCGGAGCCTCTTTCTTAATGGAACTTAGTGGTCTCCCCTGCTGACCATTCCCCGGGAGGCCACCCCGGGTTTACCAGGCTGGGTTCTCCCTCCCCTTCCCACCACGGGGCCTTTGCACATCCTTGGTTCCTGGTCACTCCCTAGGTCATTTTCCTGCCGGTTCCTCCGCCCGCCCACCACTTGTTTCCGTTTCATCGGGCCTTTTTCTGCATCCTTGCCTGTACCAAACCGAGCGTGGTCTGGGTAGGGCTTGTCTGTGGCCTGGCACACAGTAGGTGCTTAATTTATATTACTGAATGCAGCCATTCACGGGGCCACCCTGCAGTCTCCTTGGCCGGCCTTGCGCTGGGCGCTGGGAATCGGGAGAGAGACAGATGGGCCTTCACACCCAGACACAGCGGGCTTGTCTCCTCCACCGCGGAGAAATGGGCCGTCTGGCCCACACCCGGGGCCAGACGAGCCTGGTTTGGTGTGTGCCCTCGGTGAATGGCTCACTGTCTGGTCCAGCGAGGAACTCGAGGGCTGGCCCTGTCCCAGAAACGGCGCGCAGAGGCCTGG
The DNA here is from genome assembly GCF_963383645.1 of Muscardinus avellanarius. NCBI lineage: Eukaryota > Metazoa > Chordata > Mammalia > Rodentia > Gliridae > Muscardinus > Muscardinus avellanarius. Next base: position 6,114,117 of record NC_137802.1, on the reverse strand, counting down.
GGTGAGGGCGCCCACTGGGGCCAGGCCCGGGGCCCTGCGGCTTCTTTCTTTGGGGCACACGTCCCAGGGGTGGGGACCGGAATGAGTGAACAGAGACAGGACTCACCCAGCTCCTACCCTGCAGGCACACGCCTGCACACCTCAAAGGAGTCAAAGGCCTCGCAGTTCTACACGGGGGCCATCTGGGGGCTCCATGGGGCTTGAGGCGCATACAGTGTTCCCCGACACCTAAAGAACGGCACACGGCAAGGCTAGCGTATAAAATCAGAGCTTTGAGGGCCTCGGCGGGCACCGGAAACCGCCTTGGGGTTTGTACCAGGTTCAGACTCAGGCCACCCCCAAATCATGGATCTTAGAGATGGGGCCCAGCAACCTGACCTTTCACAAGCTGCCTGTGTTGTTCTGATACTCAGAACCTTAAGTCCACCATCTGAGAAATGAAACGATAAATATTTGTGTCCCTGAATACAATTTTTGTGTATGCCTGAATACAATTTTTTTTTTTTTTTTTTTGGTACGTGTGTGGCACCGGGGCTCGGACCCAGCGGCGTTCTACCTCCAAGTTACACTCTCAGTCCCTATTTTATTTTTTTATTTTGAAACAAGGTCTTACTAGGTGGGTAAGAGGGTCACTGCTTGCCGAGGCTGTCCTTGAACCCGCAAGCCTCCCATCTCAGCCTCCCAAATACAGTACTGGGATTGCAGGCGTGCGCCAGCACACCCAGGGCCCTGGATACGTCTGAACCTTCTCCAGGCGATAACAAATTCCTCCGCATCACTTTATCTCGGGCCCTGGTTCCAGATTCAAGTCTACGGCGAAGGGACTCTTTGGAAATTGGCGGAGAGAGCTCTGAATTCTCTCGAGAAACACACGCACAGACTTTATGTTTGATCTCAGGAAATTCTTCCCCTTGGGCTGGGTCGCTAGAAAGGCCAGGAGAGGCCTAGTTGACGAAAGGCCTCCAGGAGGCCAACCTGAATCTGGGATCAAAACGTGTCCTGGCAGAAATCCCATCGCTGGCCACTGAGAACTGGTGGGTCTTTCCAAGTGGCTGAGGCTGGACTCAAACCTGTGATCCTCCTATCTTGGCCTCCCATGTACTGGGATTATAGGCATGCACCACCACGCCCAACTCACTTATCATTTTTTTTCTTTTTTTTCTTTTTTTGCAGTACTGGGGATGGGACCCAGGGGCATTCTACCTCCGATCTCTACCCCCTTCCCTATTTTTTATTTTTTATTTGGAAACAGCGTCTCACTGAGTTGCAGAGGGCCTCACTAAGTAGCCGAGGCTGACCGCAAACCGCGATCCTCCTGTCTCAGCCTCCCGAGTGCTGGGATTATAAGCGTGTGCCACCACAGCCAGCTGGCTCATCACTCTTATTAAACCCATAATGACTCACCTAGCCACCCTTACCTGCTGGGCTCCCGGTGCCCTGGACCACTATTAGCAGTGGTCGGGGTGAGTGGGCACCCAGAGATGGCTGGAGATTAGGAGTGAGAGGCCGCCCGTCTGGGCTGAGCCCGCTGTGCTGCGGGCATTAGAGGCGTTGCTTCTCGGAAGCCCCCCTGACCTTTGGGCAGGTTAGCAGCGGCCGCCACGCTCCTGGGGCCCGGGCCTTCCCAGTTCCTTCTGCCCTGGGTCAGCGCTGGCTGCCCAATGGCCTGGTGCTTAGTGTGCGCTACAGCCTTGCTGGATGGATGGATGGATGGATGGATGGATGGATGGATGGATGGATGGATGGATGGACAGATGGATGGATGGATAGATAGATGGACGGATGGATGGATGGATCGACAGATGGATGGATGGACGGATGGATGGATAGGTGGATTATTCAATGGATAGATGGACAGACAGATGGGCAGATGGATGGATGTATTGATGGGTGGATGGATGGACAGATAGATGGATGGATCAACAGATGGATAGATGGATGGATTATTCAATGGATAGATGGATGGACAGATGGATGGGCAGATGGATGGATGGACAGATGGACAGATGGATGGATGAATAGACGAATGAACAGATGGATAGACAGATGGATGGATCAACAGATGGATGGATGGACAGACGGATGGGTAGATAGATGGACAGATGGGTGGGTGGATGGATAGATGGACAGATGGATGGGTAGATAGATGGACAGATGGATAGATAGACAGATGGATGGATGGATGGATGGATGGATGGATGGATGGATGAGGAGTAAATGGTGATTGAATGGGCTGGAGCTGGACAAGGATAGACGCATCGGGCACTGGCTGCCTGGCAGGTGAGCTGGCACTTCCTGTTTGCCATGGCACTTCCTGTTGTTTGCCTGTTTGTCAGAGTGGCCACCCTCTCTGACCTGCCCAGCTCTGCCTGGCTTGAAGGCAGAGTCAGGGACGGTGGAGCCTGGGTGGCAGGGCCCCCCCTCCACACTGAGGTGACCACCAGAGACCCTCCCCATAGCCCTTCAGAGGAGCGTGACCTCCCCACCTGCCTCCCCAAGGGACTCCTTGCCCTCTGGGGACTCCTGACCCTGAAAGCAGCGAGGGCCTAAGACCCCGTAAAGCTCTCTTGCCGGGAAGATAGACTCCCCAGCCCTTCTTGATTTTCCATTTTGAAACGGGATCTGTCTCAGTTGCCAGGGGCCTTGAGATGTCAAGTTTCTGAGGCTGGCCTCAAACCTGTAGTCCTCCTATCTCAGCCTCCCAAGTACTGGGATTCCAGGCCTGCCCCACTGCATCCAGCTTCAAGCAGTTACTTGCAGCTCACCTGTGACCTGTCCACTGGAGCGGCCCTCGACGCCCCTGGTCCTGGCCTGAGCCCAAGCCACTGCAGAGGGCAGGGAGGGCCAGGGCTGCCTCCCTGGGGACAGTCGTTGGGTGTGTCTGTCTCTGTTCCCCAGAGCCAGAAGCTCTGATGCCTATCACTGGACCTGGCAGGGTTGCCCAGGCATGAATAGATGAATAAAGGGGTGCTTGAAGAAACGATGGGGTATGTGACCCAAAATGGGGGCTCGCCCGGGATTCTGCACATGCCTCCGCCCAAACCACCCATCATGGCCACTCCACAGAGGCCCCGGCAGGTGTGCCCGCAGAGTTCACCCTCGCAGGCCTGGGTCCCGTCCCTGCAGCCTTGATGCTTCCTGACCACCCACTACATGCCGGCCTGAGCAAGACAGACAAATGTTCTCCCTGTGTGACGCTGAGGTCCTGGCCAGGCAGGGGTGGGGGGGGTGACACAAAAGGAAGCCTGACGGAGTTCTACGGGGAGGGAGCCAGGGCTGGCGGGCGGTTTAGAGGTCACAGGAGTGGCCTCTGTCCACTCTGAGTAGGGTTCACCCGCCTGCAACACTGGTATTCTTTTTATTTTTCTTTTTTCAAAATTGGTGATCGGACCCAGGAGCAGTCTACCTCTGAGCTACACCCCCAGCCCTATTTTTTTTTATTCTTTATTTTATTTATTTATCATTTTTGTGGTATGGGGGATGGAACCCAGGGGCATTCTACCTCCAAGCGACACCCCCAGCCCTATTTTTTATTTTTTATTTGGAAACAGGGTCTCACTGAGTTGCAAAGGGCCTAAGTAGCTGAGGCTGGCCGTGAGCCGTGATCCTCCCGTCTCAGCCTCCCGAATGCTGAGGTTACAAGCGTGCGCCACCACACCGGGCCTCATTTCTTCTTTTGAAATAGGACCTCACCAAGTTGCTGAGGGCCTAGCTTAGTTGCTGAGGCTCACCTCTAACCTGTGATCCTCCCGTCTCAGCCTCCCAAGTACCGGGATGATAGGTCTGCACCACCGCACCTGGCCTGGGGGCCCTTTCTTGAAGCCCCGGAGGGTATCCACGGGGGCTTACGCATGCGCAGCTGGCTGCACTGGGCATCCGCAGGGTCCATTCTGCAGAGGTTTCAAGGCAGGCGTGAGAAAGACACAACAGTCCTACATTCTTAGAACTGGGGTTGAGGAGAACCCCTGGCTGAGGAATGAGGCGCTGTTTGTAGCTGGGAAGCACAGACGGTTTGGGGGCTCCCAGCCCCATGCGGGGTCTCTGGCCCATAGACTGCGCCTGGGGGGTGTGCTACGGTGGGGTGGGGAGCAGCTGGGGCCTCCTGGCCTGCCCACCCGCTTCCTCCTCCAGCCCCATCTCGTGCTGTGTGGCTTTCTTGGGGGCTGTGGGACCCGCCGGCCCACCTCCTGCCCCCACAGCCTTCTGTTCTCTGCCGAGGACCCCCGCCACCCGGCCGCAGCCCCACTTGCTAAGCAGAGGGGAAGTCGGGCCGCGCTCTGCCTCCCTAATCAGCGCCACACAGCCGCCGCGGGCGCCCATCAAGGCCGCTTCCGGAGACTACTTGAGCTACACCTGCTCGAAGCACTAATTTATCACAACAGCCGGCGCGGGGCGGGCGGGAGGCTCAGGGGCTCGGCCCCCCCACCCCCTGCATCCGGGCGGCCTGGGGCATCTGAAGTGTCCGTGGGTCCTGGCATCCCGGAGTCACGGGGCTCGGTGACTCTGCCCAAGCAGGCCTCCGTTTCTCCCTCTGTCGGAGGTGTGTGTGGCAGGGGGAGGGGGATGAGCTCCCCAGCCTCCGGGGGGCCTCCGTCGCCCCCACCCTCCTCGCTTCCTTTCCAGAGACATTATAAATCAAACGGCTTAGAACGTAAGGCATCAAAAATTCTGAAACCTTCATCTATTATTAACGCTGACAGTAAATTCCCCCTCCGAGCGTTTTACATAGCAACTGTTACCAAGACTCGCTGGTGGAGCTGACACTCCAGCCGGCCGCATCCCTCGGCTCCAGGCAGGATGGCAGGCCCGTCACCGAGCCCTACCCGCGGGGCCACCGCCTGGGCACCTGCCAGGCTCCCTCCAGGGGGACGGGAGGGAAGGGGCCCCTCGGCAGAGGCAGCAGCTGGCTTCCTGGCGAAAGGGGGTCCCGGCCGCTTCTGCCGAGCCCTGTGGAGGCTCCTGGCAGACGGACCCCAGCTCCTGGCCGGAGAGGAGGGGCCCTGAAGCCTCCAGGTTCTTACAAGGCGCTGCCCACGGGCAGGGCTGCGGTCCCCAAGCCTCCCCTGGTGAGAGGAAGCCGGCGAGATGGAGAAAAGGATTGCTAAACTTAAAGGGCTGTGCAGATGTTGTTTACTGGCTTCCCCACCTGTCAGCTAGACCGTCCTGGGTGCCTGTTTGTCTGCAGGCAGTATCTGGGCACCAGAGATTTTAAACAAAGACAAGAGCCCCCCCCCCCGTCCCCCCCCCCCCGCCCCGTCGCGGCGTCTGGTTTGGTAGGAATCAGACAAAATCACCCCGATTGTGGTCGTGCGATCATCAGAGTGTGCCCCAGGAAGGGCTCCGGGAGGGTGAGCAGGAGTTGGGGGCCCTCCCGGGGGCTAATCCTGGGCAAGGTCTTGGAGGATGAGTAGGGAGAAGTCTGTTCTGTGGGGCTGGTGTGTGCAAAGGCCGGGGGGCAGGAAGCAGCCCAGCTGGTGCCCAAGCTTGGACCTCTGGAGGGGTCAGAGATGCAAAACAAGGGGTGTTATTTGGGGGCACTGGGGAGCCATGGAAAGTTTTAAACCAAGGAGGAAGTCGGGCGTGGTGGCGCACGCTTGTAATCCCTGCATTTGGGAGGCTGAGACAGGAGGATCGCACAGGTTCGAAGCCAGCCTCAGCTGCTTAGTGAGGCTCTCAGCAACATAGACCCTGTTTCCAAATAAAATATAAAAAAGGCCTGGGAGTATAGCCCAGAGGTAGAAAGTCTCTGGGTTCCACCCCCAGTACCACCAAAAAAAAAAAAAAAATGGCTGGAGCCACACATGGTGGTGCAGGATGGTGACACAGGCTTATAATCCCAGCATTCGGGAGGCTGAGACAGGAGGACGCAGTTCCGGGACGGCCTCAGCTACTCAGTGAGGCCCTTTTACAGCTCAGCGAAGCACTGTTTCAAAATAAAGAATATTAAAAAAAAAATAGGGCTGGGAGTGTAGCTTGGAGGTGGAATGCCCCTGGGTTCCATCCCTGCCCCCCCCAAAAAAAAAGTGCATTCTTTTTTTCTTTTTTCTTTCTGGTGCAATGGATTGAACCCAGGGCAATCTACAACTCTGAGCTACACCCCAACTCTAGTTTTTATTTTATTTTATTTTATTTTTGAAATAGGGTCTCACTAAGTTGCAAGTTGTAAGTGGCTGAGGCCGGCCTCGAACCTGATATCCTCCTGTCTCAGCCTCGTAAGTGTTGGGGTGACAGGTGTGCACCCCCATGCTTGGTTCATTGCAGAAAATTCAGCAAGTTAAAAGAAGTCCTGCCGGGCGTGATGGCTTCTAATCCCCGAGCTTGGGAGGCGGAGACAGGAGGATCGCGCAGGTTTGAAGCCAGCCGTGCTGGCTTAAGAGACCCTGTTTCCAAATAAAAAAGTATAAAAATAGGTCTGGGAGTGTAGCCTGGAGGTTTCCAGGAACCCCAGTACCACCAAAAAAAAAAAAAAAAAAAGAAGTCCTAAGAAAATAAGGCTCCCGGCCAATCCTCCTTCCCTCTGTGGCCAGGCTGCACTGGGCCTAGTTGTTCTAGAAGCAGGAAGGGATATATATTCTCCTCCTCCATTTTTTTGCAGTACTGGGGATGGAACCCAGGGGCATTCTACCTCCAAGCCACACGCCCAGCTATTTTTTATTCTTTATTTTGAAACAGAGCCTCACTGAGTTGCAAAGAGCCTCACTAAGTAGCTGAGGCTGGCCGTGAACCGCGATCCTCCTGTCTCAGCCTCCCAGGCGCTGGAGTTACGGGCACGGGCCACCGCGCAGGGCTCGCAGGCTGCTGTCGTATTCCTGCCGCGTACCTTTGACGACCTGCTTTTCTCAGTTGACTGGGAAGGGTTCCCCTCATCCTCGCCCATATTCTCTGAGCTGAGCTGCCCAGAGGGGCCCTGGCTGACCTAGAACGTTCTGCGCTTGTTTTCGAGGGCAGAGGCCGTGCCCAACCTGGCTCCTTCTGCCCTTGGCACCTGGCACGGAGGCGAGCACCCAGTAGGAGCCCCGTGCAGGTGGGATGGAAGTGGAGCTGAGCGGGCAGAGAGGTTCACCGAGCTCCCAGAGGCACTGGCATGAGGATCTGGGGGGAAACTGAGTCAGGGGGTCGATGCTCTGCTCACTGGGGCCCTGGGTGTTCAGGGCAGTGAACTGAGCTATTCAGGGCGGCTTCCTGGAGGAGGCACGGGGGCCCATTGCCCGGTGGAAATGAACGGATAACCATATTCTTTTACCCAGGAGACATCTGCCGAGGGATGGGGCTGGGGGATCCAGCGCTCTGCCCCGCAGCGCCGCGGGCTCTGAGGAGGGTCGGCTGGCCGCCCGGCACGCGGCTCTGCTTAGCACTGTCATGGTGGAAAGGCCCAGGATACAGCTTCTCTGAGCTGGAGGAGGAAGCCTTTTGTATAGCCAGGACATTGATTTCCCCAGCTGCCGGCTGGTGGCAGGAGCCCTTCACTCCGCCAGAGGATCTGAGGCTGAAAGCCAGGGTGTTCCGGGTGCTGCCCAGAAACCCTCTTCCTGCCTGGCTCCCCGCCACCCCGGCCCAAGGAGAACCCCCTCAGTGCGTGCACATGTGCACGCGCGCGCGCGCACACACACACACACACACACACTTTTGGCCATAAGAATTTGGAGATTGAGCCAGGCGTGGTGGTGCACGCTTGTAATCCCAGCATTCAGGAGGATCACAGTTCACCAACAGCCTCAGCTACTCAGTGAGGCCCTTTGCAACTCAGTGAGACCCTGTTTCAAAATAAAGAATAAATGAGCCGGGCGTGGTGGCGCACGCTTGTGATCCCCGCGCTTGGGAGGCTGAGACAGGAGGATCGCGCAGGTTCGAAGCCAGCCTCAGCTACTTGGTGAGGCTCTCAGCGACTTAGTGAGACCCTGCTTCCAAATAAAATATAAAATAGGTCTGGGAGTAGAGTCCAGAGGTAGAACGCCCCTGGGTTCATTCCCAGTACCCCCCCCAAAAAAAAAAAAAAAAAAACAGAAGAAGCTGTGAATTGGGGTGGGGGGTGGCTCAGCAAGGCTGTGCTATCGGAGAGAGCGGTGGGTGCTTATGAGAGAAATCGGGAGATGGCCACCTTGCTCTTGCCAGACCCCAGGCCTGCTAGAACTGTGTGTTGGGTGACAGGAAGCTCATTGCTTTTGGGTGGCCTGTGTTTTATTTATTTTATTTTTTATTTGTTTTTATTTTTTGTGTGTGGGGGATAGAGATGGAACCCAGGGGCATTCCACCTCCGAGCTACACCCCTTGCCGTGTGTGTGTGTGTGTGTGTGTGTGTGTGTGTGTGTGTTTGGTACTGGGGGTAGAACCCAGGGGCTTTCTACCTCCGGGCTACACTGCCAGACCTATTTTTTTCAAATATATTTTATTTGGAAACAGGGTCTCACTAAGTTGCTGAGAGCCTCACTCAGTAGCTGAGGCTGGCTTTGAACCTGTGCGATCCTCCTGTCTCAGCCTCCCAAGTGCGGGGATTGCAAGCGTGCGCCACCACGCCTGGCACCCCTCAGCCCTATTTTTTATTCTATCTTTAGAAACAGGGTCTCACTGAGTTGCAAAGGGCCTCACTAGGTAGCTGAGGCTGGCCGCGAACCTGAGATCCTCCTGTCTCAGCCTCTCAGGTCCTGGGATTACATGCACGCACCACCTTGCCCGGCTCCCTCCCTTTCTTGCTTGTTTTTGTGAGAACTAATGCTTGACCAATTCCTGCGTGCCCTGCGCCCCAGCAACGGCGTTTGTGGGCAAGGGAGGAGTGAGCTGGGTACAAGTACGGAGGCCTCAGGACATCGCTGACGCAGGTGCAACTTTGGAACGGCTGTGGTGTCCCAGCGCGCCCAGAGCATAGAATCTACTGAACCCCCAGCCAGATTGTGTCTATTTTGCAAAGCCAGAGAGGTTGTCCTGGTTGCTAATAGCCATTTGAAAGCCAGTTGTACTAGTCAGGATGGGCTACGTGGGCTGCATTAACGAGCATCCCCCAAGTACCAGCACCTTTACACAGAGTTTATTCCTTATTCGTTGCTATGCATTGATGAGAGTCAGGCATGATTACTCTTGGCTGTCACCCAGAGACCCAAGCAGGTAGAGCAGAGGTCATCTGAAGTGCCTGCATGTGGGCTGAGTGCGGTGGCACACACCTGTCGTCCTGATACTTGGGAGGCTTAGACTGGAGGATCGCAGGTTCACACCCAGCCTGGGCAAGTAATGAGACTTTCATTAACCTAGGGAGACCCTGTTTCGAAAGAAAAATAAAAGCCGGGCGCGGTGGCGCACACTTGTAATCCCAGCTTTCGGGAGGCCGAGACCGGAGGATCATGGTTCGCGGACAGCCTCGGCTACTTAGGCCCTCTACTACAACTCAGTGAGACCCTGTTTCAAAATAAAGAATAAAAAATTGTGCAGGGGGTGTAGTTCGGAGGTCAAACACCTCTGGGTTTCATCTTCAGACCCGCAAAAAAAAAAAAAAAAAAAAAAAAAAAAAAGAAAAAAATAAAATAGGGCTGGGGTTGTAGCTCAGAGGTAGAAGGAACGCCCCTGGGTTCAATCCCCAGTACCACAAAAAGTAGATAAATAAAAAAGGCCGGAGGTGTGTATGTAGCTTGGTTCAATCTCTAGTACAAAAAAAAAAAAGGTAAATAAATAAAAATGCCTACATGTCAGAAAGACAGACAGACAGGCATACAGAGGCATGGAGCCTCCCCATACGTCATTATAATGTTACCTCTGCTCGGATTTCACTGATCAAATGAGCCATCTTGCCACCCAGCTTCTTTGGGGGGTGGGCACACGCGTGCTGCCTTTGGCCGGGGAGGAGAGAAACATCTGGGCCCTGCCCTGGGCGCGGCCTGGGGAAGGATCGAGCGGAAGCGGCTGACGTCCGTCCGTGTGTTTTGCTTTTGGGGGGTGAGGTAGGGACTGAATTCATGCTCAACACGGGCTCAGCCCCTTTCACTCCGCGACTTTTTAAGGCCTTGCATCCAGAGTCGAGCCCGACTCCCCGGTGAACAGCCAGAGTGTTCGCACGCGGTAGTTCATTTTTTATTGTTGTATTATATTCCACAAAGTAGCTGAGGCTGTCCGCGAACCGCGATCCTCCGGGTCTCGGCCTCCGGAATGCTGGGATTACAAGCGTGCGCCACTGCGCCCGGGGTTATGTGTGGATCTTAAAAGGCACCCGAGGCTCATGTCCGACGGGCCTGAGCCTCAGCTTGATGTTCCTGGGAGGTGGCGGGACCGTTAAGAGGTGGTGCCTACTGAGAGGTGTTCAGGTCTTTGGGGACATGTCTCCCAAGAGTATCTTGGGACCCCATCCTCTTTCTCTCTTGCTTTCTAGCCATGGGGTGAGTGGCTTTTCTCTGCCTTATGACGGGCGCGAAGGTCATGGAGACAGCCAGTCATGGACTGGACCTCCAAACTAGTGAGCCCAAATGTCTGCAGTCAGTCTGCGTGCCCTTTGCTCTCAGGGGTGGTGAGATCTGCTCTCTTACACTCTCTATATTTCATTTATTTATTTTGGGTACTGAGGATTGAACGCAGGGGTCTTCTACCTCCCAGCTGTATCCCCAGCCCCTTTCATTTTTCTTTCTTTTTTTCTTTTCTTTTCATTTTTCATTTTGAGACGGGGGTTTCACTTAAGTTGCCGAGGGTCTCGCCAAATTGCTGAGGCTGGCCCGGAACCTCCGGTCTCAGCCTCCCGAGTACTCCGTTTCCCGGAGCGCGGCGCCTTTTCCCTGTACGTACGTACGTACCTAGGATGGGGTTATACTGCAAATGAAGGGCAGAAGGAGATTAATGACTAATCATAAATTAGAACAATAGGCTGTAATAAAAGTTATTTAAAACGTGTGGATTCTTGACCTCCGGAATCTTCCTTTCACTGTCTTTGGGCCAGGGTTGGCCTCAGGTTACTAAAATCCTGGAAAGGGAAGGCGCGGAGGAGGGGGACCGCTCTGCCGCCCTTTGTCTTTCCTTTCAGACTCGGATGAACCCTCGGATAGTTTGCAGTGTTGGGGATCCTGTGACGAAAGTTCTAGAACACGCTGTGTGGGGCCCGTGCGTGGCGTTCCTGTCCAGTGAGGACGCACAGAGGCGCCTGCAGCCCCAGTCACCGCCTCGCCTTCCAGGGGACTTTGGGGGCTGCACCGCACACGTATAAGCAGAAAACCAGGAAAAGTCATCCTCGAAATACCCATGATGCCGAGCCCAGCCTCCCGGGGTGATGGCGCGGCCCCAGAGAGCGTCACGGAGGCCTCCTGCGCGAGTCACACGGCCGCATCCTAGCACACGAGCAACCGTGACTCGACTGGATTGTGCGTGTGCGCGAGCCTGTGTGTGTTACTGCAGATGGAACCCGAGGCATTCTCCCCCAAATTACATCTCTAGCCCTTTTTATTTTATTTATTTTATTTTGTGTGTGTGGGTCTGAGGATGGCACCCAGGGGTATTCGACCTCCGAACTACACCCCCAGCCCTATTTTTGATTCATTATTTGGAAACAGGGTCTCACTGAGTTGCAGAGGGCCTCACTAAGTAGCCGAGGCTGTCCGCGAACCGCGATCCTCCGGTCTCAGCCTCCCGAATGCTGGGATTACAAGCGTGCGCCACCACGCCTGGCTTTAGTTTTTATTTTATTTTATTTATTTTATTTGTGGTTCTGGGGGTTGAACTCAAAGGCATTGTATCTCCGAGCTACACCCCACAGCCCTGTTTTATTCTTATTTTGAAATAGGGTCTCACTAGGTTGGTGAGAGTCTCACTACTTGCTGAGGCTGGCCTCCCAGCTGCAATCCTCCTGTCTCAGTCTCCAAAGTACTGGAATTATAAGCATGTGCCACCATGCCCAGCTAGTTTTTATTTACAAACAGTCTCACTAAATTGCTGAGTTCTTTTTTTTTTTTTTTTTTTTTTTTGGTGGTACTGGGGGTGGAACCCAGAGGCTTTCTACCTCCGGGCTACACTCCCAGACCTTTTTTATATTTTATTTGGAAACAGGGTCTCACTAAGTTGCTGAAGGCCTCATTAAGCAGCTGAGGCTGGCTTCGAACCCGTGCGATCCTCCTGTCTCAGCCTCCCAAGCGCGGGGATTACAGGCGTGCGCCACCATGCCCGGCAATTGCTGAGTTCTTGAACCTGCAATCCTCCTGTCTCAGCCTCCCGAGGACTGTGATTATAGGTGTCTGCCACAGTACCCTGCTTGATTAAATTTTAGTTTTGTAACACTGGCAATTGAACCTAGGGGCATTTTATCTCTGAGTTATACCCCCAACCCTTTTTGATTTTTTTTTTGTGATGTTTAAAATCAATGTAATGTTTAGCCTGACTTGGTGGCGCACGCTTGTCATCCCAGCATTCGGGAGGCTGAGACCGGAGGATCGCGGTTCGCGGACAGCCTCAGCTACTTAGTGAGGCCCTCCGCAACTCAGTGAGACCCGGTTTCAAAATAAAGAATAAAAAAATAGGGCAGGGGGTGTAGCTCGGAGGTCGAATGCCGCTGGGTTCCATTCGCAGACCCGCAAAAAAAAAAAAAAATCAATGTTTTATTTACAAATAGAGCATTTATGTGAAATAATAGTATTATCTACAGTATCTGCAGATTGGAGCTTAATTTCAGGCAGCTGCTGTTCCGTTTAATTTAGCAAGTTGGAAACTCCTGAACCGAACCCGGCATTCTTGATCTTCATAAAGGAGGCTGAGACGGGAGGATCGCGGTTCGCGGACAGCCTCAGCTACTTAGTGAGGCCCTCCGCAACTCAGGGAGACCCTGTTTCAAAAATAAAGAATAAAAAATAGGGCTGAGGAGTGTAGCTCAGTGGTAGAATGCCCCTGGGTTCCATTTCTAGTACCACAAAAAACAAAATTAATAATAATAATATTAATAATAATAAAATAGGGCTGGGTATAGCTAGGAGTTAGAATGCCCTGGGTTCCATCCCTAGTATCACAAAAATCAATCAATACATACATAAATAAATAGGGCTGGGGTAGAGCTTGGAGATAGAGGAATGCCCCCTGGGTTCCGTCCCCCATAACACACACACACACACACACACACACACACACACACACACACACGGCGTGGTTGTTATTTTGGCTGGGTGACCCAGGCGCGGGGTGGTCCCCGAGACCCTTACACACACGCACACACACTCACGCTCCTGGAGAACTGGTCCAGGCTAGCGGCGGCATCGGGGAAGCCAAGGAGGACCCCGGGAGAGGTGCGTCTTTGTCCCAGACACAGGACACACAAGGGCTCTTTATGGAAATTGTTTCGGCGCCTAAGAAAAATGAGGCCTTGATGGGAGCCGCTGGCTCTCGGCCGGGCCTGGTGCCGCTCACGCGTCCGCCTGGCCTGCTTCTATTAAGAACCTGTCAGTTCTTCTGGGGCCAGAGACCCAGGGGCTCTCCCCGGAGCAGGTGGCTGGAGCTGCTGGGGCCTCCCAGCCCGCCTCCCAACGGGGCCAGGGGACCATAGGTGGGTTCCCAAACAGCAGGGGCCAGGGACACGGCCCAGCCCAGCGGGGTAAGGTGCCCGGGTCGGACGGAGGGAGGCGGGCTGGGGAGGAGGGCAGTACTGTGTGCCGGGTCACGCTCTCCGAGGAGCTTATGGTCTCCGCTGAGGGACAGGGAGAAGGATGTGGAGGACTGGAAGCCCGCACAGCCTCCCAGTTCACAGCGGCTCTCCCAGGGAGCCTGGCACGGACATCCAGGGAGGGGACCCCAGATCCCTAGCTCCTAAGGAGCCTTCTGGATCCTCAACAAAGAAGGCGAAGTAGAGAGCCGGGCGTGGTGGCGCACGCTTGCAATCCCAGCATTTGGGAGGCTGATACCTGAGGATCGCAGTTCGAAGCCAGCCTCAGCTACTTAGTGAGGCCCTCTGCAAATCAGTGAGACTCTGTTTCAGAATAAAAAATAGGGCTGGGGTGTTGCTCAAAGGTAGAATGCCCCTGGGTTTCATCCCCAGTACCGCAAAAAAAGGAAAATAGAAAGGCTGGGATCACCGTGGGCCTGAAGCCCCCACACTGTGAGCTGGATTTTGAGGAATGTGTAATCTCCAACCCGTATCTATGGCAACTCGCTATTAACCAGAACCTAGTTCTGCCACCACCTGTCCCCATTCATTCTAGAAAACTGGGAGCTGTTGGTCTTTTTAAGTAAGACCGTCACTGAGAGCCAGGCGTGGTGGCGCTCGCTTGTAACCCCAGCACTTGGGAGGCTGAGACAGAAGGATCACGGGTTCGAGGCCAGCCTCGGCAACTTAGTGAGGCCTTCAGCCACTTAACAAGAATCCTGTTTCAAATAGAAGAAAAAAAAATAGCCCGGGCATGGTGGCGCACGCTTGTAATCCCGGTACTTGGGAGGCTGAGACAGGAGGCTCCGGGTTCATGGGCAGCCTCAGCTACTTAGGCCCTCTGCAACTCAGTGAGACCCTGTTTCAAAATAAAGAATAAAAAAATCAGGCTGAGGGTGTAGCTCGGAGGTAGAATGGCCCTGGGTTCAATGCCCGGCATCACAAAATAAATAAATAGCCAGGCGTCGTTGGTGGGGCATGCCTGTAATCCCAGTATTTGGGAGGCTGAGATGAGAAGTTCAAAGGTTTGAGGACAGCCTCAGCAATTTAGCAAGACTGTTTCAAAATAAATAAATGAAGCCGGGCGTGGGGGCGCACGCTTGTCATCCCAGCATTCGGGAGGCTGAGACCGGAGGATCGCGGTTCGCGGACAGCCTCAGCTACTTAGGCCCTCCGCGACTCAGTGAGACCCTGTTTCAAAATAAAGAATTAAAAATAGGGCAGGGGGTGTAGCTCAGAGGTAGAATGCTTCTGAGGTCCATCCCCAGTACCGCAAAATATATACATAAATAAAAACAAATAAATAAACGAGTGAATCAATTTAAAAAAGGAATGGGGGTGTGTGGCTTAGAGGTAGACTGCCCTTGGATTCAGTCCCTCAGTATTGCATACACAACAGATACACACGCACGCACACACACACACACACACACGAACTAGGGGTCACCTCCTGCCTGTCTGGTAGGAAGAGACTGGCCTTGGTCAACGTGTTCAAACTAGAGTGGAGCGGCGCTGAGGGCGCCTGTATCTTCCTCGCTCTTTGGGGACGGCCTGCTCTCTGATGCTCGGTCCGCCCTCTGCAGGGAGAGCTTGAGGGCGGCTTCCCAGGCTCCGCCCAGGGCATTTTATTTCTCTGGGGCTCCCTGCTCCAGCCTCCAGCCTCACCGGCAGGGGAGACTTGGGTGATGTGGGTGGCGGGGTGGGGCTGTGACTCCCACCTGGCTCCTGGCTGGTTCTGCATTCAGTAAGCAGGTTCCTGGCGGGATGGTTTGGGTACCGGGTGTTATTGGCCGTATGTTTGTGAGCACCGACCCTGTTTGATTTTCTTGAGGCAGCCAGCAGGTTGTCTGCGACCTCTGGCACAGTACCAGGGAGAGGCCGACACCCCCGTGGCCTCCTCCTTAGCCATGGGGGTCTCTGTGGGCCCCAACGTGTGCAGCTGCCCAGGGCCACGCACAGAAAGGCCCACCCCTCACACGCCAGCCGCTGTTGCTGTCCTCAGGGCGCTTTATTTATTTATTTATTTATTTATCTTCAGTACTGGGGATGGAACCCAAGGACATTCTACCTCCGAGCGACACCCCCAGCCCTATTTTTTAATTCTTTATTTTGAGTCAGGGTCTCACTGAGTTGCTGAGAGCCTCACTAAGTAGCTGAGGCTGGCTTCGAACCCGTGCGATCCTCCTGTCTCAGCCTCCCAAGCGCGGGGATTACAGGCGTGCGCCGCCACGCCCGGCTATTATTCTTTATTTTGAAGCAGTGTCTTACTTAAATCGCAGAGGGCCTCACTAAGTAGCTGAGGCTGGCCGCGAACCTGCGATCCTCCTGTCTCAGCCTCCCAAGCACTGGGATTAGAAGCTTGCGCCACCACGCCCGGCATCTGTTTCATTTTTTTAAATTTGGAAACAGGGTCTCGCTGAGTTGCAGAGGGCCTCACTAAGTAGCCGAGGCTGGCCGCGAACCGCGATCCTCCGGTCTCAGCCTCCCAATGCTGGGATTATAGGCACTCATCACCATACTCGGGCTGGGGCTCCTCCTTACCTCCCCCCTTTCCCTTCCTGCTGAATTGCCTTTGGCCCCCTCCCTGCCTGAGTTCTGGACGCCCCTTGCCCGGTCCTGCGGTCAGCAGGTGGCCTAGTGCCTGCTCTTTTTCTTCTCTGGCTCTCCTGGGTAATGCTGAGGGCATCCAGGTGGGCCTCCCCTAACTGGGTGCTACATACCACCCCAGGACAGAGGAGAGGCACCCACCAGATACGGATGCGACTGCCCAGGCCCTTGGCTTTGCGTTCCCCGGTGTGTCGGGCACGGCTGGGGCTCCACACAGCAGCTTCCGGCAGCCCTGGCAGGGTCCTGCGGGTGCTGCCCAGATCCGTTCCACGTGAGACCCAGATAGTGTTCTCTGCGCAGGGCCCCGCCCAGTCCCTGCCTTCACTCCACAGAGAATTCCAAAGCAAGTCCTGTGTGGGGCACCTGGCCACAGACCAGCCTGAGGAATCCCACTGTCAAGACCAGGAAAGACAGTGAGACCTTGTTGCAAAATAAAGAATAAACAATAGGGCTCCAGGCCCTGGCGCACGCTTGTCATCCCACATCCCAGCGCTTGGGATGTGGAGACAGGAGGATCGCACGGGTTAGAAGCCAGCCTCAGCTACTTAGTGAGGCTCTCAGCAAACTAGTGAGACCCTGTTTCCAAATAAAGTAGAAAATAGGTCTGGGAGTATAGCCTGGAGGTAGAAAGCCTCTGGGTTCCTCCCCCAGTACCACCAAAAAAATTAAGTAAAATAAGGCTGGAGGAGGAGCTCAGAGGTGGAACCTATGTCCCTGGGTTCCATCGCCAGCCACAAACAAACAAACAAATAGAGGTGGGGTGTAGCTCAGAGGTAGAACACCCTTGGGTTTTATCTGCAGAGCCAGTAAATAATTAAATAAATTTTTTTTTTTTTTTTTTTTTTTTGGTGGTACTAGGGTTCCTGGAAACCCTTCTACCTCTGGGCTACACTCCCAGATCCATTTTTATTTATTTTTTTTATTTTATTTAATTTATTTTTGCTGAAGATTTAAAGAAGTTTATTAAAAGATAGAAATACAGAGAATAGGTACAGCTCCATACTAGACTGGCATGGAGAAGTGACTCGAAGAGTACACCCTATTTTATTTTTAAAATGTTTTTGGTGGTACTGGGGATGGAACCCAGGGGCCTTCTACCTCCGGGCTACACTCCCAGACCTATTTTAACGTTTTTATTTGGAAACAGGGTTTCCTAATCCAGCGCGCGCGGCTGGCTTCGAACCTGCGCGATCCTCCTGTCTCCGCCTCCCAAGCGGGGGGGATTACAAACGTGCGCCACCACGCCTGGCATATAAAATAATTTTTTTCAAAAGCATTCCCAGTACCGCTAAATAGGTTAGTAGAACAGGAGCCAGGTCTCCTTGCCTCTGTCAGAGAGGAGGGAGGCGTCGGGGGGCCCTGCTGGTCTCCCCCAGGGAGGAGGCGCCGGGCCCCAGAAACGGGCACGGGCGGATGGGGTTGTCCCCGAGAGTACACCAAGCAAGACTGTGCCTCCCAGCACCCCAAGGGAGCGCTCAGGGTGCCGCCTATGGGCTACAGTGACCCCCGCATCATCCCACTCCTGGCCCTGGGCAGTGTCTCTGGATGACTTAGGGGAGGGGGACAGGGATCTGTCTGGGAGGAGAGGAGGGGCCGCATGGTAGGAGGCTGTGGGAACCCCAGGAGGGACCCCTGCAGATGCGAAGGGAACGGAATGGTCGCTTCTAGCTGAGGAGGCCAGGCAGGGCCCCGAGGTCTCTGTTGCTCCGGAATTGGACTTGTTAAGACTGGGGAGACAGCACGTGTTATTTCAGCTGAGGCCACTGGGGGGGCACCCCGCCTTGGATCTCCCAGGCTCCAGGGCTGGGGAGGTCTGAGCACCATGCCGAGGAGGACGCTCAAGGAGGTGAAAGGAATAGGGAAAAGTAGGCTGAACAGAACTCACCTGGGGAGAGGCTGGGGACCAAGAGAGCCCTTGAGGGGTATTAATGGAGAGACCTCGGCAGGGTGGGGGGGACCCCAGGAGGACCAGGCAGAGGCCAAAAGCTGAGGTGCCAAGGTGGCTTTGGAGAGAGATAGTTCCCAGGTAGAAAGGTCAAAGACTGAGAATGAGCACCCCAGCTTGAGAGAGGGTGATGGAGTCAGTGTGAGGAAGGCCCAGGCTCCCACCCAAAGAGCCACCCTGCCTGGCCCGGGGTGCAGGGTACCTGCCAACCGGGAGGGGACAGCCGGTCTCTCCAGAGGGCTGTGGGGCAGCCAGCCAGGCCTCAAGGACAAAGGGGGGCAGAGGAAGGAGCCAGAGCTGGGAGCTTAATGGCCCAAACACACACACACACACACACACACACACACACACACGCACACACGCACGCACACACGCACAGAGCTGGAGAATTATGGGGAGACATAAACCGAGCTGTCAGGCATTAGCTGCAGGGAGACAGCTCAGCCGGGAAGGGCTGCAGGCGCTGAGCTGGGATCCTTACGCGTGCATAAAAAAGACAGAAGTTATAAAAGGGGCGAGATTAAGAAGCCGCCACCGCCTCCTCCACGCCTGGGCTCCCAGGCCAATTTCTTTCTCATGAGGCGCACTGACCCCCGGGGGCCAGGCCTGCGAGGCCAGACCGGGCCAGGGGCTGGCTGGCCGTGCGTGCGGGGCCTGGGCTGGGCGGTCAGGGGGCGGCAGGCAGCCCGCAGATGGAGGATGGAGGTGGCGCCGGCCCTGCCAATATATGGGGAAATCACACACTCTGCCATCTTCATTTTCCCGTTGCTGCTGATGTCATTAGCCAAGCACTAATGGGCTTACATTTCACCTTAAACCATCCCCACTGTCCTCAGCAGATGATAAACACCCAGCAAGCCAGGCGGGCCCCCTCCCTCCTCCGTCCGTCCTTCAGGCCACAGGAAGAGCTTCCCAAGGACCCCGAGCCGGGGACACTCGCAGGTCGGGGATTCCTGGGCACCGAGGGGAGATCAGGGTTCAGGAGAAGGGGCTCTGGGGAGGCTGGATGGCGTGGAGAAGCAGGAATCTGGCGGCCAGTACCCTTGCACTGTTTGACTCATGCAAGGCTGTGACTCTGAGCTTTTCTGCAAGGGACCGAGGGGGGCCTGGGAATTACCTGCCATGTTCTTAAAAGCCTCGGGGAAGCTGTGTTTTGCACACAGGCTAGCAAAAAAAAAAAAAAAAAAAAAAAAAAAAAGCAACATTTACTTCTTGGCTTGGGGCTAGAATTCCATTCATCTATCCGTCCAACTGTCTGTCCATCTATCCGTCATTCACCAACCACACGAGCCCGTGAAAGAAACCCTGGCTTCTGCGCCTCTGTCGGGAAGGAGGCCCGGCTTGCTGTACTTTTGAGCCCCATGGGCGACCCCTAAATGCAATTTGGGAGACCAAGTCCTGCAGTGGTGTGGCCCGGGAGGTGGGAAGGGAAGTGAACGGGGGACCCCGGTGCCTGAGAAGGAGGGGACAGAGCCGTGGTGGAAGAAACCCAAGGGCCGCTCGGGGTTCCCCCTCCTGCCGACAGCATCCGTGGCCACCGACCGCCGCCGCTGCCTTTGTTCCCCCGCCAAGGGCAGGTGCCCCGGGAGCCAGCCCTGGGGTTTCTCTGCCATCAAAGCCAGCCTGCGGGAGGCTGGCACACAGAGCCAGCCCGTTCCCACGGGAATCTCGCTCCCTTCCAAGTCTCCGGCATCTGCCTGTCATCACCCCGCTGCGAGGCCGTGTTCCCACTGACACCCAGAGCAAGGCCAAAGAAGCCAGGGCCTGAGGGAGGCCACGGACACGCAGCCTGGATGGCACCCTCGGTCCCTCACGCAACCAGGCCCCCGAGGGTGTGACGCTGCGTGTCTGGCACACCCAGAGTTGTCTGAAGAACTGAGACGACTGCCCCTTAGACTCTAACACTCTGCCACTTCCTGGGTCTATTTATTTTTTTTGGTGGTACTGGGGGAGGAACCCAGTACCTTTTCTACTCCATACTATACTCCCAGACCTTTTTTATACTTTATTTGGAAACAGGGTCTCACTAAGTTGCTGAGAGCCTCACTAAGTAGCTGAGGCTGGCTTCAAACCTGTGCCATCCTCCTGTCTCAGCCTCCCAAGCGCGGGGATTACAAGCGTGCGCCACCACGCCCGGCCACTCCCTGGGTCTAGCTCCAGAAGACTGTCCCGGCCTCCTGGCCACCCACGCTCACCCCCCACCCTACCCTCCCGCATCCCCGGAGCCATTGTGAACCATACACGCTTGTATCGATGGCACTCCTTCCCTCGCTTACCCTCTGTGGCTCCCCATTGCCCTCGCCACATGGTCTGTGATCCTCGCCGTGCGCAGAGGCCCTGTGTCAAAACTTAGGGCCCGCACCGGCACCTGCGCCAGCCCTCTGCGCCCTCCGCTGCCTCCGCTGCCGGTCCCCAGAGCTTGTGGGGTACTCGGTCGGCTCAGGAACTTAGTGAATGGGTGGGTGGGTGGGTGGGTGGATGGATGGACAGACAGGCAGGCAGTGGATGGAGGGATAACTGGATGGGTGGATGAATGGATGGATGGATGGAAAGACGGGGCGGGTGGTGGGTGGATGGACGGACGGACAGACGGACAGACGGATGGACAGGCGGGGGGGGGGGTAAATGGATGGATGGATGGGTAAATGGATGGATGGGCAGATGGAGGGATAGACTGATGGGTGTTGGATGGATGGAGGGGCTACATGGTCTGTGGGGGAGCCCAAAAGTGCCAGGAAGTGGGGTGCTGAGCCTTGAAGGAGTCTCCCCCCTCAGTGCGCCTCAGTTTCCCTGTCTGTAGAATGGTCTGCTCGGCTCCCCTGGCTGGTACGGAGGCTGGAGTTGAGCCGGGATGAAGGCAGAGGCCGCAGGAGACAGCAAGGCCTTAGCTGCGTAGACAGCATGCAGGACGGGGTCCCTGCGGCCCTGCAGGTCCAACACCCCACCCCAGGCCGCTCCAGGCCTTGCTCCCCCGGGTCCCTGCCCTGAGCAGGCCTGGAGCCGGACGGGCCAGGCCCAAGCCCAAATGTCACCACCCCTTCCCCGCACTCTGTTGGGGTGCTCCTGTGTTCCTCGAAGCTTCTCTGGGCACGAAAACTAAGTGGCAGGGACGGAGCCACATCTCCTGATCTACAAAGGTGCCCCGGAAACGGGTCTCCTGCACCCACCACCTGCGGGGATGGAGGCTGGCCTGGCCCCGCCACCACAGCGCCCCCTGCTGGGCCTTCCTGCCAGTACAGTTTAACTTTGGAAACTGGTCTAAAACTTCCAAACCTTAGGCCTCTCTTTATCTACCAAGTGAGGTGCTTCCGCCCTCCGACAAGCTGTGCGGTTTTTGACAAGTGCCTCGCCGCTCTGAGCCTCTGCTGCCTCATCTGGAAGATGGGGTAAAATAAGTAGACGGGTCAGGTGCACTGGCATGGGCCTGTCATCCCAGGACGTGGGAGGCTAATGCAGGAGGATCGCGGGTTCAAGGCCAGCCCCAGCAACTTAACGAGACCCTCAACAACGCAGCATGATTCTGTTTTAAAATAAAATGTAGAAGCCGGGTGTGATGGCGCACGCTTGTAATCCCAGCATTTGGGAGGCTGAGACAGGAGGATCATGGTTCGCGGCCAGCCTCAGCTACTTAGTGAGGCCCTCTGCAACCCAGTGAGACCCTGTTTCAAAATAAAGAATAAAAAATAGGGTAGGGGGTGTAGCTTGGAGGTAGAATGGCCCTGGGTTCTATCCCCAATACTGCAAAAAAAGGGGGGGGCAGCTAATTTCTTACTGTGCTAACAACTTTGTGTTTAGGTCTCTCTTTCGGTCCTCTGCTACCCGCTGAGGGAAGAGGATGAAGGTGTGGGCGCGGGACACCCGCCCCAGGCCCCGTGGCCAGGCGGGGTCTGAGCAGGGTCAGAGCTAGGAAGGAGCCCCTGGCAATCGGCTTTTATATACAGTCTTACATAAGGGGCCCCCAGCTCCCAGAGTGGCGTCGGTCTTTCCGTTTTATGGCATGTGTTTCTTTGTTCAGATGATTAAAGGAAAGTGTATCATCTGTAGAAACAGAGCAGGAAGCCGGGCATGGTGGCGCACGCTTGTCATCGTAGTACTTTGGAAGCTGAGTCCGGAGGATCGCAGGTTCGCGGCTGACCTCAGCTACTTAGTGAGACCCTCTGCAACTCAGTGGGACCCCGTTTCAGAATAAAAAATAATATAGAGCCGGGAGTATATCTTGGGCGTAGAATGCCTCTGGGTTCATTCCCATTACCAGAGAGAGAGAGAGAGAGAGAGAGAGGGAGGAGGCAGGTGTGGTGGTGCACACCTGTGATTCCAGTGACTCGGGAGGTTGAGGCAGGAGGATCACAAGTTCAAGGACAGCCTGGGCAACTTAGGAAGACCCTGTCTCAAAATAAAAAGGCAACCGTGGCGTGGTGGTGCACGCTTGTCATCCCAGCATCCGGGAGGCCGAGACCGGAGGATCACAGTTCGCGGACAGCCTCAGCTACTCAGTGAGGCCCTCCGCAACTCAGTGAGACCCGGTTTCCAAATAAAGAATAAAAAATAGGGCGGAGGTGTAATTTGGAGGTAGGATGCCCCTGGGTTCCATCTCCAACACCGCAAAAATAAAATAAAATAATAAATAAAGTGGGAGGACACTCGGTATCTTGCTGGCTGTGGGGTACAGGCGCGCTGACTTCTCTTGGCTGGTGAGGTCTCACCCTGTCCCGCTGAGGAGGAGCCGGGGTCAGCCCACCAGCCCAACCAGCCACGCGAAAAGTGGCTGTGCCCGCCCGGTGGGTATTTATTCATAAAATCTATTTTTAAATCCCTTAGCAGCTATCACATGCTAAGAGGTAAAAGTAAATTTAAAAAAAATCAAGCTGGGCACAGTGGCGCACGCCTATAATCCTAGTACCTGGGAGGCCAAGACAGGAGGACCGCGGTTCGCGGACAGCCTCAGCTACTTAGTGAGGCCCTCCGCAACTCAGTGAGACCCGGTTTCAAAATAAAGAATAAAAAATAGGGCAGAGGGTATATCTTGGAGGTTAGAATCCCCTGGGTTTCATCCCCAGACACGCAAAAAAAAAAAAAAAAAAAAAAAGAAAAAAGAAAAAAGAAAAAAGAAAAGAAAAGAAGTAGGGCTGGGGGTGTAGCTCAGAGGTAGAATGCCCCTGGGTTCCATCCCCAGTACCGCTAAATAAAATAAAATAAAAAGGATAATAATAATAAAAAGGGCTGGTATGGAGCTTCTGGATTTGATCTCCAATACCCCCCCTCCAAATTTTTTTAATACACCTACTTTTTTTTTTTTTGGTGGTATTGGGGGTGGAACCCAGGGGCTTTCTACCTCTGGGCTATACTCCCAGACCTATTTTATATTTTATTAGAAACAGGGTCTCACTAAGTTGCTGAGAGCCTCACTAAGTAGCTGAGGCTGGCTTCGAACCTGTGCGATCCTCCTGTCTCAGCCTCCCGAGAACTGGGATTACAAGCGTGCACCACCATGCCCGGTAATACACCTACTTTTTTAAACAAATGGGGCATGTGAATACATGGTTTTGGGTTTTTTTTTTTTTCCAGTGTCTAGGGACTTGGACATGCCAAGCACGTACTCTCCCTCTGAGCTGCACCCCAGCCCGCCTCCCTGTCTTTAACCCCCATGTATGGAATTTCTGAGCTGCATTCCCCATCCCCCTTGGGTGGACGTTTAGGGGATCTCCAATATTCACCGCTATGATGACACTGCCCTTAACTAGCCCTGCAACACAAGCGTGGGCCTGGGTCAAAAGGCACATGAGGAGCCGGCGTGGTGGCGCACGCTTGTCATCCCAGTACTTGGGAGGCCGAGACAGGAGGATCGCAGGTTCTAGGACAGCCTCAGCAAGTGGTGAGACTCTCACCAACCTAGCCAGACCCTGTTTCCAAATAAAAATAAAATAGGGCTGGGGGTGTGGCTTGGAGGAAGAATACCCCTGGGTTCAATCCCCAGTATAGGAGGGAAGGAAGGCGAAAGAAAAATGGGAGAAGACGGGGGCAGAAAACCGTCAAGGGGAACGGGGGTGAGCGCTCCTGCTCCCCACTTTACGGGTGAGGACGCTGAGGCCAGCGCAGTCCAGGGTTTGAAGTGACTGCGAGCGTGGCCGCCGGACACGGCTTTGTACCAGCCCGCGTGGCCACCAGCAAGCAGATGCAGAGCATCCTCCCTCCATCCTCCCGTTTCAGCCTCCTGAATGCTGAGACTGCAGGTGTGCACCGCCATGCCCGGCTTTCTTTCTTTTCTTTTCTTTCTTTCTTTTTCTTTCTTTCTTTTTTTTTTTTTTTTTCAGTGCTGGGGATGGGACCCGGGGCCTTCTACCTCTGAGCTACACCCCCAGCCCTATTTTTCAGTCTTTTATTTTTTGAAACAGGGTCTCACTGAGTTGCCGAGGCTGGCCTCGAACCTGCAATCCCGTCTCAGTGTCTCAAGTACCTGGATGACAGTTGTCAGCCAGCACCCCCGGTGCAGTAATATGGAAACACTGAAAAGATGCCCACCTGCCTTGGTGGGCAGGCTGCCCACTCACCCCCAAAGTTAGTCCCCCGCCGCCTGTGATGGGGGGCTGGACTGGCTGTTATACACCCACCCTCTCTCTAGAGGCCCCTCCCCAGAGAAGGGGCCCACCATTTCCTGTGTGGCTGAACAGGCCAAGGGGGACTCTGCTGTTAGATTCCAGAACAGCACAATCCTGGGGTCAGGCCAAGTTAGCTCTGTACAGCTGGAGGCCCCCCCACCACAGTGCGGGGGGGGGGCTTCAGAAGCGTTTGTGGAGCCGGGCGTGGTGGCGCGCGCTTGTGATGTCAGCATTTGGAGGTTGAGGCGGGGGATCGCGGTTCTTGGCCAGCCTCAGCTACTTAGTGAGGCCCTGTGCAACTCAGTGAGACCTTGTTTCAAAATAATGATTAAAAAAATAGCCGGGCGTGGTGGCGCACCCTTGTAATCCCCGCATTCGGGAGGCTGAGACAGGAGGATCGCGGTTCACGGACAGCCTCAGCTATTTAGTGAGGCCCTCTGCAACTCAGTGAGACCCTGTTTCAAAATAAAGAATAAAAAATCAGGCTAGGGGTGTAGCTCGGAGGAACGCCCCTGGTTCCATCCCCAGTACTGCCAAAAAAAAAAAAAAAAAAAAAAAGGGAGAGAGAGAAAAGAAGGGTCTGTCCAGTTGGACGGGCGGCCCGTGGGGGCCAGGGTGGGTCTGAGAGCAGGGTCAGTACTCAGATAATAGAAAGCAAATCCAGAGCGGGTTCTATACAGGACTCAGCCAGTTGCCCTCACCTGGGCTTCATTCCTCAACATCTCCTTTGTGGCTGTTGGGAAGTCAGACCCAGGGCCAGGCGGCAGCTGAGGACCAAAGACAGGTATTTTCTCTCCTAGCCCGGTGCCGCGGCGCATGCCTGTAATCCTGGTACTTGGGAGGCTGAGACAGGAGGATCGAAGGCTGAAGGCCATTCTCTGCAATTTAGCAAAACCCTTAGCAATTTAGTGAGGGCCCAGTGGCTTTGGGGAGCAGTTACATACTGTTTCAAAATAAAAAGGGCTGGGGGGAGGCGGTATGATGGCGCACGCATGTAATCCCAGCATTCGGGAGGCTGAGACCAGAGAATCGCGGTTCGCGGCCAGCCTCAGCTACTTAGTGAGGCCCTCTGCAACTCAGTGAGACCCAGTTTCAAAATAAAGAATAAAAAATGGGGTAGGGGGTGTAGCTCGGAGGTCAAATGCCTCTGGGTTCCATCCCCAGACCCGCAAAAGTAAAAAATAAAAAATATAAAAAGACTAAAAAATAGGGCCGGGGTATAGCTCGGTAGTAGATGCCCCTGGGTCCAATCTCCAGTAACGCCCCTCCAAAAAAATTTTTTCCATCCTAGAAAAGTTTCTCCAGGCAGGCTCTAGAACAGTTTTGTGGAGATTCTCTAGGACCCGGGCACACCAGAGTTCTAGAAGCTCCCTTACTGGCCTCCAGAGCAACCAAGAGACCTCTGAGCCAAGCGTTCCCTAATGGAGGAACTGGGGATTAAACCTAGGGGTGCACTACCTCTGAACTATACCCCACTTCTTTCAGTTTTTTAAAATTTATTATTACTTATTTACTTACTTATTTTCTGCTGGGGCTAGAAGCCAGGGGAGTTCTACCTACAAGCTACACCCCCAGTCCTATTTTTTATTCTTTATTTTGAAACAAGGTCTCACTAAGTTGCAGAGGGCCTAAGTAGCTGAGGCCGGCCCCAAACCTGTGATCCTCCTGTCTCAGCCTCCCAAGGACTGGGATTATAAGCGTGCGCCACCACACCGGGGCTGGGGGGGGGGGTTATTTTGAAACAGGGTCTCTCTAAGTTGCTGAAACCGGACTTGAACCCATAATCCTCCTTTCTCAGCCTCCCAAGTACTGGGGTTACAGACATGCGCCACCCCGGCCAGTTCAGAGACCCCTTTAGCAGTAAAATCGGCACCGTTGGTGTGGGGGGGGGTGGGAAATAGGTCCTCAGTGTGTGTTTTGGTTTTTTTGGTGGAACTGGGGTTCCTGGAAACCCTTCTACCTCCGGGCTACACTCCCAGACTTTTTTTTTTTTTTTGTATTTTTAATTGGAAACAGGGTCTCCTAAGCCAGCGAGCCTGGCTAGAACCTGCGCTAGAACCTGCACGATCCTCCTGTCTCCGCCTCCCAAGCGCGGGGATGACAAGCGTGCGCCACCACGCCCGGCGGTCCTCAGTGTGTTTGTAACTCATTTACCGCAACACAAGCTGTGCACAGAGCAGCGTACGCCGCCTTGTGAAAGTTCTATTTGGTGACCCACGTGGACATCGGCCTCGTGACACTAATTCCGCGGTCCCCAGAGCATCCCCCATGTGGGAACCTTAACCGGGGGTCTAGCACGTGTGTGTAAGGGAATTGGTGGTGCCTGGCTGTGTGACTTTGGCTCCAGGCTAGCTACACCAACCTCTGCCCTTTTCTTTTTATTTATTTAGTTTTTCTCTCCTGAAAACCAGTTTTGTGGACTTCCCAAAGGAGGAATCCTCGCGGTTTCTGTAATTGCAGCCCTAGCCCTGGGGTATTTATATTCACTGAAGCGCCCCCACCCCAGCACCCTCCGGCCCAGCTTGGGGGGCTCTACCCACAAAGCCAGCCCGGGGAGAGCCTAGTTTCCATGTCTGTGAAATAGGGGTGACACCACCCCACTTGGAGGGTTGTCCGGAGAATCTCCCAAGGCCTGGATGTGGCGGGCATAGAGAGGAGACCAGACACCGTCCACTTTTATATATTTATATTTATTTACTTATTTGTTGGTACTGGGGATGGAACCCGGGGCATTCTACCTCTAAGCCATCCCCCCAGCCCTATTCTAGTCTTCAATTTTGAAACAGGGTCTAAGTTGCAGAGGCCGGCCGCAAACCCGCCAAATGCTGGGATCACAAGCGTGCGCCTGGCCGCCAGCCACCTTTAATGGGTGGGCGCGATGCAGCTCTGACAGCCAGGGGTCCTGGGAACCTTCCAGATCTGAGGGAGGCCGGAGCCCAGTGTCTGGCTAGCTGGGAGAAACAGCTCCTTGACCATCTCTACTGGACCGGGGCAAGCTCTGGTGTGTTTCAGGAGCCCTGGGCCCCAGCGCCGGTCTGTCTTGCACAAGTACCTCTCCCCATCTGCCCAGATGTTTCTAACCTCTGCCTTTAACACACTGCCACGGCTCCTATGGGGATGGGGCCCAGCCCTCCACCACCCAAACCCCAGCCCTCAAGGCCCCTTTCCTCCTGCACCCAGTGCGTGTACACACACACACACACACACACACACACACACACACACCCTCAGCAAGAAATCCATCTCAGGTTCCCCCGCAAGCTCCTTGCCTGCCTGGAAGCCAGGCAGCTCCTGGCGGCTGGAATGCCCCCTGCCCAGCTCACCGCTTCCTCCTCCCTCCTTCAGCAGGGAGGGTCTCCCGGCCTCAACCCCAGGGTCTCCACGATGGGTCTCTGGAAAATGTTAATCGCCCAAGGGGTGCTGTCAAAGCCCAGAGGCCTTGGGTGGGGGGGGGGGGGTGGCCCAGCCTCAGCCGCACACTCCTTTGAGGGGAAGGCCCGGCCGGGGTTGGGGTGGGTGGCCCTTAGGAGTAATGGTGAACTTCCTGGCGGCTCATTCCCTTGGGAAATGGGGGGCGGGGAGGGAGGGCGCCTGAGCCCTAGCACTGGGGTGCAGGGCGTGCTTGGGGGCGCCGAGTCCCTCCGTGCGCCCTGGCTCCCGGGGTGGGTCTGCCTGGAAGTTGTCTACATGGCCGCCGTCGAGATGCCGTGTTTGTTTGGAGTGGCTTAGGGAGGAGACTGGAGGTGGGGGAGGCGCAGCGCCCCGCTCGGCGCCTGCAGGCCGGGGGCGGGCGGTGGTCGGAGCCCCGGGCCCCCTGCAGCAGCCGGGGGAGCGCGGGGGCCGCCCTTGCTCGCGGGGCGGGGGGAGGGGAAGCTCCCCGCCCCCACCCTGTTCCAATATTCCGCTGAAGGCGCGCGGCTCCTCCTCGGTCCTTTTGCAGGCGGAGGCTCCGCCGCGCCATGCCTGATGGCCGGGGGAGGCGGAGTCCCGGGCCGCGGAGGAGGAGGTGAGGCCGGGGAGGCAGGGAGGCCGGGAGGCCGGGCGCGCACGCCGCGGGAGGCGCCAATCCGGAGAGGGGGGCGGGTTAAAAATAGCCCTGGCTCGGGCTGGGAGCTCGCTCGCCGCGCTCGGTGCCAGAGGACTGGGGGGGGGGGGGGCTGGGGAGGGCGGCGCGGGATTCCCCCTCCTGCGCGCCGGGCACGTGTGTGCGGGCCGCGCCCCCGCCGCCCCCTCCCCAGCACCGGGCGCAGCTGGCGGGGCCCCCGCCCGTGCAGCCGGAGGACGCGCTCCATTATCCATTATTTACGAGCGCTAATAGGTTGGAGGCGCCGGAGGGAGGGGGTGCTGGGGACCCCCCCCTGGCTTTGGGGGAGGGAGGGGCGGCGATGGGCTTTGCCCCTGGGCACCCTCGCCCTGGGGCCGCGCCCCCGCCCCGCGCCCCTCTCCCCTCATTTATCTTTATCTTTGGTCAAGTGGAGTGTGCACGGAGCAGCTGCTGCACTCGGCCGACTTCGAGCAGCGGGGATCAGGGCGAGGAGGGATGGGGCGCCCCCCACCCCCCGTCGCTCGTGGCGCGCGCTGGCAGCGCCCCCTCCTCTCTCCAGGGGGCTGGGGGCGCCCTTGGCCGCCCGGGCCGAGGTCGCCTTGACCTTGCTGGGGTCAGCGGGCTGGGCTGCGGAGGAAGCGGCGCTCCGGATTGGCGCAGAGGCCGAGAACGAGGCGGGGGCGTGGAGCTGGTGCAGGGGGTGGGGGGCGCACACAAATAGAAGGTGAAATTTTACCTGCCCCGGAGGGAGTCCTGCGGCGGCGGCTGGGCGCTTTGCCTTTGTGTTACCCGGCTAAAACATCTGTTGCAGAGGGGCGGCGAGCCCCCTCCCCGCGCGCACACACACCCCCAGACCCCTAAGCGCGGGCCCGGACCCGCGGTGCCGCCCTAACCCTGCACCTGCCGCCCCCCCGCCCCGCAGCCCCTGGCCGCAGTAAAGTGCCCTGGCCCCTGGCGGGGGCGCCCAGCGGCCGCCCCGACCCGCAGAGGGCGCCCGGGCCTCGTGGGGAGGGGGCGGCGGAGGAGAGGGCTGATGGCCCAGGCGCAGACCCTGGCTGTCAGAGCCGCCCGCTTCGTTTCAATTACCCTAAGTAGAGGCTGACTGCGCAGTTGACGAAGTCAGCCTGCCAGCTGGAAAGGAGGCCGAGCCCACGGTCACCGTGAGCACAATGCCCTACCAAGGACCCAGCGCCGGCCTCCCCCTCCTCCTCCTCCTCCTCCTCCTCCCCCTCCTCCTCCTCCTCCTCCTCCTCCTTCTTCCTTCTTTTATATCTCTCTCTCTCTCTCTCTCTCTCTCCCCCTTTTCCCTCTCCCAACCCCCTCTTTCTCTCTCTCCTTAATAATAAAATTATACCAAGCAGTTTGCGGTGTGGCAGGCGGCCAGAAAAGCGTTTCTTTAAACGCCGCCGTCTCACAATTAGGCAGCAAGCGGATTTGACACGCCGGCATGGCGGCCTGACAGGCGGCTTCCTCCCCTGGGGGCTGGGGGAGGAAGGGGCGCCAATTCCCCGGCTCCCCCAGGTGGAACGGGGCCGGGAGGGGCTGTCAGGATGCTGGAGGGAGAGGCGGTAGGCAGGGAAGCCAGGGGTGGTCCTGCGCAGGCCCCGGGAAAGGTGGCACATTCCTGGACTCCTGGGAAAGCTGGGGTGCTCGGGAGGAAGGCCCCCGCCCCTCTTTTCTGTTCGAGAGACAGGCACTCAGGGGGCACAGAGCCGTGGAGGAATTCAGCCCAGCTGGGCCTTCTGGATAAGCGGCTGGCCCTCCTCTCTGGGCTTCCATGAATCCCTGAGCAAAATGAGGCTTGTTGCAAGAGTATTCTCTGCAGAAAGTGCCTTCTAGAGGCTGACTGCTTTTTTCCAGGGAGGGATGAGGACCAGAAGGCAGTGTATCTGAAACCAGCCGGAGGAGCCCCCTGCAAGCCAGGCATCGGGGCGGAGAGCTGCCACCAGGCAGGAGGTGACATGCCGGGACTGCGTGGCCTGGGCGCGCCAAAACTAACCACTGGCTGCAGTGTCCCGGCCAGCCAGGTGCAGGGAGGCCGAGAATCAGGTGGCGGTGGGAGGGAGCTGTGCCTCGGCCAACCCCAAGTCCTCCACATCCTGTAACCTCTCTCTGGGCCTCGTCCCTTGGGGCTGTGGTGAGGTGCATGCCCCCTTCCATCCGTCCACCCGTCCCATTTGCCCATCCATCCAAGCAGTGTTTGGTCGGCATCAACCGGGGAGGGTGGGTGGGAAGTTCTGGGCTTGGAACTTAGGACCAGACGGAGGAAACCCCTGCCTTCTAGTGAGAGAGGAAAACTCAATGTAACACCAATTACTAATTACCACTGTGATAAGTGCCCGGAGGAAACTGGGAGGTGGCCAGGGACCCAGGAGAGCGGGGAAGGGCCACCGAGGTGGCCGGCGGAGCATGCTCAGAGGTCATTGGCGCCTCTGTGGGCCTCAGACACCGGAGCTGCACCCTCCGCAGGGTCCTGTGCAGACTCCAGCTCACTCCAGCACTCAGCTGGTTGGTTCGTGGTGGTCCCAGAGCATCCCCCCGGGGGGGCCACAGTTCTGGGTGCTTCTGTTTCAACTCTTCACACCGAGCACACCACTGTAGGCCCACGTCCCGAGCTGCAACCCCAGCTCTATTTATTTTTATTTATTATTTATTACTATTTTTTGCAGTACCGAGAATGAAACCCGGGGGCGTTCTACCTCCAAGCTGTACCCCCAGCCCTAATTTTTTAAATTTATTTATTTATTTATTTTTGGTGGTACTGGGATTCCTGGAAGCCCTGCTACCTCCGGGCTACACTCCCAGACCTATTTTAACGTTTTTATTTGGAAACAGGGTCTCCTAAGCCAGCGCGCGCGGCTGGCTTCGAACCTGCGCGATCCTCCTGTCTCTGCCTCCCAAGCGCGGGGATGACAAGTGTGCGCCACCACGCCCGGCTTTCTTTTTTTTTTTAAATTTGAAATAGATCCGGTGTGGTGGCGCACGCTTGTAATCCCAGCATTCTGGAGGCTGAGACTGGAGGATCTCGATTCCCGGGCAGCCTCAGCTACTTAGTAAGTCCCTTCACAACTTAGACCCTGTTTCAAAATAAAGATTAAAAATACGGGGAGGAGGTGTAGCTTGGAGGTGGAATGCCCCTGGGTTCCATCCCCAGACCCGAGAAGAAAAAAAAAAATTTAAATAGAATCTAACTATGTGACTGCCTGGCTGGCCTCCAACCTGTGATCTTCCTTCCTGTCTAATAACTGTGTGTGTGTGGGGGGGGGTTACTGGGGATGGAACCCAGGGGCATTCTACCTCAGAGCCACACCCCCGGTCCAATTTTTTTTCAATTTTTTAATTTTTTTAGGGTCTCATTGAGTCGCGCAGGGCCCCTCTAAATAGCTGAGGCTGTCTGCAAACAGTGATCCTGCGGTCCCTGCCTCCCAAATGCTGGGATGACAAGCATGCGCCACCACACCTGGCTCCTATTTTATTTTGAAACAGGGTCTCACTAGGTTGGTGAGAGCCTCGCAGGGACCGGGATGACAAGCGTGCGTCACTGTGCCCGGCCTCCTCTTCCTCCTTTTGACGGACACCAGAGGTGGTGGTGGGTTTTTATTGTTGTTTAGTGAATGCCTTAGCGGCTGCAGATCCTGCTGGCGCCCCTCACCACGGGCGTGGCCCACCTGGCTACCTGCCCCATACCCCTTGGACTGTGGGTGCACAGCCCCAGGTCTCCCAGTCTGTCGCTGGCTGCACCCCAGAAACAGGCGGAAGGGTGGGCGTGAGGGGGGCGCAGCTTCGCCCTGTGCACAGCCCATAGGACCCCAAATAGAGTCAGTGGGCAGAGTGGGTGGGCGTTGTAAGACCTGATGCCAGTGCTGGTGGGCGTGGCTGGCCGGTGGGCGTGGCGTCTCCTGATGGCACAGCCAATCGGCGGTCAGACTGTTGCGGTGGGCGTGGTCTGTTAGTGGGCGTGTCTCCTGGTGGGCGGGGCCATCCTGTCCCAGCACAGAGGGCCCCTTCTGGTGGGTTGGGAGGTCTCCGCTCGCGACACAGCCGGGTCCCTAGAGAAGACATTGTTGATGGGCTATGGGGGAAGGGGCTTCCCAAACAGAGTCCAGAAGCCTCTGCACCCAGCAGAGGCCCCAGAAGTTGTGGGGCACCCACCGTCTGCTCCTGTGGGCTTCTTAAGAGTCTGAGGATGGGGGTACACTCCCCCAGGACAGCAGGTCTGCCTGATTTATCGTGCTCCTCCGGGCCCCACATGCTTAATATTTATCACTCCAACAGATGGGGAGGGCCCCAAGCAGGTCCACCTTCCCTGCCCCTCCCCCAGATACCCCCTCTGCCTCCTCGTAGCCTCCTGAGGCCCCATAAATTTCCCCTTCTTCTTCTGGTTCTCAGGCCTTGAGTGGGTTGGGTTTTAAGATATTTTCCCTGCAGCTACAAATCAGAAAACCAGGTCATAAAACAACCTTGGGTAAGTTGGTGGGATGGAACCGGGCTGCTGGAAACAGAAAGCTTTCTCTCTCTTTCTCTTGTCTTCATCCTCGCCCCAGGGTCAGATTCCTTCCACTGGCATCCGGCTGGGCCCCCTCAGGCCCCCCGGGGGGCTGTGGCAGCTCTGAGCTACCCACCCCCTGGTGGGGACCCAGAGAGGCTGTGGGCCCGCTGCTCAGGGGGCAGCACGCACTCTTGAGACACAGACGGCCAGGGACCAGCGTTGCCAGACAGTGAGGATTGGGTGTTTCTCAGTGGGTAGCACTTGCCTAGCAAGTGTTTGGTCCTGGGCTTTGTCCCCAGCACTGCAAATATAGAAGCGGGGCCTGGCTTGGTGCCCCAGGGCTCGGAGGGACGGGAGGTCAATCCTGCAGGCAAATTCCTGACCTTGGCATGGTACTTTTTAAGTGTTTTTTCCCCCTATTTATTTATTTATTTATTTATTTTTCAGGACTGGGGATGGAACCCAGGGGCATTCTACTTCCAAGCTACACCCCCAGCCCTATTTTTTTCAGCCTCCCAAGTACAGGGATTACAAGCGTACGCCACCACGCTTTATTTTGAAACAGGGTCTCCCTGAGTTGCAGAGGGCCTCACTAAGTAGCTGAGGCTGGCCGTGAACCTGTGATCCTCCTGCCTCAGCCTCCCGAATGCTGGGATTACAAGTGTGTGCCACCACGCCTGGCATTTTTCTTTCCTCCTCCTCCTCCCTCTGCCCCTCCTTTTCTCCCCCTCCTCCTCCTCCTCCTCTTCCTCCTCTTCCTCCCCCCCTCCTCCTCTTCCTCCCCCCTCCTCCTCCTCTTCCTCCCCCCCTCCTCCTCCTCCTCCTCCTCCTCCTCCTCCTCCTCCTCCTCCTCCTCCTCCTCCTCCTCCTTCTTCTTCTTCTTCTTCTTCTTCTTCTTCTTCTTCTTCTATTTTTTCCCCCAAGACATCTTCCTCCAGGATAGGAATTCTTGGCTCAGGGTCCGCCCTCAGCTAGTCTCTTCTGCATGGCTGTGAGTGGGCTCGGCCTTGGGGTCCTAAAAGGACACTTGTCCCTCTGAGCCTTCTTTTTTTTTTTTTTAATTTTTCTCTGTAAAAGGGCTAGAACAATGAAGCACTGAGGCAGGAAACCTGTGCAGAGATGACAGCAGCCAAGCAGAGGCCGTGCCGGGCTTACCCTGCTGCCGAGGCCCTTGCGGGCTCTAGGTCTCACCCTGGAGGGAGTGTAGGGGCTCCTGTGCCCCTCCGCGCTCTATTTCCTGGCTGCATAGATGGCTCCAGGGTGATGAGATCTGCCGCGGAGCCTAGAGGAGTCCCAGGGCACTGGACACAAGGGCTGCAGCCCAGGTCCCAGTTCTGAGATGTGGGTCCCTGAGCTGTCACTTCCCCACCACCTAGGGACTCAGGGAGACCGAGCCATCAGCAGTGCTTGTAAGGAGGAAGCACGGGTTAAACTGGGTTCTTCGAGGGTACTCAGAACTTCGTCCTCCTGCCTGCCTCCAGGATTTCGCAAGAACTAGGGAGATAGCCAGGCATATAGGCCAACACCTTCATCCCAGTACTTGGGAGGCTGGGACGGGAGGATCGCAGGTTCCAGGCCAGCCTTGACAACTTATGAAGACCCTCAAACTCAGCAAGGCCCTGTTTCAAAATTAAAAGGCCAGACACCGGGCGTGGTGGCGGACGCTTGTAATCCCAGTACTTGGGAGGCTGAGACCGGAGGATCACGGTTCGCAGACAGCCTCAGCTACTTAGCGAGGCCCTTCGCAACTCAGTGAGACCCTGTTTCAAAAATAAAGACTAAGCCGGGCGTGGTGGCGCACGCTTGTAATCCCTGCGCTTGGGAGGCTGAGACAGGAGGATCGCACGGGTTCGAAGCCTGCCTCAGCTACTTAGTGAGGCTCTCAGCAACTTAGTGAGACCCTGTTTCCAAATAAAATATAAAAAAAAGGTCTGGGAGTAAAGCCCGGAGGTAGAAAGCCTCTGGGTTCCACCCCCAGTACCACCAAAAAAAACAAAAATATAGACTAAGCTGGGCGTGGTGGCGCACGCTTGCCGCTTGGAAGGCGGAGACAGGAGGATCGCGCTGGTTCAAAGCCAGCCTCACTGGCTTAAGAGACCCTGTTCCCAAATAAAAATATAAAATAGGTCTGGGAGTGTAACCCGGAGAAGGGTTTCCAGGAACCCCAGTACCACAAAATAAATAAATAAATAAAAATAAAAATAAAGACCAAAATATAGGGCCAGGCGTGTAGCTCAGAGGTACAGTGTCCCTGGGTTTCATCGCTGGTACCACAAAAAATAAAGGCCAGGCTGATGCAGGAGAATCAGGAGTTTGTAGTCAGCCTCAGCTACTTAGTGAGGCCCTCCGCAACTTAGACCTTGTTTCAAAGTAAAGAATAAAAAATAAGGTTGGTTGTAATCCAGCCCTTGGGAGGCTGACCCTGGAGGATCCAGTTTGCAGCCAGCCTCAGTTATTTAGTGAGGCTCTCCACAACTTACTGAGACCCTGTTTCAAAATAAAGAATAAAAAATAGGGCTGGGAAAAGCTGGGCGTGGTGGCGCACGCTTGTAATCCCAGCATTTGGGAGGCTGAGACAGGAGGATTGTGAGGTTTGAAGCCAGCCTCAGCTACTTAGTGAGGCCCTTTGCGACTCGGTGAGACCCTGTTTCAAAATAAAGAATGAAAAATAGGCTGGGGGTTATAACGGAGGTAGAATGCCGCTGGGTTCCATCCCCAGTAGCAAACAAAAAAGAAAAGGCCGGGCGAGGTGGCGCGCGCTTGTCATCCCAGCACTCGGGAGGCTGAGACAGAGACGCGGTTCGCGGACAGCCTCAGCTACTCAGTGAGGCCTCTGCAACGCAGTGAGACCCTGATTCAAAAAAAAAGAATAAAAAACAGAGGTTAGAATGCCCTGAGTTCAATCAATCCCCAGTACTAAAAGAAAAAAAAAATACGGAGGGGGGAGAGGATTTGCGGGCGGGGGGCTCTGGACTAGGAGTCGGCAGGGGACATTGCAAAGGTCTCCATCGCCGGCCATGGGGCGTCTCTCTGCTCCTCCTCTCCCAACGCCTACCACCTCAGCCCTGCCGCCTGCCTCTCTCCCCCTCCTCCTCCTTCCCTAGTGCTCTTGAAAAGTAATCATAATCACAGTAATTAATAACAACGGAGCCCAATGGCAGGCCGGGGGCTGCTCTTAAAGAGACAGTGCCCCCTTTTCTGACAGAGCTACCAGGACCCGGGTAGCCTTAAGAAGCAGAGGCCCCTGGGCTATTGTTTCTGTACTCCCCCCTTCCCCCCAACCACCACCAATCTGGAGTTGGAGGGTGGTGTTGGGGTGAGCTCTTTTGCCTGAGCCCTCCATCAGCACCGGGCCTCTCGTATTTTAATTGAACTGTCTTTTCTTAGAGATAGATGTCCAGCTGCTGTGTGCATTGGGAAACCCGCCCATGATCCAGCTTGGCTAAATTAAAAGCCGCAGCAGCTGGACTGATTAAACCGGGAGGGGGAGAGTCGCCTCGCGCGCGGGCGAGGATGGAGAAGGTGGGGAGGGGACCCCACCGTTAATGGCACACACCGTCGCCGCCCCCCTCCTCCCCTTTTTAAATAATGTTTCTGGTAATGCGTTTTGGAGAATGTGGGGAGGGGGGTGGAAAAAAGCAGTAGAAATGTTAATGATATCCACAGGATGCTTCACAGGAAACGAGAGAGTGATCAGGGACTAATAAAAGGCGAAATGTAATTTGTGCAGATATACGAGGAGCCTTTCAGAGCCTGTCCTGGGTTTGCGCATTCTGCGCTCGTAAACATGAGCCCGGCAGGGCGGGAGCGGGGTGTACCCTGGGCCTTGAACCCAGTCTTTCTGGGAAGGGCCCAGCAGTGGCTGGGCTCAGGGCTTGCCCACCGTGGCCGGGAGCCACCGAGCTGGAAGCCAGAGCGGCCTCCTGCACCTCCGGGCTGGCACAGCCTGTAGTGTTTTATCCAAGCTGCTGGAGTCGGGATCGAAGTGGGTCACAAGGGCGGGCGGGCGGCTCCTCAGTTAATGACGCCTGTGATGAATCCAGAGAGAGGAGAGAGAGAACAGGACTCAGGGCAGGAAGCTTTGACAAGCCTGGTGAGGACGGCTCGCCTTGGGGATAGGTGGCCCGGAGGCTGTGCCAACAGGCTCTCGTCTGTACAGCCGGACCGAGGCCCCCTTTGGCCCCCAGACACCGAGGAAGCCATCTCTGATGGGGTCCAGGCTGAAAAAGAGGGGTAGAGGCTGGACCTGTCTTCTGGGAAAGCCTGACATCCTCCCCTCCCCTTAGCCATTTTCTCATCTCCCCCAACTCCTTTTCTCTCACACCTCTGTTTCTTTTCTGTGCCTCCCCCCCCTTCTCTCTTTCCCTTTTAAATCCTGGAAGCCTGGAGCGGTGGCGCATGCCTGTGATCCCAGTACTTGGAGGCTGACACAAGAGAATCACAGGTTCCAGGCCAGCCGCAGTAATTTAGCGAGGCCCCCACTCAGCAACTTATCAGGACCATGTTTCAAGATAAAAAAATAAAGAAGCCAGGTGTAGCCGAGCGCGGTGGCGCACGCTTGTAATCCCAGCATGCGGGAGGCTGAGACCGGAGGATCGCGGTTCGCAGACAGCCTCGGCTACTTAGTGAGGCCCTCTGCGACTCAGTGAGACCCGGTTTCAAAATAAAGAATAAAAAAATAGGGCAGGGGGTGTAGCTCGTAGGTCGAATGCCCCTGGGTTCCATCCCCAGACCCGCAATAAATAAATAAATAAATAAATAAATAAATAAATAAAACAGGGATTGGGGTAAGTGGGCATGGTGGTGCACACCTGTAATCCCAGTTCTTAGGAGGTTGAGGCAGGAGGATTGCAGGTTTGAGGCCAGCCTCAACAACTTAGACTCTCATCAACCTAGTGAGACCCTGTATCAAAATAAAAATAAAATAGGGCTGGGGGTGTGTGTAACTCAGAGGTAGAATGCCCCTGGGTTTAATCTCTAGTGCCACATACACACAAATAAATAAGACAGACCTGGGGGCTTTAGCTTGGAGGTAAAACACCCCTGAATTCTGTCCCCAGTGCCAAACTGTGGAATCTTTGTAGCCTAGGGCGGGCGGGCCATCCCTCCCTCTTTCCAGGGTTTGGGAAGGAAACCTGGGAAGTCCCAGACCCCCAGGGGAACAGGGCTGAGGCGAAGCCTCTGCTTCCAGCCCTCTAGGCTGGCAGGATTGCTGGGTAAACCCCAGCCTTCTCTCGGCCAGCCCTCCTCGGAGCCTCTTCTTGGGGTGACCATGTCAGCTTGGGGACCCCTTGACCTAGCTGCCCTGGTCAGATCTGAAACACCCTGCCTGGGCCCCAGCATCTAAAATCATAACCTGATGGTCTCTTAGGGGCTGCCCACCGCAGCCCTGACCCGGGGAAGCCGGAGGGACCGGCCTGCATCGTAGCCAGGCGGTAGGGGCTGGGCCGGCTCACTCTCTCCCTGCCGGTCACGAAACCGCATCTCTGTCCCCCGTCAGTAATGCGCCCCCCGCCCTGGACCACGTCATCTGTTTATGCGCCTGTGATATCAAACCCAGGAAGCAGATGCTGCGGTCCTCCACTCCCGAGAGCCTGAGGACGGGACTTTGATGTCCACGGTGGCCCCGCGCCCCCCTCCCGCGTCAGCGTCTGCTAGAAGGAGCAGACAGGTTCCAGATGGCGTAGCGGAGAGCCGGGAGGTGTGTGCACACGGGCGTGTGCCCGTGAGCCCCCATGAGCGGCCTTGGCCAGCGGCCCCTCCCGCCCAGGCGGGGCAGAGCCTCACCAGGCCGGGCCGGGTCACGTTTGAGGGGTCACGTTTGAGAGCTTCGTGGATCCAGCAGGCCCCCGGGGGAGCAGAGAGCCGGACTCGCGCTGCTGAATGAATCCGAGCCCGTCTGGAAGGGCTGGGAGTGGAGGCAGGGGGAGGGCCTGGCTCTGGGTGGCCCCGTTTGTACCTCCCGTACCCCGAGGTGGCCGTCCTTGGCAGGGACGTGACTGCGGGCGCTATGGGGCGGTCGCTATGGGGCGCGCCTCCCCGACAGACCCAGAAGTTGTGGCCACGTGTGCACACAGGTCGCTGCCTGGGGACAGCAAGCCCGCTGTGTAAGGGAGGTGGGTGGCCCGGAGGGGTGCTGGCAGAGGGGAGAGGACCAGGAAGAGGCCCATCTCAATCGCTTCTGCCCCCCCCACTCCCTCTCCTTTCTCTCTTTACAGATAAGCAGCCCAAGTCATGCAGTCTTTTCGAGAAAGGTGCGGTTTCCATGGTAAACAGCAGAACTATCCCCAGACCTCGCAGGAAACATCTCAGCTGGAGAATTACAGGCAGCCAAGTCAGGCCGGGCTGAGCTGTGACCGGCAGCGGCTGCTCGCCAAGGACTATTACAACCCGCAGCCTTACCCGGGCTATGAGGGTGCTGCTGGCGCGCCCTCCGGCTCGGCGGCCGCGGTGGCCTCGGAGAAGTATCACCGAGGCAGCAAAGCTCTGCCCGCGCAGCAGGCCCTGCAGGGGAGGCCGGCTTTCCCCGGCTACGGCAGCGTCCAGGACGGCACCTCTTACCCGGGGCGCTACTCCGCGGAGGAGGGCCTGCAGGCTTGGGGGGCCCCGCAGCCGCCGCCGCCCCAGCCCCAGCCCCTGCCCGGAGGGGTAAGCAAGTACGATGAAAATTTGATGAAAAAGACAGCCGTGCCGCCGGGCAGGCAGTACCCCGAGCAAGGCACCCAGCTTCCCTTCCGGACTCACGCCCTGCACGTCCAGCAACCGCCGCAGCTGCCGCAGCCCCAGCAGCCCCTGGCGTACCCCAAGCTCCAAAGGCAGAAACTGCAAAACGACATGGCTTCCCCTCTGCCCTT
Organism: Muscardinus avellanarius; assembly: GCF_963383645.1. NCBI lineage: Eukaryota > Metazoa > Chordata > Mammalia > Rodentia > Gliridae > Muscardinus > Muscardinus avellanarius. The sequence goes on along the minus strand of NC_137802.1, from coordinate 6,073,996 downwards.
TCCCCAGGGGGGCCACTTCCCACAGCACTCCCAGTCTTTCCCCACACCCTCTACCTACACCTCCTCCGGCCAGGCCGCCGGGCCGGGGGCCCACTCCTACAAAAGCTGCACCGCGCCGTCTGCCCAGCCCCATGACAGACCGCTGGCGGCCAACGCCAGCCTGGCCCCAGGGCAGCGGGCCCAGAACCTGCATGCCTACCAGCCCGGCCGCCTCGGCTACGACCAGCAGCAGCAGCAGCAGCAGCAACAACAGGCTCTTCAGAGCCGGCACCATGCCCAGGAGACCCTCCATTACCAGAACCTCACCAAATACCAACACTACGGGCAGCAAAGCCAGAGCTACTGCCAGCCGGACACGGCCGTCAGGACCCCTGAGCAGTACTACCAGACCTTCAGCCCCGGCTCCAGCCACTCCCCGGCCCGCTCTGTGGGCCGCTCACCTTCTTACAGCTCCACGCCGTCACCGCTAATGCCCAACCTGGAGAACTTTCCATACAGCCAGCCGCCGCCACCGCTCAGCACCGGGGCCTTCCCCGCGGGCATCGCCGACCACAGCCACTTCATGCCCCTGCTCAACCCCTCCCCGACGGATGCCGCCAGCTCCGTGGACACCCAGGCCAGCAACTGCAAACCTCTGCAGAAGGATAAGATCCCCGAGAACCTGCTGTCCGACCTCAGCCTGCAGAGCCTCACGGCGCTCACGTCGCAGGTAGAGAACATCTCCAACACCGTCCAGCAGCTGCTGCTGTCCAAGGCTGGCGGGCCGCAGAAGAAGGGCGTCAAGAACCTCGTGTCCAGGACCCCGGAGCGGCACAAGAGCCAGCACTGCAGCCCCGAGGGCAGCGGCTACTCGGCCGAGCCGGCGGGCACGCCGCAGTCCACGCACGCCGAGCCGCCCGAGGCGGACTACCTGAGCGGCTCCGAGGACCCGCTGGAGCGCGGCTTCCTCTACTGCAACCAGGCCCGCGGCAGCCCGGCCAGGGTGAACAGCACCTCCAAGGCCAAGCCTGAGTCCGTGTCCACCTGCTCCGTGACCTCGCCCGACGACATGTCCACCAAATCCGACGACTCCTTCCAGAGCCTTCAGGGCAGCCTGCCGCTAGACAGCTTCTCCAAGTTCGTGGCGGGCGAGCGGGACTGCCAGCGGCTGCTGCTCGGTGCTCTGGCCCCGGGAGATCTGGCCTCTGAGATCCTGGGGCTGCAGGAGGCCATCGGCGAGAAGGCCGATAAGGCCTGGGCAGAGGCCCCGGGCCTGGCCAAGGATGCCGGCAAAACCCCCTTCTCCCTGGAGAACCACGGCGCCTGCCTGGACCCCGGGACCAAGAACGCGTGGCCCCGGCCGGGGGAGCCCGAGGCCCTCCCCGAGGCCCTACAGCTAGGCAGGGACAGCAGCACTAAAGACTTCAGCCCGGGGCTATTCGAAGACCCTTCGGTGGCCTTCGCCACCCCGGACCCTAAGAAGACAACGGGCCCCCTCTCCTTTGGTACCAAGCCCACCCTCGGGGGTGCTGCCCCGGACCCCGCTGCGGCCGCCTTTGATTGCTTTCCTGATACAACCAGTGGCGGCTCGGCCGACGGCGCCAACCCCTTCGCCTGGCCGGAGGAGAACCTGGGGGAGGCTTGTCCCCGCTGGGGCCTGCACCCTGGCGAGCTCGCCAAGGGCCTGGAGCCGGGCGGGAAGGCCGCGGACGGAGTGGGCAAAGGGGATGCCCCCGACGGTCCGGCCTGCCTGGGCTTCCAGGAGGAGGAGCCCCCAGGAGGGGAGAAGGTGGCCGCGCTGCCCGGGGACTTCAAGCAGGAGGAGGTGGGCGGGGTGAAGGAGGAGGCGGGCGGGCTGCTGCAGTGCCCCGACGTGGGCAAGGCCGACCGCTGGCTGGAGGACAGCCGGCACTGCTGCTCGGCCGCCGACTTTGGGGACCTGCCGCTGCTGCCGCCCACCGGCAGGAAGGAGGACCTGGAGGCGGAGGAGGAGTATTCTTCCCTGTGTGAGCTGCTGGGCAGCCCGGAGCAGAGGCCCGGCTTGCAGGACCCACTGTCCCCCAAGGCCCCCCTCATGCACACCAAAGACGAGGTGCAGGAGGGGCTGGACCCCAAGGCCAGCTGGGGCTCCCCCTGTCCCCTCTCTGGGGACTCCGTCATCTTGCTGGGCCCCACCGTGGGTGCAGAGTCCAAGGTCCAGAGCTGGTTTCAGTCCTCTCTGTCCCACATGAAGCCCGGGGAGGAAGGGCCCGATGGGGAACAGGCGCCCGGGGAGTTGGCCACCCCAGAAGCATCCCTGGCCCCAAAGCCCAGCAAGCCCGCTGTGCCAGAGGCGCCCATTGCTAAGAAAGAGCCCGTGCCCCGGGGTAAGAGCTTGCGGAGCCGGCGGGTACACCGGGGGCTGCCCGAGGCTGAGGACTCCCCGGCACTGCCCAAGGACCTTCTGCTTCCCGAATCCTGCACGGGGCCCCCACAGGGACAGATGGAAGGGGCCGGGGCCCCAGGCCGGGGGGCTTCAGAAGGGCTCCCCCGAATGTGCACCCGCTCTCTCACGGCACTGAGCGAGCCCCGCACCCCTGGCCCCCCAGGCCTCACCACCACTCCCGCGCCCCCCGACAAGCTGGGGGGTAAGCAGCGAGCCGCCTTCAAATCAGGCAAGCGGGTGGGGAAGCCGTCACCCAAGGCCGCTTCCAGCCCCAGCAACCCCGCGGCCCTGCCGGTGGCCTCAGACAGCAGCCCCATGGGCTCGAAGACCAAGGAGACGGACTCGCCCTGCACACCAGGCAAGGACCAGCGCTCTATGATCCTGCGGTCCCGCACCAAGCCCCAGGAGGTCTTCCAAGCCAAGCGGCGGCGGCCCATGGAGAACCGGCTGCCCGCCTGCCGGGTCACCAAGAAACTTCTCGCCAACAACCACCTGCCCGCCGCCTTCAAAGTCTCCAGCAGCCCCCAGAAGGAGGGCAGGGCGGGCCAGCGGGCGCGGGTCCCCAAGCCCGGCGCGGGCAGCAAGCTTTCCGACCGACCCCTCCACGCCCTGAAAAGGAAGTCGTCCTTCCTGGCGCCCGTCCCCACCAAGAAACGGAACCTGGTCCTTCGGAGCAGCAGCGGCGGCAGCAGCAGCAGCAGCAGCAATAGCAGCGGTGGGGACGGAAAGGAGGAGCGGCCGGAGGGCTCCCCTTCCCTCTTTAAGAGAATGTCTTCTCCCAAGAAGGCCAAGCCCAAGGGTGAGCCCAGCACCAAGCCCCTGCCCCCGGAGGCCCCCGGGGCCTGCATCAAGCTAGCCTCCAGGGCAGCCTTCCAAGGGGCTATGAAGACCAAGGTGCTCCCGCCCCGCAAGGGCCGGGGTCTCAAGTTGGAGGCCATCGTTCAAAAGATCACCTCGCCCAGCCTCAAGAAGTTTGCTTGCAAAGGGGCCCCTCTGAGCCCGGCCCTCCCCGAGAAGGACCGCGGCGGGCTCAGGTGCGCCGGGGGCAGCCCAGCTGGGGCCGAGGAAGGTCTGCTGAGCGCGGGCACCGGGCAGAAGCTCCCGGCCACCCCGGGGGCTGACCCACTCTGTAGAAACCCAACCAATCGGTCCTTAAAAGGCAAACTCATGAACAGTAAGAAACTGTCCTCCGCGGACTGTTTCAAAAGGGAGGCCTTCGCGTCCCTGGAGGCTCTGCAACCCGGGGGAACGGCCCTGGGGCCCAAGAAGAGGAGCCGGAAGGGGAGAGCTGGCGGCCTGGGAATCTCCAAAGGCCCGCTGGAGAAGCAGCCGTATCTTGGCCCGGCCCTGCTCCTCACTCCCCGAGACAGGGCCGGCGGCACGCCGGGGGGCAGCGAGGATGACTGTGGAGGAGAAGGAGGCAAAAAGCCAAAGACAGAGGACCCGGGCCTGGCCTCCCAGCCCCCCGACGGCCGGCCCTGCCAGCCCCAGACCAGGGCGCAGAAGCAACCAGGCCACGCCAACCATAGCAGCTACTCCAAGCGGAAGCGCCTCACCCGGGGCCGGGCCAAGAACGCCAACGCCTCGCCCTGTAAGGGGCGTGCCAAACGGAGAAGGCAGCAGCAGGTGCTGCCCCTGGATCCTGCCGAGCCTGAAATCCGCCTCAAGTACATTTCCTCTTGCAAGCGGCTGCGGGCCGACAGCCGGACCCCGGCCTTCTCGCCCTTCGTGCGGGTGGAGAAGCGAGATGTGTTCACCACCGTGTGCACGGTCGTCAACTCCCCAGGGGACGAGCCCAAGCCCCACAGGAAGCCTTCCTCCTGCACCTCCTCGGAGGCGGCCGGGGCCTCTCTGCCGCTGTCCTCCACCATGCACCTGGGGCCCGTGGTTTCCAAGGTCCTGAGTATTTCTTGCCTTGTCTGTTGCCTCTGCCAAAACCCGGCCAACTTCAAGGACCTCGGGGACCTCTGTGGGCCCTACTACCCCGAACACTGCCTCCCCAAAAAGAAGCCAAAACTTAAGGAGAAAGGGCGGCCAGAGGGCACCAGTGAGGAGGCCGCGCTGCCCCTTGAGAGGACACTTAAAGGCCTGGAGTGTGCAGCCGCCGCTGCCGGGAAGCCCTCCAGGCCTGACGGCCCGGCCGACCCTGCTAAGCAGGGCTCCCTGCGCACCAGTGCCCGGGGCCTGTCCCGGCGGCTACAGAGCTGCTACTGTTGTGACGGTCGGGGGGACGGGGGCGAGGAGGCGGCCACGGCCGACAAGAGCCGCAAACACGAGTGCGGCAAAGAGACCCCCGCGGAGCCCTGCGGGGACACCCAGGAGCACTGGGTACACGAGGCCTGTGCCGTGTGGACCGGCGGGGTCTACCTGGTGGCCGGGAAGCTCTTTGGGCTGCAGGAGGCCATGAAGGAGGCCGTGGACATGGTAAGAAGCCGGCCCGGCCAGGGTGGGGAGCTTGGGGTTCCTGAAACACAGCCAGGCTCCGAGAGGGAGATCGGGGAGGTCAAGGCAGGATGCGCTCGTCACCCTGCCAGAGGTCCAGCCTGCCGGCTAGGGCCCTTCACCCACCGCCCCGGTCCCTTCCAGCTCCGGCGGCCCCACCGAGAGGCTGGGAATTCTTGGGAATGCGATGAGCTTGGACCTGTCCTGCGGTTAGGGTGGGGCCGGGCACCCCTGTGAGGGACCTGGGTCCGGCATGCAATCAGGACTAGGGCGCGCCCGGCTTCCACAGCGAGCATGCGGGGCGCTTCCAGCCCTTGCAGCCCCGGAGAGACTCCGGACCCCGCTCTGTTGCCCCCACGGAGGGCGTGCCCCCCATGCCTTCCTTCAACTAGGACTGGGCGTCTTGGGGACCCAGCAGGGCGTCCCTCTTCCCTTCCCAATAGCAACACATCTAGCCAAACCTCGGTCCTGGGAGCCCAGTGGACATGCTGCCCCCTCTAAGCCTGGATATCCGACTCCACCTTGTCCTGAAAGGCCCAGCCGCTGGGATGGCACAGGTGCCCAGGGCCGCGCCCAGCAGGTGGCCACTGGGCACCCGTTGCCCGTCTTCTCAATGACCTTTTTTTGTGTGTGTGCAGGTCTGGGGATGGAACCCAGGGGCATTCTACCTCCAAGCTACACCCCCTGCCCTGTCTTTTATTCTTTATTTTGAAGCCGGGTCTCACTGAGTTGCCGAGGGCCTCACTAAGTAGCTGAGGCTGGCCGCGAACCCCGATCCTCCGGTCTCAGCCTCCCGGATGCTGGGATGACAAGCGTGAGCCTTGTAAAAGGCATTGGTCTTTTCTTGATCTCCTGTTTTCATTGGTTCCTGCACAGTCACCTTGAAATAGGTTTAGGTCTCCCGTTATTAAAGTAATAGGCAGCTGGGCATGATGGCGCACGGTTGTAATCCCAGTAGTCGGGAGGCTGAGACAGGAGGATCGCAGGTTCGCAACTACCCTCGGCAACTGAGGCCCTCCATGGCAGCGAGACCCATATATACACACAGAGATGGAGGGAGAGTGGCTTGGAGGTAGATGAGATGAAAATTAGAAACAGAAAATTAAAAATAGAAATAGAAAGCCGGGCGTGGTGGCGCACGCTTGTAATCCCAGCGCTTGGGAGGCTCAGACAGGAGGATCGTGCAGGTTCAAAGCCAGCCTCATCTACTTAGTGAGGCTCTCAGCAACTTAGTGAAACCCTGTTTCCAAATAAAATATAAAATAGGTCTGGGAGTATAGCCCGGAGGTAGAAAAGCCCCTGGGTTCTACCCCCAGTACCACCAAATAAATAAATAAATAAATAAATAAATAAATAAATAAATAAATAAAATAGAAAATTAAAAATAGAATGAAAATTAAAAATAGGCCATGTATGGGGGTATGCACCTGTACTCCTACCATTTGGCAGACTGGGGGAATTACAGGTTTGAGGCCAGCCGCAGCAGCTTAGTGGGACCCAGTTTCAAAATAAAAAGGGCGAGCCGGGCATGGTGATGCACTCTTGTAATCCCAGCATTCGGGAGGCTGAGACCAGAGGATCACGGTTTGCAGATAGTCTCAGCTACTTAGTGAGGCCCTTTGCAACTTATGAGACCCTGTTTCAAAATAAAGAATAAAAAATAGGGCAGGGAGTGTGGCACGGAGTTCGAATGTCCTTGGGTTCCATCCCCAGACCTGCAAAAAAAAAAATAATAATAATAATAAATTAAAATAAAAAGGGCTGGGGCTGCTGGGCATGGTGGCGCACACTTGTAATCCCAGTACTTGGGAGGCTGAGACAGGAATATCGCGGTTCGTGGACGGCGGCAGCTACCAAGGTCCTCCGCAATTTCGTGAGACTCTGGTTCCAAATAAAACATTAGCTGGGCATGGTGGGCTTATAATCCCCGTGCTTGGGAGGCTGAGACAGGAGGATCACCTAGGTTCGAAGCCAGCCTCAGCTGCTGTAAGAGATCCTGTTTCCAAATAAAATATAAAATAGGCCTAGGAGTGTAGCCCGGAGGTAGAAAGCCCCTGGGTTCCATCCCCAGTACCACCAAAAAATAAATAAAGCATAAAAAATAGGGCTGGGAGGTGTGGCTCAGAGGTAGAATGCTCCTGAGTTCAATCCTTAGTACCAAAAAAAAAAAAAAAGGACTGGGAGTAGCTTGGAAGTAGAAGGCCCCCAGGTTCAGTTTCCAGCACCACGAATAAACATGAGAAATAGTCCAGGCGTGGTGGCACACGCTTGTAATCCCAGTCCTTGGGGGGATCTCAGGTTCCAGACCAGCTTCAACAACCTAGGCCCTAATTCAAAATAAAAGGGCTAAGCTGGGCATGGTGGTGCATGCTTGTAATCTCAACATTTGAGAGGCTGAGACAGGAGGATCGTGGGTCAAGGCCAGCCTCAGCTACTCAGTGAGGCTCTTTCCAATTCAGTGAGACCCTGTTTCAAAATAAAGAATTAAAAACAGGGCTGGGGGTGTAGTTTGGAAGTAGAATGCCCCTGGGCTCCATCCCCAGTACCGCCCAAAATAAATAAAAGGGATGGGGTGTCGCCCAGAAAGAAGGTCATGGGTTCTATCCCTGGCACCAAGTAAAAAGAAAAAGGACGTGAGATATCGCTCAGAGGAAGGACGCTGGGTTCAAGCCCCAATACCAATAACAGTAATAACCCTGGGGTCGTTAGCGCCAGATGGCCGCCACCCACATCGTCCACACCGTGGCCTCGAGGGGTGTTGGCACCCCCAACACGCACACCCAGGGCCCTCTCTGAGGACCAGGGCTGCTTGGGCCCACTTGTCTGCAATCCCTGGCGCCCAGCCCTGGCTGCTTGGAGGAGGAGGGCTAGTGTGGGTTTTTTTCTTTTCTTTTCTTTTTTTTTTTTTTTTTTTTTTGGTGGTACTGGGGTTCCTGGAAGCCCTTCTACCTCCGGGCTACACTCCCAGACCTATTTTTACATTTTTATTTGGAAACAGGGTCTCCTAAGCCAGCGTGCGCGGCTGGCTTTGAACCTGCACGATCCTCCTGTGTCTGCCTCCCGAGCGCGGGGATTACACGCCCGGCTAGTGTGGGTTTCTACGAAGCCCTTGGTGTTTCTGGTCCTCACATGAAAAGCCCCATCACGCTGCCAGGGGACCCACCTTCCCCGCATCCCTGGGCTGAGCTGCATCCAGCCTTCCTCAGGGCTCCCCAAGCTCCAGGTACCCCAGCCGCCGCCTTTGGGGGTATCCTGGGAAGGTCGGGATGAGCACTCAGTAGGTGCTTGCTGGGCCCTACCATGAAGGCCATCTTGGGCCGCCCAGCTCCCCAGAGCCGGGGATGGGGGCTTGTTACAGCACCTTCCCTTGTCCCCACGGAATATTCTGGAAAGGTAGACAGGGTCTGGGGCTTCCCAGGTCCCCAGAGAGGCCAGCCTCAGGGGTCCTCTTGGGCCCACCGCTCCCGGCTTGGTGATGCTACTCTATGGACCTCTGAATGTCATCCTCTGCTGGGGCCGGTGCCCAGGGGGATGCTGAGGCACCGCAGTGTTGTAGATCAGCTGTGACCAGCCCAGCCTGCAGGGGGCGCTCCCCAGCCCCACTTACGCCTGCCCATATGTTGGTCTCCATCTTGGTGTGTGTGTGGGGGGGTACTGGGGGCGGAACCCAGGGGCTTTCTACCTCCGAGCTACACTCCCAAACCTATTTTATATTTTATTTAAAAACAGGGTCTCACTAAGTTGCTGAGAGCCTCATTAAGTAGCTGAGGCTGGCTTCGAACCTGCGCGATCCTCCGGTCTCAGCCTCCCAAGTACTGGAGTTACAAGCGTGCGCCACCACGCCCAGCTTATTCTTTGTTTTGAATCAGGGTCTCACTGAGTTGCAAAGGGCCTCACTAAGTAGCTGAGGCTGGCCGCGAACCGCGATCCTCCCGTCTCAGCCTCCCAAGTGCTGGGATGACTAGCGTGCGCCACCACGCCTGGCTTGAAATTTTTATTTCAAGACAAGAGTCTCAGCCAGGCGTGGTGGCGCACACTCGTAATCCCAGCAGGAGGCAGGAGGATCTCAGGTTCGCGGACAGCCTCAGCTACTTAGTGAGGCCCTCTGTAACTCAGTGAGACCCTGTTTCAAAATAAAAAATAAAAAATAGGGCTGGGAGTGTATCAGAGGTAGAATGCCCCTGGGTTCCATCCCCATTTCTGCAATTAAATAAATAAATAAATAAAGTCTCTCCAAGTTGCTGGGGCAGGCCTCAAACCTGCCTATGCCTCTCGAGCACCGGGATTATGGGTGCTTGACCCCCTACCTTGTTTTCTGGAAGACAACCGTGGGAGCTTCTGGGACACCCCCCTTCCTTTAGTGCGCCTACACAGTTACCCCTCAGCCCTACCATGCCCCCTCCTGGGACCTCAGCATCCCAGTCGGCTGAGCCTCGCCCCCTAATACCCTCATGGACCCCCTAGACCCCTTTAGACTCCTCTGTTCCTCCGCCTTGGTTTATTCTGTCTGAAACATTCATTCCGTGTGCCCGTAATCCCAGTACTTGGGGGGCTGAGACGGGGAGATCTCAGGTTAAAGGACGGCCTCAGCCAAATAGCAAGACACTGAAAATAAAAAGAGGCCGGAGCCGGGCGGTGGCGCTCGCTTGTAATCCCTGCACTTGGGAGGCGGAGATAGGAGGATCGAGCAGATTCGAAGCCAGCCTCAGCTACTCAGTGAGGCTCTCAGCTACTTAGTGAGACCCTGTTCAAATAAAGTATAAAATAGGTCTGGGAGTGTAGCCCGGAGGTAAAAAGCCCCTGGGTTCCACCCTCAGTACCACCACCAAAAAATAAAAGAGGCCCGGGGCGGTGGCACACGCTTGTGATCCCAGCATTGGGGAGGCTGAGACCAGAGGATCGCAGTTCGCGGCCAGTCTCAGCTACTCAGTGAGGCCCTCTGCAACTCAGTGAGACTGTGTTTCAAAATAAAGAATAAAAAGCCGGTCGTGGTGGCGCACGCTTGTAATCCCAGCATTTGGGAGGCTGAGACTGGAGGATCGTAGTTCGCGGACAGCCTCAGCTACTTAATGAAGCCCTCTGCCACTCAGTGAGACCCGCTTTCAAAATAAAGAATAAGCCGGGCGTGGTGGCACACGCTTGTAATCCCGCACTTGGGAGACTGAGACAGGAGGATCGCGCAGGTGCGAAGCCAGCCTCAGCTGCTTAGTGAGGCTCTCAGAAACTTAGTGAGACCCTGTTTCCAAATAAAATATAAACTAGGTCTGGGAGTATAGCCCGGAGGTAGAAAGCCTCTGGGTTCCACCCCCAGTACCACAAAAAATAAATAAATAAATAAAAAATAGGGCCGGGGCTATAGCTCAGAGGTCAAATGTCCCTGGGTTCCATCCCCAGACCCGCAAAAAATAATAAAAATAAAAAACAGCAGGGGGTGTAGCTCAGAGGTCAAATGGCCCTGGGTTCCATCCCCAGACCCACAAAAATAATAATAAATAAATAAATAAATAATAGTAATAAAAAGGGCTGGAGGCGTAGCTCAGAGCCAGAATGGTCTCTGGGTTCATTCCCCCGTGCTAAGAAAAACCAGCTAAATGGCTGGTCCGGTGCCTGCCCCAGGGGCTTCTGTGCACGCGGGAAGGGGTGTCCCATGGCTACCTACCCCTGAGGGCTGCTGTGCGTAAAGGACCCAGCCAGGTCTGGGGCCCTCGTCACCCACTTGGGATGGGGAAGAGGCCTGAGAAGAGGAACGCCCGCCCATCCAGAGGCCCTGTGTGAACGTCGGATGTTCTAAAATGTCTCTCAACCCTGCTGATGCCCCTGACCTCTCCCAGCTGGGCGAGGTGATGGTGAGCCCACGGCCCAGCCTAGCTAGAGAAATGCAGGGACGGCTTCCGGCCACGCCTGGCACGGCTGGCTTTGCTGATTGGTTGGGTGGCGAGGCCTCGGCGCGGGTCCCTTTCTGCTTCCCCAGGGAGCCCACAAGAGACTGGTTCCAGAGCACCCTGACGTGAGCGCGCCGCCACGCCCCGGATCATCAAATAGTATTTTAAGCCGGGCGTGGGTGGCACACACTTATAATCCCAGCACTTGGGAGGCTGAGACAGGAGGGTCACAGGTTCGAGGCCAGCCTCAGCTACTTAGGCCCTTTACAACTTTCAGTGAGACCCTATTTCAAAATAAAGAATAAAATAATAGGGCTGCCGCTGGGCATGGTGGCGCACGCTTGTAATCCCCGCGCTTGGGAGGCCGAGACAGGAGGATCGCGGGTTCTCAGACAGACAGCCTCAGCTACTTAAGTCCTCCACAACGTAGACCCTGTTTCAAAATAAAAATAGAGCTGGGGGCATCATTTAGAGATAGAATGTCCCTGGGTTCCATCTCCAGTACCGCAAAAATAAATAAATAAATAAAATAGCGTTTCCTTGACTCACCCAGATATTTTCAACTCAGCGCTTTCCTTTGATGATTACTTTCATGTTTCTGAGTCACATACGAAATTATGGAGCGTCCTACCTCTGAGTTACCTCCCCCACCCCAGCCCTTTTTGTTTATTATTTGTTATTATTTTATTTTTTGTGGTACTGGGGATGGAACCCCGGGGCATTCTACCTCTGAGCCAGACCCTCAGCCCGATTTTTTAGTCTTTATTTTGAAACAGGGTCTCACTTAAGTTGCCGAGGGCCTTGCTAAGTACTGGGATGACAAGCGCGCACCACCCCGCCCAGCTCTCCGTCTTTATTTTTGAAATAGGGTCTTGCTAAGTTGCTGGGGCTGGCCGTCACCCTGGAATCCTCCTGTCTCAGCCTCCATAGCCCGCTCAGGGATGATGTCTTATGTCCCTGGGAAGGTGACCGTGGCTCCTTATGCCGGGGCCCATCGGGCAGGGGCGTGGCGGCTCCCTCTGTACTTAAGGACACGGTACCGGGCCCAGATGCAGGAAATACCGAGTAGCACCCGGCAGGGCCTCGTCCTGATCCTCGGGGCCTTTGGGGAAAGGTGGGCATCGCACGGGGCCTGTCACAAGATGAGGACTGACCACCTTCCTCTTCTTTCCACCAGACGTGTTCCAGCTGTCAAGAAGCTGGGGCTACCATCAGGTGCTCCTGCAAGGGGTGTGTGCACACCTACCATTACCCGTGCGCCAACGACGCAGGTAAGAACCAGCCCCAGGCCCCACGCACGCCCTCGGCTCCCCTCCTCTCCTGCCCCAGGGACTCCGTCCTCATCTTCCTCTCGGCCTCCACCTGGGTTGGGTCGTACCAGGGAGACGGAAATAGTCCAGTCCCCACCCAAGTACCAGGACCACAAGTGCGCACCACCACGCCTAGAGACTGCACGGTTTTTGTGAGGATTACACTACGGGGCATTCTGTCTCCAAGCTCTACCTCGGCCCTTTTTAAATTTTAAAACAGTCTCTCTTAAGTTGCTGAAGCTGGTCCTGAACCTGCGATCCATGGGCGTCTCTGCGCCTGGTTCCCCACTCCATAAAATGGAGATTTTAATAGTCTCTTCTTCCAGAGCTCGTTGGGATCAGCTGAGTGGCGAACAGTGTCCGGGAACGTATCCTCTGTCTTCCTTTTGCGCCCAAAACAGTGTCCCAGTTTCAAAACAGGTCCTGTCTCCCTCGCCCTCCATCCCTCCCCGCTCTGGCCTGGCAGGGGGACAGGTGACCGCGACCCTGCTTCAGAGTCTCCCAGCAGACCCGGGGCACTGGGGACAGGACTTTGGTGGGAACGGTTCCTGGCAGGAATCGCGAGCCCCACGCCCCCTATGTCTGCTCTTGCGTCTTTACCGGGGCCTGTCCTAGCCTCGACCGTACAACATGGCTCCAGAGGAAGCAGGGGATGCCGCCCAGCTTTCCTCCCCCGTCCTCGTGTTCCTTCTCCTGCCCTGGCGCTCTCCAGGGATTCGCTTTGCCACGGGGTAGATGGGAGAGGCGCGGTCATGCCTCAGCTGTGGGCACCAGACCAGGGGGAAAGAGAGGGCTCTGTGTGAGGGCGTCCAGAAGGGCCTTCAGGAGGAGGTGTCATTTGAGCCAGGCCTCGGAACAAACGGGAGGTGGGCTGCAGGTTCACACATGTACACCAGGCTGTGAGTAGGAGAAATTAGGGTTTGCCGGGCGCGGTGGCGCATGCCTGTGATCCCAGCATTGGGGAGGCTGAGACAGGAGGATCGCGGTTCATGGCCAGCCTCAGCTACTCAGTGAGGCCCTTTGCAACTCAGTGACACCCTAAATTCAAAATAAAGAATAAAAAATAGGTGCCAGGCATGGTGGCGCACGCCTGTAATCCCCGTGCTTGGGAGGCGGAGACGGGAGGATCACGCAGGTTCCAAGCCAGACGCGCTGACTTAAGAGACCCTGTTTCCAGAAATAAAATAGGTCTGGGAGTGTGTAGCCCGGAGGTAGAAGGGCTTCCAGGAACCCCAGTACCACCAAAAAAAAAAAAATAGGGCTGGGGTGTAGCTAGGAGGTAGAATGCCCCTGGGTTCCATCCCCGGTACCGCAAAAAAAAAAAAAAAAAAAAGACACGAAGGGACCTGTTCCCTCTGGGCTCCAGTCCTTGGTAAGGAATCTCTCTGGAGACCAGCAGTGACTCTGAACACCAGGGAGGGGCTGTCACACCCTGGTGTCCTGTCCAAACTTTGCCCAATCGGCCAGACACCCAGGGAGGGGCTGGATACCAACTCCTGGTCCTTCCCAGCAAGTCCCCTACCACAGCTGGCCCGGGCGACTGATACAGGCCGATGGCTGACTTCACTGATTATAGTCAGCACACCTATAACCTCAAGATTCGGGAGGCTAAGCCGGGCGTGGTGGCGCACGCTTTTAGTCCCAGCATCCGGGAGGCTGAGCCGGGAGGATCGCAGTTCGTGGACAGCCTCAGCTACTACGTAGTGAGGTCCTTTGCAACTCAGTGAGACCCTGTTTCAAAATAAAGAATAAAGTCGGGCGTGGTGTCGCACACTTGTCATCCCCGCGCTTGGGAGGCAGAGAGGAGGATCGCGCAGGTTTGAAGCCAGCCGCGCGCACTGGCTTAGGAGACCCTGTTTCCAAATAAAAATGTAAAAATAGGTCTGGGAGTGTAGCCCGGAGGAAGAAGGGCTTCCAGGAACCCCAGTACCACCAAAAAATAAAAAATAAATGAATAAATAATTAATTAATAGGGCTGGGGGCATAGCTTGGAGGTAGAATGCCCCTAGGTACCACACACACACACACACACACACACACACACACTAGGGCTGAAGGTGTTGCTCAGAGGTAGAATGCCCCTGGGTGGGTTCAATCCTCAGTACTACCAAAAAAAAAAAAAAAAGGAGGCTGGGACAGGAGGATCGCAGGTTCGAGACCAGTGCCTGCAACTTAGCAAGCCTCAGCAACTTAGTGAGATCCTGTTTCAAAAAAAAAAAAAAAAAAGCCGGGCGTGGTGGCGCACGCTTGTAATCCCCGCGCTTGGGAGACAGAGACAGGAGGATCGCGCGGGTTCAAAGCCAGCCGCGCGCGCTGGCTTAGGAGACCCTGTTTCCAAATAAAAATGTAAAAATAGGTCTGGGAGTGTAGCCCGGAGGTAGAAGGGCTTCCAGGAACCCCGGTACCACCAAAAAAAAAAAAAAAAAAAAAAAGATAGGACTGGGAGTGTAGCTCGAGGTATAGACTGCCCTTGGGTTCCAGCCCCAGTTAGCCCCTTTCCGTGCACACATGGAAGTGCTGATCTAACCTCGGCTTCCCAAGTGCTTGTGCCTGACCCCGAGGGCTGTCCATGGCGGGCCAGCCCGGCACTCCGGGGCCTTTTATGACCCCTGAGCCACCTGCAGCGAGGAGGCTCAGGCAGTGGGCGCCCCAGCTCCTGGCAGGGGTGGGCAGAGGACTGGGAGAGCCGGCAGCCATCCCACCCTGCAGGAAGGCCCTCCCTTGGCCAGAGGGTGGGGGTGGAGCACCCAAAGAAAAGCCAGGTCCCCCTAAATGGCAGCACCAGGGGCCAAGCACTTGCTGAGAAGTGGGAATCCCCTAGGAAAGGTGGCCTGAGAACTGGCCACCCCATCCCTTCCGCCAGACATTCTTTTTCTTTTTCTTTCTTTTTTTTTTTTTTTTTTAATGGTACTGGGGATGGAACCCAGGGGCTTTTCTACCTCCGGGCTATACTCCCAGACCTATTTTTTTATACTTTATTTGGAAACAGGGTCTCACTAAGTTGCTGAGAGCCTCAATAAGTAGCTGAGGCTGGCTTCGAACCCTTGCGATCCTCCTGTCTCAGCCTCGACCCCTCAGGAAGGGTTTTTTTTGTTTTGTTTTGTTTTGTTTTGTTTTGTTTGGGTGCTGGAGATTGAACCCTGGAGGGATTCCACCCCTGAGCTCTGGCCCATTTTAGATTTTATTTTGAAACAGGGTTTTTGCTAAGTGGCTGAGTTGCTGCGGCGGGGCCTTGGACCTGCGCTCCCAATGCCTCGGCCTCCCAAGCCTGGGGGTTCCAGGTGTGCACCGCCACGCCCGGCCGAGTGGGGATGTCTGTACCACTCTTCCCTCCTTGGTGCAATGCCCACTCTACAGATGTGAAGACCGAGGCTCTGAGTAGCTGGTGACACAGTCCAGATCTCGGGCCCCGGTCTGTCACCAGGCAGGCGGTCCTCAAGCACCCTGAGCCTGTGTGAGGCCATCCATCCCCCATGGAGTGGAGACTGTGGCCCCTAACCACCCAAACTTCTCTGGTTACAGGTTGCATATTCGTGGAAGAGAACTTTACTTTGAAATGTCCCAAACATAAGGTAGGTAACCGGAAGACCCCAGCCCCAGCCCACACGCAGGCACACCTAGATTTCTACACTTGCCCTGGGGCAGCTTGGCGGGCAGGGCCTTCCGAACCAGGGGCCCTGGGGATCCCTAGGAGGGTGACAGGATGTGGTCAGAAGGACGGGACAGACCAGGGGATCCCGCTGCCTCCCTGGGAGGCACCCCAGGGTGGGATCTGGAGCTTGTGAGGAATGACCCCTCCCGCACGCGTGCTGTAACCGACCCTAACGGGCGTCCACTCTTCCTTGCAGAGGCTGCCTTTGTAATCCTTTGCCACAGCCGGAGAGGCCGGAGAGGCCGCCGGCCGAGGAGCCACCCCGGGGCCTTGAGCGGCTTGCGGGGCTCGAGCCGATCCCTGATCCGCATCCCGGGTCTTGGATCTGGCCGCCTCAGGTTTAGCCGCAAGGCCCGGGGTTGGGAGGAAATCCTGTTCCGGAGACACCTGCTCCGGGATCCAGACAGCACAGATGCCCTGGCCCACACCCCCGGAGCTGGGCTGGAGAGGGCCGAGCCCGCGGAGCAGCTGGACTCCGGGCACGCGGGTCTCCGGCGGGGTGGGAAGCGGCTTCGGCCTGGGGACACTTCACCCCCTCCCCAGAAGCTCCAGGGCAGCGTGGCACACACTCCTCATGGGTGCAGCTGGGTGCCCTGGGGTTGGGGTTGGGGTCTACAGGACCCTGGAAGAGGCCGAGGGCGGCTCCTGGCTCCACGGAGGAGGCCGAAGCCTTTCTGGAGGGGGTCCAGCCGGCGGGGAGGGACTGCGGCTTCAGAAAAAAACCTTTTTCCACCCAGCCTTTGCCAAAGCTTTTGTGCGGTTCAGGGGAGGGGGCTTCCGTTGGTCCCCTCTCTATCTGCCCCGCCCATGGAGCCCGGCCTGTGAGCCCACAGAGAGAGAGAGAGAGAGAGAGAGAGAGAGAGAGAGAGAGAGAGATGGATCCTGACCGCTCCTCTGCACTCCACAAGCAGGGGACCTCGGCGCCCGCCGCGCACGGGAGCAGAGACAGCGCTAGATTCGTGTACAAACCTGTGTAGCCCTATATATATGTTACATAGAATGTATATATGTTGGGAACATGCTTGCTTCTCCGTGTGTCGCTGTCCTGTGCCCGCAGCACAGAGCCCCAGCCGGGCCCTTGCAGGAAGGGGCTCTCGCGCCCCTTCCCCGTGCAGCCACCACCGGCCCCTGCCAGTCTGTCCGCCTGTCTGTCCACGTCCTCAGCTCCGTCCATGCTTCGATAGGCCTGACGCAGCCCCCATCCCCGGGGCGCCCTAGCAACTTTTTTGTACATATGACTGTAAAATGGTAAACGTGTGTATTATATCTGGCCTCGTTACATAGTGTATATATATGTATACATATACATATATATAATATATATGAAGATGTAAATGTTAAGACGACTAGTGTTCTTATTAGTATATTGCTTCACACTGAAGATTGTGTGTATCGAGCTGTTTCTAAAAGATGTTTATTTTCCTTAAGAGTTAAAAAAAAAAAACCAGTCATTGCATTCAGAAAAAAAAAAAAAGTCAATAAAGATAACGACGATTGTTTTGGAAGTCTGCAGCCCATGGATTCCGACCAGATTCTGCTGGGAACAAGTCCAGGCGGTGGGTGGGGCCGGAGGGAAGGGCTGGGGGGCCTGCGGATGGGGTTGGGGGGTTCTGCCCCTTGCGGAGGGAATGGGAGACACCTGCCCACGTGATCACGGCACGAGCCGTCCTCAGGTGTGTGAGAGGACGTTCAGGGACCCAGGTTGTAGCCTCTGCCCCACAGGAGCCCTTGGGGCCCTTAAGGACACCGAATATGCCTTCCTGTGTCTCCAGGTGGGAAGCTAGGAGGTCGGCCATGCAAAGAATATGGCCCGGAGGTGAGTGGGACAGTCCGGTAGCGATCACTGCGAGAAGGGGGTCAATTCTGTCCCGGTTAAGGGATGGGAAACGTGAGCCTAGGTGCTTGGGGGTAAAGGAAAACTCCAAGGACTCTGGTCAGTATGTCCACCGACGTAAATACACACCCTTCCCCCCAGAGGAACGAAGCCCAGCTTATAAATAAGTTCGTTTTTAATTCTCTGTACAAAACTTCTCGACCTACGAAAATAAAAGTTTGCAAACAGGCAAAGTAGCACGTGAGCTACACTATATACACAAGTCTCCCCCAGGCTGGGAGGGAGCGGCGCCTGGGGGGCAGCCCCCTCCCACCCCGCTGGCCCGGGGAGGGTCCTCGGTCTAGAAAGCCACTAAGGTGCCTGCGGGCTCCTGCAATTCCCCCGACCGGCCACCAGAGGTCAGCAGCACCCCGGCGGCCTCCAGGCAGGCCGGGCGGCGGGCTGGGGTGATGATGGGGCGCGCATCCCTCGGAGAACTCCCAAGATGCCGCCGGGGGTCTAGCTGGAGGTGACGGTGGTCCCGCCGCCCAGGCGCATGAGCATCTGCTGGCAGTCGTGCAGCAGCCGGCGGTCGCCCAGCTTCTCCAGCGTGCGCGCCGCCTCGGCCAGCATGCCCACGCGCTGCCCGGGCGCGGCCAGGAAGCCGGGCGGCAGGTAGCAGGAGGCCAGCAGCAGGGCCTCGGCGTGCTCCCGCCGCGTGGGCCTGGGCTCCAGCTCCGCCGCCGCGCCTGCGCACACGGGGCCGCGTCGGGGCGTGGCCTGACCTTGGCCCCGCCCCCGTCCATCAGGCCCCGCCCCTGACCTCCCGCACAGTTGCAGGACCTCAGGGTACTTGAGTCTAATGTAGCACTGTCAAGTAACTATGTCTCTAGGTGTGTGTCTTTATATATTTATTTATTTTTGTTACTGGGGTTGGAACCCAGAGGCTTTCTACCTCCGGGCTATACTCCCAGACCTATTTTATATTTTATTTGGAAACAGGGTCTCACTAAGTTGCTGAGAGCCTCACTCAGTAGCTGAGGCTGGCTTCGAACCTGTGCCTTTCTCAGCCTCCCAAGCGCGGGGATTACAAGCCTGCGACACCACGCCCGGCTTAGGTGTGTGTCTTATACACACGCACACGCGTGCATGCGAACAAGCATGAGCCCACCACCATCGCCCCATAAGGATAGCCACCCCAGCTCACCTCCTTTCGCACCCGGGCCCGCCCTCCGCCGCAGACTGCGGTCCAGCAGCTGGTGTGTCCGCGCGGGGCTGGCCCCGGCCATCAGCCGGGCTGTGGCTTCATGAAGGAACACCTGGAGGAGGAGGCCGGGGGTCTGGAGGGTCCCGCCTGCGGCTCGCTCCTCCCCCACCGCCACCCCAGGCCCCTCGATGTCAGGCAAGGCCCAGTGGACACTCACCCTCCGCATGGCAGGCCGGAAGCTCTGTGCCAACCGCCGCAGGCCACTCAGGTCCAGCTGGAAGCCGCGCAGCTCCAGGGCAGAGGCCTGGGGCCCGCCGCCAGCGCCCTGGGTGCCCTGGGCGGAGGCCGGTGGTTGCTGCTGCCGCCACAGGCTGGTGCGGACCACCAGGAGCAGGTCACTTAGCAGCAGCTGCAGGGCCTGGGGGCCAGCGTGGAAGCGGGTCAGGGGCTCCGGAAGGGGCGGAGCCACCCTGCTGACCACTGCACCCCGCAGCCTCCCTCGCCCTCCCGCCACCCGCCAGGCCCGGCCCACCCCTTACCTTGTCGATGGTGCTGCCGGTGGGCGTGGCTGCCAGGCTGGCCCGCAGGTACTCGCTGGCCTTATCGCACAAGGCCAGGCTGGCCGGGCCGGGCTCTGCCTTTCCACGGCCCAGCAGGGCCCGGGCTGCCTTGAAGGAGTGCAGAGCCGCCCTGGGCAGGGGTCTCCTGTCGGGGCCAGGGCATACAAGTCGTGGTTGGACTAGACCCCCCTGTGCCCTGGCTCCGGATTCCGTGGACCCCGGAGGAGTCCGGGCTGCACCCGGGTGGGAGGATCTGCCCCACGCGAGCTCACTCACTCGGTCTCCTGCAGGGCTTGGGGCAGGTGCTCCACCATGGCGTACAAACGCTCGGCAGCCTCTTCGTCCCGCCGCAGCCAATGGATCACCACAGCCGTCAAGGCGGCCCACCACTTGGCTACCAGGTCTGTGCCTGCAGGGAAAGGAGGCGCCTGAACCCCGCGGCTGCAGCGAGCCCGGGCTGGACACAAAGTCAGGGGCAGGGGCCTCGGGGCTCACCGGGGGTGGCAGCCACGCTGCAGCTGATGGAGAAGCTGCAGGCGGGAGGCCCAGCGGCATCCGAACAACTGGTCAGCAGCTGCAGGTACCCGAGGGCGTCTGAGAATTCCCTGCAGCAGGGGAGGATTGGCTGTCAGGATAGACGGCCGGGGTCCTTCAGAGTCCTGGGGGAATCTGTGACCCGCACACTACCATCTCCACCTGCCTGGCCAGCAGAGAGCAGCCCGGGTCTGACCACCCCCCTAGGTCCCCGGACATGGCTCTTTCCCACACTCCATGCTGACAAGGTCCTGCCTGAAGGGGTGGGGGGCACGGGATTACTCACCTGTCCCCATCAGCTGACCCGGGGCTGGGGCCGGGCTGGACCACACAGTTCAGAGCTCTCTCCAAGAGATGTTCTCGGAACAGCCGAGTCACCTGGGCCAGGGGGTCCACTGTGGGCAGGAGGGAGGAAGGGGATTGGGACCCCCTCCTTCAATTTCACGTCTCTTTTGAGGTCTTTTTGGGTGGGCTGGGTCTACAACCAGGGCCCAGGGGAAGCGCCGCTAGGCCCAGGGAGCAGGAAAGTAAGGAGATTCGTGCCCCAAGGGGCAAGGCTCAGTAGGGAGATGACAGGGCCCCAAAGCCAGGCTGCCTGGTCACACACCTGCCGTGGCCCGCCCTTTCTCCTGTCTATTCCACCTCCCAAATCAACTCTCTGCCTCCAGCCCCGGTGCCAGCTCTGAAGAGCCTCCCTGGCCCAGAGTGCCCGCCAATTAATTATCCTCAAGCCCCGCAGCCATGACCCACACAGGGAGATGAACCGGGGTGGTTGGGGACATTAACACACAGGGGATGAGCGGGGCCGATGGGAACGGGGGGGACAAGACCCGAGACAGAGAAAGGGTTGACAGCGCACCTGGGTTACCGGCCAAGCTGTACAGGCTCTCCCGCGGGGCGCTGCACACGGCCCAGTCCCCGTCCACGAAGAAACGGTGGCCCACGGGATGGCAGAGCCACTGCATGGTCGGAGGTACCGAGCCGCTCTGCACCAGGCTGGCCTGGCGGGCGCTACTCAGGAAGAAGCGCTGTGGGGGAGAGGAGCGGGGCTGTCACACGCACACCAGGCAGGGCCACGCCCGCCTGGTACGCAGCTCCCGCGTTCTAAGCAGCCCCCACCCGCTCACCGTCAGAAAATGCAAGGCCCTGGGCAGGCTGGTCTTGACCCTCAGAGCGGCCGCCACATAAATCTCTGCCAGCGTCGCCATGGATACAGCATCCCCCGCGCACTCCGCCAGGTTCAGGGCACTGAGCGCCAGGTTGGTGGCAGTGAGGTGCCCGCCGGTGCACTTCCCTGGAAAGCAGACGGGAGTGTGGGAGGCCGGGAGGTGACCGCAAGCCGCCGAGAACTACAGGCCCGGCCTCACGCCTTCTCGTACCCATGGCATGCAGCTGGTGCAGTTTATGGTAGGCGAGGGCGGCGTCCCGGGCACTGGCACGCACATCGGCCCTCAAAGCGCAGTCCCTTCGCAGGCCCCCGGCCCGGCCTGCCAGCCAACGGCCCACCCAGAGTCGCTGCAGCACGTGGCGGGTGAGATTCCAGAGTAAGCTGCAGGCCAGGTCCAGGTGGGAGGTGGGCAGGGGCCGGCCCAGTGCTCGCAGGGCCAGCCACAGCTGCTGAGCGGCCTGGGCAAAGTCCCCCTGGGAAGGAAGGTTTCCAGGTAAGAAGAGGGGCGTCCAGGGTGTCTCCCTGTGTCCCCGGGGTCAGTGGAGGGATGGAAAAGGAGAAAGAGGCAGGCTCTGTGGCCGCCCACTCTCCCGGGGGCCAGTCCCTTACCCGGGCCAGGTCCAGGTCGGCCTGCTTGCGATGTCTCCAGAAGAGGACGGCCGGGCCCGAGTGGGGGCGAGTCACAGGCTCCCCGTAGATAAACAGCAGTGCCAAGGAGACCAGCACCAGCAGCCCGTTGACCAGCCAGACCAGGGGCGGCAGCAGCCACTGGGCCCAGCCGGGGCCATCTGCGGGCAGCGGGAAGCCAGGGATGCAGTGCCCAGGCGATCCAGAGCCCCCGGCCCAGAGCCGAGCACTTACACCCCACCAAAGGTGCCCCATCGCCCCGACCTACCTCTGCCCTCTGTACCCAGCATGCTGCGCCCGGAACCGTGGTGGACACTGGTGGTGTCCGAAGGGCTGGGAAGGCCCCGGCCGCCCAGCAGGGAAGCCAAGGGGTTGCAGGACAGACAGAGGAAGAGGAGCGTGCAGAGGGCCAGGCGGGAGCGGTCCAGCATGCCCCGGCTGTGGGAGGGCGGCAGCGGCTCTGGCTTGACCTGGCAGGAGTGGGTAGGGTGGTGAGGGCAGCCCAGGGCCCAGGGTCATAGGGGCTTCTCCTGAGCCAGTCCTGGGGCTCGGAGGGGAAGGGACAGGGGAAAGCTGCAGGGCCTGACCTGTCCGTCCTCGAAGATGGGGCTGTCGGGCTCGGAGTCGCTGGTGTTACCCCCTCCGCCGCCCCTGCTGCCGAGGGACAAGGGGCTGCTCTGGGAGGGCGAGCCCGCGTCTGAGGGCGGTGGGGTCAGTGTGTCCACCTCGGGCTTCACGCCTTCCATGGGCACGTCTGTGCTTCCTCCGCTGCCACAGGCGGACACCAGATCCTTCAGCGATTCTACTGGGCAGGCAGGGGTAGCAGAGTTGGGGGGCGCACGCTGGCTACCCTATCGACAGACGGGAGCTTGGGGCCCGGGGTGAGGTGAGCGTCACGAGATGGCCTCGCCTCTGGGGCCCGGGAAGCTGGGACAGAGCCAGGTCGCAGCCACAAGGGCCATTTGAGGCCCAAGT
This sequence comes from Muscardinus avellanarius, assembly GCF_963383645.1. Lineage (NCBI taxonomy): Eukaryota > Metazoa > Chordata > Mammalia > Rodentia > Gliridae > Muscardinus > Muscardinus avellanarius. The sequence goes on along the minus strand of NC_137802.1, from coordinate 6,051,422 downwards.
TGAAAGTGGAACCAAGGGGTGAAGGCGGGGCCAGGACTAGGGCGGGGCTAGAGGAAGTCCTTCGCGCTGTGGGCGGGGCTAGAGAGGGCAGGGTCCTGTGAGTGGAGCTAGAGGTAAAGCCAGGGCCTGGTGGGCGGAGCTAAAGAGGCCAGGTCCTGTGGGCGGGGCTGGGGAAAGCTGTTGCTGTGTGGGCGATGCCAGGGAGGGCAGAGTCAGGTGAGCGGGACTATAGCCAAAGCCAGGGCCTGGTGGGCAGAGCTGAGGCGGCCAGGTCCTGTGGGCGGGGCTAGAGAGGAGGCCAGGTCCTGTGGGCGGGGATAGGGGAAGTCTGTTGCTGTCAGAGGGCAGGGTCTGGTGGGCGGAGCTAAGGAGGAGGTCAGGTTCTGTGAGCGGGGCTAGGGGAAGTCCATCGCTGTATGGGCGGGGTTGGAGAGGGCAGGGTCGGGTGGGCAGGGCTAGAGCCAAAGCCAGGGTCTGGTGGGCGGAGCTAAAGAGGCCAGGTCCTGTGGGCGGGGCTAGGGGAAGTCTGTTGCTGTGTGGGCATGCCAGAGAGGGCAGGGTCAGGTGGGCGTGGCTAGAGCCAAAGCCAGGTCCTGGTGGGAGGAGCTAAAGAAGAGGCCAGGTCCTGTGGGCGGGTCTAGGGGGAAGTACATCACTGTATGGGCGGGGTTAGAGAGGGCAGGGTTAGGTGGGCGGGGCTAGAGCCAAAGCCAAGGCCTGGTGGGCGGAGCTAAAGAGGAGGCTAGGTCCTGTGGGCGGGCCTAGGGGAAGTCCATCGCTGTGTGGGCAATGCCAGAGAGGGCAGGTTCAGGTGGGAGGGACTATAGCCAAAGCCAGGGCCTGGTGGGCGGAGCTAAAGAAGAGGCCAGGTCCTGTGGGCGGGGCTAGGGGAAGTACATAACTGTATGGGCGGGGTTAGAGAGGGCAGGGTTAGGTGGGTGGGGCTAGAGCCAAAGCCAAGGTCTGGCGGGCAGAGTTAAGGAGGGTAGGCCCGGTGGGTGTGTCCAGGAAAGTTCAGCCCTGTGTGGGCGGGGCCAGAGGTCAGGATACGGTGGGCGGGGCTAGAGGCAAAACCAGGGCCCGGTGGGCGGGGCTAGAGGCCAGGCACAGACGAGAGAAGGGGACTCACTGCTTTTGTGAGCCGCAGTTCGCAGACTCAGGTTCTCCTGCTTGAGTTTCTGGTTGCTGTGTTGTAAGAAGCGGATGTAGTCGATGGCCTTGCGCAAGACGGCAGATTTATTCAGCTGCAGGGGGTGAGAGGGGGCAAGCACGGTTGGCCAGTCTGGCCTGGCCGCAGGTGGCAAGGCAGCTTGCGACACAGCCGCCCTAGGGCCCTGGCACTCGTCCCTTCCGCCCGGGCATTCCTCCACTGATGTCCCCAGTGCATCCACATCCGGGGCAGAAATAGGGATCAAGGTGTGAAATGCCCACAAGTTGGACGTGGGTGGCGCACACTTGTAATCTCAGTACTTGGGAGGCTGAGGCAGGAGGATGGCAGGTGGATGGCAGGTTGGAGGCCTGCCTCAGCAAAAAAAAAAAAGAAAGAAAGAAAATGCATACAACAGGGGCCAGCTGCCGTTATTCTTTATTCTTACCTTCTCCGCCTCCTTCAGGTCTCGGCTGGCGTATTCCCTTGGACCCCCCAAGTTTACATTTGAATTTTTTTTTTTTTTTTTTTTTTGCAGTACCAGGGATGGAACTCAGGGGCATTCTACCTCCAAGCTACACCCCCAGCCCTATTTTTTTTTTATTCTTTATTTTGAAACAGGGTCTCATTGAGTTGCAAAGGACCTCACTAAGTAGCCGAGGCTGGCTGCGAACCGCGATCCTCCTGTCTCAGCCTCCCGCATGCTAGGATGACAGGCTGCCGGGGCCCTGGGTGCTGAAGCCCCGCCCCCAGCCTCTGCCCACACCTTGGCCTCCGTGCCCACCACCAGGTCCTTGAGCTCCACGATCTTATCATTGATGGAGGAGCGGTAGCGCTTCTCGATGGCGTTGTGGGCGGTGCGCTTCTCTCCTCGGCTCTGGGCTGAGCCCGGGGTCTTGCTGCCCGCCGCCAGCCGGTTGATGGGCAGCTTGTCCGGGTCCACCACCAGCGGGACGGTGGCCAGGATGGTCCCGCCGCTCACCAGCGTCTGCGGGCCGGGCTCATATGACCAGGTGGACATGTAGGGGTTCGGGGCCCCCCAGCCCTTCCCCCCCAGCCACCCCACCCACCTGCAAGGGTCCCGTCTGCATGGCCGTGCCGGGGGCCAGGGGGCTGATGCCCGCGGCCTTCACAGCGGCCCCCACGTCTGTCTTCATGGTGGTTAGGAGCAGTGAGTCGGCTTTGATGAAGTGGGGCTGCAACAGGACCTGGGGGTGGGGACGGGGTGGGGGGCTTAGCCAAGGGCGGTGTGTCCAGGTCAAGGGCTGTCACCTCCCCATGTCTGGCTGGACCTCTCACCGGGACCTGCTGGATCTGGGAAGCCACGGTGGTTGTTCCAGGGGCTGCGGTGGCTGTCAGCAGCTGCTGAGGGGTCGTGCTCTGGACCTGGGTGTGTAAGGAGACGGGTGGGCCCCCCGGCGGGGAAGCCAGCGGCGGGCCAGGCAGTGGCTGCTGGGTGCTTCCGGGAGGGGTCCCTGCAGAGACAACGCCTTGAGCACTGGCTACCCTCACCCCTTTCTTTTTCCCTTTTTCTTTTCTCTCTTTTCTTTTTGTTACTAAGGATTGAACCCAGGGGCATTCTACCTCCTAACTACACCCAAGCCCTTTTATTTTATTTTTATTTTTACTTTTTTGCGGTACTGAGGGGCATTCTACCTCCGAGCTACGTCCCCCAGCCTTATTTTTTATTCTTTATTTTGAAACAGGGTCTCACCGAGTTCCAAAGGGCCTCACTAAGTAGCTGAGGCTGTCCGAGAACCATAGGCCTCTTGTCTCAGCCTCTCAAATGCTGGGATGACAAGCGTGCGCCACCACGCCCGGCTTAAGTTTTTGTTTTTGAAACAGGGTCTTGTTAGGTTGCTAAGAGACTCGCTGTCTCGCTGAGGTTGTCCTCGAATATGTGGTCCTTCTGTGTCAGCCTCCCAAGTATTGGGACTACAGGCGTGTGCCACCATGCCTGGCTTTTTTCTTTTCTTTTTTTATATTGGTACTAGGACTTTTTTTTTTTTCCAGTACCAGTGATGGAACCCAGGGGCATTCTACCTCCGAGCTACACCCCCAGCCTATTTTTTTATTCTCTATTTTGAAACAGGTTCGAGTTGCAGAGGGCCTCGCTAAGTAGCTGAGGCTGTCTGGGAACCGCGATCCTCCTGTCTCAGCCTCCCGAATGCTGGGATTACAAGCGTGCGCCACCGCACCTGACTTTTTTTTTTTTTTTTTTTTTTTTTGGTGGTACTGAGGATGAAACCTAGGGCTACACTCCCAGACCTATTTTTTCTATATTTGGAAACAGGGTCTCTTAAACCAGCTGAGGTTGGCTTCGAACCTCTGTGATCCTCCTGTCTCAGCCTCCCAAGCGCGGGGATTACAAGCACACCGCGCCTGGCTTTTTTTTTTTTTTTTTTTTTAAACAGGATCTCCCTAAGCTGCCGAGGCTAGCCTGGAACCTGCGATCATCTTCCCGTCTCAGCCTCCTCTCTCCCCCACTTTCAACCCCAGCTCAGATTGTCAGGTGGCCAGAGATGAGTCATTACCCCTTAACCATTATCCATTCACTGATCTAGACAGGTCCTGCGTCTTTGGCACCAAGGACAGGGTACTGCTGGCGACAGAGCAGAGAGACTGAACTCCTGAAGCCTGCAGAGTCCTCCTCTTCTTCCCTGTCCCTGACAACCTGACCCACTATCCCCTCCCCACACACAGCCCCCTTACCGGTAGAGAAGCCGCCAGAAGGGCTGGAGTAACCCAGCACAGGGGCTGAGCTGAGCGGCGGTGGGGCAGGGGCTGCAAAGTTCTGGGGCAGGAGGGCCCCGGGCAGAGGCTGACCACTGGGGGGCTGCGGGGCCTGGGGCTGCAGGATGGTCAGCGGTGCGGGTTCTTCTTTGATGCCAGGCCTGGGGGAGAAGGGAGGCACGGCTGGGTACATCTTCAGCGGGGCGGGTGCAGACTGGGCAGGAGTCAAGGGAGGTGGTGCCGCTTTGGGTTCCCCCAAGAAGGCTTCCAGAGGGGAGTTCAGTGAGGCAGGAGGCGGAGACAAGCTGCCCGGACAGCTGGCGCTGGGGCTGGCCGGCTCTGGGTCCCCGGCGCCGCCCCCGGCGTAGGGCGGATCAAAGAGGCCAGGGAAGTCACTCTCCTGGTTGTTGAGCAGCTGAAGCATGTCTGCAGAGAGGAGAGAAGACGCTGACCACCGAGCGGGGCCGCGGCTGCCTGGCCCCCTGTGCCAGCGCCCAGGGCACGCACGGCGGCCCCCATGGGGGTCAATCCACAGGGACAGAAGCCACCCCGGCAAGCCAGTGGTCGCCCGTCCTGGCGCATGGGGCTGTCCTTGTAAAACCTGGACAGGGTTGCCCCTCACCCCCAAACCCTGTGAGGTTCAGACCCCACCCCACTGCTAGCCCGGGCTGAGCTGGGGCCTGCCTCCTCCAACCAGCCTGTGCAGGGACATCTGACATCCTCAATCCACCGCAGACAGTAGGGCCCACCCTCCTTCATTCGTCCGTCCATCCATCCATCCATGCATCCATCCATCCATCCATCCATCCACCCGTCTTAAGCCTGTAACAAGCGCCCATACCATGCCCGGCAGTGTTCCTGATTGTGAAAAGACAGATAAAAATCCCGGTCTAAAGTGGATTACAGGTTCGCGGCCTGTCTCAGCTACTTAGTGAGGCCCTTGGCAACCTCACCCTGTTTCAAAATATAAAGAATAGCCGGGCGTGGTGGCGCACGCTTGTCATCCCAGAGCTTGGGAGGCTGAGACAGGAGGATCACACAGGTTCGAAGCCAGCCTCAGCTACTGAGTGAGGCTCTCAGCAACTTAGTGAGACCCTGTTTCCAAATAAAGTATAAAATAGGTCTGGGAGTATAGCCTGGAGGTAGAAAAGCCCCTGGGTTCCACCCCCAGTACCACACACACACACATACACACACACATAAAAAAAAAATAGGAATGAAGGTGTAGCTCGGAGGTAGAATGCCCCTGGATCCAATCCCCAGCACCAGCAAAACAAAAAAATCCCTGTGTAAACAGGGCCTAGCGTGAGCCCTGTAGTAGCTGTGGTCTCAGATGCTGGGAAGACAGAGGCAGGAGGACCAGGGAGCCCGGAAGCTCAAGGCCAACCTGGGCAGAGTAGCAGGATTCCACCTCAAAAACCATAGGTACCTGCCTAGAATAAGAACTTTCATATTGTGTGTGTGTGTGTGTGTGTGCGTGCGCGCGCACGCGCATACTCAGGATGGACCCCCATTTCCCTGCTGCACCCCAGCCTGTCCTGCACGTTGGTGCACACCGTGGTCAACGTCTGTTTCTGCCTTTGCAGCACCCGCACCTCTGGAGCGCGACGCGGGCGCTCACACAGTTCTGTGGACTCCAAGCCGCGCCACGCGCTTGCTTAGGACACGGCGGCCTCTCCTGCCCTTTCCAGGCTCCATCGCCAGGATCTGGCTAAGTGACGCAGTGCCCAGAGGGCCCCCTTGGGCTTCTGTGAAACGGGGTCCAATTCACACACCTGACAGGTCTGGGTCTGGGGAGGGGACGAGCCATAGCAGACAGCAGAGGGAGGTAGCCCAAGGCAGGGGGGCCACAGGACAGGGAGGACCTTCACACAGGGCAACGGGCCGCAGTCCCACGCACTGGCCACTCCTGGGCTCTTCCTGGAGAATGTCCAGCAGGATCCTCTGGACACAGAATGTGTGGTGCTGGGGGGTTGAATCCAAGGGCACTTTACCTCTGAACGATACCCCTACCCCCACATTACATTTTCTTTCATTATTATTATTATTATTAGCGATACCAGGGATAGAACCCAGGGACATCCTACCTCTGAGCTACACCCCCAGCCCTATTTTTTATTCTTTACTTTGAAACAGGGTCTCACTGAGTTGAAAGGGCCTCACTAAGTAGCTGAGGCTGGCCGTGAACCGCGATCCTCCGGTCTCAGCCTCCCAAATGCTGGGATGACAAGTGTGCGCCACCACGCCCGGCTTGTGTTTTATTTTGAAACAGGGTCTCACTAAGTTTCTGAGGCTGTCTCAGCCTCCCAAGTCCTCGGATTACAAATGTGCACCACCATACCTGGCTGGACACAGAATCTGAGAGGAACGTAGAGACTGCTAAGTAGAGGTGACGTCACCCGTCCCCTCAATTTACAGGGGAGTGCTACACGGGGTGTGGTAACACACATTTGTAATCTCAGCACTTGGGAGGCTGAGACAGGAGGATCACAGGTTCGAGGCCAGCCTCAGCTACTTAATGAGGCCCTTTGCAACTCACTGAGACCCTGTTTCAGAATAAAGAATAAAAAATAATAGGGCTGGGGGTGTAGCTTGGAGGTCAAATGCCCCTGAGTTCCATCCCCAGTACCGAAATAAATAAATAAATAAATAAACGAAAATTCTGAAAAGAAAAAGTTCTGGAAAGAATGCAGTGCCCTATTTGACAGATGAAGAGACTAAGCTGTAGAATTATTGGCCCCGGAGCCAGGGGTGGTGACACACGCTTATAATCCCAGTACTTGGGAGGCTGAGACAGGAGGACCATGCAGGTTCGAAGCCGGCCTCAGCAGCTTAGTGAGGCTCTCAGCAACCTGATGAGACCCTGTTTCCAAATAAAATATGAAATAGCAACCAGGCGTGGTGGCGCACGCTTGTCATCCCAGCACTTGGGAGGCTGAAACAGGAGGATCACGGTTCACGGACAGCCTCAGCTACTTAGTGAGGCCCTCTGCAACTCAGTGAGACCCGGTTTCAAAGTAAAGAATAAAAAATAAGGCTGGGGGTGTAGCTGAGAGGTCGAATGCCCCTGGGTTCCATCCCCAGTGCCGCAAAAAAGAAAGAACGAAAGAATTACTGGCCCCTGTCTTACTGAGTCAGAAAAACTAAGTCCACACCCACCTGCGCCCTGCCCCCAACCCTGCCCACTACGCCTACTATCTTGGAGACAAAAAGGACAGGCGTACCAGGAGAGCCACAAGCAGCCCGGGAACAGGCAGCAGGATGCAAACCCAGGTCGACAGGACGGGGAGCTGCCATCACCTACCCATTCTTCGGTGGGACAGCCAGAGCCTTGGGCCTGAGCCAGCTGCTGGCCAGTGTATCTCTGTGTGTCCTGGGCACAGGCCCAGGCCCTGCCTGCAGCCAAGTAGCCTCGGGACCCAGGTCCGGCCATTCACTGCCTTCCTTTCCCCTCTATAAAAGCCAGTGCTGTCCCTTCTGACTCCTTCCTCCTCGCACAGACTGGGACTGACTCCTCGGCCTGGCCACGAGCCCTCTACCCCAGCTGGCGGCCAGCAACCTGGCTGGCCCAGCTCAGGGCCCTCTTACCCACTCTGCGAGGCCACCTACTAGGTCAAAGAGTTCTCTGGGATCCTTGAACACAACTCCAGGGAGCCCCCAGTGCTCCTAAGTACCCCACCTGACTCTCATCCCCTCCTCTCACCAGCCCTCAGTTTCTTTCTTTTTTTTTTTGGTGGTACTGGGGGTGGAACCCAGGGGCTTTCTACCTCTGGGCTATACTCCCAGACCTATTTTATGTTTTATTTGGAAACAGGGTCTCACTAAGTTGCTGAGAGCCTCACTAAGTAGCTGAGGCTGGCTTTGAACCCGTGCGATCCTCCTGTCTCAGCCTCCCAAGCGCGGGGATTACAAGCGTGCACCACCATGCTCGGCAGCCCTCAGTTTCTTAATCTGCACAATGGAAAGGATTAAGCCCATTGGAGCAGGGCTGCCTGAGGCTTTGCCTGAGAGGATGGAGATTCTACATTGCCTACCAACAGGTGTCCAGGCAGGATAGTTACTATAGGAAGAGGCCAGCAGCAGGCTCAGCCTCCCTGGACCCCTCGTGCAGAAATGCTCTGTAGGCAGCCAGGCACCGTGCCAGGTGCCAGGACTTGGGAGGCCGAGAGAGGAGGATCACAGGTTCGAGGGCCAGTCTCAGCAAGTCAGTGAGGCCCTCAGCAACTCTGTTTTCAATATAAAATAAAGCAAGAGCCGGGCGTGGTGGCGCACGCTTGTAGTCCCAGCATTTGGGAGGCTGAGACAGGAGGATCGTGGTTCGCGGACAGCCTCAGCTACTTAGGCCCTCCTTAACTTAGTGAGACCCTGTTTCAAAATAAAGAATATAAAACAGGGCAGGGGGTGTAGATTGGAGGTCGAATGCCCCTGGGTTCCATCCCCAGACCCGCAAATAAATAAATAAGTAAACAAATAAATTAAATAAAGCAAGGAGTGTTGACCCATGCCTGCAATTCCAGATCTTGGGAGGCTGAGACAGGAGGATTTCAGGCCAGCCTCAGCAACTTAGTGAGACCTTGTTTCAACATAAAGAACGCCAAGGGTATAGCTCAGAGGTAGAATGCCCTGGGGAACCCCAGTACCAAAAATTTTAAAATAAAAAAGGATTGGGAGTGTAGTTCAGAGGTAAAATGCTCATGGGTTCAGTCCTCAGTAAAACAAAATACACACACACACACACACACACGCACGCGCGCGCACACACAACACTTCGGGGCTAGGGGCTGTAGTTCAGTGGTTGAATGCTTGCCTAGCTTGCCCTGGGTTCAATCCCCAGTACTACAAAACAAAAACCAAACAACAACAACAACAACAAAATCCTCCACTCTTAATTTTTGCCAGGAATAGTTATGTGAGCCTGGAATCTCAGTACTTGGGAGGCTGAGACAGGCAGGTCACAGGTTTGAAACTTAATGAAGGTCCTCAGGAACTTGGTGAGACTCTTGTTTCTTTTTCTTTTTTCTTTTATTTGAGACCCTGTTTCAAAAAATAAAATAGGACTGGGGTATAGCCCTGGGTTCAAATTCCAGCACCACACACACACACACACACACTCACACACACCCTAAAACCCAGTTCGTGGGCCCTTCAGAATCATGTAGGTCATGAAGTTATAGGGTTCTTTTATTTTTTTTTAATTTTTTTTATTTTTGGCGGGTCTGGGGATGGAACCCAGGGGCATTCGACCTCCGAGCTACACCCCCTGGCCTCTTTTTTTATTCTTTATTTTGAAACCGAGTCTCACTGAGTTGCAGAGGGCCTCACTAAGTAGCTGAGGCTGTCCTCGAACCGCGATCCTGGGGGTCTCAGCCTCCCCAATGCACCACCATGCCTGGCTTATGGGGTTCTTTTAACTGCTCACCCCAATCCATGTGAGCCCCTTTGATAGGAAGGAAGCGGAAACCCAGCAACAGAGACTGACGATTTAGACCACCCAGAACTCCCACCTAAGGTGCCCTCAAATGGGCAGGGCAACCAGACAGGCCGGTCAGACTCCCTGGCCGACTGAAGGACCACCCCGCTCCCTCTGCACCTTGCCCAGAGCGGGTGCAGAGAACGTGGAGAAGGACCCCCAAGCCCCTCAGTTCCAGGGTGCTGATGCTGAGTCTCTGAGCAAAACCCTGCCCTTCGGCTGCAGGAGGAGGGGGTCACGATGCCAGGTTAGGGGGGGCCCACCAGCTCCCCTGGCTCTCAGTCCGCGCTAGCTCGGGAGGTGGCCTCCACGCCCCCCTGGGCGTGAGAACCGGACCCTGGGCCGCAGCGGAGACCCAGGCAATGTGATCAAGGGGGGGGGGGGTCAGCCAAAAAATACCTTCGAACGTGCAGTCCATGGCTCCGCGGTCCGCGCCCCGCCCCCTCGGGGCGTCCAGGCGGCTGGCCCTGAACCGTGTCCCCGCGACGACTTCACCTGTCAAGGCGCCGCGGAGCTTTAAGGCCGGCCAGCGCCTCGGAGCGCCCCGCCCCGCCCCGGCCACGCCCCCCGCAGGCCCCGCCCCGGCCACGCCCCCGCCGACTGCGGGCCGGGCATGGGGTGAGCGCGCTCGGCCAATCAGCGGCCGCGCCGCCGCCTCACTCGGGCCCCGCCCCGCCCCGACGGCGGCCGGACTCGGGTTGCACCCCGCGGCGCTGAATGGGGCCGGGGTTACTCGCGGGCGTCCGCCTTTAACCCGCTCGGCGCCGGCGTCCGCGGGGGTTACTAGCGGTCACTGCCCCCGCCCCAGTTCCGTTAGCACCTCGGAGCAGAGCGGCGGGGCTGGGGGTCAAGGCCACCCTGAGCGAGCTGCCAGCAGGCCACAGCCTGCTCCCCCAGGAAATAAGCCCCTCCTAGCTCCCTGGTATGCTTGAGAAGTAAGAAGACAGATGACATGGGGGCCACCCTTAGGTGCCTCGCCAAAGGCCAAGGGCTCGGGTATGGTGGGAAGGCTGGGGCAGGGACGTCCCCTCCTGGGGCTGCCCCAACTTGGGACCACCCCTCACCCCATGGAGGGGGGCTGATGGTCCGCGGTTCCAGAAGGTCACTTGGGAGCAACCGTGACCTGAGGAAAGGGGGCCTTCACCCCAAATCCACACCCCGGCTCCCCTGACTCTCAGCCCCCCGCCCATCCCTGACAAGTTCCAGCAAAGTGGCACCCCCTTCTAGGCCCGACCCCCGCCGGTACCATGTGGAACCGGATTCACTTTGCACTGCAGGTCCTGGTGGGCCAGAAGGGGACCAGTTTCGTGCAGAAGCAGGAATGGCAGGCTGTGGGGCGCTGGGGGTGGGGTGCCTGAGCCGGCTCCCCCTCCTTGGCCAGCACCTCGGCTTGTCCTCAGACACAAGGCAGCCTTCCCTCCCCGTTGCAGCCTGGGACACTGGCTGCATCCCGCACGGGATAGCCAGTGCTGGGGTTCAGGGGACCCTTGTGACCCCCGATCTCCCTCTCTCCCTGTTTAAGAGCCTAAGCCGGAAGGCTCAGCAGTGCCCGGCTCACCCCACCCCCACCCCGCTTCCAGAGCCTTCCTTCCTGGCACTCCGCTCAGCCTGTGGGTGCTCACATGCAGCGGCACCCCTCAAAACAAGAACAGAACACTGCTCTTGGAACCATCTAACCTGGCCTGAACAGCTAAGAACAAGGAGTCCTGGCCTCAAGGGACAGGGGGCCAGAGTCTCACTACCTGCAGAGGCTTATCCTCCTACCTGTGATCCTCCAGTCTCAGCCTCCCAAGAACTGAGGTTACAGGCGTGCGCCACCACGCCTGGCATCGTTCAGTTTGACAGATGGCCTTTATTTATTTATTTTTTAAGTGGAAAATTAATAGAGACAAGCCGGGCGTGGTGGCGCACACTCGTCATTCCAGCATTTGGGAGGCTGAGACGGGAGGATCGAGGTTTGCGGACAGCCTCAGCTACTTAGTGAGGCCCTTTGCAGCTCAGTGAGTCCCTGTTTCAAAATAAAGGATAAAAAATAGGGCTGAGGGTGTAGCTCGGAGGTAGAATGCCCCTGGGTTCCATCCCTAGTATCTACAAAAAAAAAAAAAAAAAAAAAAGCTGGGCGTGGTGGCGCGCGCTTGTCATCCCCACGCTTGGGAGTCAGAGACAGGAGGATCGCGTAGGTTCGAAGCCAGCCTCGCTGGCTTAAGAGACCCTGTTTCCAAATAAAATATAAAATAGGTCTGGGAGTGTAGCCCGGAGGTAGAAGGGTTCCATCCTAGACTCTCCACTTTTTGTGTGTGTGTGGCACTGAGGATTGAACCTGGGAGCATTCTACTTCCAAGATACACACCCCCAGCTCTATTTTATCTTTATTTGGAAATAGGATCCAACCACTGCCACCTTCAGCCTCCACCCTCAGCCTCCCTCAGAGGCACAGGTGAGGCGGCTTTAGAAGACCCTGCCTTTTTTTTTTTTTTTTTTTTTGTGGTACTGGGGTTCCTGGAAACCCTTCTCCAGGCTACACTCCCAGACCTATTTTATATTTTATTTGGAAACAGGGTCTCTTAAGCCAGCGAGGCTGGCTTCGAACCTGCGCGATCCTCCTGTCTCCACCTCCCAAGCGCGGGGATTACAAGCGTGCGCCACCACGCCCGGCAAGGCCCTGGCTTTTTAGCACAGCCAGGCAGCAACAGAAGCCTCGGGCCTCGGGCCACCGCCTGCAGGGCCCAGCTCTGTCACCTCCAACCTGTCCAACCCTCACCGGCCTACACTCTGAGCAAACTTAGCCCCTGCAGCCTAGGACAGCGGCACCTCCGCCCCCAGAGGGCTGGTCCCCGAGGCCCACACTGACCTCTCTGATAGTATGCGAGCCTTCCCAAGCACCCACTGGGTGTGGGGCCTGTGCCTGGAGCTGAGGTCCACCTCACAGCTCAAACACCTGCCTCCCTGGAGCTTCTGTTCCAGCAGGGGGCGCCACTGTGGGGCATGGTATATTCATGGAGAAAGGTATTGCAGGTGGAGTTGAGAAGGGGAAGGAGCCTGAGGAGCCCTGGAACCCAGGCAGCCAGTGCATCTGAGAGCCAGAAGGGAGGAAGGACAGGAGGTACAAAGGTCCTGTGGTCAGTCTAAACGTGGTATGAGGATGAGACAGAGGAGACGTTGCTATAGCTACTCCCCCGGGACAGCCCAGGAGTGGGAATCCCAGCCCAGGTTTGCCCAGCTCTGACACCTGAGCCAAAGGCACCGGTCCTACGGATGCTGAAACTGTCCCGGGTTAGTCAGGCGTGGTGGCGCACATGCGTCATCCCAGTACTTGGGAGGCTGAAGCAGGAGGATCGCAGGTTCGCGGCCAGCCTCAGCTACTTAGTGAGGCCCACCGCAACTTAGTGAGACCCCGTTTCAAAATAAAGAATAAAACAAAAAAAAAATAGGGCTGGGGGTGGAGCTCGGAGGTAGAATGCCCCTGGATTCAATCCCTAGTTTCACACACACATACACACACACACACACGCGCGCGCGCGCAGTGGCTCCTGGGACCCCGCCACCTTCTCTGACTGCAGGTTGGGGGAAGGGTGGCACCCCGGTCACCTGCGGGCACTGGCAAGGTGGCGGATCCTCTGGCTCCCCCAGCCCCTCCTCCATGCTCCTGATAACTCAGGTGAGCAGGTGCCGCGTCCAGAGCCAGTCATGTAGGCAACAGGGGCACAAGCCGCCCTTTGTGCGCCCGGAGCTGCCCCGGGGGAGCAAGTGTGTGCCCAATTCCCAGAATGGGATGGGCTGACCACAGGCCCCAGGCACACCCGGGTGTGGCCCGTTGATGGACAGGGAAAGGGAGGCTCAGAGGACGCCGCGCCGCAGGCTCACAGCCACCAAGGGTCTGACACCTGTTCTACTGACCCCAACCGTTGAGGAAACAGAGCAGAATTCCAGAACAGAGAGGAAAGCCGGGCGTGGGGGCGCACGCTCCTAATCCCAGCATTCGGGAGGCCGAGACAGGAGGATCACGATTGGAGGACAGCCTCAGCTGCTTAGTGAGGCCCTTTGCAACTCAGTGAGACCCTGTTTCAAAATAAAGGATAAAAAATAGGGCTGGGGGTGTAGCTCGGAGGTCAAATGCCTCTGGGTTCCAGCCCCAATACCAAAAAAAAAAGTGCGTGTGTGCGCGCGTGTGTGTGTGTGCATTCATGTGTTAGTGTTATGGGGATTGAACACAGGCCTTTCTACCTCTGAGCTACACCTCAGTCATATTTTACTGTTTAATTTATATTTATTTATTTATTTATTTATTTATTGTGGGTCTGGATGGAACCCAGGGGCATTTGACCTCCGAGCTACACTCCCTGCCCTATTTTTTTATTCTATATTTTGAAACCGGGTCTCACTGAGTTGCAGAGGTCTCACTAAGTATTTTACTGTTTATTTTTAAACAAGGCCTCTTTTTTTTTTTTTAAGCGGTACTGGGGATTGAACCCAGGGGTAGGGCTACACCTCCTCAGCCCTATTTTATTCTTTACTTGTGGAAACAGGGTCTAAGTTATGGAGGGCCTCACTGAGTTGCCGAGGCTGGCTGCAAACCTGTGATCCTCCTGTCTCAGCCCCCCACGTACTGGGATTACAAGCGTGCGCCGCCATGCCCGGCAGCTATTTTATTTTTTATTTGGAAACAGGGTCTCCCTGAACTGCAGAGGGCCTCGCTAAATTGCTGAGGCTGTCGGAACCTGTGATCTCTGGTCTCAGGTCTCCCAAGTACTACAATTACCACCACCCCTGGCTATTTATCTATTTATTTTGTCTATGGTACTGGGGATGGACCCCAGGGACGTTCTGCCTCCGAATTACACCCTCCTCCCTATTTTTCTACGTTTTAGTTTGAAACGGGGTCTTGCAAAGTTACTCTGCACCAAAGCACTAGCTTTGCAGGCGTGTGCCCTTGCTCCTGACCACTCCAGGCTCCTGGGGCTCCTGTCAGGTGCTGACATCCCAGGGTTTTCTCTACAGAGGTCCCTCCAGGTTGCAGCCCCAGCCTCACCCAGCCCCAGGGACCTGGGTGGCGGGGAGCGCACTGCGGCCAGGTGCCTGCGCCACCCGGCGGGTCTCCGGCCGTCAGAACCCTGTATCATGCTACTTATTTTATTTTATTTATTTCTTGTACTAGGGATGGAATCCAGGGGCTTTCTACCTCCAGGCTAAACCCCCAGCCCAGTTTTTTCCTTCTTTCTTTCTCTTTCTTTCCCTCCCTCCCTCCCTCTTTCCTTTCTTCTTTCTTTCTTTCTTTCCTTTCTTTCTTTCTTTCCCTCCCTCCCTCCCTCCCTCTTTCCTTTCTTCTTTCTTTATTTCCTTCTTTCTTTCTCTCCCTCCCTCTCTCTTTCCTTTCTTTCTTCTTTCTTTTCTTTCTTTCTCTTTCTTTCCCTCCCTCTTTCCTTTCTTTCTTCTTTTTTTCTTTCTCTTTCTTTCTGTCCCTTCCTCCCTCTCTCTCTTTCCTTTCTTTCTTTCTTTCTTTCTCTTTCTTTCCCTCCCTCCCTCCCTTTCTCTTTCCTTTCTTCTTTCTTTCTTTCTTTCCTTTCTTCTTTCTTATTTCTTTCTTTCTCTCTTTCTTTCCCTCCGTCTCCTTTCTTTCTTCTTTCTTTCTTTCTTTCCTTTCTTTTTTTCTTTCTCTTTCTTTCTGCCCCTCCCTCCCTCCCTCTCTCTCTTCCTTTCTTTCTTTCTTTGGAACCCAGAAGCTTTTCTACCTCCGGGATACACTCCCAGACTTATTTTCTACTTTATTTGGAAACAGGGTCTCACTGAGTTGCTGAGAGCCTCACTAAGTAGCTGAGGCTGGCTTCGAACCCGTGCGATCCTCCTGTCTCAGCTCCCAAGCGCCGGGATTACAAGCGTGCGCCACCACGCCCGGCCCTGTGTCATGCTAGTTAATGCCACGGTGCGCAGGCTGTCCCTGTGTCCCGGGAATGTCCTCTTCTATCTCTGCCCCCTGGAAAATTTCTAATCTTCCCTCAAAATGTGTTCTGACGTCATATGAGTCTTGGCTTACTCGGCCTGGTCCCTAATCCACTGACCTGACTTCCCTGTGAAACCCTTCTGTGCCCTCCTGTCCCCGGGCTCTTCCCGGGGCGACACGCGGGCTCCCTGACTCTGAACCCAAGCTGTCACGTGGCCACCACCAAGACGCTATTCAGCTCCAATTCTCAAGCTGGCCGGAGTCGGGGCCCTGCAACAGAACTCAAGTCATTTGAGAAGCTGGGAAGTAACCCAGGAGCCCAGCGCAGCAGCGACCTGGACGAATCCCGTGTTGTTTTTGAACCCAGGAGCATTCCACCTCCGAACTCTATTTCTAGCCCTATTTTATGTTTTACTTGGAAACAGGGTCTCGCTAAGTTGCTGAGAGCATCGCCAAGTTGCAGAGGCTGACGTTTTGTCTTTTGTTTTGCGGTACTGGGGATGGAACCCAGGGACATTCTACCTCCAAGCTGCACCCCCAGCCTTATGTTTTGAGTCTTTTTATTTTTTGAAACAGGGTCTCACTGAGTTGCAGAGGGCCTTGCTAAGTAGCTGAGGCTGACCGCGAACTGTGATCCTCCAGTCTCAGCCTCCCGAATGGTGGGATTACCAGCGTGTGCCGCCACAGCACTGCTGAGGCTGACTGAACCTGCAGTCCTCCTGTCTCAGCCTCCCAAGTACTAGGATGAGAGGCGTGTACCACCATGCCACCATGCCGGCTCCTGGTTGGTGTGTGTGTGTGTGTGTGTGTGTGTGTGTGTGTGTGTGTTACTAAGGATTGAACCCTGGGCCGTTCTACCTCTGAGACACACACACACACACACACACACATATATATATATTTATATTTATATTTATAAATATAATTTTTCCCCCATGGAGCTGAGTCAGAGAAGAATGTTCAGGGTGGGCCGGGCATGGTGGTGCACACTTGTAATCCCAGCATTCGGGAGGCTGAGACTGGAGGATCGCGGTTTGTGGTCAGCCTCAGCTACTTAGTGAGGTCCTCCGCAACTCAGTGAGACCCTGTTTCCAAATAAAGAATAAAAATTGGGCTGGGCAGGGCGTTGGCACAGGCTTGTAATCCCCGCACTTGGGAGGCGGAGATAGGAGGATCACGCAGGTTCGAAGCCAGCCGCGCTGGCTTAAAAGACCCTGTTTCCAAATAAAAATATA
The DNA here is from genome assembly GCF_963383645.1 of Muscardinus avellanarius. Classification (NCBI taxonomy): domain Eukaryota; kingdom Metazoa; phylum Chordata; class Mammalia; order Rodentia; family Gliridae; genus Muscardinus; species Muscardinus avellanarius. The sequence goes on along the minus strand of NC_137802.1, from coordinate 6,034,899 downwards.
AAAAATAGGTCTGGGAGTGTAGCCCGGAGGTAGAAGGGTTTCCAGAAACCCCAGTACCACACACAAAAAAAATGGAGCTGGGGGTATAGCTCAGAGGTAGAATGTCCCTGGGTTCCATCCCAAGTACCACACACACAAAAATAATAATAATAAAAAAGTAGGGCTGGGGGTGTAGCTCGCAGGTAGAATGCTCCGGGTTCCATCATTCCCAGTTTCTTTTTTAATGTATATATATTGCAATACTGGGGATGGAACCCAGGGGCATTCTACCTCCAAGGGACATCCCCAGCCCGATTTTTTTTTTTAATTCTTTATTTGAAAACAGGGTCTCGCTGAGTTGCAGAGGGCCTCGCTAAGTAGCTGAGCCTGTCCGCATACGACGATCCTCCTGTCTCAGCCTCCCGAATGCTGGGATGATGAGCGTGCGCCCCCACGCCCGGCTGCCCCAGGCCTATTAAGCAGCTGTCCCCGCACATGACCCTCTGTGGGCCCCACAGGCTGAGAGTCCAGTCGGCCCCCAGGGTCAAAGGGCACACCTGCAAGGTCGCCAGGAGACGAGGCCCGCTGCCTCCGTGCTCCCTCCGGCTGGGGCCCCAAGCCCGACCTGGCTCTACCCGTCAGCAGGCAAAGTCCAAACTCCGGTGTTTGTGTCTGGCAAAGTGACGATTGGGCAGAAGGTAACTCACAGCCACCTGGCCGCCTGAATCCTCCTCTCTGTCCCTCAAACCTGTCCCTCACAGACACCAGGAACAAACACACGGGGGCTCAGAGAAAGACACTGCCTTCCAGAGGAGGTCCCTGCAGTTCCGAGAGGGCAGGATGCTTTTCCTAGGACAGACAGCAGTCGGGGCCACGCGGGAGGGAAGACTTCGTGCCCTCTGCTGCCCTAAGGTTAGACAGACCAGATGCTAGAAGGCAGAAAAAGACCTCAGAAATAGAACAGGCCTGGCGGGAGAGGCCCCTCGCGCCCTGCCCCCAAAGGCTCTGGACACGGGTGAGGGACCGGGACACCGTCCCAGGGCAGGCTGTGCCTGAGCCATGGGTTCGGGGCGGGTGGATAACATCTCAGGAGGGCCAGGTTTAGCAAACCCTGCAGGTCTCAAATGCCACACTGAACCGGCACGCTGGCGCACGCATCTAGTCCCAGTACTTGGGAGGCTGAGGCTGGAGGATCGTGGGTTCAAGGACAGCCTCAGCAAGGAGTGAAACTTTCATCAACCTAGTGAGACCGTTTCAAATAAATAAATAAATAAATAAATTGGGGGTGGTGGTGCACACCACCTCAGCTACTTAGAGAAGCCCTTTGCAGCTCAGTGAGACCCTGTTTCACAAAATAAAGAATAAAAAAATAGGGCTGGGGGTGTAGCTCAGTGGTAGAATGCCCCTAGGTTCCACCCCCAGTACCACAAATAAAAATAATAATAATAAGCCGGGCGTGGTGGCACAGGCTTATAATCCCTGCGCTTGGGAGGCGGAGACAGGAGGATCGCGCAGGTTTGAAGCCAGCCGCGCTGGCGTAAGAGACCCTGTTTCCAAATAAAAAAGTATAAAATAGTTCTGGGAACGCCGGGCGTGGTGGCGCACGCTTGTAATCCTCGCGCTTGGGAGGCTGAGACAGGAGGATCGCGCAGGTTCGAAGCCAGCCGCGCGCGCTGGCTTAGGAGACCCTGTTTCCAAATAAAAATGTAAAAATAGGTCTGGGAGTGTAGCCCGGAGGTAGAAGGGCTTCCAGGAACCCCAGTACCACCAAAAAAAAAAAAAAAAAGAACTGGGGATGTAGCTCAGAGGTAGAATACCCCAGGTTCCATCTCCAGTACTGAAAAAAAAAAAAAAATTGGTCTGGGAGTGTAACCTGGAGGTAGAAGGGATTCCAGGAACCCCAGTACCACCAAAATAATAATAATAATAATAATAATAATAATAATAATAATAATAATAATAATAAGGCAGGGGTGGTGGCACATGCTTGTAATTCTAGCATTTGGGAGGCTGAGACAGGAGGATTGCATTCAAGGACAGCCTCAGCTATTAGTGAAGTCCTCCTAAACTCAATGAGACTCTGTTTCAAAATAAAGAATAAAGCCGGGCTTGGTGGCGCACTCTTGTAATCCCCGCACTTGGGAAGCAGAGACAGGAGGATCACCACAGGTTTGAAGCCAGCCGCGCTGGCTTAAGAGACCCTGTTTCCAAAACACAAAAGTATAAAATAGGTCTGGGAGTGTAGCCCCAGAGGTAGAAGGGCTTCCAAGAACCCCAGTACCACCAAAAACTAAAAATAAAAAATAGGGCTGGGTGTAACTCGGAGGTAGAATGCCCCTGGGTTCAATCCCCAGTTCTGCAAAAAAAAAAAAAAAAAAAAAAAAAAAAAAACAGAGAGAGAGAATATATAGGTTGTGGCCACAGCTTGGTTCTGAATCTTGGCTGTGATGAGCTGTGTGACCTGAGGCAAGTCATTCTCCCTCTCTGTTCCCCAAGAGCCTCACCTCTAAGGTGAAGACCCTAAGTTCACCCCGCTGGGGCCGTGGGGAGCACAGGGCGCGCGGTAAGCCTCCCTCCGTGTGAGCCCTGTTCATGTATGAGCCTCGGCTCCACCAACCAGAGAACGTCTATCTAGCACGCCGGGCAAGCGAGGCCCTCCCCTGCTCCTCAGTGCCTCCCAATCCTCACTCCGCTCAGGGGACCTGGCCCAGCAACCCCGCCAGGTGACCTCGGCGGGCGGCCACACTGAGCCCGCCCAGCTCCCAGCACGGCAGAAGCCTGCTCAGGTCTCTGGCTGGCGAGCCTCCTCCCGGGGCCTGGTGCGGCGGATGTGGGCAGAGCCGGGCCTTGGGGGCACTGAAGCACGGCTTAAGAGAACAGAGCAATCTCCGTATCCATCCATCGTATCCATCCATCGCAGGCGGGGGATGAGGCCACCTGATCCTTCTCTGGCTACTGACATGAGCAAGGCAGGTTCTGATCCGCGTGCGCCAGTGGGTCCCTCTGTGGGGTCACAGGCCGGGGAGTGAGGGGCACCCAGGGCTTGAAGCCAGGAGGAGTCGACCTCTGAGCTACACCTCCCAGCCCTTTCCCCCCCCCTTTTTTTTTTTTTTTTTTGGTGGTACTGGGGTTCCTGGAAGCCCTTCTATCTCCGGACTACACTCCCAGACCTATTTTTACGTTTTTATTTGGAAACAGGATCTCCTAAGCCAGCGCGCGGCTGGCTTCGAACCTGCGCGATCCTCCTGTCTCTGCCTCCCAAGCGCGGGGATTACAAGCGTGCGCCACCACGCCCGGCCCTTTTCCCCTTTTTATTTTTATTTTTGAAATGAGGGGTTGGTTGATCTCAGCCAGGCTGGTGGTGGCGCACGCTTGTCATCCCAGCATTCCAGAGGCTTAGAGAGGAGGATCGCGGTTCACGGCCAGCCTCAACTACTTAGGCCCGCTGCGACTCACTGAGACCCGGTTTCAAAATAAAGAATAAAAAATAGAGCTGCGGGTGTAACTCGGATGCCCTGGGTTCCATCCCCAGTACCGCACAAAAATAAATAAATAAACAAATAAAATAAAATGTGTGGGCGGCGCACTCTGCCAGGTCGACCACAGACTGCCAGAATTTCCTGCGCGCCATAGTCTGGGCTGCGAACACCTGACTACACAGGCCTCTGCTTGCACGGCCAGTGCACACGTGGGGAGACAGACTGCATTTTTCCTATTTTTCTATATAAAATAAAATGCCAGCCTGGCGTGGTGGCGCACGCTTGTAATCCCAGCATTTGGGAGGCTGAGACAGGAGGATCGTGGTTCGCGGACAGCCTCAGCTACTACTTAGTGAAGTTCTTTGCAACTCAGAGAGACCCTGTTTCAAAATAAAAGATAAAAATAGGGCTGGGGGTGGAGTTCGGAGGTGGAATGTCCCTGGGTTCCATCCCCAGTAACCCCCCACACACACACACACACAAGGGGCGGAAGGGACCTGAGAAGTGGTTAGAGTCTGTCTAGCCAGCCGGATGCCCTGAGTCCCATCCCTAGCACCTCAACAAAATAAAATAAAAATAAACCAAAATAAAATGTGTAGGCGGCGCCCCTGTTCTCTGGACCAGGCCCCAGGCTGGCTGGTGGGTCCATCCCCTTCCTGGGCTCCTCCTCAGCCTCCTCAGTCCGGCACCTTCCACCAGCTCTGCACTTGGAGGTCCTGTGGGGGCCTTCCCCTGCACCCCACTTCCCCGTTGACCCCGGGACTGAGCCTCGGTTCTCAGCTCAGATCAAGACACCTCTCCTGACGGCTCTACCCAAAGCCTTCACACCCTGCTGGCATCAGAGCACTGTTAAATATCCGTGTGCGGCCGGGTGCGGTGGCGCACGCTTGTCATCCCAGCATTCGGGAGGCTGAGACCTGAGGATCGCGGTTCGCGGACAGCCTCAGCTACTTAGTGAGGCCCTCCGCAACTTAGTGAGGCCCTGTTTCAAAATAAAGAATAAAAAATAGGGCAGGGGGTGTAGCTCAGAGTTCGAATACCCCTGTGTTCCATCCCCACACACACACACACACTAAATAAAGAAAGAAAGGCAGAATAAAAAATTGGGCAGGGGGTGTAGCTCAGAGTTAGAATACCCCTGGGTTCCATCCCGCCCAACACACAAATAAATAAATAAAGAATAAAAAATTGGGCAGGGAGTGTAGCTCGAAGGTCAAATGCCTCTGGGTTCCATCCCCAGACCCGCAAATAATAATAATATAATAATAATAATGATAATAATATCCGCGTGCGGTTTCCTCGGGAGTTTTGTTTGCAGAGAAGAGGCAGAGAGCGCCTGGGTCTGTCTGGGAGCCCTCGGCGCCTCGGACGGGACCTGGCATTCAGAAGATGCTCAGTGAATGGATGCCCAAGGCGGCCCGAGACCCAGCGCCCGGCAGCCGCGCGCATGCGCACGAGGCGAGCTGAACTCCGGGCCGAGGGAATGACCGCGAGTAACCCCGGCGGGCGGGCGGGGCCGGGGCGCCGGCGGCTGCCGCCCGGGACTGAGCGCGCGGGGGGAGCCCGGGGCCGCAGCCGGGGGTCCCGCCCCCCACTCACCTTCCACGTCGGTCAGCAGCGCGGTGTCCAGCTCCCACAGCTCGGCCAGCGTCTGCTCCATGGCCGCCTCGCCCAAGGGCGGCCCGTCCATGGCGCAGCTGCCGCCTCCGGGAGGCCCGCCGGCCCCGCCGCGCGATCGCGGCCCGCCCTGGCCTCGGTGCCGGCCCGGTGGCCTCGAAAAGTACCTGGGACACTGGGTTCCCCCAGAGGCCGCGGGAGCCGGGCGGGCAGGGAGGGGCGGAGCCTAGCGGGAAGCCACGCCCACCTAGCCGGAGGCCCCGCCCCTGGGAGAGAGCGGGAGGCCCTTAGGAGCCCCCCTGCTCTCCGGGCTCCCCGAGTGCCTCCCAGTCTTTTTTTTTTTTTTTTTTTCTGGTACTGGGGATGGAACTCAGAGGCATTCTGCCTTTGAGCTACACTTCCAGCCCTATTTTTTTTTTCTTTTTCTTTTTTCAAACCGCGATCCTCCTGTCTCAGCCTCCTGAATGTTGGGATTACAAGCGTGTACCGCCACGCCCGGCCTTCTTTGACTCCAGTCTTTGCTGCACACTCCTGGAAGCCACCCAAAGGCATAGGGGCAGAGACAACCTGGTGGACTGTGCTTTAGACCTGAACTGGATTGCCCTGGGTTGTGACAGGCTGGGTTAAGGTCAGAGCAAGAGTCTGGTAGAGCAGAGGGCCGAGGCGTGAACCCTGGATCCTGTGTGGGGAGGCTGATTAAAATAAACCAGCCAGTTGGGAGGCTGAGACGGGAGGATCAAGGTTCGCGGCCAGCCTCAGCTACTTAGTGAGGCCCTCTGCAACTCTGTGAGACCCTGTTTCAAAATAAAGAATAAAAAATAGGGCTGGGACTGTAGCTCGGAGGTAGAATGTCCCTGGGTTCCATCCCAGTACCACAAAATAAATAGATAAATAAATAAATAAATAAATAAATAAATAAATACCCCAGCCAGGCATGGTGGTAGATGGCTGTAATACTACTACTTGGGAGGCTGAGACAAGAGGATCACCGGAGCTGGGAGTGGTGGGTTACGCTTGTAATCCCAGCATTCCGGAGGCTGAGACCTGGAGGATCGCGGTTCGCGGACAGCCTCAGCTACTTAGTGAGGCCCTCTGCAATGCAGGGGGACCCGGTTTCCAAATAAAGAATAAAAAATAGGGCATGGGGTGTAGCTCAGAGGTCAAATGCCCCTGGATTCCATCCCCAGACCCGCAAAAAAAAAAAAAAAAAAAAAAAAGGATCTCTGGTTCGAGGCCAGCCTCAGCAACTTAGGCCCTTCAGCAACCTAGCGAGACCTGAAACAGGGCTGGGCTGCGGCTCGGAGGTAGAATGGCCCTGGGTTCAGTCCCTAGTACCAAAAACTAAACTCAGCCAGAACTGACACTCAGGTGTCTGAAAGGGAGGAGGCTGTGAGCTCCCTGTCTGCGGAGGTCTGCGGGCAGAGAGGCACCCAGAGGTAGAAGGGAGACGCCGTGAGAGATTGGACTCCAGGACGCCATAGCGAGACGGCCTTCCGGCCCAGACTCCAGATATAGCCCATCTGGCTGCAGCCACAGAGGGAGTTAAAATGAGGAAAAATGTCTGCTGCGCCTTCAAACGGGGGCGGGGGCCGAGGAGGCCACAGAAGCCCAAGTCCCTGGGGCCCCCGCCGAAGACATGCAATTCTCTTTGTTTCTGTCTGGAAGTGATCGCCATGGAAAATTACCCACAACAGAATGGTCAGGAGCCGGCGACTCTCCAAGACACGGCCCCCTCTAGGCAGGTGCCACCCTGTCTCCCCAGAAGAGCCTCTGCCCGGACCCAGGGGCGCGGCTGGCTCCTTATCTCCCCCCCACACCCAGTCCTCACCACTCCAAGAAAACCCAAGAGGTCTCAGGAATCTGGTGACCTCGGCAAAAATTCAAATTAAATAAATGCCCTTCATCTGGGGAGGGGGGGGGGAGAAAGCCTCTCGGGAGATCACTGTCTTTATTCAGAGTCAGCGCCCATCCAAGTTTTCACCTGTTCGCCCCTGGAGCAGACCTACAATCCTTTTTTTGTCTTTTTTTTTTTTTAACTGCAAGAGTTACGGGCGTGGCAAAGGTTAACAGAAGACCTGTAGCCCTGACTACAAAAGCCGGTTGAAGCCGGGCGTGGTGGCCACTCTTGTAATCCCTGCGCTTGGGAGGCAGAGACAGGAGGATCACGCAGGTTCGAAGCCAGTCTTGCTGGCTTAAGAGACCCTGTTTCCAAATAAAACTATAAAAATAGGTCTGGGAGTGTAGCCCGGAGGTAGAAGAGTTTCCAGAGACCCCAGTACCACCAAAAAATAAAAAATAAAAATAAAGCTGGTTGAAAACTAAGTCTGGCTGGAGCCCCCTGTTTGGGGAGACAGTCTGTGCCACTAAAATAAATCTATGAGCTGGGTGTGGTGGTGGAAGCTTGTAATCCCCCCACAGGAGGATCCCGCAGGTTCGAAGCCAGCCTCAGCTACTTAGTGAGACCCTGTTTCCAAATAAAATATATGAGCCCGGTGGGGTGGCACACGCTTGTAATTCCAGTACTTGGGAGGCTGAAACAGGAGGATCGCAGTTCGCGGCCAGCCTTGGCTACTTCTTAGTGAGGCCCTTTGCAACTCAGTGAGACCCTGATTCAAAAGAGTAAAAACTAGGGTTGGGGGTTGTAGCTCAGAGGGAGAATGCCCCTGGGTTCCGTCCCCAGCATCACAAAAATAAATAAGTAAATTAATTAATTAATAAAATAGGGCTGGGGGTATAGCTCAGAGGTCAAATGCCCCTGGGATCCACCCCCAGACTCCCAATAAATAAATAAATAAATAAATAAATAAATAAATAAAATAAAGAATAATAGGGCTGGGGGGCGTAACTCGGAGGTAGAATGCCCCTGGGTTTCATCCCCAGTACCGAAAAAAAAAAATCCAAATAAAATATGATAGGTCTGGGAGTGTAGCCTGGAGGTAGAAAGCCCCTGGATTCCATCCCCAGTACCACGCAAACACACACACACAAAAATAAATTAAAATAAAATAATTATTTTCTCGGGTGTCTAGGATCCACAAGGGCCACTTTTAAGGCACGTGAGGGGCTCCTCTGGCCTGGGTGCCCCAAGGCGCGCTGATCCCCACCGGCAGTCTGGACACTGTCTACACCGCTGAGCCTGCGTCGTCCCCGGCCCTTTACAGCCGAGGAAACCTGGGACGCCGGGCGGGGGCCGCAGAGGTCCGAGCCGGCGCCCGGCCAGGCAGGCCCCGCCCCCGGCCGCCGCAGCCAATGGGCGCGCGGCCCGCGGTGGGGTGACCCGGCGTCACGCATCCTCGGGGCGGGGCCGCCCGAGACAAGCCGCCCCCGCCCCGCGCGCCCCCGCCCCGCGCGCCCCCGCCCCGCGCGCCCCCGCCCCGCGCGCCCCCGCCCCGCGCGCCCCCGCCCCGCGCGCCCCCGCCCACTCTCCCCGCCGCGCCAGGGGCGAGCGCGGCCTGGGGTCTGCGCGGCGGCGGCGGCAGAGGGAGGACCGCCCGGCCCAGGGACGATTCTGGACCTCGGCGTGGCCTCTGCCCTGCTCGGCCTTAGGCGGTGTTTATGGGCCTCTCAGCCTGCACGGCTCGCTTGCCAGGGAGGCTTACACCCATGGGTCCTCCCCACCCATGGGGGCCCTCCCCACCCATGGGGGGCCTTCTACACCCACGGGGGCCCTCCACACCCACGGGGGCCCCCCACACCCATGGGCCCTCCACACCAATGGGGGGCCTTCTACACCCACGGGGGCCCTCCACACCCATGGGCCCTCCACACCAATGGGGGGCCTTCTACACCCTTGGGGCCCCTCCACACCCATGGGGGCCCTCCACACCCATGGGGGCCCTCCCCACCCATGGGGGGCCTTCTACACCCACGGGGGCCCTCCACACCCACAGGGGCCCTCCACACCCATGGGCCCTCCACACCAATGGGGGCCTTCTACACCCTTGGGGCCCCTCCACACCCATGGGGGCCCTCCACACCCATGGGGCCCCTCCACACCCATGGGGGCCCTCCACACCCACGGGGCCCCCCACACCCATGGGGCCCCTCCACACCCACGGGGGCCCTCCACACCCACGGGGGCCCTCCACACCCATGGGGCCCTCCCCACCCATGGGGCCCCTCCACACCCATGGGAGGCCTTCTACACCCATGGGGGCCCTCCACACCCATGGGAGGCCTTCTACACCCATGGGGGCCCTCCACACCCATGGGCCCTCCACACCCATGGGGCCCCTCCACACCCATGGGGCCCCTCCACACCCATGGGAGGCCTTCTACACCCATGGGGTCCCTCCCCACCCATGGGGGGCCTTCTACACCCATGGGCCCTCCACACCCACGGGGGCCCTCCACACCCATGGGGGCCCTCCACACCCATGGGGGGCCTTCTACACCCATGGGGGCCCTCCACACCCATCATTGCAGGTTGAACCCCAAGGACCGCCTCACAGTGAGGGGTGAGGCTCCCAGACGAGGGTGCTGGGTGCAGGAGTTAGCACCTGTCCCCTGGGGCTGATGGCTATTTGGGGAAAGGCCGGCTGGGATTGGAGGAAGCCCCAGGGTCACAGGGTGGGCTGGGTTAGTTGGTGGCAGGAGACTGAACTGCCAAATTCGGCCCTAAATGGGCAGGGTAGCCCATGCCTGCAAGCCTAGTAATTTGGGAAGACGAGACCGGAGACCCCGTTTTAAAATAAAAGGTAAAGCTGGGCGTGATGGCGCATGCTTGTAATCCCAGTCCTTGGGAGGCTGAGACAGGAGGATCGCGCAGGTTCGAAGCCAACCTCAGATATTTACTTCGTGAGGCTCTCAGAAACTTAGTGAGACCCTGTTTCCAAAAAAAATAGAAAATAGGTCTGGGAGTAAAGGCTGGAGGTAGAAAGGCTCTGGGTTCCATCCCCAGCACCACACACACAAAATAAATAAATAGAATAAGATAAAATACAAGTAGGGCCGGGATGTAGCTCAGTGGCAAAGCGCCTGCTTTGCAGGTGTGGCGCTCTGGATTCGATCCTCGATTCCAAAAAAAAAAAGACAAAAAAAAAAAAACCCTTTAAAAAATAATAAGCTAAGAAGATAAAATAAAAGTTAAAAAGGGCCGAGAGTATAGCTCAGAGGTAGAATGCCCCTGGGTTCAATTCCCAGTACCCCAAACAAACAAATAAACAATAGTCTGACTGAATTGTCAAAAGAAAATTATCCGTGTGTGTGTGTGTGTGTGTGTGTGTGTGTGTGTGTGTGTGTGTGTGTGTTAGGGATGTAGTGAGAAAACCCAGGGGCATTCTACCTCTGAGCTGTACTGCCCCAGCCCTTTTTAGTATTCATCTTTCTTTCTTTCTTTCTTTCTTCTTTCTTTCTTTCTTTCTTTCTTTCTTTCTTTCTTTCTTTCTTCTTTCTTTCTCTCTCCTTCTTCCTTTATTTCTTTCCTTCTTTCTTTTTTTTGATTGAATACCTCTGAGCTATACCCTCAGCCTTATTTTATTTTTTTAAATTTTGAAACAGGGTCTCACTAAGTTGCAGCGCTGCCTGCAATCCTGTGATCCTCCCGTCTCAGCCTCCTGAGTCCTGGGATTACAAGCAAGTGGCACCACACTGGGCTCCGTTTTAGTTTTTATTTTGAAATTGCATTGCTAAATTGCTGGGGCTATCCCAGAGCCTGCAATCCTCCTGCCTTAGCCTCCTAAGTACTTAAATACCGGGATTACAGGAGTGTGCCACTGCACCTGTTTTGTTTTGTACTGGGGATGGAGGAACCCAGAGTCATTCTACCCCCAAGCTACCTCTCCACCCTATTTTATTTATTTATTTATATTTATTTATTTATTTATTTTAGCGGTACTGGGGATACAACCCAGGAACATTCTACCTCCAAGCTACACCCAAGTCCTTTTTTTTTTTTTTTTTTTTTTGTGGGTCTGGGGATGGAACCCAGGGGCATTCGACCTCCAAGCTACACCCCCTGCCCTATTTTTTATTCTTTTTGTTTGTTTGTTTTGGTGGTACTGGGGTTCCTGGAAGCCCTTCTACCTCCGGGCTACACTCCCAGACCTATTTTTACATTTTTATTTGGAAACAGGGTCTCCTAAGCCAGCGCGCGCGGCTGGCTTCGAACCTGCGCGATCCTCCTGTCTCCGCCTCCCAAGCGCGGGGATTACAAGCGTGTGCCACCACGCCCCGCTTATTCTTTATTTTGAAACCGGGTCTCACTGAGTTGCAGAGGGCCTCACTAAGTAGCTGAGGCTGGCCGCGAACCGCGATCCTCCAATCTCAGCCTCCCAAGAGCTGGGTTTACAAGCGTGCGCCGCCACGCCCGGCCTCCGCTTTACTTCTTGGTAAATACGTGTAATATAGAGGCCTCTGCAGACACTGGGTCTACCACCCAGGGCCCATTTACACAAAAAGACCAGATCGGGACAGAGACCTGCCAAAGGCCCCAGCGGGGACCCTTAGAGTAGGAGGAGGTGGCCCCAGACACGCGAGTCCTCTCAATTTCCCAAAGCATCCCTCATTCCCAAGTGCCGAGGCCGTGCGTTTGCTCTGTGGGTGCTGAGGGTCTGGGCTTGGGGACCACCCAGGAAGCTCCGGTAGGGGCCCCTCTTAAATCAGCTTCTTCTGGGCCCATCCCAGGTCTCTGCTTCAGAACCCAAAGAAGACCCTTGGCGATGGGTGGGGGAGCAGTTACTTTGCTGCAGGAGACCCAGGGACAGGTGGCCATGAGCCCCGTGGGCCCCCAGTGTTCCCACGTGGCCCCCTGCCAGGTTCCTGGGGACTGAAACTGCAGTGGAAGGCGGGCCCTCCCGGCGCTCCTGGGACATGATTGGAGGTGGCAGGGGCTGAGGACGGAGCACTGAGAGAGGAGTCCAGAAGGGGGTCCCAGCCTAACACCCCCAGGTGCGTCCCTCCCGTCTCTCTATCCACACTTGCAGGGACCAGGGTCTGTTTATTGCAAACGGCTGCTCAGATTTTATTCTTCCTTGGCAAACAACCTGACTTTTCAGGCTGAGTTCTTGGACTTCTGCAGGAACTGTTGGGAAAGAGGCTTCCTCTCTGTGCCAGTAGGATGTCCGCCTGGAGCTGCGGGCAGCCCGCGGTCCACCACGCGGAAGAGCCGAGTCCAGGGAGCAGAGCCAGGGCCACGGAGAGGCCGACTCCAGACCCAAGCCTCTGGGCGCCTCGATCCCGCTGCTCCGGGAGCTGTCTTCAGTCACACGAACCCCTAGATTCCTCTTGCTCATTAACGATTTCTGCTACAACCCCAAAAGGCCCAACATGCCATCTCTAATGAGATATTTGAGATTAAAGCCACAAACTCCCTCCTTCTGGACAAGGAAATATTTCTATTGCTGCTGCTGCTGCTGCTGCTAAACTTTTTTATTTTTTCCAGTACCGGGGATGGAACCCAGGGGCATTCTATCTCCGAGCTACAACCCCAGTAGCTCCATTTTTTAATTCTTTATTTTGAAACCGGGTCTCACTGAGTTGCGGAGGGCCTCACTAAGTAGCTGAGGCTGTCCACGAACCACCACGATCCTCAGATCTCAGCCTCCCCAATGCTGGGATTACAGGCATGTACCACCCTACCCGGCTTTGCTGCTAAACTTTTATACCAACATTTCCTGAGTTTTTTCCATGGAACCTTCCGTGTGTGTGTGTGTGTGTGTGTGTGTGTGTGTGTGTGTGTGTGTGTGTATTATTGGAGATTGAACCCAGGGGTATTCTACCTCTAAGCTACACCCCCAGTCCTATTTTATTTATTTATTTATTTATTTATTTATTTATTTTGCTGTACTGGGCATGGAACCCCAGGAGCATTCTACCTCTGAGCTACACCCCCAGCCCTATTTTGTTTTTACTCTTTATTTTGAAACAGGGTCTCACCGAGTTGCAAAGGGCCTCACTAAGTAGTAGCTGAGGCTGGCCGCGAACCGCGATCCTCCTGTCTCAGCCTTCCAAGTACCGGGATTACAGGCGCGCTCCACCACGGCTGGCTGGAACCCTCCTTTTCCTGAACCTGGGGAAATACACTTGGGCGGGTACCGGCCAGGGGTCCAGGGATGGCAGAGCCCTCCCAGGAGGCTGGTGGCTGAGTCAGAGCTGCAGGGCCGCCCCTCCCTCCTCTGCGGCCCCTTTCCCATTGCGCCCGCGGGCTGGCGGCCAGCATGCTCTGGGGCTGGCTGCTCCCTGCAGGCCCTGGGGACGCTCCAGCAAGCCCTGGCTGCAGCCACTGCATTCTGAGAACCCAGCGCCCCGGGGCAGGACCGGCCGCCTCCCTGCGGGCACACAGCTAGTAGACAGGCATGGTTGGTACCAGGTACCCTGGAGAGCTCGCATGGTGCCTCGGCGTGGCCTGCTCCCCACAGAGCAGCAGCAGCTCCGGCCTCTTCCAAGGCACAGGGCCAGGACACAGCATGGGTTCAGGGGCCATGGTGTCTGTTGAAAGGGACCTAGGGCAGCCGGGTGCAGTGACACGTGGCCGGCAGCCAACTGAGAGGCCCCTTCTCCAAGGACAGGTGCTGCCTGGGAGCCTGCAGGGCGGCCATCGCCAGCCCGGGCAGCTTGGAGGAGGGCTTTCAAAAGGGAGAGGAAGCCGGGCTTGGTGGCGCAGGCTTGTAATCCCAGCATTTAGGAGGCTGAGACAGGATGAAATAATGTGTTTGAGGATCACCTCTGCTGGGGTGTGGTAGTTCAGAGGTAGAACACCCCTGGGTTCAGTCTCCAGCACCCCCTCAAGAAAATAAAAATAAAAGGAAGAGGAACTGGACATGGTGGTGCACACCTGTAATCCCAGCACTCGGGAGGCTGAGACCGGAGGATCGTGGTTCGCGGCCAGCCTCGGCTACTTAGTGAGGCCCTTTGCAACTCAGTGAGACCCTGTTTCAAAGTAAAGAATAAAAAGGAGGGTTAGGGGTTAGGGATGTAGTTCAGAGGTAGAATGTCCCTGAGTTCCATCCCCAGTACCACAAAAAAATAAATAAAAATAAATAAAACAGATTGGGGTAATGGCTCACAGCCCTGTGAATAGACCCTAAACTACGCCACTGTCCACTTTAAGAGGGCGAGCTGTAGGTGATGGGAATTAGATCTCAATAAAGCTGTTGCCAAAACAGACAGGGGACAGAGGTCTGCCTGCCCTGGGCTCTCCAATTCATAAGCTCTGCAAAAGATTGGTTTTTTTTGTTTTGTTTTTTTTGTTTTTTTGCAGTACTGGGGATGGAACCCAGGGGCATTTGACCTCCAAGGTACACTTCCTGCCCTATTTTTTATTCTTTATTTTGAAACCGGGTCTCACTGAGTTGCAGAGGGCCTCACCAAGTAGCTGAGGCTGGCCGCAAACCACGATGCTCCTGTCTCAGTCTCCCGAATGCTGGGGTTACACGCGTGCACCACCACGTCTGGCTTCTGCAAAAGATTCTGATGCCCGGAGGATGGCAAGAGCCCGGCCAAGGGGGATTCATGGTGACCCTGGGCTGCTGGCCCTGGGCAAGGGTGACCACCTCCCCATACCACTCTGGGACCTGGGATGGGAAGGAGGGAGACCAAGTTCTCAGGCTGGCCACTGAAGGGATTTTCCTGGCCAGGCAGCTGGACAGGGGTGAGGGTCCTGGCTGTCCCCGTCCAACACCCCCATCCCGCCCTGAGCTGAGACCTGTGGCAGCCAGCCCCACTTAAGGAAGACGGGGGTGGGGCCCTCCTGGCAGCCAACTCCACAGACACCACGCATGACCGGTTTGCTCAGGAATTTATTTACTGCGGATTACTTTACATGCAAGAACCCAAACTAGAGAGGCGTATCTGGAAGGACGGCCAGGGGCGGGGGGGACGCTCTGGTGTCCCTCTGACCGTTTCCCCAGAACCGGCCCCGCCCACAGGGGCACAGTTCAGGGAGGAGACCAGACTCCGGACGGGCCCACCAACTCAAGGCGGTCCCCTTTCCAGTTGTCCCCCGGGACCCCCAAGAGCCGTCGGGAGCTAACTGCGGGCTTCAGGAGACGGCGAGAGGTTGGACGCCGTGGTGAGTGGTCGAGACGTGGGGCTGGGGTTGGCAGCCATTGGGGGCGGCGTGGGGGTCTGGTGGCCACAGAGGAAGCCTGCCCCCCCCCTCGCGGCCAGCAAAGGCTGGAGATGGTCGCTGGAGATGTGACCCCGCGGGGGGCTGATGGGGAAGGGGACCCACCCAGACACAGCATCCTCTCCCTTCCCAGGCTGCCCGGGGCTGAGCTGAGCCCAGTTGGAGGAGAGTTTGCACAAAGAGGGAACAGACAGGAGTAGGGGGTGGGGGGCAGAGAGAGGCAGGAGGGGCGCCGTGGGCACCCGCTAGGAGCTGAGGAATACTGCTGGGTGCCCGGTCTGGCCCCCACCCCGCACGGCTGCAGTGACCACGCAGACCCCAATCACGCTGAGGGGCCGACGGACAGGGCGACGAGGGCACAGATGGACGGTCGCCTTTCCCTCCGGCCACGGGCAGAGCGCTGGTCCCTCGCACGCGGAGGGGCGAGGTGGCCCTTCTGGCCCGGGCCTCTGCCCCCGTCACACCACAGGCAGTACAGCCGCCCGCTGCTGCCCGCTGGCTGCAGGGCGGGTCGGGAGGAACCGTCCATCGCCTCGGCTCGGTGCACAGTGAACGCAGGAAAGGTTAAACACATTCCCCAAGAAAATATTTTGACAAAATAAATATTTTAACCTATAATCAGGTATAATTAGTGCTTACGAGAGGACTCTCAGCAATAATTTAGTGTCATTAAGTACATACCATATCTGTGATTTCTAACACGTGGAGCTGGGGGCCGGCCAGGGGCCGGCCTCCCTGCCCTGAGCAGGTGGCCCGAGGCTGCACTCCCCGGGTGGCAGGTGACGGGCAGGCCAGAGGCCTCAGGACATCCCATCCCTGCTGGGTCCCTGCCTCCGCCGTGGCCTGAGCCACAGGTCACCGCTGGACAGCACACGTGTGCAGAAAGTGCTTCAAAGCCCCCAAGGGGCAGCTCCTGGCCAGGAAGGCAGGGACAGGGCTTTGCATGGCCGGTGGCCTCCTGTGGGCCCACAGGGATTCTCTGCCAGCTGCCGCGAGGCACCCGGGCCTCTCTGAGCAGCACGGACCATCTGAAGTTGGGGGCTGGGAACAGCTCCAGACGTGGTACCAGGCACTATCTCAGCTGCACTGCCCACAGGGGCCCCTTCGGCTCTCCGCCTTCCAGGAGGCAGGGAGGCTTCCTCTACCCCTGGAGGACACTGGGCCTGTCCGCCACCACCCACGGGCCCAGCTCTGGCCCTTGCAGGAACAAGCCCTGCGGGCAGCATCCCAGGGCTAGGACCTCCGGGACACCTGGGATATCCCTGCTGCCTTCTTTGGGGCCGGAGGACCTGGTCCGGCGGGCTTGGTCCTCCAGAGCGTTGAAGAGGACCAAGGCCAGGGATGGAGGGGCCCCAGAGAGCACAGGGTGGCAGCTTCTTTGAGGAACAACTGCTGGGTCCCATGGGTGCTCAGCCCTCGCCTCCCCTCCATTCCAGCCTCCCAGCCTCCCCTGCTGAGGCTAGCCTTCTGGAGGAGACAGAGCCTCTCAGACTATCCTGCCAGGTGGGAAGGGCTGGCCACACCACAGGCGGGGGACACGGGGTGGCCTAGGGGAGGCAGGGAGCTGGCCTGGACACTGGGCGGTGTCGAGGTGGGCGGGGGGCTGTCAGGCCAGCCTGGGGGGAGGCCGAGGCCCATGCAGGGATGGGCGGGGGCCTTGGTGGTGTTCTCAGAGACTTGGACCTCTGGACATGCACAGAGTGAATGGGGGCCAGAGCCCTGTATATGGAGAGCAGTGAGCCTATTGGCTCCCCAGGGAAGTCCGGGCGGCGGGGCCGAGCCCGCCACACCAGGCACACACGCCGGGGTCCAGGGCCTCGGCTTCCAGTGGTGTTGACCAGCGTGCTGGTGCGGCCACCCAGGGTTGCAGGCTGCCCTCCCCGCCCTTGGCTCCCCTCTCGCCTGGAGCCCGGGATCCTTCGGGGCTCTTTGGTCCCAGGCCAGGCTGCTGAGCCAGCCGGGACCCGAGGCCCGGGCCAGCAGCTGACCAATGGAGAGACGGTCAAGAACACGAGCCCCACTCGTGGCCCCACAGCCTTTGAAAGTACCCACGCCAAGTGCCACCTGGCAACACAGCCCAAGGCGGGAGGCTGAGGCGGTGGGTCCAACCCAGCGAGCCCCGCGCTCCCGGAGGAGGTGTGGAAGAGAGGGACATGGAGGGGGCCGCCTCACTCCCCGGGAGCGGTGAGCTGGACAGAGCTGGGCGCGTGTGGCAGGCGGTGCCTCACTCCTCCGTGGGCGGGCGATGGAGGAGGCACGGGGGCTGCCGTGGGGGAGTGGAGGGCTGCAGCTCTCTCCCACTGGCCAGAGCAGAGATGCTGAGAGCTGGTCCTGTCCTGGGGGCGGGGAGGGGGACACACTGGCGTTTCCATGGAGACACAGGTGCGTGGACAGGGGGCGGCAGGGCAGGAGGCGCAGCCACTGCGGGGACCAGTGGTGACCTGCCGTCCAGGGGGGAGGCACATGGCGGGCAGCTCACAGGGCGAAGAGGGCGTCCTCTGAGCGCTCAGGCTTCTTCCGGCCAGAGGGGTTGGAGGCCGGGGCGGGGGGCTCCATGGGGGGCGAGGGGAGGTCGGGGACCATCTCCGCAGCTTTGGCCCTCTCTTCAAGGAACTTATCAAACTCTGTAATAGAAGTGGAGGCGAAGGCCGGGGTTGGGGGCACAGCCTGCCAGTTCCTCGTTACCCATGCCCTTCCCGCGGGGGCATCCCTGCACCGGGCTGTGGGCCCCACCCAGGGTGACCCGCCTCTGGGACACCCTTCCCATGCCCCAGCCTCCGGTCCCTCCTCTGCCTCCTGCTGGGTGAGCTGGGGTGCAGTGATGGGGGAGAGGGTCCCTGCAGCCCACAGGTCCATGGGAAAGACTAGAAAACTCAGGGCCCCCGCCCCCCCCAGACAGCAGCCATGTCTGCTGGGGGCAGAGTGGAGAGAGCCGGGAAGCGTGCAACTCCCTCTACCCTTAAAAAGGAAGGGCTGAACATCTCAGAGGGCATGTCCTCTGAGGGTGTCCTGCGGGGTTGCGTGACCCCGTGGCACCCAGTGACCACCCGGGTCGGAACGCAGGACAGCCGTCGGGCCCGCTGGTCATGGGCTCCGTGACCTTCTGAAAATCACACATCCTTCCCGACTCCGTTTCCCCTTGAAGGAGAGGGGACAAATAACCGTCCTAACGTGGGCCTGGGACACCAGGGGGCCTGGCGCCCGAGGGGCTCTGGCACAACAGCTGCTGTGACCACAGCTGGCAGGGCTGTACCTTCGCTTGTGACTCCCTCTTCCAGGCTGTCACCCTTCTGTAGGAGGAGCAGAGAGAGCGGCGTTAGGGCTGGGGGTCCCGGCCCCGCCTGCCCACCCGGCGCCACCTCCGGGCGCCACTGCCCACGGCCACCAAAGAAAAAACCCTCTGCGTTTCCTGTTTCCAGATTTCTGGAAAGGCAGAATACCGCCCTTCTTATTCTGGACAAACAGAAATTTTGTTTAAAAAGAGAAATGAAGGGGGAAAAAAAAAAAAAAGCCCAGCCAGGCAACACACACCTGAGATCCCAGTGTTTGGGAGGCTGAGACAGGAAGATCGCAGGCAGGTTCAAGGTCAGTGCCTTGGCGACCCACACACTCGTTTCAAAATAAAAAATAAAAAGGGGCTGGGGTACAGCTCAGTGGTGGAATGCCCCTGGACTGAATCCCCAGCATATCAAAACACAAAAGCAAACCCCCAAACCCAAACGGGTCCGAGGTTTTGACCCCCTAAAAGAGCCAGAAAGGAAAATTCAAAATGGTGCAGCCACAGGCCGGGTTGGCGCCTGGGCTGCGGAGGAAGAGCCGGGCCCGGGACACCGTCCAGGCTCTGGGGAGAGGCCAGGGGCCACAGGAGCCGGGCGCGGCAGGGTCCCTGCGCCATCATCTGTGGTCTGTACGCGCCTGGCCAGCGCGGCGGTCCCAGGAAGGAAGACTGTCTGCGTGTACAGCTGGCCGGCCTCGGCCTGCGCTCAGGAGCTGTCCTGGCAGAGGACGCTGTCTCCCCACACCCCAAATGTGTCCTGCAGCCTTCGGGGCACAGTGGCTGCCTCCCCCCAGGTCCTGTGTCCCGCTGTCTGCTCCCGAAGGGCTTTGTGTACCCGTAAAATTGGAAGCAGATCACATCTAATTCTGTTTAGAAAATATGGCGTGTGCAGGGGTCTCACTGGGAAGAGGGCGATACGAGTGGAGAGCCCGGCACCGGGTAGGGGACCTGGGTCCTTCCCCGCCCTGCCGCTGACCTGCGTCAGCCTCTGGACAGGTCCCTTTCCCTTGCTGGGGCTCGGCCTCCTATTATTATTATTATTATTATTTATTTTGGTGGTACTGGGGGTGGAACCCAGAGGCTTTCTACCCCCGGGCTATACTTCCAGACCTATTTTATATTTTATTTGGAAACAGGGTCTCACTAAGTTGCCGAGAGCCTCACTCAGTAGGTGAGGCTGGCTTTGAACCCACGCGATCCTCCTGTTTCAGCCTCCCAAGCGCAGGGATGACAAGTGTGCGCCACCATGCCCGGCTTATTATTATTATTATTATTATTATTTATTATCATTATTTTGCAGTACTGGGAATGAACCCAGGAGCGTTCTACCTCTGAGCTACACCCCCAGCTCTATTTTTTATCCTTTATTTTGAAACAGGGCCTCACTGAGTAGTTGAAGCTGGCTGGAAACCCGCCATCCTCTCCTCTCAGCCTCCCAAATACTAGGATTACAAGCCTGTGCCATCACACCCGGCTTCCTTGTTGATTTTTCTGAGACAGAGTCATGCTAGGTTGCTGAGAGTCTCAGTACGTACTGAGACTGGTGTCTAATCTGCGATCCTCCTGTCTCAGCCTCCCAAGTACTGGGATTACATGTGGTATCACCATGCCTGGCTTTATTTTTAATTTTTTAAGTTTTTTTCCCAGTACTAGAGATGGAGCCCTGGGGCATTCTACCTTCAAGCTACACTCCCAGCCCTATTTTTTTATTCTTTCATTTTTTTTGAAACAGGGTCTCACTGAGTTGCAAAGGGCCTAAGTAGCTGAGGCTGTCCTTGAACCATGATATTCTCCTGTCTCAGCCTCCCAAATGCTGGAATTACAAGCATTACCACAATGCCCAGCTGGCTTAATTTTTTTTTTATTTTTGTACTGGGGATGGAACCCAGGGGCATTCTACCTCCGAGCTACACCCCCAGTCCTTTTTTTTTTTTTTTTTTAATGGGCCTGGGGATGGAACCCAGGAGCATTTGACCTCCAAGCTACAACCCCAGTCCTATTTTTTCTTTTTCTTTTTCTTTTTTTTTTTTTTTGCAGGTCTGGGGATGGAACCCAGGGGCATTCAACCTCTGAGCTGCACCTCCTGCCCTGTTTTTAATTCTTTATTTTGAAACCCGGTCTCACTGAGTTGCAGAGGACCTCACTAAGTAGCTGAGGCTGTCTTTAAACCGTGATCCTCCAGTCTCAGCCTCTCAAATGCTGGGATTACAGGCGTGCGCTACCGCGCCCGGCTTCCCAGCCCTATGTTTTATTCTTTATTTTGAAACAGGGTCTCCCTGAGTTGCAAAGGGCCTCACTAAGTAGCTGAGGCTGTCCTCAAACCGCAATCCTCCTGACTCAGCCTCCCAAGTGCTGGTATTACTGGCCCCACTTGGCCTCCCCTTCTGAGATGACGGGGCCTGGCCCCGCCTCTTTACTTGTGTGAGGGGAGTTATTTTCCAGGTGTGCCCTTGGGAAAGCTGTCACCACAGGCCTCTTCTTCCTCCCCTGACACTTGGGTGGCTGCCTCCCGGTCTTCTGAAAGCCTGGCCTTCTGAGAGGAGGTGGCCAGACCCTGAAAAGGCCTGTGAGCCCTCCTGGGCCATAGACTGCCAGGCTCCTTCTACAGTGAACGCTGGCCACGCCCTGCCCCAGGGCACTCGGACGCCCAGGGACCCATCGCCAATTTTCTTTTTTCTTTTCCTTATTTTTTTTTCTTCTTCTGGTACTAGGGACTGAACACAGGGCATTCTACTGCCAAGAGACACCCGCAACCCTATTTTTTATTCTTTATTTTGAAACAAGGCCTCACTGAGTTGCAAAGGGCCCAAGTAGCTGAGGCTGTCTGTGAACCATGATCCTCCTGTCTCAGCCTCCTTAATACTGGGATTACAAGCATGCGCCAACATGACTGGCTACATTTTTTTTTCTTTTCTTTTCTTTCTTGGTAGTGGGGATTGAACCCAGGAGCATTCTACGTCTGAGCCACATCCCTAACCCTATTTATTTATTTATGTGCTTATTTATGGTGTTAGGGGTTGAACCCAGGAGCTTTCTACCTCTGAGCCACATCCCTAGCCCTATTTCAATTACTTATTTATTTATTTTATGTATTTACTTATTTATGGTGCTGGGGATTGAACCTAGGAGCATTCTACCTCTGAGCTGTACTCCTAGACCTTTTTATTTGGAAACAGGGTCTGGCTAGGTTGTGGAGCGCCTCACTAAGTTGCTGAGGCTGGCCTCCAACCTGTGACCCTCTTGCCTTAGCCTCCCGAGTCCTGAGATTCCAGGTGTGGGCCACGGCTTATCACTGTTTTCAAATGCAGAATGTCCTCAGCTTCTCACCCTGTCTCACAGGATGGAGACAGCAGCCTTTAAACCAGGGGTTCTTATTTTTTTTTTTTTTTTGGTGGTTCTGGGGGAGGAACCCAGGGGCTTTCTACCTCCGGGCTATACTCCCAGCCCTATTTTATACTTTATTTGGAAACAGGGTCTCACTAAGTTGCTGAGAGCCTCACTCAGTAGCCGAGGCTGGCTTCAAACCTGCACGATCCTCCTGTCTCAGCCTCCCAAGTACTGGGATTACAAGTGTGCGCCACCACGCCCGGCTCCCATGTTTTTTTTTTAAACCTCCCCAAACTAGAAGATCTGGGGAAAGGGGAATGACTGTGAACTTAAAACAAAACCAACTACCAGACTCATCTGTGTGTGTATGCTATCATTCCAAAAAGAAAAAAAAAAAAAAAAAGAAAAGCGAGGGCTGGGGCGTGGTACGGTGGTTGAGCGTGTGCAAAGCCATGAACTCCACGGAACTCCCAGCACTGCCGAAAAAAAAAAAAAAAAACTAAAAAAGCAAACAAAATAAAACCGTAAATAATGAAAACTTAAGATCATAAAACGTGAACACAAAGCAAAACAAACCGTGAAACCAAAAACTTGGCCCCCCCAAGCCCCTGGGCACGGCTCTCCCCCTCTGCTGCCGTGGGCCGTGGGGAGGCAGCAGGGGCCGTCTACACCGCAGGGCTCAGGGGCCCGTCTACACCGCAGGGCTCGGTGCGGAGCGCGGTGCCCAGCTGGCAGCTCCGCCCTGACCTCCCTCCTCCACCCGCACGCAGAGTAGACGGAAGTGGAGTCTCACCAGGTCGGTTCTGAGCCACACCTCAATGTCGTCCATGACAGAGGGCTGCGCAACGGGGATCTATGAAGAAGCCAGGCAGCCCCACACAGCAGCCAGGCGGGACATCGGAACAAAGGAAATCGTCAAGAGCAAACCCCAAACGAAATCAAAACGCAACACGCAGCAGCAGGACGCAGCGGGCGCGGCGACGCGGGCGGCAGGGATGGCAGGGGAGGAAGCGATGGGGTGGTGCAGGGTCAGAAGCGGGGCCCGCAGCAGGGAGGGCGGCAGCGCGCATTCTTGAGATGGAGAACTTTTTTGGTTTGTTTTGGTTTGGTTTTGGTACTGAGGATGGAACCCAGGGACAGTCTACCTCTGAGCTACAGCCCCCGCCCTTTTTGGTTTTTTCACTTTGAAACAGGGTCTCGCTGAGGTGCTGAGGTGGGCGTCGATCCTGTGATTCCCCCTGAGCACTGGGGTCACAGACAGGGGGCCGCCACACCAGGCTTACGTTATTTATACCTCCAAGCTATACCCCCAGCCCTATTTTTTTCTTTATATTATTATTATTATTATTATTAATATTATTATTTTGGTGGTACTGGGGATGGAACACAAGGGCTTTCCACCTCCGGGCTATACTCCCAGACCTATTTTATATTTTATTTGGAAACAGGGTCTCACTAAGTTGCTGAGAGCCTCACTAAATAGCTGAGGCTGGCTTCGAACCTGTGCGATCCTCCTGTCTCAGCCTCCCAAGCGCTGGGATTACAAGTGTGCACCACCACGCCCTGTTATTTATTATTATAATAATAATAATAATTATTATTATTATTATTTGCAGTACTGGGAATGGAACACAGGGGTATTCTACCTCTGAGCTATACTCCCGGCCTATTTTATATTATTTATTTATTTATTTATTTAGGTGGTGGTACTGGGGGTTCCTGGAAACTCTTCTACCTCTGGGTTAACACTCCCAGACCTATTTTTATACTTTTTTTTTTTTTTTTTTGAAACACGGTCTCTTAAGCCACTGCTGCTGGCTTTGAACCTGCGCGATCCTCCTGTCTCCACTTTCCAAGCGCAGGGATTACAAGCGTGCGCCACCACGCCCGGCTTATTCTTTATTTTGAAACAGGGTCTCGCTGAGTTGCAGAGAGTCTCACTAAGTAGCTGAGGCTGGCCGCGAACCGCGATCCTCCTGTCTTCAGCCTCCCGAATGTGGTGATCACAGCGTGCGCCACTGCGCCTGGCTAATAATCTTCAGAAAGGCCTGAGGTAACCCCTGACCTCATTAGGAAGTCTCTCTCTGCCAGCATACTGGTCCTTGGACTTACTGGGGACTTTGGATTGCTGAACTGGAAAATTTTCAGGGCATTCTTATCAGCCTGACATGAATCCCAGGGACAAAGAGCACGAGACGACTCTGAGTCGGCATGAATGTCCCACGGCTGAGCCCACAGTGCCCCAGGAGGGCGCTCACTTTCCCTGTCAAGTAGCGACAGGGACTAGCAGGTGCGGCCTGCTCTCCAGACACCTGCTGGCAGGCCCCAGTCTCCATGTGTTCCTGGAACAGGAGACACCGGTTTTTTTTGTTTGTTTGTTTTTGTTTTTTGTGGTACTGGGGGTGGAACCCAGAGGCTTTCTACCTCCGGGCTATACTCCCAGACTTAGTTTATACTTTATTTGGAAACAGGGTCTCACTAAGTTGCTGAGAGCCTCACTAAGTAGCTGAGGCTGGCTTCGAACCTGTGCGATCCTCCTGTCTCAGACTCTCAAGTGCAGGGATTATAAGCCTGCGCCACCACGCCCGGCCTGAGATGCCAGTTTTCATTATCTTTTCCTTCCTTCCTTCCTTTCTTTTTTTTTTTTTTGTGCAGGTTTGGGGATGGAACCCAGGGGCATTCGACCTCCAAGCTACAACCCCTGCCCTTTTTTTTATTCTTTATTTTGAAACAGGGTCTAACTCAGTTGCAGAGGGCCTAAGTAGCTGAGGCTGTCCACGAACCGTGATCCTCCAGTCTCAGCCTCCTGAATGCTAGGATTACAAGTGTGCGCCACCACAGCCAGCTGTCTTTCTTTCTTTTCTTTTTCCTTTCCTTTCCTTTTCTTTCTTTCTTTATTATTATTATTATTATTATTATTATTATTATTATTATTTTTGCAGTACTGGGGATGGAACCCAGGGCATTCTACCGCTTTGCTACAACCCCAGCCCTATTTTTTATTCTTTATTTTGAGACCGGGGTCTCACTGAGTTGCAGGGGGTCTCGCTAAGTAGCTGAGGCTGTTCCCGAACCGTGATCCTCCTGTCTCAGCCCCCACCCCCAATGCTGGGATAACAAGCGTGTGCCACCACGCCCAGCGAGGATTAATCTTGAAAGCCAGCATGCTGAGAAAACAAATACTGCCATCTGAGAAACCCCTTACTCCTTCAAAAAAAAGAAGGGGTTTGACCCCATGCTGCTCATGGGAGCGCTGCTGTTCCCTTTCCTAAACTGCTGAGGCTGGCACCTGCCACCCTCCTGTCTCAGCCTCCCAAATACTGGGATTACAGGCCTGCACCGCCATGCCGGGCATGTTCCCTTTCTTGGATGGGTCCCAGTGAGCTGCGAGCCTGTCTAGGGAGCCGCGCCTGCAGGCTGAGCCCGGAGCCCGCGGCAGCAGGGAGCTTGTCTCTAGCCAGGCTGGGCTCCTGCCTGGCTGGCAGCCTTTGCTGCTGTGGGCCCGGGAGGAGTCTCTTCTCCCTGGACCCTGGGCTCTACCCTGGGCGCCTCCCAGCCTCTTAGGTCCTAAGACCTCTCAGAGATTTATCTGGGTGGAGAGGTGGGAGCAGGGAGCAGGCATGGGGGGGCTTGTCCTCACTTTCCGCATCTGCTAAATGGGGTGAGTACCAGCTTGTACTCAGATGCCAGGTTGGCGTTTTCTTAATCCAGACACCCAGGCAGGCGGGGGTTGGATGCTGGTAATCAACTGAGCTTCTTGTGTTTGGAAGCCAACTCGCGGCCATATTAACCTCTGCCCTCGTGAATAAGTGGCCGGAGTACCCAACAGGGTTACGTCGCTTCTAATAATGTAGGCTGAGCCAAGAGGAGTGCAGGTTCAAGGACAGCCTCAGCAAATAATGAGACTCTCACCAGGCTAGCGAGACCCTGTTTCCAATTAACAAAGACAAATGGACTGCAGGTGTAGCTCGAAGGTAGAATGCCTCTGGGTTCCATCCCCAGTACCACAAAAAAAGAAAAAGAAAAAGAAACATGTAGGCTGCCATGAAAATTGGCTCCCAGAGGCTGAGGGGGAGCTGGGCATGGTGGTACACACCTGTAATCCCAGTACTTGGGAGTCTGCGACAGGACGGGAGGATCGCAGGTTCGAGGCCAGCCTAAGGAACTTACTGAGCTCTCCAGCAACCTAGTGAGACCCTGTTTCAAAAAAATCAATCAAGGCCGGGCGTGGTGGCGCACGCTTGTAATCCCCGTGCATGGGAGGCGGAGACAGGAGGATCGCGCAGGTTCGAAGCCAGCCGTGCTGGCGTAAGAGACCCTGTTTCAAAAATATAAAATAGGTCTGGGAGTGTAGCCCGGAGGAAGAAGGGCTTCCAGGAACCCCAGTACCACCCCCCCCCAAAAAAAATCAATCAATCAGTCAATCAATCAATCAAGCTGGGCATGGTGGCACATGCCTGTAATTCCAGTAGTTGGGAGACTGAGACAGGAGAACTGGAGGTTCGAGGACAGCCTCGGCAAATAGACTCTTATCAAGCTAGTGAGACCCAGTTTCCAATGCACGTTAGTGAAAACGGGCTGCAGGTGTAGCAGGAAGGCAGCATGCCTCCGGGTCCAATCCCAAGAACCACAAAAACATTAAAATAAAAACATCACACTGGGCTGGGGATGTGGCTCAGAAGAATGCCCTGGGTCCAGCCTCCAGTACTTCCCCCCAAAGAGACAGACAGACAGACAGAATCAGTCTAAGGGGCAGAGGAAGCCCCTTCTCCACGCCGAGTGGGGGGAGGCAGGCTAGGAGCGGACTTCCTGCTACCCCGAGGCTGTGGGCAAGTCACCAGGCCCCTGGGAGGTCTCAGTGTCATTTGTCAAACCAGAGGTGGCCCAGCAGATTGCTAAGAAGCGTGTTGGCTCCAGCGAGCCACGATTTTAACATCTTCTTTTCCATCTATTTATTTATTTTTCTGTTGTTGGTATTGGGGGGTTGAATCAGGGGAATTTCATCTCTGAACTACACCCTCAACCCTATTTTAAATTTTTTTTTTTTTTTTTGCAGGTCTGGGGATGGAATCCAGGGGCATTTGACCTCCGAGCTACACCCCCTGCCCTATTTTTTATTCTTTCTTTTTTTTTTTTTTTTGTGGTACTGGGGTGGAACCCAGAGGCTTTCTACCTCCGGGCTATACTCCCAGACCTATTTTCTATTTTATTTGGAAACAGGGTCTCACTAAATTGCTGAGAGCCTCACCAAGTAGCTGAGGCTGACATCGAACCTGTGCGATCCTCCTGTCTCAGCCTCCCAAGTGCGGGGATTACAAGCGTGCGCCACCACGCCCGGCTTATTCTTTATTTTGAAACAGGGTCTCACTGAGTTGCGGAGGGCCTCACTAAGTAGCTGAGGCTGTCCACAAACCGTGATCCTCTGGTCTCAGCCTCCCCAATGCTGGGATTACAAGCATGCGCCACCACGCCCGGCTTTAATTTTTTTTTTTTTTTTTTTTCGGTACTGGGAATGGAATCCAGGAGCATTCTACCTCCAAGTGACACCCCCAGCCCTATTTTTTTATTTTTTATTTTGAAACAGGGCCTCACTGAGTTGCAAAGGGCCTCACTAAGTACCTGAGGCTGGCTTTGAACCTGTGCGATCCTCCTGTCTCAGCCTCCCAGATGCTGGGATTAGAAGCGTGCGCCGCCACGCCCAGCTTCCTATTTCTATTTTCTATTATAAAACAGAATCTGGCTAAGTTGCTGAGGCTGGCTGATCCTCCTGTATCAGCATCCCAAGCACTGGGATGAGAAGTGTGTCTCAGGAAGTTGCTGAGGGCCTTGCTACATTGCTGAGGCTGGCACTGAACCTGCTACGCTCAGGCCTCAGCCTCCCAGGTACTGAGATCGCAGGCGTGCGTCAGCACCTCCGTCTAGGGCTTGGGGTTCAGATGGGAACGGAGGGCAGGCTCTCCCGGGGCTCCTGAATCTCAGCTCCCGGGCTGTGCGGAGGGGAGAGGCGCTGCCTCCAGCTGACCAGGCCCGCACTCTCTGTGGCCTCGGAAGGGCTGTGTCTGCGGTTCCTGGGGTTACGCATCACCTGCCCTGGGAAGGGATCTTGACTCCAACCCCAGGACAGGCAGCAGCAGTCTCTTAAATAATCTACTTCTGCTATTTTTATTTATTTATTTATCTATTTATTTATTTGTGTGATTATTGGTACCACAGATTGAACCTAGGCACATTCTATCCCCCGTCTTTTTTATATTTATTTATTTATTGGTGGTACTGGGGATGGAACGCAGGGGCATTCTACCTCTAAGCTACAGTCCCAGTCCTATTTTTTTATTCCTTCTTTTTATTTTTAATTAATCAATTTTTTTTGTGTGTGTGTGTGGGTCTGGGGATGGAACCCAGGGGCATTCGATCTCCGAGCTACACCCCCTGCCCTAGTTTTTATTCTTTATTTTGAAACTGGGTCTGAGTTGCAGAGGGCCTCACTGAGTAGCTGAGGCCGTCCGCGAACTGCGATCCTCCAGGTTTCAGCCTTCCGAATGCTGGGATTACAAGCGTGCACCTCCACGCCCGGCTTTAATTTATTTTTAATTTTTATTTTTTGGTGGTGCTGGGGATGGAACCCAGGGGCCTTCTACCTCCGGGCTACACTCCCAGACTTATTTTGTATTTTATTTGGAAACAGGGTCTCTTAAACCAGCTGAGGCTGGCTTCGATCCTGCGTGATCCTCCTGTCTCAGCCTCCCAAGCGCGGGGATTACAAGTGTGCGCCACCATGCCCTGGCTCTATTCCTTATTTTGAAACAGGGTCTCACTGAGTTGCAGAGGGCCTCGCTAAGTAGCTGAGGCTATCCGCGAACCGCGATTCTCCTGTCTCAGCCTCCCAAATGCGCCACCACGCCCGGCCCTATTTTTTTATTCTTTATTTTGAAATAGGGTCTCACTGAGTTGCAAAGGGGCTAAGTAGTAGCTTGGTTTTACACAACAGCACAAAAAGTTTCCATGTAAAGAATTGGCACTTGGGAGGTCTGGAAAGGCTCGGGGTTTCTACACTATGTGAAATAAGGCAAAGCAGTTAATAGACATGGTTTTAAAGAGAAACAGCACTGCAGGCGGCGGGGGAGACACCGGGTTAGCTGTTAGTCGGGCTGGTTTATGGGAAGTCGGGCCGGAGCTCTACTCCGGGCCGGGCGGTGGGGCGGCGGCCCGCATGTGGCGGAGGCTGGGGCCACCACCCGCTGCCAGGGCCACCTCAGGGGTACTGGGGAGGGCAGTATCCTTTTTTGCAGGATTGATAGGCACAAGGGCACAGGGGCCGGACCTTCCCAAATTGGAGAGCGGAGTAGACCTGGGCTCCAGGAAGCCGGCTCTAAGGCCTTGGCAATGTACAGCCAGAGCTCAGCCGGTTCCTAGGAAGGATGACGAGGGGCTGGTCGGCTCTCTGGCCATGGCCCTGGGCTGGGGGGGGGGCTGGGACAAGCCCCCCTCCCTCGGGGCAGGGTGCACTCAGCCTGGGCGTGGTGTGCAGGGCCCTCGGTCAGCCCTCACTGCTGCCTGCAGGCCAGGAGCTGGTGGCCATGTGTCCCCTACCTGTAGAGCCCAGCGCCCATTTCCTTGTCTTTCCTATTTTCCATTCATTTATTTATTTATTATTTATTTATTTTTGTGGTACTAGTGATTGAATCTAAGGCCATTCAACCCCCAAGCTATACCTCCAGCTTCCTTCCTCCCTTTCTTCCTTCCTTCATTTCTTTCTTTTTTTTTTTGCAGTGCTGGAGATGAAACCCAGGGGCATTCTACCTCTGAGTCACACCACCAGCCCTATTTTTTATTATTTACTTTGAAACTGGGTCTCACTGAGCTGCAGAGGGCCTCACTAAGTAGCTGAGGCTGTCCGCGAACCGCGATCCTCCGGTCTCAGCCTCCCGAATGCTGGGATGACAGGGATGTGCCACCACGCCCGGCGATGTTGGCTCCTTTAATATTGTCTGTTTCCGAGCAAAGGTCACAGTGACTTGTGCTCATCTTGGAAAAACGAATACTGCCAAGGGCTCCAGAGACAGTCAAGGGGCTGGGGGGCCCTCCTCTGGCTCTCGCTGACGTCACGGGGCCTCAGGCCTGAGGCCCGGGCCTCAGCAGAGTGCCAGAGAAGGTGCTTCTGTAGCTGGAAGTCTGGGACCTGAGGTTTCTGCAAAGACAGTCAGGGGCATCTGGTGCGCCCTCTGAAGGGACCAGCAGAGCCGGCCTGGTCCCAGTGATCACAAAGGCCGAGGAAGGCGCGGGCGTCGCGGGGCGGGCGGGCGGCTCCTCACCATTCCTTGCATCCTGAGCCAGCTGTCTATGGGCTCCAGGTCACAGTCCCCACCTTTCCCTCTCTGCTGGGCCAAGGACAGAAAAGTCCCAGAAAGAGACGTCACAGCAAGAACCATGACAGAGAAGTCACAGCACATGTGGGCGCGGGAAAGAAAGCCAGGGGACTGTTTGTCCCGGAAGGAGATGTGGCCTGGTGTCGCCAACCCCCACCCCGGGCGGGTCCCCCTTACCTGCCTGGAAAAGTGAGGTGAAGGTTAGTGGCTACGAGTCCCCCAGGACCACACACTCCGGCCACCGCCTCCCGGGAAGCCCCTGGGAACGCTATAGCCTCCTTCCTTCCTTCCTTCCTTCCTTCCTTCCTTCCTTCCTTCCTTCCTTCCTTCCTTTCTCTCTTTCTTTTTTAATGCGGTCCTGGGGATGGAACCCAAGGACATTCTACCTCCAAGCTACACCCTTAGCCCTATTTTTTTTTTTTTTTTTGTGGGTCTGAGGATAGAACCCAGGGGCATTTGACCTCTGAGCTACACCCCCTGCCCTATTCTTTTTTTATTCTTTATTTTGAAACAGGGTCTCACTGAGTTGCAGAGGGCCTCACTAAGTAGCTGAGGCTGTTTGCGAACCACGATCCTCCGGTCTCAGCCTCCCGACTGCTGGGATTACAAGCGTGCGCCACCACGCCTGGCAATTTATTTGCTTTTTTTATTTATCAGTGCTGAGGATTGAACCCAGGGTGTGTTCTGAGCTACAATCCCAGCCCTTTTCATTTTGAATTTTGAAACAGGTGTGTGTCACCACCCCCGGCTTCTCCTGCTTTACTGTCCGGGGTTCTCCCTTGACCCAGGTTTCCTTTCCAGGTCAGCAGGGCTTGGGATGGGAGGGGTGGCCTGTGGTGATGTGTGGACATGCAGCCAGCACCTTGCTCAGCCTTCAAGGCCAAGGCTGGCCTCCTTCAGTGAGTGGTGCACGGAAGAGCACTGTGCCCGCCACCACACTGCAGAGTCCCCAAGACCTCTGAAAACAGGGTGCCAGTCCAGGCCACACACCCAGTGGGTGAAGGGTGAGAGGTCACCCATCTGGACTTGGATCCAGGCCCAGGTGCTGATACGTGCAGGGTGTGGCGGGACACGCTGGCATGGACCGGAAAGGGCCCAACTGGAGCCCAGAGCAAAGAGCCCAGAGCCCAGAGCCAACAGCCAGGGCCAGGGTCCAGGCCGCTCCCACCCAGCAGGGTGGGCCCGGGCGCCCTCTGCAGGCAGGCTCTGGAAGCCCCCTCCTGGCTCTCGGTGCCCTCCCTTGGTCATGGGAGCAAGAAATGGAAGACGCATTGCCACTGTGATGACTCTGGGCTGTGGGTGACCCTGACTTGAGGTTCCGGTGCCCCCTCCCTATGTGGACAGGAGGTGGGGAGGGCCCCGGGCAGCTGGCTGGCTCTTCAGCGCCTACTGGTGGCAAGTGCGGAGGCTCAAGGGCCTTCAGACTGCATTGGCAGGAGGAGGAGGCCCTTGGGGGGGGGGGTTCCCACCCCTGGGTGCCAGGCCCCAGATGTGCCTGCACCGGGGCTGCAAAGAGGCTAAGAACTGGCACTTGAGAAGCAGAGAGCCCTTTGCAAACCTCCCTGCCCAGTGGGCGGCTGGGCGGGCACTGCCGGCTTCTGGCCCAGCTGGAAAGCCTTGCCAGAAATTCCAGCTGTTGAACACAGCTGTTCAAGAAGCGCCCCCGGCCCGCCCCCGCCGCCCCGTGAATAGATAGGCGCTCGCCTGGGTGGCTCAGCGCCTTCCAAGCCCGGAGCTCCTCAGGCCCCTCCCAGCCACCCCGCTGCTGCTCCAGCTCCCCAAGCCCCCCTGGCCCTCAGCTTGTTTTCCCCGGGGGATGGGGGGGGACTGCTTGGCCGGCAGAGAAGTCACAGGCAAGGAGAGCACTGTGTGGCCAGGGGACACCTGCGTCCCAAGAGCGGGGTGGGGGGTGGAGTGGGGAGCCGCAGGGGACATGCCCATGAGCGGCCCCGTGCCGCTGGCTCTCTGGGGGGTCTCTGGCTCGGCCCCCACCTCTCTTGGGGCTTGTTTCCTCTTGAGGATGACAAAGTGTCACCTCCCGGTGGTACCCAGGGGTCCCCGCCCAGCACATCCCTGACGTCTACAGAAGCCGGCGTTGACTGAATTATCTGGCTACTTTATCACACTGGCCCAGCTTTCCCGCCAGAGGACTCACCGCTTCTGAGCTTTGCCTGCGACCGTCTAGAGCCGAAGCGAGTCCCCCGGCAGCCTGGGGACCCTCGTAGGTGACCCTGGGGACGAAACAGCAGGAGAGTGAGTCCCGGCACCCCAATCACCTTCCGCCCTGGGGCTCCTTCCTGGGGTGATCTGGGCCTTGGGCTACATCCCCAGCCCTATTTTTTATTCTTTATTTTGAAATAGGGTCTCAGTGAGCTGCGAAGGGCCTAAGCAGCCGAGGCTGGCCACGAACCGCGGTCCTCCTGTCTCAGCCTCCTGAATGCTGGGATGACAAGCGTGCGCCGCCACGCCCAGCTACACCTAGACCTGTTTTATATTATTATTTGGAAATAGGGTTTCACTAAGTTGCTGACAGCCTCACAAAGCAGCTGAGGCTGGCTTCGAACCTGCACGATCCTCCTGTCTCAGCCTCCCAAGTCTGGGATTACAAGCTGTGCGCCACCACACCCGGCTTATTTTGTATTTTGAAACAGGGTCTTGCTAAGTTTGGGAGGGTCTCACTAAGTTGCGGAGGCTGTCCCTGAACATGCAATCCTCCTGTCTCAGCCTCCCAAGTATTGGGATTATGGGTGCTGCCACTGCGCCTGGCTCTGTATCTCTCCTTTGAGTATAGAACACTGGAGGCTCTGGAACTCAGCGGCAGGATGTGCCCTGAAGCAGGGCGTGGCGGCGCACGCTTGTAATTCCAGTACTTGGGAGGCTGAGACAGGAGGATCTCAGGTTCGAAGCCAGCCTTGGCAACTGAGCGGGGCCCTCTGTAACTTAGGGAGAACCTGTTTCAAAATTAAAAAATAAAATAGAGCTGAGCGTGGTGGCGCATGCTTGTAATCCCAGCATTTGGGAGGCTGAGACAGGAGGATCATAGTTCGAGGACAGCCTCAGCTACTTAGTGAGGCCCTTTGCAACTCAGTGAGACCCTGTTTCCAAATAAAGAATAAAAAATAGGGCTGAGGGTGTAGTAAAATAGGGCTAGGTGTATAGCTGAATACCCCTGGATTCAAACCCGAGTAACACACACACACCCCAAAACTACTCAGAGAGTGGAGATAGATCAAGGCCTTAATTCGTGTGTGTGTGTGTGTGTGTGTGTGTGTGTGTGTGTGTGTGTGTGTGATCCTAGGGATCAAAACTCGAGGAGTTCTACCACTGAGCTACATCCCCAGCCCTTTTTATTTTTTATTTTGAGACAGAGTCTTGCCAAGTGGTGAGGGTCTCGCTAAGTTGCTGAGGCTGACCTTGAACCTGCGATCCTCCTATCTCAGCCTCCTAAGTATTGGAATTACAGGTGTACATCATGATACCTGGTCAAAGTCATATTCTTATTTTATATGCAGCGGCTAGCCTTTAGGCTGGATGGAAAACTCAAAGCACGTTTGCCTCCCCGAGATGCAGGGGGTTGTCTATTTTGGAAACAGCTCCCCCAATACTACCTGACAAGTGTTGCCGGAGCCAACACAGAGAAAACCTGTGCCCTGACTGCTTTTTAAAATCTCCTTGCCAGAGCTGGGAATAATGGCTGTCATCCAGCACTGGGAAGCCTGAGACAGGAGGATTGAAGGTTGGAGGCCAGCCTCAGCAACTCAGTGAGCCCCTGTTTCCAAACGAAAAGGGCTGGGAGTGCAGCTGGGAGAGAGAATGCCCCTGAGTTCAATCCCTAACGCCGATGCTAATAACAACAGCGACAGCGATAACAATAATTAAAATAATCTCCCTGCCGGGAACCAGTTTGGGGCTTTGCCCAGCTGTACCATGCCCAAGCCTCCTGTGAAGCTGAGGGCTGGTGGCAGCATCTGCAGCCCTGTCGTGGGTAGAATAAAAAAGAATAGTAGTTCCTCATGACTGACGCAGATACGCCGCTGTGGCCACCCCCAACCCCAGGATGGGGGACTGGCATTCATTCTATGCCCTGAGGTTTGCCAAGCCCATAGGGCTGTGTGTGTGTGTGTGTGTGTGTGTGTGTGTGTGTGTGTGTGTGTGTGTGTGTGTTACTGGGGATGGAACCTAGGGATTCTACCTCCAAGCTATACCCCAGCCCTGTTTTCTTCCTTCCTTCCTTCCTTCCTTCCTTCCTTCCTTCCTTCCTTTCTTTCTTTCTTTCTTTCTTTCTTTCTTTCTTTCTTTCTCTTCTTGTTATACTGGGGATGGAACCCAGGAGCATTCTACCTCCAAGCTACACCCCCAGGTCTATTTGTCTGTCTGTCTGTCTGTCTGTCTGTATGTATGTATTTATGCTCTACTAGGGATGGAACCCAGGGGCATTCAACCTTCGAACTACACCCGCAGCCCTATTTTTTTTATTCTTTCTTTTGAAACAGGGTCTCACTGAGTTGCGGAGGGCCTAAGTAGCTGAGGCTGTCCGCGAACCTGCAACCCTCCTGTCTCAGCCTCCCGAGTCCGGGGATGACAGGCTCCCAGGGGTGTATTTTCAAGCTCCTGGCGGCCGGGGGCCCTGAGTGGGAAGCTGCCCTCACCCCGGGACCCTGGGGCCCGCGGCGGGGCCGCATACGTACGTCTTGCGCTGCTCGGCCAGGGAGTTCCCTCTGGTCTGGGCAAACATGTCGAAGCCGTCGCGAGGATCGCACTGCTGGAGAGAACTCAGCGTGCCGCTGACGCTCTCTGTCCCCAAGTCTACGGCAAGAAGACAGGCAAGAGAAATGAGGGCGCGGCAGGGACACCGAGGCGGGTCAGGTTGGGGATCCGGCCAAGGGCGGGGTCGCGGGAGTCAGGGGGACCCCGCCTCTTGGGGGGTCTTCTAAGGCGCCCACTGAGCGCACAGCCAGACCTCACGTGGCCCAAAGAGCGGGTTGGAGGTGGCGGAGACGCAAATGCTAAGGGTGGATGGCAGAGGCCAGGCTTTTTTTTTTTTTCTGTACTGGGGATTGAGCCCAGGGGGTATTCTACCTCCAACCTACACTTCCAGCTTTTTTAATTCTATTGTATTTATTTATTTATTTTGCGGTACTGAGGATGGAACCCAGGGGCATTCTACCTCCAAGCTCCACCCCCAGCCCTATTTTTTATTCTTTATTTGGAAACAGGGTCTCACTGAGTTGCAGAGGGCCTCACTAAGTAGCTGAGGCTGGCTGCGAACCGCGGTCCTCCGGTCTCGGCCTCCCGCATGCTGGGATGACAAGCGTGCGCCACCACGCCAGGCTCAGCTCTTTTTATTTTGAAACAAGATCTCACTAGGTTGCCGAGGCTGGTCTTCAACCTGCGATCCTCCTGTCTCAGCCTCCAAAGTACTGGGAATACAGATGTGTGCCACCGTGCCCAGTGTAAGTGCCAGCCTTTCTTTTCCTTTGCTTTTAAAATAGTTATTTTTTATGGTACTAGGAATTGAACTCGGGGGCGTTCTATCTCTGAGCTACATCTCCAGCCCAAATTATTGTTTTGAAACAGGGTCTCCCCTTCATCCACCTAGCTAAGTTATCGGGGGCCTTGATAAATTGATAAATTGCTGAGGCTGCCCTGGACCTGTGATCCTCCTGGTTCAGCATCTCAATGATTACAGCTGTGCACCACCATGATCGGCTAACACCAGATTTTTTTTTTTTTTTTTTTTGCAGTACTGGGGAATAGAACCCAGGGGTATTCTACCTCTGAGCTGCACTCCCAGCCCCAGCCCTATTTGTTATTATTTATTTTGAAACAGGGTCTTAGTAAGTTGTAGAGGGCCTTCCTAAGTAGCTGAGGCTGGCCGCAAACCTATGATCCTCCAGTCTCAGCCTCCCAAGTACTAGGATTATAAGTGTGCGCCACCACGCCTGGCTCCATTTTGATTTTTTTTTTTTCCAGTACTGGGGATGAAACCCAGGGCATTCTACGTCCAAGCTCTACCCCCAGCCCTATTTTTTAGTTTTGAAACAGGGTCTTATTGAGCTGCAGAGGGCCTCACTGAGTAGCTGAGGCTGTCCGCGAACCGCGATCCTCCTGTCTCGGCCTCCCGAAGGCTGGGATTGTAAGCGTACGCCGCCGCGCCCGGCTTCCATTTTGATTTTTGAATATTAAATCTGGTGGCCATAGCTAGAGGGACTGAAGGCAGAAAAATCTGTTCCAATAGGAAAATCGTGGCTATAGGCACGGGAAATTCTGAGATGCTACATCTGTGGCAGGAGACAGGCTATTAAATACATGCTTAATTCCACTGAGATAATATGAAGGTAGAGAAACAGAGACAGAAAAACAAGGCAAAGGAAAGGATTTTGAAGGTCGTGCTTACTAATTATGTAAATATTATAATTTTATTCTTAGTTATTATATATACTTTTGGTACTGCTACACACAACTCTGCCCCTTTTTATTTTCTATTTTGAAATAGGGTCTGGCTAAGTTGCTGAGGGTCTGGCTAAGTTACCGAGGCTGGCCTCAACCACGAGATCCTCCTCTCTCGGACTCCCAAGTACTGGACTTATAAGCGCGGCTGGCTTCGAACCTGCGCGATCCTCCTGTCTCTGCCTCCCAAGTGCGGAGATTATAAGCGTGCGCCACCACGCCCAGCTGTCTTTATATTTTTTGAAACAGGGTCTCACTGAATTGTGAGGGGCCTCGCCCCTTTTTCCTTTCCTTTTCTTTCCTTTCCTTTTTTGTGGAACTGAGGATGGAACCCACGGGCATTCTACCTCTGAGCTCCACCCCCAGCAGCCCTATTTTTAATTCTTTAGTTTGAAACAGGGCCTCACTAAGTTGTGGAGGGTCTCACCAAGTAGCTGAGACTGACCTCGAACCCACCACCCTCCTGTCTCAGCCTCCCAAGCACTGGGATTACAAGCGTGCGCCACCACGCCCGGCTCCTGTTTCACTTTTAATTTTTTTTATTTTTTATTTATTTATTTATTTATTTATTTTTTGGTGGTACTGGGGTTCCTGGAAGCCCTTCTACCTCCGGGCTACACTCCCAGACCTATTTTTACATTTTTATTTGGAAACAGGGTCTCCTAAGCCAGCGCGTGCGGCTGGCTTCGAACCTGGACGATCCTCCTGTCTCTGCCTCCCAAGCGCGGGGATTACAAGCGTGCGCCACCACGCCCGGCTCCTGTTTCACTTTTAATTTTGAAACAGGGTCTCACTAGGCTCCCGAGGGTCTTCTAAGTTGCCTCACACTGGCTTTGAACCTGCGATGCTCCTGTCTCTGCCTCCCGAGGATTGCAAGCATACGCCCCCTGGCCCGGCTAAGGAGCCCCTTTGCGGCTGCGCGCCACTCACCCAGGCCTGCGAGCTGGGAGGAGAGGGAGGAGGGCGGCGCGGTGCTCCCTGCCATGGGGCTCACCACCGCGGGAGAGCCGGGGCCCAGGTCTATCAAGTTGTCTTCCGTTACTTGGTTCAGAACCTGGTGGGAGACGAGGTTGGCGGTGAGGTGCGTCCCCTGGGTGGTGCTGTGGGGTCCCTGGAGGAAGGGGCCAGCGCTGCCCCTCGCCGTCTCCCAGGGTTCAGGGACCCCCACCCGGGCCTCCTCCCTGTCCCCTGCACAGGAGGCAGCTGAGCCCCAGGACATGGCTGGCCTGGACGCGGGACGCGGCTTCCTGGCGCCTTCCTACCCGGTGCCTCTATTTTGTATTGGGGATGGAACCCAGGGGGATTTTACCGCTGAGCTCAACCCCCACCCCTATTCTGCTTTTTATTTCAAACCAGTGTCTCGCTAAGCGGCAGGGGGCCTAAGTTGCCAAGGCTGTCCGCGAACCTGCGGTCCTCCGGCCTCAGCCTCCCAGGTACCGGATGACAGCTGTGCACCGCTCTGCCTGGCTACTTGGCTACTGGGTTTTTAACAAGGGTTAGAAGGACTAGAAGCAGGGGCGAAGCGGGGCGGGTCTGCCGTGTGGGGTGCTGGCCTCAGGCGAGGGGCTTCGGGGCACACTTACTCCGTTGCTGGTGTTCTGAGCTGATCGGCCCGACCTGTATCGCTGAAACCTAACAGAGCAGAGGACAGACGTTAGGAGCGAGGCGGCTGCGCGTGGCCCCTGCGCAGGGTCCTGGGTGGAGGCCCGGTCCCCAGCAGAGGCCAAGGCTCTGGCCGGGGCTGGGCTAGAACCATTTTGTTTTTATGTGGTGCTGGGAATTGAACCCAGGGGCGTTCAACCTCTGAGCTACACCCCCTGCCTTATTTTTTATTCTTTTTGCAGGTTTGGGGATGGAACCCAGGGGCATTCTACCTCCAAGTGATACCCCTAGCCCTATTTTTTATTCTTTAATTTGAAACCGGGTCTCACTGAGTTGCAGAGGGCCTCACTAAGTAGCGGAGGCTGTCTGTGAACCATGATCTTCCTGTCTCTGCCTCCCAAATGCTGGGATTACAAGCGTGCGCCACCATGCCCGGCTTATTATTATTATTATTATTATTATTATTATTATTATTAATATTAGTTTTGTTTTTGAAACAGGGTCTAACTAGTTTGCTGAGGGTTTTGCTAAATTGCTGAAGCTGGCCTAGAACCTGTGATCCTCCCTCCTGTCTCTACTCCCAAGTACTGGGATTACAGGTATACGCCACCAGGCCCAGCTTTGGGCCTCCTCTGAAATGAGAGAAGATTGGTCTGGTTGACATCCTTTCTGGTCCCAGACACTGGGCCATTCAGGACAGCCCACAGCACACATCCATGGTACACATCCACTCGGGTACAGAGATGGGAGGGCTACTTGACATGGTACCTCCTGCTTAAAAATTAGTCCACAAAGCCGGGCGTGGTGGCGCACACTTGTAATCCCAGCATTCGGGAGGCTGAGACAGGAGGATCGAGGTTCGCAGTCAGCCTCAGCTACTTAGTGAGGCCCTCTGCAACTCAGTGAGACCCTGTTTCAAAATAAAGGAAAAAAAAAAAATAGGGCTGGGGGGTGTAGCTCGGAGGTCTAATGCCCCTGGGTTCCATCCCCAGACCTGCAAAAAAACAAAGACAAAAAACTAGTCCACATAAGACAGTTTGGACTTTGTCCTGGGGGCAGTTTTGAAAAAGGGAAAAATTTTGCCAGTTTTTTCATTTAAGCCCAAAAGTAATTTGGCTGCAGAAACAACTAAAATGAACGTGTGTTTAGCTGGGCGCGGTGGCGCGCGCTTGTCATCCCAGTATTTGAGACGCTGAGACAGGAGGACTGCAGGTTTACGGCCAGCCTCAGCAACTTAACGAGACCCTGTTTCAAAATAAAAAAGAAAAAGGGCTGGGGATGTAGCACAGTGGTAGAACACCCCTGGGTTCAATGCCCAGTACCGTAAAAAATAAAATAAAATAAAATACAATAACAACAAGAAGAACGTGTGTGTTTCCCTAGGCAGCAGCCGCCGCAGCATCCGGTGATTACACCTTGCGCGCTTCTATGCGACACCTAGACACACTGACATTTACAAAGGGAAAGAGCTTTTTCTTTTTTTTTTTTTTTTTTGAAAGATGGAAAAGAGGAAATCTTTCTTCTAAGTAGAGGTTTTTCACTCTTTAATCCTTTTCAAATTCAAAGGACCATCAAAGAAGGGGCTGTAGGAGCTGGGGGCCTGGGCCCAGCCCGTGGGCTCCCTGGAGCGGCGGGAGACGCAGGTCGAGCCTCCGGGGGCTTGCCGAGGGCAGCGCCGCCTGCAGCCCCTTCCCGCTGCCGCTCCCAGAACGGGCAGCGATTCCTGTCATCCAGGGGACAAATTAGCATCTCTGACTCGAATTTTCCAACACTAATCTCTCTCTCCGCCTTTTGTTTATGAAAGAAATCTCTGTTACAGCAACGATTCTTTTCTTTTCCTTCCCTACTTTTTATTTCTTCTTTCTTTCTTTCTTTTACTGGGGATTGAACCCAGGGACCTTCTACCCCCTAAGCTCCACCCCCAGACCTGTTTATTTCTTTATTTATTTTGTGTGTGTGTGGGTCTGGGGATGGAACCTAGGGGCATTTGACCTCTGAGCTCCGAGCTCCACCCCTGCCCTATTTTTCTTCTTTCTCTTTCTTTCTTTCTTTCTTTCTTTCTTTCTTTCTTTCTTTTTCTTTCTTTTTAAGACTTAAAGAAGTTTATTAAAAAGATAGAAATACAGAAAGTAGAAATACAGAAAATAGTTACAGCCCCATGCCAAAATGGCATGAGGGGGGAGGGTGGCCCGAGCCAACTCACCACTCCCCCTTCTTTCTTTCCTTTCCCTCCCTTTCTTTCTTTCTTTCTTTCTTTCTTTCTTTCTTTCTTTCTTTCTTTCTTTCTTTCTTTCTTTCTTTGTGGGTCTGGGGATGGAACCCAGGGGCATTTGACCTCCGAGCTATACCCCCTAACCTATATTTTATTTTTTATTCTTTCTTTCTTTTTTTGTGTGTGGTACAGGGTGTGGAACCCAGGGGCTATTTTTTTTTTTACCTCTGGGCTATACTCCCAGCCCTATTTTATACTTTATTTGGAAACAGGGTCTAAGTTGCTGAGAGCCTCACTAAGTAGCTGAGGCTGGCTTCGAACCTGTGCGATCCTCCTGTCTCAGCCTCCCAAGCGCTGGGATTACAAGCGTGCGCCACCACACCTGACTTTGTTCTTTATTTTGAAATGGGGTCTCACGGAGTTGCAGAGGGCCTCACTAGGTAGCTGATCCTCCCATCTCAGCCTCCCGAATGCTGGGATGACAAGTGTGCGCCACCACGCCCCGCCTATTTTATTTTTTATTTGCAAACAGGGCCTGGCTGAGTTGCGGAGGCTGCCCTCAGAACTGGGATCCTTGTGTTTCTGCCTCGCAAGGCTGGGGATGACAGGCTTGCAGCACCGCGCCAGGCGACAGCCCCCCCAGGCCGCCGGCGCCCACCTCTCGTAGCGGAGGAAGACGTTGTTGAGGTCGTCGTTGACGTGCAGCAGCTCCTCGGTGACCTCCTCGTTGGACACGCGGGAGATGAGCTCCACGATGCGGTGCTGCATGGCCCGGCAGGTCCTGTTCAGCTCCTAGGGAACACAAGCGCCTCTGCAGAGCCTGCCGGCAACGCTGTTTGTCACCGCCTGCTGCCTTTGAAAAGAGGTGCACCCATTCTTAAGAGTGGCAGGAGGAGCACGTGCTTGTTCAGGAAACCAGATGTGAGCAGGATGCTAATTAGAAGCTCTCTCCTGCCGGGCGGGCGTGGTGGCGAACACTTGCAATCCCCGTGCTTGGGAGGCGGAGACAGGAGGATCGCGCTGGCTTAAGAGACCCTGTTTCCACATAAAAAAGTTAAAAAATAGGCCTGGGAGTGTAGCCCGTGGGAGTGTGTCCCGGGGATAGAAGGGCTTCCAGGAACCCCAGTACCACCAAAAAGAAAAGAAAGAAAAGAAGCTCTCTCATCACCGGGCGGGCCCTTCATCCCAGGACTCGGGAATTGGAGACAGGAGGGTCGCGGGTTCCAGGACAACCTTTTGGTTTATTTATTTATTTTTTATTGTTTATTTTTTGCAGTACTAGGGATGGAACCCAGGGGCATTTTACCTCCGAGCTACATCCCTAGCCCTATATTTAGTCTTTTATCTATCTATTTATTTATTTATTTATTCATTTATTTTTGCGGGTCTGGGGATGGAACCCAGGGACATTCAACCTCCAAGCTACACCCCCTGTCCTATTTTTTATTCATTATTTTGAAACCAGGTCTCACTGAGTTGCAGAGGGCCTCACTAAGTAGCTGAGGCTGTCCGCGAACCGCGATCCTCCTGTCTCAGCCTCTCCAGTACCAGGATGGGAGCGTGCACGGTGCGCTCCACTTCCGACACCATTTTGGACTTCACCACCGCAGGGACTGTGTGTCCTGGGCCTGATCCTTCAGGAGGAGCAGGGGGGGCCCCCACAGGTTGCTTTTTCCCCCAAAGTGGGGGCAGCCAAGGAAGAGGCCCTGGCCAGGTGGGTCAGCCTGTAGTTACCCGAGCAGAGCTGTGCTTATTTGGACCTGGGCTTGGGCCTCCGGGCGCTTCACCTGGACACAGAGCTTCTCTGGGGACTCCTTGGCCCTGGTATGGTCACTGTGCTGGGCCCTGTCTATGGCGACTACCATTCAGCCCGGCTCCCCTGCACGGCCAGGATGGCGCGGTCACTGACTCTTGGTCACTGGGAAAGGAAGCCTGGTGTCTGGATCGTCCAGAATTTTCTCTGAACAGACTCTTTCTCTTGGTTCTCCTAAGATTCCCACCCCAGGCAAAATCATACCTGAAGTAGGGCCCTTGCAGCAAAGACCACACAGGCCAAAAGCCGGGTGCCTGTGACCAAGCAGGGGGCTCTGGCTGCACTGGCGGGTGGAGGTGGGGGAGCCAGTCATTTCTCTTTTATTATTCATTTATTGCAACATTTCAAACATCTAGCCAAGGCATTTGGAATGGAACCCAGGGGCATTCTACTACCCTGCTCCACCCCCAGCCCTATCTTTTTTCTTTTTTTTTTTTTTTTTTTGCGGGTCTGGGGATGGAACCCAGAGGTGTTTGACCTCCGAGCTACACCCCCCGCCCTATTTTTTATTCTTTATTTTGAAACAGGGCCTCATTGAGTTGCCGAGGGCCTCACTAAGTAGCCGAGGCTGTCCGCGAACCGCGATCCTCCGGTCTCAGTCTCCCGGATGCTGGGATGACAAGCGTGAGCCACCGCGCCCGGCTTCTTTCTCATCTGAATGGAGGCCGATGACAAGGGACCAGCTGTGAGATCGGGGCGGGTGGGCCATGTGGAGGGAGGGGGCAGTTCCAGAGTCTTCCAGAAGCTTGGACATCTAGAACCCCGAGGCCGCCCCCAAACAAACCTCGAGCTTTGACTGACAAGGGGTGGCCTCCGGCACTGAGAAGACGGTCCTCTCCCTGCAATGTCTCTTACCTTAACTTCTTTCCCATCAAACAAACTCCTACTTGTCCTTCAAGACCTCACGGTGTTTCCCCACCCTAGTATTTCCTCATGCAAAATATCAAACCTCAAGTCAAGGAAACAGACCCCCACCTGCACTCTATCGTTGCCAGTTCACAGTGCTGGCTGCACCGCCTGGCTGCATTTAGCCATTTCTGGGCCACCAGGATGTCTTCTTGGGACACTTCCAGCCATCCCTCCCTGAGACCCGCACAGCACTCTAGACATG
This sequence comes from Muscardinus avellanarius, assembly GCF_963383645.1. Taxonomy (NCBI): domain Eukaryota; kingdom Metazoa; phylum Chordata; class Mammalia; order Rodentia; family Gliridae; genus Muscardinus; species Muscardinus avellanarius. The sequence continues at coordinate 5,991,600 of NC_137802.1, read as the reverse complement.
CCTCGACTACAGCTGTCACCCCAGACTGTCCTCCGAGCTCCTCCAACGGCGTCTCCAAGTGATGGCCGGCCCTGCCCCCACCCCAACAGTGGACACCCAGGACCGGCCAGGCCTGAGCTCCCCATCCCTGGGTTAGGAGGAGAGCCAAGCCAGTCTGCAGGGAGTGTTTCAGAAATACAGCGATACATGGTGGCGCGCGGCTGTCATCCCAGGACCTAGGAGGCTGAGACAGGAGGATCGCAGGTTCGAGGACGGCCTGAGCAAGCACTGAGACTCTCATCAACCAAGCGAGACCTTGTTTCAAAATAAAAATAAAAGCCAGGCGTGGTGGCGCACGCTTGTAATCCCTGCGCTTGGGAGGCTGAGATGGGAGGATTGCATGGGTTCGAAGCCAGCCTCAGCTACTTAGTGAGGCTCTCAGCAACTCAGTGAGACCCTGTTTCCGAATAAAATATAAAATAGGTCTGGGAGTATAGCCCGGAGGTAGAAAAGCCCCTGGGTTCCACCCCCAGTACCACCAAAAAAATAAAAAATAAAAATAAAAAATCCGAGTGTGGTGGTACATGCTTGTAATCCCAGCATTTGGGAGGCTGAGAGAGGAGGATTGCGGTTCATGGCCAGCCTCAGCGACTACTTAGTGAGGCCCTCTGCAACTCAGTGAGACCCTGTTTCAAAATAAAGAATAAAAAATAGGGCAGGGAGGTAGCTTGGAGAAATAGCCCTGGGTTCCACTCCCCCACACGAACTAGGGCTGGAGTTGTAGCTCAGAGGTAGAATGCCCCTGGGTTCCATCCCTACCTAGTACCACAAACACACACACAAAAATTTTTCAAGTAAAAAGGTCCCTCCCTCCCCATCAGGGAGCAGAGGCCCAGCGCCTGGCCGACAGGTGCAGCTATGTATACGCCATGTCCTGCCTCCCTTTGGCTGGGGCCGCAGCTCAGCCGACAGGCCTGGGTGCTGGCGGCCTCTGCGTGGCCTCAGATCCCAGCCCCCTGATCGCGTCCTCGCCGGCCGCTCTTCGGCCCGTGGAGGGGGCACCTGAGCATCTGCCACGCGCAGAAGGCCACTGGGACGTCGCCCGCCCAGCAAGCATCCGTGGCTGCCCCTCCCGTGACCTGTCCTCTCCACCCTCCAGCCAGCAAATTCCACTGGGGTCAGGAGCAGCCTCCGCTGCGGGTCCCCGAGGGCGGTGACCGCCGGGTGATGTCCGCAGCCCTGGCTGCCACTCCCAGCTCCCGGCTGCTGCCGCCCCGGCGCTCTGGCTGTCCTCCAGCCGCACCGAGAATCCTGGGGACAGATTCTGCTCCCAGCGCTTTCCAAGCCGGCCGTGGCACTCCCCACGCTGTTCTGTGCTGACCCGTGGGAGCCCCCGGCTGGGAGGAAGAGGAGGGAGGGCCAGGAGAGCTGGGGCTGCTCACAGCAGCTGCCCACCCCCGCCTCCCCGCTTAAAGGCCAGCCTCCCACGGGCCTCCAGAACCCGCCTTTTCCTGTCTGATGGACAGGGCTGGGGGGCTCAGGGATGGAGAGCGCCAGTGGGAGGCAACCTATTTTTGAAATCTGTGAGCTGACGCCAGGAGATTAGGTTCTGTTTTTCTTGGCTGATGGGCTTGTTTTAAAAACAACATGAAACAACACCCCCCCCCAAAAAAAAAAGCCCCTGTGGGCCCCTCCCCCACATACACGGAGCATTCCTGCTGTCTGGGCCTGCACGGGCTGTCTGGAAGCATCTTGGCTTTGTTCAGCTCACTGCCTTCTGACCAGAGCAAAGGCCACTGTCAGCAGGAATTTGAAGGCTGACGCAGCACAAAGCCGCCTCAGGAGGCTCTCCTGGCCGCTGGGCTTTTTTTTTTTTTTTTTTTTTGTGGTCCCTGGGATGGAACCCAGGGGCATTGTACCTCCGAGCTACAACCCCGGCCCTATTTTTTAATCTTTTAATTTTATTTATTTATTTATTTATTTATTTATTTAATTTGTTTATTTTGTGGTACCAGGAATGGAACCCAGGGTCTTTCTGCCTCTCGGCTACACTCCCAGACCTATTTTATATTTTATTTGGAAAGAGGGTCTCATTGAGTTGCTGAGAGCCTCATTCAGTAGCTGAGGCTGGCTTTGAACCTGCGCGATCCTCCTGTCTCAGCCTCCCCAAGCACTGGGATTACAAGCATGCGCCACCATGCCAGGCTTAGTCTTTTTGTTTTTGAAACCGGGTCTCACTGAGTTGCGAAGGGCCTTGCTACATAGCTGAGGCTGTCCGGGAACCGCGATTCTCCTGTCTCAGCCTCGGGAATGCTGGGATTACGAGCATGCATGTGTCTGACACCACGCCCAGCGGCTGGCCTGGATATTTTTTTTCTTTCTTTCATTCTTTCTTTTTGGTACTGAAGGTTGAACCCAGAGGCATTCTGCTTCTGAGCTAAGCCCCCAGCCCCCTATTTTATTCTTTTGTTTTGAAACAGGTTCTTGCTAAGGTGCTGAGGCTGGCCTCGATCCTGTGATCCTCCTGTCTGGGATGGATGGAGACCTGGGGTGAAAGGCTTGTGCCACTATGCCCGGCTGACTCTCTCTGCTTCTGAACTGCCTGCAGTTTCCTGTGCATCTGGGTAAGGCCTGCCCGAGCCCTTCCTGCAGCTGCTGGTGGAGGCTGATGACACAGGGCCCCGCAGAGTGCGGTGCACAGAGCCCGTGCTGCAGGGCTGCGAGCCGGGCATCAGGTCCGAGGTCTGAGGACGGGAGAGGGGCCTCTGGGGCTCCACACTGGCTGATCCAGGGGTACTCTGCTTAGCTTCATAAACAGTCGATGCCGGGCGTGGAGGTGCACCCCTGTAACCTCAGCCGTTGGGAGGCTGAGACAGGAGGGCTGCAGGTTTGAGGGCAGCCATAGCAACCTAGCGAGATTCTGCTTCAAAGTAAAAAATAAAAAAGAAAGGCAGGTGTGGTGGCACAAGCTTGTAATCCCAGCATTCAGGAGGCTGAGACAGGAGGATCGCAGTTCAAGGACAGTATCAGCCACTTAGTGAGGCCCTTGGCAACTCAATGAGACCCTGTTTCAAAATATGGAATAAAAATAGGGCTGGGGGTGTAGCTTGGAGGGAGAATGTCTTCTCTCCTTCCCTAGTTCGAGACCCCACATCTTTTTTCTTTTTTCTTTCTGTTTTTCTTTTTTTTTTTTTTTTTTTTTTTTTTTTGCGGTACCAGGGTTTGAACCCAGGGACATTCTACCTCCTAGCTACACCCCCAGCCCTATTTTTATTATTTTATTTTTTTTGTGTGTGGTACTGGGGTTCCTGGAAGCCCTTCTACCTCTGGGCTACACTCCTAGCCCTGTTTTTTATATTTTATTTGGAAACAGGGTCTCTTAAGCCAGCGAGGCTGGTTTCGAACTTGTGCGGTCCTCCTGTCTCCACCTCCCAAGCGCGGGGATTACAAGCGTGCGCCACCACGTCCAGCCTATATTCCTTATTATTATTATTTTTTTTGGTGGTGGTGGTACTGGGGTTCCTGGAAGCCCTTCTACCTCCGGGCTACACTCCCAGACCTATTTATACATTTTCATTTGGAAACAGGGTCTCACTAAGTAGCTGAGGCTGGCTTTGAACCTGCACGATTCTCCTGTCTCTGCCTCCCAAGCGCGGGGATTACAGGCGTGCGCCACCACGCCCAGCACCTATATTCCTTATTTTGAAACCGGGTCTCACTGAGTTGCAGAGGGCCTCACTAAGTAGCTGAGGCTGTCCGCGAACCGCGATCCTCTGGTCTCAGCCTCCCGAGTGCTGGGCTGGCCAGCGCGCGCCACCATGCTGGGCTCTATTATTTTCTTTTGAAACAGGGTCTCGCTAAGTTGCTGAGGCTGAGCTTGGACCTGCGCCTCCTGTCAGCCTCTCAAGCGCTGGGAATGACAGGCTTCTGTCACCAGGCCCAGCCATGCTTGGCTCGTTATAATCGGGAATACTCAATAAAGTCAAATACTGGAGGGGGGCACTGTCGCCCTCTGCCAGTCCCTGGGAAGCTGCGGCTCCATCCCACCCCCGGCGGCCCCTGGCCCCTGGCTGTGTCCAGGCGGGTCCCAGCACTGCCTCGGGACCAGGCTGTCCTTACCTGCAGCAGCTCCAGGTCGGACGAATCCTCCTGGCCGGGCACCATCTCCGTCAGCATCTCAGACATGACTTTTGCGTTTCCCCGGACAACGTCCAGCTCGCTCCGCAGCCTGGCGATCTGTGGGAAGGAACCCAGGGAGCTGCGGCCACTGCGGGACCGGCCTCCTCTCTCCCTCCGCCGGGGGGGGCCCGCAGCTCGGCAGCTCAGCAGAAGTCAAGGACTGATGGGGAGCGCGGCCATCCCGGGGTCACCCACAGCCTGTCGGTGCGCGGCCCAGCGGGGGAACCCCTGCTCTTCCGCCATGGGACCTTGCAGAGGGCTTGGCCTCGCAGGACTCTGTTTCTGCCACCGTGCCCAGCTCCTATTTGACTTTTTATTTGGAAACAGGGTCTGGCTAAGTTGCTAAGAGCCTTGCTAAGATGCTGAGGCTGGGCTCTAACCTGCGATCCTCCCATCTCGGCCTCCCACACACTGGGATGACAGGCGTGCGCCACCACACCTGGGACACCTGACACTTGGATCTTTTCTTCTCGGTAGTACCGGGGATTGAACCCAGGGCCTCATGCATGCGAGACAAGTTCTCTACTACCAGGCTACATCCCCAGCGCCTGTCTCGGCGTCCCCTGTACCCCGCACAGCGCCTGGCCTGGGGCTTGCGTATGCTGGAAGGCGGAGGGCACCTGTCCGGCTTCCCTGTGGCCCTGAAGCTCGCCGATACCTGTTCCGAGTTGGCGGTGATGGGGCCCGTCATGCTCAGGGCCGGGGCCTGCGGAGCCGGGTAGGAAGCAGGAGGCGGCGAAGCGTAGGAGCCGGAGCTGGTCCTCTGCTGCGACTGCGACCTGGGCATGGTCGAGGCGGGGTCTACTTCCGGGACACTCTGGCATGGCGACAGCAAAGTCTTGGGTTCACTTGGGGTGCCCGGGTGGCCAGGCCAGCCCCGCCCCAAGCCTGGGCTGTGCTGTCAGAGCTCGGGAACCCCGCGGGGCCAAGCAGGCCTGGCCACCTGGGCAAGGGGGCCACCCGCCAGGGGAGCCCCCCACTGACCTCACGAGGGGTGTGTGGCAGGGAACACGAGCAACTCACACCAGCCGTGGAGGCTGCCCGGGCAGCATGTGGGCGATGTTCACATTTTTTTTTTTTTTTTTGCAGGACTGGGAATGGAACCCAGGGGCTTTCTACTTCTGAGCTACACCTCCCGCCCTCTTTTTTATTCTTTATTTTGAAACAGGGTCTCACTAAGTTGCTGAGAGCCTCACTAAGTAGTTGAGGTTGGCTTCAAACCTGTGTGATCCTCCTGTCTCATCCTCCCAAGCGCGGGGATTACAAGCGTGCGCCACCACGCCCGGCATATTTATTCTTTATTTTGAAACCAGGTCTCACTGGGTTGCAGAGGGCCTCACTAGGTAGTTGAGGTTGGCCGTGAACCTGGATCCTCCTGTCTCAGCCTCCTGAATGCTGGGATTACAAGCGTGCGCCACCACGCCCGGTTATTCTTTATTTTGAAACAGGGTCTCACTAAGTTGCGGTGAGCCTCACTAAGTAGCTAAGGCTGGCCACGAACCCGTGATCCTCCCATTTCAGCTTCCCAAGTACTGGGATTACAAGCATGGCCACTGAGCCCGGCTCTTACTTGTACTTTTAATTCTTTTTTTTTTTTTTTGAATTAGAGATTGAAACCAGGGGCATTCTACCTCTCTGAGTTACACCCCCAGCCCTTTTTATTTTCAATTTTGAAATGGGATCTCGGTAAGTGGCTGAGGTTTCACTATGTTGCTGAGGCTGGTTTCCAACCTGGGATTCTCTCAAATACTGGGATTAAGCTGGGCGTGGTGGTGCATGCTTGTAATCCCAGCATTCTGGAGGCTGAGATTGGAGGATCATGGTTTGTGGTCAGCCTTAGCTACTTAGTGAGGCCCTTTGCAACTCAGTGAGACTCTGTTTCAAAATAAAGAATAACTGGGCGTGGTGGCGTGCGCTTGTCATCCCCGCGCTTGGGAGGCAGAGACAGAAGGATCGCGCGGGTTTGAAGCCATCCTTGCTGGCTTAGGAGACCCTGTTTCCAAAAATATATATAAAATAGGTCTGGGAGTGTAGCCCGGAGGTAGAAGGGTTTCCAGGAACCCCAGTACCACCAAAAATAAATAAATAAAAAATAGGGCTGGGGTGGAGCTCGGAGGTAGAATGCCCCTGGATTCCATCCCCAGTACCGCAAAAAAAAAAGGGGGGATGGGGGCATAGCTTGTAGAATGCCCCTGGCTTCAATCCCCAGTACCACAAAAAAGAAAGAAAGATAAAAAGAAAGAGAAAGAGGAAAGAAGAAAGAACTGGGGGCGTAGTTCGGTGCTATAATACCCCTAGGTTCAATCTCCAGTACCAAAAAGTAAATAAAATAAATTAGGTGCGCGCTTGTCATCCCAGTACTTGGGAGGCTGAGACAGGAGGATCGTGAGTTTTAGGCCAGCCTGAGCAACTTAGCAAGACCCTGTCTCAAGAAAAGAAAATAAAGGCTGGGTACGTAGCTCAGAAGAGAAGCAGCCCTGGGTTCAATTCCCATACCATAAATTAAAAAAAAAAAATCCATTTGACTTGCATAGTTAAAAAAAAAAAAAGAAAGAAAAGAAATCTGTTCTTTGCCCGAGTGCCTCTGCCCTGGCCTGCTCCGAGGCACCCGGCCGCGGGGTCCAGGGCCGGAGCCCCGCAGCTGTGCGGCCGGGACACACCACTGTCACTCGTCTTTGGTCAAGCAGCTGAACCAGGCCTGCTTGTTACTAGAGAGAAACGCCCCTTGCTTTAAGGAAGCCCCGTGACCAGCTGATTATTCCCCGGGCAGCGGCAGAAGGCTGGTGGCTCGCCTGGCTCAGCAGTGGGTCTTTCTAGAAGGTGCCAGCTGGACGCTTACCCGCTGCGGTGTGTGGATGGGAGACAGAGCGTCCAAGTCGGCCATGGGGAATTCCACCCCTTTCCTCTTCAGCTCCTCGTATATGTGTACGACGCCGGTGAGGTCAGGGCTGCTGCGAAAGGCGTCGGCCCAGGCCTGCGCGGAGAGAGGAGAGACTGTCATCAGGGTGCCGGACCGGCAACTGAGAGCTGAGCGCGGTGACCCACGCTTGGACTTCTGGTACTCAGGAGGCTGAGACAGGGGGATCGCAGGTTAGAGGCCAGCCTCAGCAAAGAGACTCCTGAACCTAGCGAGATCCTGTTTCAAACTGAAAACTAAAATCGGGTTGGGGTGTAGCTCAGAAGTAGAATGCCCCTGGGTTCAGACCGCAGCACCAGAACCCAGTGCCACATACACACAAAGAAAGAAAAAGGAAGGAAGACAGACAGACAGACAGACAGACAGTCAGTCAGCCGAGGACTCTGAGGCCAGAGCTCTCAGACGCTCAGGTACAAAACACACAGGCACAACCAGTTTTGTTCTAATCCTGCCGCGATCGCTGCCACCACACGAAATCCTGGTTTTCAATGGGGATTCTGAGTGTGGGGGGAACGCAAAGTCACCGCAGCAGGTGTTTCCCGGGGGAGATATCACAGAGGCACCGGGCGGCCTGGCACACCCGAGGCACTTCCGGACAAGGAGATCTCTTGGGGGGGGGGGTGTTGGCTGGAGGGATGGAGGGCCGCCTGGATGCCCCCGGCAGGCGCCCGCGCACAGAAATCTCAAATGGAGCAGAAACAAAGGAGAAATTGCTATGTGACCAGAAGTCACAGCTAACTCTAATTTTCCTTAGTCGATCAGAGACTACTGAAGTGGAATGGCTGAGCCCGGCTGTGGGTTTGGGTTTTTTTGTTTGTTTGTTTGTTTTTTTATACTGGGAACTGAACCCAGGGGTGTTCTACCTCTGAGCTACACCTCAGCCTTTTTTTTTTTTTTTTTTTTTTTTGGAAACAGGGTCTCACTGTTTCAAAACCTGCCGAGGCCAGCCGGGCGTGGTGGCGCACGCTTGTCATCCCCGTGCTTGGGAGGCTGAGACAGGAGGATCGCACAGGTTCAAAGCCAGCCTCAGCTACTGAGTGAGGCTCTCGGCAACTTAGTGAGACCCCGTTTCCAAAGAAAGTATAAAATAGGTCTGGGAGTATAGCCTGGAGGTAGAAGAGCCCCTGGGTTCCACCCTCGATACCTAAAAATAAAGAAATAAGTAAATACGCCGGGCGTGGTGGGGCACGCTTGTAATCCCCGCACTTGGGAGGCTGAGACAGGAGGATCGCACAGGTTCGAAGCCAGCCTCAGCTACCTAGTGAGGCTCTCAGCAACTTAGTGAGACCCTGTTTCCAAATAAAGTATAAAATAGGTCTGGGAGTATAGCCTGGAGGTAGAAAGCCCCTGGGTTCTGTCCCCAGTACTGCAAAAAATAAAGAATAAAAGATAGGGCAGGAGGTCGAATGACCCGCAAAAAATTAAATAAATAAAAATAAATAAAAATAAAACATTAAGGGAAAAATAAATAAATAAATGGGCTACAGAAGAAAGTGCTGGCTTAGACAGGCTGTCTGGATGCCGGGCAGCTTTAGATTCTGGCATATGCTAATTACACGAGGCTGTAAGAAAGCTGACTGCTGTTGACAGCGGGCCAGCCGAGCTGCCAGGGTAATCAGAAGACGTCTGGAACCTGCCCTTCTCACGTTGCGTGGGTCTGCTGGGTAGAGATGGAGCTTCCGCGGCCCTCTCAGGATTGGCTGGAGCGTATTGCTGGAGACGGGAGGCGGTTAGATGCCCCGACAGGTACAGAATCGTCAATGGTGCCAGAGCGCGAGAGCTGTGGCGCACGCCTGTGATCCCAGCTTGTGAGTCGACCTCCGAGCTCCACCCCCAGCCCTATTCTTTATTCTTTCTTTTGAAACCGGGTCTCACTGAGTTGCCCAGGGCCTCACTAAGTAGCCGAGGCTGTCCGCGAACCTTGATCCTCCGGTCTCAGCCTCCCGAATGCTGGGATTAAAAGCGCGCACCACCATGTTGGGTTTTTATTTATTTATTTGGTAGTGGGGGTTGAACTCAGAGGCACTCTAATTTCTGACTATCCCCGTAAGCCCCCCTCGTTTTTTTTTTTTTTTTTCAGTACTAGAGATGGAACCCAGGGGCATTCTACCTCTAAGCTACACCTCCAGCCTTATTTTTAATTCTTTATTTTGAAACAGAGTCTCACTAGGTTGCAGAAGGCCTCACTAAGTAGCTGAGGCTGGCCGCGAACCTGCGATCCTCCTGTCTCAGCCTCCCAAGTACTGGGATGACAAGTGCGCGCCACCCCGCTCACCGTCTTTAGCTCTTTTTAAATTTATTATTATTATTTTTTCTGGTACTGGGGATTGAGCCCAGGAGAATTCTACCTCCAAGCTAGAACCTCAGCCCTTTTTCTTTTTTCTTCTGAAAGAGTATCTCGCTGAGTTGCTAAGGCCAGCCTCGAACCTACGGTCCTCCTGTCTCAGCCTCCCAAGTGCCTACAGAGGCTGTGAGGAAGGCCCAGCTGGACAGCGTGCAGCCTCAGCCTGCCCTCCAAGGGCCTCAGAGTCTGTCCTCCCACAGCAGCCCTGCTGCCTCTGCCCACTGCAACCTGGGCTGAGTCCCGGGATTTCAGCTTCAAACCGTGTTTGAGTTCAGAGTTTACACTTGAGAGCTTAGGGGCTGGGGTGGGGCTCAGGGGTTAACACTCGCCTAGCACGTAAGAGTGCTGGGTCCCCTCCCGGGCACTATAGAATCAGTATGTAAAATAGAATATGCATCAGGCAAAGGTCACTTTCCCATGCCCTGGGGGAAGCCAAGGTACAGAAGCATGGCATTCCCGGTACCACCTCACGCCCGTTTCCATGGCAGTACAACAGCTCCAGGGATTACAGTTCTCCCTGCTTCCTACCCCAGCTGAATTTGAGATGGTCAGAGGAAAAACATGCCTAGCCAGGCACAGTGCCGCACGCCTGTCATCCCTGTGTTTGAGAAGCTGAGAGGGGAGGATCGCAGGTTTGCACAGGCCAGCCTCAGCAACTTACTGAGACCCTGCTTCAAAATTTAAAAATTAAGCCGGGCGTGGTGGCGCACGCTTGTCATCCCCGCGCTTGGGAGGCAGAGGCAGGATGATCGCGCTGGTTCAAAGCCAGCCGCGCTGGCTTAAGAGACCCTGTTTCCAAATAAAAAAGTATAAAAATAGGTCTGGGAGTATAACCCGGAGGTAGAAGGGTTTCCAGGAACCCTAGTACCACCAAAAAAATAACAATTAAAAATTAAGATAAAATAAAATAGGCTGGGAGTGCAGCTCAGAGGCAGAAAGACCTGGGTCCCATCCCCAGTACCCAAAAAATAAAATAAATCAAATAAAAAATAAACAGAGCTGGGTGTGGTGGCCCACGTGTGATCTCAGTACTTGGGAGGCTGAGACAGGAGGGTCGCAGGTTTGCAGCCAGCCTCAGCTACTTACTGAGGCCCTCTGCAATTTAGTAAGATCCTGTTTCAAAAGAAAAGAATAAGATAGGGCTGGAGGTATAGCTCGGAGGTAGAATGCCCCTGGGTTCCATACCCAGTATAGCGAAAGAAAGAAAGGAAGGAAGGAAGGAAGGAAGGAAGGACGGACGGAAGGAAGAAAGAGAAACGTGGGCCTGGGAGGCAGCCATTCACCACCCTAGGACCAGGGCACAGAGAGGCTGTGCTCTGGAAAATGAGGTGTGCTGCGGTATGGCCATGCCAGGAGAGCCTTCCTACCCCTCTGTCCCGTGCCGGGCCCAGGAACATGCCTGGCCTGCGTAGCCTGGGCTTGGGAGGCCCTGGCGCACCAGGACAACTCTCCTCTTTGCCTAGGTTAGCAGAATTGGCACCTGTTATCTGCAGCCAAGCGGTCTTACAACTCCAGCCCGTTTGGGACCCTGTGCAGTGTGGGTCTACTGAAGCACGGCGATCCGGAGGCCCTGGGAGCACCTGGCGCGGGGCGGGACGGGCCTTTGAAGGAAGAGCCTTGTGGAAACGCAGAGATGCCTTGTCCCAGCACCTCGGACACTCTGAATAACTGTGCTCCTCTCCCCCACCTGGCCAGGCCAGCCACCTTTAAGAGGTGCGCGCCAAGTTTCTTACCCTTCCACAGAGAAGGCAGTCTGTCAGTGTTTGTCAGATTAAATCGAGTTCAGTGCTCATGGTTACTAAGCATCCTTATTTTCCTACTTTAGAGAACAGAGAAAAGATGGCTGTTTAGGCTGCCAACAGACCGAAGTGACAGTAATAAAGCAGGGGTCCCTGGAAGACTGAGCCAGCAGAAAATCCTCCCTAGGGAACCAAGGCAAGCCTCCAGAGGTCTGGGCCGCCCCGAATGGCTAACCCAAAGCCCAGGAGTGGCAGGAAGGTGAGGTAGTTTTCGTCCCCCAATGGCTGCCTCTGTGGTAGCTGCCTTCCTGAAGGCTGCCTCTGTGATAGCTACCTTCCTGATGGCTGCCTTTCTGATGACTGCCTCCCCCATAGTTGCCTTTCTGAAGGCTGTCTCCCTCATGGCTGCCTTTCTAATGGGTGCCCCCCTGAAGGCTGCCTCTTAGATGACTGCCTCTCGCATGGCTGCCTCCCTGATGGCTGCCTCCCTGAAGGCTGTCTCTCTGACAGCTACCTCCCTGAAGGCTGTCTCTCTGAAGGCTATCTCTCTGAAGGCTGCCTCCCTGAAGGCTGTCTCTCTGATGGCTGCCTCCCCTGAAGACTGTCTCTATGTTGGCTGCCTCCCTGAAGGCTGCCTTCCCCATGGCTGCCTTTCTGATGGCTGCCTCCCTGATGGCTGCCTTATCAGAAACCAAGTGTCATGGCAGTGGCAGTACTGGCATTAGCTCAAGGTCTCTCTCCTGCCATAGGAGCTCCCCAGTTAATGACTGAGTGGCCACCTCCCTGGAAGCCCTGCTCTTTCTATCACTCTAGCCTGGGGCCACCATGTTAGGAGGCAGAATGAAAGAGATCAGTCCCGTTGTCCCTTCCTTCCTTCCTTCCTTCCTTCCTTCCTTCCTTCCTTCCTTCCTTCCTTCCTTCCTTCCTCTGGATCACACACCAAGCTGTAGATGTGCCATGAACCACCTCCTGTTCATTGCTGTTACCTCTCAAGGTTTTGACAAAGTTTCAAGTCATCCACTTCACACTGATAGATGACTGCTGATAGAATGATTGAGTTAGTTATTCATAAACAGGATCTCCAGCCGGGTGTGGCGGCGCGCGCTTGTCATCCCAGCATTCCGGAGGCTGAGACCGGAGGATCATAGTTCGCGGACAGCCTCAGCTACTTAGCAAGGCCTTTTGCGACCCAGTGAGACCCTGTTTCAAAATGAAGAATAAAAGCCGGGCGTGGTGGCGCAGCTCGTAATCCCCGTGCTTGGGAGGCTGAGACGGGAGGATCATGCAGGTTCGAAGCCAGCTTCAGCTGGCCTTAAGAGACCCTATTTCCAAATAAAATATAAAATAGGTCTGGGAGTGTAGCTCGGAGGTAGATGGCCCCTGGGTTCCATCCCCGGTACCGAAATAAACAAATAATAAATAAATAAATAAATAGAAAAAATAAAATAACCGGGTCTCACTAAGTTGCTGGGGCTGGCCTTGAACCTATGATCCTCCTGGCTCAGCTCCCGCCCCCACAAGCTGAGCTTACAGGCGTGTGCCACCATGCCCGGCTTCTGATTGCTGACTGAGATGACAGGTTCTGGGTTCCTGTGGACAAAAGGCACCCTGTCATCTCCTGCTCGCAGCGCAGCGCCAGGGTCCCCCAGGAGCTTCCTGCCCACACAGGATTTAAGGGAATCTAGCAGTCAGGTTTCTCATTGGTGTTTCTGAGGCACAGCCAGGCCTCCGACACCTTCAAAGAACACAACACCTGCGGCCCCTCCCAGCCTCCTGCCCCGCGCAGCCCCAGCACAGCAGCCGCCGCTTTCTTGAGTGAAGGCGTATTTTTAGACTCTACTGCTAAGGCGTGAGCAGGCGGGGGTGGGGGCGTGGGCAGGCCAAGGTTTTTCTACAGGATGACCCCATTTCTACTCAAACAATTTCAGGGAGGGCGTCGAGGGGGGGCAGCCTTCATGTTGTCTCAGAAATTGGGACTTCGGCTAGGTGTGGTGGTGCGCGCCAGTGATCCCAATACTTGAGAGGCTGAGATGGGAGGATGGTGGGTTTGAGGCCGGCCTCAGCAACTCAGTGAGACCCTGTTTCAAAATAAAAAGGCCTGGGGGTGTAGCTCAGAGGTGAGTACCCCTCGATTCAATCCCAGCGCCACACACGCACAAGTCATTTACCAAGTTGTGCCTCTTTCGCGTGTGAGGTCCTGTTTATATGCAAGAAGAGGAAAAGTCTGGGCTGAGGATGAAGCTCAGAGGTGGAGTGCTTGTCGGGCACACCTGGGAATCCCGTGGATTGATCCCCAGCAAACACCAAACACCAAGCCAAAGCAAAAAAATACAGCACTTGGGAGGCTGAGACAGGAGGATTGCAGGTTTGAGGACAGCTTTAACAACCGAGACTTTGTTTTGAAATAAAAATAAAATGGAGCCGGGCATGGTGCATACCTGTAATCTCAGTGCTTGGGAGGCTGAGACACGAAGAACGCACAGGTTCAAAGTCAGCCTCAGCTACTTAGTGAGACCCTGTTTCCAAATAAAATATAAAAAATAGGTCTGGGAGTATAGCCCGGAGGTAGGAGGGCCCCTGGGTTCCATCCCCAGTACCACAAACACACACACAAAAAGGGAGGATGGGCGCACGCTTGTCATCCCAGCATTTGGGAGGCGGAGACGGGAGGCTCGCGGTTCGCGCACAGCCTCAGCTACTTAGTGAGGCCCTCCGCAACTCAGGGAGACCCTGTTTCAAAATACAGAATAAAAAATAGGGCTGGGGTGTCACTCAGAGGTAGAATGCCCCTGGGCTCCATCCCCAGTACCATTAAATAAACAAACAAACAAACAAACAAATACATAAAATAAAATGGGGCTGGGGTTGGATCTCAAAGGCTCACGATCCCCAGTATAAAAGAAAGGAAGGAAGGGAGGAAGGAATGTAGGAAAGAAGGGAGGAAGGGAGGGAGGAAGGGAGGGAGGGAGTGAGGGTCTGAGGACGCTGTTTATTGGCTGCTCTGCCAGGTTACAGCCGCACTCTGCCCAGCCTTCTAGGTGCTGCTTTCCCCAGTGCTGGGTGGCCGTGTCAAAGGTTAAAGGTGACCCAGGAATGCTGGAGAACTCGGGGCGCGACCCCCACATTGAGCGCCCTCCCTGGGCCCCTGGCCCTTCACAGCTGGACCAGGGAACTGCGTCCAGGGTGTCGGGGCTGGACAGGCCCGCGAGGTCAGCTCAGGTGCCCGGGGGGCCAGCGCACACCAGCGGGGGGGGGGGGGGGTGGCCGGGGTCACAGCTGTGGGTCCCTGGGCTGCGAGGGCTTCTCAGGGGCTCAGCCTCGAGAGAGGAAGGTGGGACCTGGCCCCACTAGACAGGGAAGGAGGCGGATGTCCACAGAAGCTTCCAGCCAGGGACAGGGAGCGGGGAGGAGCGCAGGTGATGGAGGAGGCCTGGGGACAGCATTCGGGGCCCAGCCCCAGCCCCCTGAAAAGGCGGGCATGAGGAGCAGACAGGAATGGCTTCCTGCGCCCACCTGACCCAGCCCTCTCTACCATGTGGCCTCAGGGCCCGGGTGGACGGTGGAAGGCGGGCCCGCGAGGCCTCTTAAAGGCTGTGTCACCCGGCTGGAGCACCACCACCCAGGGCTTTATTTTGGTGGGATGAGGAGAAAGAAAATAAGTATTTTGCTGCCAGGCGTGGGGGCGCACGCTTGTCATCCCCGCGCTTGGGAGGTAGAGACAGGAGGATCGTGCTGGTTCGAAGCCAGCCTTGCTGCCTTAAGAGACCCTGTTTCCAAGTTAAAAAAATATATATATAGCCAGGCGTGGTGGCGCACGCTTGTAATCCCCGCGCTTGGGAGGCGGAGACAGGAGGATCGCGCTGGTTCGAAGCCAGCCTCGCTGGTTTAAGAGACTCTGTTTCCACATAAAAATGTTAAAAAAAATAGGTCTGGGAGTGTAGCCCGTGGGAGTGTATCCCGGAGAGGTAGAAGGGCTTCCAGGAACCCCAGTACCACCAAAAAAAAAAAAAAAATATATATATATATATATATAATGGGTCTGGGAGTGTAGCCTGGAGGCAGAAGGGTTTCCAGGAACCCCAGTACCACCTAAAAAAAAAAGAAAAGAAAAAGAAAGAAAAGTATTTTGCAACACATATATAATACATTAATATTATATGTTAATATGATTTTTGTTTGGTGGTACTGGGGGTGGAACCCAGGGGCTTTCTACCTCTGGGCTATACTCTCAGACCTATTTTATATTTTATTTGGAAACAGGGTCTCACTGAGTTGCTGAGAGCCTCACTAAGTAGCTGAGGCTGGCTTCGAACCCGTGCGATCCTCCTGTCTCAGCCTCCCAAGCGCGGGGATTACAAGCGTGCGCCACCACGGCTGGCTATATTAGTATAAACCTATATTATACATATACGCTACTGGAGATTGAACAGAGGTGTTCTACTTCTGAGCTATAACCCCTAGCCTCTTGTTTTTTTGTTTTTTTTTTTTAGCAGTACTGGGGATGGAACCCAGGGGCATTATACCTTCGAGCTACACTCCCAGCCCTATTTTTTTTTTTCTTACTCTTTATTTTGAAACAGGGTCTCACTGAGCTGCAGGGGGCCTCGCTAAGTAGCTGAGGCTGGCTGCGAACCGCGATCCTCCTGTCACAGCCTCCCGAATGCGGGGATGACAAGGATGCGCCCCACGCCTGGCTTCATTTCTGATTTTGAGACAGACTCTTGTCAAGTTGTCAAGGGTCTCACTAAGTTGCAAAGGCTGGCCTCAAACCTGTGATCCTCCAGCCTTGGCCTCCCTGAGTACTGGGATCATAGGCAGCATGAACATTTAAATCCCGAGGCCTCCATTTTACCCCTCACTGGAGGGAGAGCAGGAGAGAGGCTTTGGCAGAGACTCACCTTCCTTGGTCTGGAGAAGTGGGGCGAGGGAAGGCGGCCTACCTGGATGAGGGCCAGCACTTTGTCCTGAACAATGGTGGGGGGGTTGTTCTTGGGAGAGATGATTTTGACCAGGACGCTGTCAATGAAGTCGCGGTTGGCCACCAGGATGTGGAAGCGGTGGCCACAGTTCTTGACACAGGTCTCCAGCACCTGATGGGGGAGGGAGGGCGAAAGGTCACTACCGCAGAAGCTGGGAAGGGCAGCGGAGCTCTCCGTTCCCGTGTGTGTGTGTGTGTGTGTGTGTGTGTGTGTGTGTGTGTTTGGGATTGGACCTTGGTGTGCTCTACCTCCGCACAACACCTGCAGCCCTTTTTATTTTCTATTTTTTTTTTGGGGGGGTACTGGGATTGAACCCAGGGGCATTCTATCTCTAAGCTACACTCCCCAGCACAATTCAAATTTTTATTCTTTATTGTGTTTTTATTTTTTATTTTTTGTGGTACTGGGGATGGAACCACCCCCCCACCCGGGTTCTACGTCTGAGTGACACCCCCAGCCCTATTTTTTATTCTTTATTTTGAAACAGGGTCTCACTGAGTTGCAGAGGGCCTCACTAAGTAGCTGAGGCTGTCCACAAACCAAGATCCTCCAGTCTCGGCTTCCCCAGTGCTGGGACTACAAGTGTGCACCACCACACTCAGCTTATTATTTTAAAATAAGGTCTAAGCCGGGCGTGGTGGCGCACACTTGTAATCCCAGCATTTGGGAGGCTGAGACCTGGAGGATCGCGGTTCGCGGACAGCCTCAGCTACTTAGTGAGGCCCTCTGCAACTCAGTGAGACCCAGTTTCAAAATAATGAATAAAAAATAGGGCAGGGGGGTGTAGCTCGGAGGTTAAATGTCCCTGGGTTCCATCCCCAGACCCACAAAATAAAATAAAATAAAATAAGGTCTAAGTAGCTGAGGCTGGCCATGAACCGCAATCCTCCTGTCTCAGCCTCCGGGTTACTGGGATTACACGCATCCACCAACATGCCTGGCTCTTATTTTATTTTTTTGGTGGTACTAGGGGTGTAACTTACTGGCTTTTCTACTTCCGGGCTACACTCCCAGACCTTTTTTATACTTTATTTGTAAACAAGGTGTCACTAAGTTGCTGAGAGCCTCACTAAGTAGCTGAGGCTGGCTTTGAACCTGTGTGATCCTCCTGTCTCATCCTCCCAAGCGTGGGGATTACAAGCGTGCGCCACCACGCCCGGCTCTTATTTTCCTTTTCTTTCTTTCTTTCTTTCTTTCTTTCTTTCTTTCTTTCTTTCTTTCTTTCTTTCTGGAGGTACTGGGGATGGAACCCATGGGCATTCTACCTCTAAGCTATATCCCCAGCCTTATTTTTTTATTCTTTATTTTGAAACTGGGTCTCACTGAGTTGCAAAGGGGCTCACTAAGTTGCTGAGGCTGTCCACGAACTACGATCCTCCGGTCTCAGCCTCCCCAATTCTGGGATTGCAAGTGTGCGCCACCACGCCCGGCTCTTACTCGTTTTTAACGTAGGATCTCAGTAAGTTGCAGAGGCCGGCCTGGAAGCAGCCATCCTCCTGCCTCGGCCCCCAAGGACTGGGACTGGAGGTGTGCGCCTGGAAGCAGCCATCCTCCTGCCTCGGCCCCCAAGGACTGGGACTGGAGGTGTGCGCCTTCTCACTTGGCCTTCTTAGATTTTCTATTTTGAACCTGGGTCTTGCTGAGTTGCTGAGGCTGGCGCTGGACTGATCCTTCCGCCTCAGCCTCCCGGTCCTGGGATGGCAGGCGCCCACGGGCCCCGCTTGCTCCTGGATCACCCTGGCGCCTCCTCCGGAGCCAGGCCTCCCCGGGCCTGGGCATGCGTTCCCACACTCTAATTCACTCTGTCCTCCCGGGGATGACAAATGGCCCCTTGCTGACTGAAGTCTCCTGTCCCTGCACAATAATCAGGCAATTAGTGGGTAATTGAGGCCCAGCTTTGCATGAGAAGGATGCTGGCGTTTTAATGGCTTCAAAATGACTGAGCGGGTCCCTGAAAATTAGCATTTTAACTCCTCTCTCCCGGGCCTCTGGGTGCGAGGCCTCAGCCAGTGAGAGACAGGCTCTGTCGCGGTGACAGCTTGAATTGCCTGGCGAGTTACTGGCCCTTCCTTGAGGGGCGCATGCATGTACACACACACACACACACACACACACACACACACACACACACACACACCATCTCTCCCTGCTTCTGCAAATAAACCTGGCGAGGATGCAGGGTCTTCCATCCTTAACAGTCTGTGGGTCTCGGGGCTCAGGTGGCTTCCAGGGGCCATGCTGGAATTGAGTGCTGCCTGGAAGGGCCACGGGCCACGCTGCTCAGGAGGAAGTGGGGGGCCCAGGACAAGTCCCTCTGCGGTGTGGACAACGGGCCCTCCCTCATGGGATTGTTGGGAGTAGCAGAGGACATACGTGTAAAGCTCTGTAGCAATGTCCTGCGCAGGGCGGGGACCAGTGAAGGACGCTACGAATACAGAACACAATTGAGAAGGCCGCTGCACACACACACGAATAAAGGCATAAGCCAGGCGAGGTGCGCATGCCTGTAATCTCGGGAGGCCGAGAGGGGAGGATCGCGGGTTCGCGGTCAGCCTCAGGCACTGAGCGAGGCCCTCGGCATCTTAGTGAGACCCTGTTTCAAAGCCAAAAACAAGGCAGATGGGGTGGCGCATGATTGTAAGGTAGTGAGACTCCCAGCAACCTTGCGTGGCTCTGTTTGAAGATAAAAAGAAAAAAGGACCGGGCGTGGCGGCAAGCGCTTGTTATCCAAACATTAGGGAGACTGGGACGGGAGGATCGGTTTGCGGCCAGCCTCAGCTACTTAGTGAGGCCCTCGGCAACTCTGAGACTGTTTCAGAATAAAGAATAACAAGGCTGGGGGTGTAGCCTGGAGGTTGAAAGGCCCTCGGTTCCATCTCCAATACCGCAAAATTCAATCAATCAATCAATGAATAAAAACAGGGTTCAGGAAATAGCTCAGAGGTAGAACGCCCTTGGTTCCATTCCCAGTAAACACAAACACACACACACACACACACACACACACACACACACACACACACACGTGTGCGATTAAGATCAGTTAATAGGGTGAACAGAGCCATCAAGGTAGAACGAGACCCTGCAAAGTGTGCCCGTGGGGCCTTGGGTCCAGGGACTGGGGTCCTGGGCACTCTCAGGTCTCTCTAATGCACCAAACGTGCCGCTGCATTTGCAGCAAAAACCTATCAGGAAAATTGAGAAGACATCCCGGCAGGCTCGGGAAGGGGAAAGTTCGGATGCCAAGAAAGTGTGTGGTGGCGCGCGCTTGAAATCCCAGCATTCGGGAGGCTGAGACCGGAGGATCGTGGTTCACCGACAGCCTCAGCTACTTAGTGAGGCCCTCTGCAACTCAGTGAGACCCGGTTTCAAAATAGAGAATAAAAAATAGGGCAGGGGGTGTAGCTCAGAGGTCAAATGCCCTGGGTTCCATCCTCAGACCTACAAAAAATATAAAATAAAAATAAAATAAAATAAAGAATAAAAAACAGAGCTGGGGGTGTAGCTTGGAGGTAGAATGTCCCTGGGTTCCCAGGTACTGCAAAGGAAGGAAGGAAGGAAGGAAGGAAGGAAGAAAGAAAGAAAGGGAAAGGAAAGGAAAGGAAAGAAAAGAAAAGAAAAAGAAAAAGAAAAAGAAAAAGAAAAAGAAAAAGAAAAAGAAAGAAAGAAAGAAAGAGCGAGCCTGGTCGGGTCAGAGCCTAGCCCTGGCACGGGTGTGACTGGGACCAGCTCATTCTGACTCCTTGTCTCACATTCTGAGAAAAGAAAATAATAACTTCAAGCCTGTGAGCCTGTTTCTCAACAGGCCTCTTTTCCTTCATTATTCAAATCCCAACTTCCTGGCAGAAAGAACCTTCCCTAATAAGTTTTTGGTTTGGGCTTGGGCAAAAAAAGCCAAAGCGCTTCTCTGCTTTAAAAGGAAACATGTTATCATCGTTTTGGGTAAATAACCTACTATTGCAAATCTACAGAGAAGTCGACATGCTGACCTGCTATCGTTTCTATTCTAAGAACTTTCTGTGGCCCAGATTTGGCCACATCTGAGAAGCTGTTCGCTTTCGAGACAGAAATAGCACCTGAAGTCTCCCTTTGAGTCCCCTGACATCTTAAGAAGGGCAAAAAACCTGGCCTCTGCTTCTTGAAAGAAGCCACACAGATAACTTTTTTAGGAATATTTGTAACTACTTTCTGTTTTGACCCCAAAGAGAAGATCCTTTTGTGTTGGCGACCCAGCTCGGCCTCTCGCCAGCTGCGAAGGCTGGGCCAAACCTCTGGACCTCTGTGAACCTCAGTCCCTTCATCAGTCTGAGGAGGCATAATGAACCTACTTTGGAAAATGGCTGTAAACATCTGTATCAGTCTCTGGAAAGCTTAGCACAGAGCCGGGTGTGGTGACTCACGCTCGTCATCCCAGTATTTGGGAGGCTGAGACAGGAGGATTTCGGTTTGTGGACAACCTCAGCTACTTTGCAACGCAGTGAGACCTTGTTTCAAAATAAAGAATAAAAAATAGGGCCTGCAGTTTGAAGGTAGAATGTCCCTGAGCTGCACCCCCAGTACCACAAAACAAAAACAAAAATAAAAAACACAACAGCTTAGCGCAGTCCAGGACAGGGACTGAGTCGTGGAAATAAATCCCCGCCTCTTTTTATTTGTAGTACTAGGGACTAAAGCCAGGGCTTAGTACATGCTAGGCCAGGGCTCTACAACAGGGCTCTTTAATTTTTATTTTGAGACAGCGTCTCACAAGCCAGGTGTAGTGGTGTGTTCATGTAATCCTAGTACCTAGGAGACTGAGACAGGAGGATCACAGGTTTGAGGCCAGACTCATCAATTTTACGAGACTCTCAATAATTTAGTGAAACCCTTAGCAACTTAGCAAAACCTTGTTTCTTTTCCTTTTTCTTTTCCCTCCCTCCCTCCCTCCCTTCCTTCCTTCCTTTTTTGCCGTATTGGGGATGGAACCCAAGAGTATTCTACCTCTGAGCTAACCCTCAGCCCTATTTTTCAGTCCTTTATTTATGTATTTTTTTTTTTTTTTTTGCAGTACTGGGGATGGAACGCAGGGCATTCTACCTCCGAGCTTCACCTCCAGCCCTATTTTTTATTCTTTATTTTGAAATAGGGTCTCCCTGAGTTGCAAAGGGCCTCACTAAGTAGCTGAGGCGGGCTGTGAACCGTGATCTTCCCATCTCAGCCTCCCAAATGCTGGGGTTACAAGCGTGCGCCACCACACCCGGCATTGATTGGAATATTTTTATAAAGAGGAATCTAACACCCACTGTCTCAGAGCAGGCTAGTGGCAGGAAGGGGACTGACCCCAGCCTCCTCAGCTCTGGGCTTTTGTACCCAGCTGTAATAACCATGCCTGATCTTCTGCTGGTAAACATTTACCAAACTGCGGCTCACCCACTATGTCAGAGGAAGGCAGAAAACCCCAGGGTGAAGACTCCAGGCTCCACTGGGCGCCAGCAGCCTGGGGCCGAGGGCAGAGGGAAGGCCCTGGGGGAAGAGGGGGCAAGAGTGCCGCACTCACCGTCAGTGCCAGCATCACTTCCCGGTAGTTCCGGTTCCCACTGAGCCTCTTCTTCAGGGCTCGGATGGCGTCCTTTGGCCTGGAGAACGGGGTAGACACAGTGAGATCCTCGCACGTCCCTTTTGGGGTGCTGTTCTGCAGACTGACTCCTGTTTCCGTCACTCATGCAGATACAAGGTTGTTCACTGCAGCCTGTTTCTAAACCTGAAGGATCAGACACAAACTGAACGGCCACCAGACCGGAAACAGGCTCGACTCATTGTGGCTCGTCCACAAGGCAACTCAGTGAGACCCCGCCTCCAAATAAAGAATAAAACACAGGGGCCGGGCGTGGTGGCACATGCCTGTAATCCCCGCGCTTGGGAGGTGGAGAAAGGAGGATCGCGCAGGTTTGAAACCAGCCGCACTGGCTTAAGAGACCCTGTTTCCAAATAAAATATAAAAAATAGGTCTGAGGCTGGGCGTGGTGGCTCACGCTTGTAATCGTCACGTTTGGGAGGCTGAGACAGGAGGATTGTGCAGGTTCGAAACCAGCCTCAGCTACTTAGTGAAGCTCTCAGCAACTTAGTGAGACCCTGTTTCCAAATAAAATAGAAAATGGGTCTGGGAGTATAGCCCGGAAGTAGAAAGCCTCTGGGTTCCACCCTCAGTACCACCACCAAAAAAAAAAAAAAAAAAAAAAAAAAAAAAAAAGGTCTGGGAGTGTAGCCCGGAGAGTGTAGCCCGGAGGTAGAAACCCCAGTACCACAAAAAAAAAAAAAAAAAAAAAAGTGTGCCACCATACCTGGGTCTATTTATTTTTGAAAGAGAGTTTCCCTGGGTTCTTGGGGGTCTTATTAAATGTCTGAGGCTGGCCTCCAACCTGCAAACCTTTGAATTTGCTATCTCAGCCTCTCAACTACTGGGATTCCAGGTGTGCACCACCATGTGGAGCTTTTGTTTTTTGTTTTTTTTAATACTGGGGATAGAACCCAGGGGCATTCTACCTCCAAGCTATATCCAGAGACCTATTTTATTATTTAAATTTTTTTTTTTTTTGTGGTACTGGGGTTCCTGGAAGCCCTTCTACCTCCGGGGTACACTCCCAGACCTATTTTACACTTTTTATTTGGAAACAGGGTCTCTTAAGCCAGCGAGGCTGGCTCCGAACCTGCGCCATCCTCCTGTCTCCGCCTCCCAAGCGTGGGGATTACAAGCGTGCGCCACCACGCCCGGCCCTATTTTATTTTTTATTTTGAAACAGAGTCTTGCTAGGTTGGTGAGAGCCTCACTACTTGCTGAGGCTGGCCTGGAACCTGCAATCCTCCAGTCTCAACCTCCCAAGAACTGGGATTACAGGTGTGCACCAAGGCACCTGGCTCCAGGTTAGGTTTAAAATGAAAAACCGCTCTCCAGACTGCAGGAAGCGCTGCCTGAGCGCGCCTGGGCCAGCACGAGGTGGAGTATTTTTCTGTCTCTAGGGGCGACACTTCAGAGAAGAGATCTGAGCAGCCCCTAAGTCTCCAGGAGCTTCAGCAGATTAGAGGCTGGTGACAGGAACAGTAGAAAGCGTGCGTCCAGGCCAGGGCCAGGCCCCCCAGTGGTACTAGGGATGAAATCCAGGGGCATTCTACCTTCGAACTATACCCAACCCTATTTTTTATTCTTTATTTTTTGGAAACAGGGCCTCACTGAGTTGCAAAGGGACTAACTAAGTAGTAGTTGAGGCTGTTCTCGAACCATGAACCTCCTGTCTCAGCCTCCCGAATGCTGGCTGGGATTACAAGCATGCACCACCATGCCGGGCACCCCGCAGCCTCTTGATGCTGCCCTGCTGGCTGGCCATGGTCCCCGCACCTTTACCCCTCCATCAGTACCACACCTGTTCTTCTGGGAAGCTTTCTCTTTTCCCATTTCCCACCCCAGGAGGGAAGCCCTCGTGGCCCCCACTCCATCATGCTGCGCGCGCACGCGTGCACACACACACACACACACACACACACACAGCGCACCTGCCTCAGCAATGATCTCTCTTCCTGCATCCATCAGTTCCCCATCCCCCTCTGGGTCCCTCTGGCTTAGAGGCTGCTGCGTACAAAGATTCAAGGAGCTGAGAAAGGTCAGAGATGCTTGTGAAAATGACCCTGAGGCGACGGTACTCCGCACCAGCGCTTCGGCATGGCCTGGGGAGCGATGGGGAGCGATTCCCGCATCTCTGTGCCTGGCCCTCAGTGAGGGAGGGCTGGGAGAGCCCTGTAAATGGCGCCTGAATATTGCTTTCTTTCTGTTTTTTGGTACTGGGGATTAAACCCAGGGGTGTTGTACCTTTGAGCTATACCCCGGCCGCATTCCATTTTTTAAAATAAATTTTAAACAGGCTCTTGCTAAGTTGCTGATGGCCTATAAATAAATAAAATAATATTATGGAGGGGGTTCAATCCCCAGTACACACACACACACACACACACACACACACACACTGTAGTGGTTCTCAGCCTACACCGAGGAGAGGTCGGGCCCAGAGGGGAGGGTGCCCCTGGGCCACCCCTGAGCCGCAGGTCTAGAAGAGTATGCACATAGTTCATATTTGTTTGACACTCTTGCTTGTGGAGACTTTCAAACTGGGGACAGGAACGTGGAGAATTCAAAGAGCTGAAGGCTGGCAGGGGCCAAGGAGCCCGAGCGGCCTTCGAGGCTGTGCGGGAGGACCTGGCGGCTTGTGGAGCCGGAGCGGCCTGCTGAGCGCTGAGGCAGCGGCTGGCTGGGCGGGTGTTTTCATCTGTGTCGGTCCCTGACCAAAACATCTGCCCTTGACAACATACAGGAGGAAACGTGTATTTGGCTAATGGCTTCAAAAGTACAGACTCAGGCAGCCGTGCGGGCAGTGTGATGCGGTGGGGAAGGCTGAGCGCAACTTCTGGTGACCAGAGGCAGAGAGGGTAAAGGGAAGCCGCCAGAGACCCAAGGCCACAGCCCCAGTGACCTACCACTTACAAACTCCCCAGCCACGCCTGGACACACCCCTGCCCTCCAGCCACGCCCACACCCTTCACCCTGCCCCTGCCCCAGCCACGCCCACACACGCCCATGCCCTCCAGCCACGCCCATGCCCAAGCCAGTCACACATCCCCAGCACGCACCACTCCTCAGCCACGCCCAGTCCTCCAGCCAATTCTACATCCCAACCACGACCCACGCCCAGTCGGTCCCATAGCCCAGCCACGCCCACATCCTCTAGCCCCGCCCACACCCCAGCCAGTTCCACATTCCAGCCACGCCCCACATTCTCCAAACTTGCCCCACACCCCAGCCAGTCCCACATTCCCAAGCCACGCTCACATCCACCAGCCACGCCACATGCCCCAGCCAGTCCCATCCAGCCACGCCCACATCCTCAAGCCACGCCCACGCCCCAGCCAGCCCCATCCCAGCCACGCCCACATCATCCAGCCACGCCCCTTGCCCGCCCCCTCAGTCCCATCTCAGCCACGCCCACATCCTCCAGGAGCGCAGGTTCGCGGCCAGACTCAGCAAGTAGTGAAATGCTCATCAACCTAGTGAGACCCCGATTCCAAATAAAACCAAAATTGGGCTGGGGGTGTAGCTTAGAGGTAGAAGTCCCCAGGGACACACACACACACACACACACACACACACACACACACACACGAAGTCACCTGTGGGGACAGTGCAGATGAGAAAAAGACCTGCTGCCAGTGGACCTGGATCTCCTTCCTGGCCAGACTCCAGATGCTCCTTCTCTGCCCTGTGCACTCCAGAGTGGCCTTGTGGCTCTTTCTGGTACTAAAGGTGGAGCCCAGAGGCATTCTACTTCTGAGCTACACCTCCAGCCCTACTGCCCTACTTCCTTGCGGAGGCTGGCCTTGAACCTGCCATCCTCCTCCTGTCTCAGCCTCCCAAGTACTGGGATTGCAGGCTTGCGCCGCATCACCCAGCCAGGGTTCTCTTTTCATGAAAGTCAGACATACCACTTCTCTGCTCAAATCCTCCGCTGAGCTTCTCTTACCAGAAGGCCAAGCCAAAGTCACCTTGTGCCTACAGAGCCGCGCGTCTCTGGTCCCCACCAGATGGCTGACCTCACCCCCGGGGACCCTCCGCTCCTGGTCCACCGGCCACCTTGCTATTTCAAACACACCCACCCTTCCTCGCCGGGCTGCTGGCCTCACTGCGCCCTTGGCTTGGACAGTACCCCCTGCACTCCTCGCGCCCCACCGTACCATCTCCTGCAGGCCTGTCTGATGGCACCTTCTCAGTCAGACTTGGCTCCAGAACTCCACTTAAAAATGCTAATTCCAGCCGGGCGTGGTGGGCACCTTGTAATCCCGCGCTTGGGAGGCTGAGACGGGAGGATCGCACGGGTTCGAACCCAGCCTCAGCTACTTAGTGAGGCTCTCAGCAACTTAGTGAGACCCCCGTTTCCAAATAAAATATAAAAAAGGTCTGGAAGTATAGCCCGGAGGTAGAAAGCCTCTGGGCCTCTGGGTTCCACTCCCAGTACCACCATACCACCAAAAAAAAAAAAAAAAAAAAAAAAAAAAGCTAATCCCAGCCGGGCGTGGTGGCGCACGCTTGTCATCCCAGCACTTGGGATACTTGAGAGGCTGAGACAGGAGGATCACGGTTCGCGGCCAGCCTCAGCTACTGAATGAGGCCCTCTGCAACTCAGTGAGACCCTGTTTCAGAATAAAGAATGAAAAATAGGGCCGGGGGTGCAGCTCGGAGATAGGATGCCCCTGGGTTCCATCCTCAGTATCCCCAAAAATCAAACAAACGAAACAGCCAAACTTGAGCCCCGACTCCCGGGGCGGGCGGGGTGCGGCACGTACCCTTCCTCCGTCTCGTTGATGATGTCGCATATCTCCATGTTCAGCGCCCAGTCCTCGCTCTGCAGGGAGCCGTCTGTGGCCTTTTCTGTGAAATCAGAGAGAAGACCGGCTTACATTTCTCCCGGAAGAACAGGCCCTGGCAGGACAGGGGAAGAGACCCAACAGGCGGGCTGGGTCCACGGGTCCCATCTGGGGTTGCTGCGCTTCCGAAAGGACACCCCGGGGCCGGTGTCCCAACACCATCCCGCATCCTCCAAACTTGGAACCCGAAAACCTAGGGCAGGCCGGGGCCATCACAAACCACCCAGCACAGGAGGACGCCATGACAAAACTACAGATTCCAGAGCCGACCCGAGACCCGCCCCACACAACTGTCAAGTGGGTTCAACCTGCTACACGCTCCTCCAGAAGTATTTGCTTTTTTGTGTGTTTTTTGCGGTACTGGGAATGGAACCCAGGGGCATTCTACCTCCGAACGACACCCCCCAGCCTGATTTTTTATTTATTCTTTATTTTGAAACAGGGTCTCACCGAGTTGCAAAGGGCCTCACTAAGTAGCTGAGGCTGGCCGCCGACCCGGATCCTCCTGTCTCAGCCTCCCAGATACTAGGATTACAAGTGTGCGCCACCACGCTTGGCTTCAATTTGTTTATTTTTTGCGGTACTGGGGATGGAACCCTGGGGCGTTCTATCTCTGAGCTACACCCCAGCCCTATTTATTTATTTATTTATTTATTTGGTGGTACTGGGGGTGAAACCCAGAGGCTTTCTACCTCCAGGCTATACTCCCAGACCTATTTTCTCTTTTTTATTTGGAAACGGGGTCTCACTAAGTTGCGGAGAGCCTCACTAAGTAGCTTGGAGCCCGTGCGATCCTCCTGTCTCAGCCTCCCAAGAGTGGGGATTATAAGTGTGTGCCACCACGCCCAGCTCCCAGCCGTATTTTTTATTCTTTATTTTGAAACAGGGTCCCACTGAGTTGCAGAGGGCCTCACTAAGTAGCTAGGAGGTCCACAAACCAGCTTTTTTGTTCTACTGAATCAGGGTCTCACTAGGTTGCTGGGCGCCTCGCTAAGCTGCTGAGGCTGGCCTCCAACCTGCGACCCTTATGTATCAGCCTCCTGCGTCCTGAGATTACCTATATTTTACTTTATTTATATTTTACCTATATTTTACTTTTCTGCGTGTATATGTGTGGTGCTAGGGATCGATAAACCCAGTGGAATCCTACCTGTGAACTACACTCTCGGCCCTATTATATATTTTTTTATTTTTAAAATGGGGTCTCCTAAGTTGCTGAGGCTGGCCTTGAACCTGTGATCCTCCTGTTTCAGCCAACCAGAGTACTTAGGTTACGGGCACGCGCCACCATCACTGGCTAGTTCCTTTCAGAATACTGGGCATATCTAGTATTACTACCCAGTGAGGAGCCCCCTACCCACTGAAAGCCCTTTTCCTTCTTCCTCCACACTGGCGTGGAACACCCCTGAATGCCCTTCCTCTCGGGGGTCCCTCTGGGTTGCTGGGGCGGTGGACAATTGGACCGTTTTCCTCCCCGCTCTCACCAAAGGCGTGCTGCTGGTGCCAAAGGTCGCCCGGCGCCTCCTCTGCCGCCTGCTGCCGGCTGCTTCTGAGTTACTATATTTAAAATCAGAGCAGCAGCCCAGAGACCAAGGGGCCGCTGCGAGGCGGCTCCGGGCAGGGCCGCCTGGGGCTGCGGCTCAGGGCCGCTCCAGGGCGGACCGCCTCTGCGCCTCTGCCGCGCGCTCAAGGCTTCGGCGTTCTGGCCCTGGTCCTACCACAGGCAGGAGCCGGGTGTTTTCTTAATGGAGAAAATGCCATGACAACCACATCAGGATGACATGCCATCCCTTTTGGGGGGTGCAGGGTACTGGGAACTGGATGGGGGGGATTCTACGTCCAATCTACATCCCCAGCCCATTTATTTATTTATTTATTTATTTATTTATTTACTTATTTATTTATTTATTGCGGGGCTGGGGATGGAACCCAGGGGCATTTGACCTCTGAGCTACACCCCCTGCCCTATTTTATCTATCTATTGCAGGTCTGGGGATGGAACCCAGAGGCATTTGACCTCCGAGCTACACCCTCTGCCCTACTTTTTATTCTTTATTTTGAAACAGGGTCTCACTAAGTTGCAGAGGTCTCACTAAGTAGCTGAGGCTGGCCGCAAACCACGATCCTCCGGTCTCAGCCTCCCGAATGCTGGGATTACAAGCGTGCGCCACCACACCCGGCTTTTTTAAACTTTGAAACCAGGTCTTTAATTTTATGTTTTGGTTTTGGGGATTGAACCTTAAGGCATTCTACCTCCAAACTATACCTCCAGTCCAATTTTTAATTTTTTTAATTTTTTCTAACTTTAAAAAAGTTTCTTTTTTTTTTTTTTTGCGGTGCTGGTGATGGAACCCAGGGACGTCCTACCCCCAAGCTACACCCTCAGCCCTATTTTTCATTTTTTATTTTGAAACAGGGTCTCACTGAGTAGCAAAGGGCCTCACTAAGTAGCCGAGGCTGGCTTCGAACCTGTGCGATCCTCCTGTCTCAGCCTCCCAAGCGCGAGGATTACAAGCGTGCGCCCCCACGCCCGGCCAATGTTTTATTTATTTCAAAACAGGATGTCACTAGGTTTCTGAGAGCTTCGCTACGTTGCTGAGGCTGGCCTCAAACCTGCGATCCTCCTGCCTCCGCCTCCCAAGTACTGGGGTCACAAGCATGCATCACTCTTACGCCCAGCTTGAAACTAGATCTTACTAATACTTTTGCTGAGGTTGGGGTTCCTGCTAAATTGCTGAGGCTGGCCTCCAGCCTGTTATCTTCCCGTCTCGGCCTCCCAAGCACCGGGATTACCAGGCTTGCGCCACTGCACCTGGCTAAGAGATGCTACTCTGGCACTCAGGATTTAATAGAAGCGGTACCTGACTGTCCCGTCCCCGCCCCGCCCGGTCCGCGTCCCTGGCCAGCCAGGGGCCCCGGTGTCTCATCTTCACGGGTCCCAGATGGCTGGCTAGTGGGAATGACTCGCCCCGTTACTCCCGAAGTATCATTTCTGCTATCACACCGGGCTTTATTTTAGCATCTGACGATGTCTGTGTCAAAAGCAACGAGATTGCATTGTGCTTTCTTCTGGCCCTGGACCAGAGACCACGCGAAGGGAGCGTACACCGAGTGGTCCCAGTTCTGGGGCAATCAGATGCGAGTTCGCTCCCGCTTGCTGGGAGTTCTTTTATGCAGAGGAAAATAGGAATTGATTTGAGCGGCTCCGTCGGTCTGCCTTGCCGTGCTCGTCTCGTGGAGCCAGATAACCCACGGTTCTGTGCGTGAGGCGTTTTCAGCAAAGCAAGAGGAGACGTGTTCTTTGGGGGCTGGTGCCTTATAATCAAAATGTGTGTGTGTGTGTGTGTGTGTGTGTGTGTGTGTGTGTGTGCGCGCGCGTGTCTTTTTGCTTGGAAACTCAGAATCCCAGTAATTGAATAGAACGCGCTGACCCCAAGGGTAAGTTATCGTGCCTTTGAACCCCTTGCCGGTATTATTAGAGGAAGGAAGAAGGGTGAATATAAGGTTAATGGATTCTGCTGCTAAACCGAACTTGGAAATGAGGTTTCATTGATTTAATATTTCCTCTATTAAGCGCCCACGACTGCATCCCTTGTGGCCCTTTCCAAACGCAATCTCAGTCTGTCACAGCCCGAGTTCCGGGAAGAGGATGCAACCCCAGAGAGAGTGGGCCTCAGCCAGGCGCGGTGGCCCAGGCCTGTCATCCCAGTACCCGGGAGGCCGGGACAGGAGGATCGCAGGTTCAAGGCCAGCCTCAGCAATTTAGTGAGATTCTGTGTTTCCAAATTAAAAAATAAAAAGGGCTGGGGGGGGGGGTATAGCTTGGAGGTCACGTGCCCCTGGGTTCAAGCCCCAACCAAAATAAAATTAAAAAACAAAAAAAGAACAGGCCTGGCACAGAGCCATCATTTCATCATTTTCCCTGACAGGGAGGCTACTGGGATGATGGTCACACACGTGTCCCTAGCGTGTGACCCCAGTCATGAGTCCTGTCCTCTGGTGACTCAAGGAGGTAGGGGAGGGTGTCTGGAGGCAGCAGAGAAAAACAGGAGGCTAGAAGCACAGTCTATTTTTTTCTTTATCATCATCATCATTATTATTAATTATTATTATGTAGTACTAAGGATTGAAATCTGGGGCATTCTACTCCTGAGCTATACCCCTGGCCCTATTTATTTTATTTTTTTGTAGGTCTGGGGATGGAACCCAGGGGCATTCAACCTCCGAGCTACACCCCCTGCCCTAGTTTTATTCTTTATTTTTTGAAACAGGGTCTCACTGAGTTGCAAAGGGCCTCATTAAGTAGCTGAGGCTGTCCGCGAACAGCGATCCTCTTGTCTCAGCCTCCCGAATGCTGGGATTACAAGCGTGCGCCACCATGCCAGGCCCTATTTTTTTTTTTTTTTATTCTTTATTTTGAAACAGTGTCTCACTAAGTATTGGAGGGCCTCATTAAGTAGCCGAGGCTGTCCATGAACTGTGATCTTCCTGTCTCAGCCTTCCAAGTACTGGGATTACACCGTGATCCTACTGTCCGAACCTCCCAAATACTGGGATTACACGAACCGTGATCCTCCTGTCTCAGCTTCCCAAGTACTGGGATTACAAGCGTGCGCCACCAGCCCGGCTAGCACAGTCTATTTTATATGAATCCTCCAGCTCCAGTCCTCCATGTCCAGCCTGAATCTTTGGGTGGGTTCTGCCTCTGGGCAAAATCCTGGACTGCACCCCACCCGGCCTGCGATCCCAGGGGCGATACTTCCCCCTCTCCGGCCCCTTCAACCTCCCAGGAGCCTCTGCCCCCAGTCTTTGTGTCTTGCCCACACTGATGGGTGCAAGCTCGCACTGTGTTTCCTGGGTGCCACTGCGCCCTGCTCATCCAGTCTGGGGCTCACCACTGAGCCACACCCCCAGCCTTTTTTAATTTTACTTCTGAGGCAGGGGGGTCCCTCCCCAGCATGGCTCTGATTTCTTGAGAGACCTAGCCTTTTGCTTCCTGGCC
This sequence comes from Muscardinus avellanarius, assembly GCF_963383645.1. Lineage (NCBI taxonomy): Eukaryota > Metazoa > Chordata > Mammalia > Rodentia > Gliridae > Muscardinus > Muscardinus avellanarius. Next base: position 5,960,018 of record NC_137802.1, on the reverse strand, counting down.
CGGTGGCGGGGCTTTCCACACCCTGAGCTGAGTGCGCGTGGGGACAGGGTGTCTCTGGGGCGCATCTGGCTCTCACCCACGGCTGACGCTCAAGTGCTTTCTCGGCCCTGCTCGTCATGTGGGTAAAGGAATCAGATGCAGCCTCTGTGTTCGTCAGACTGGCGGCACCTGAGGGTTTTGGCTAGGATCGCTCCGAACCTTGGGAGCCTGCCCAGGCCCCCGGACACTGCAGCAGCGCCGCCGCGGCACTCGAGAGGAGGCAGGGTCTCACCTTTGGGGGTGGCTTTGTCGGGGAGCTCAGAGCTCTGCCTGTGGGTACCAAGTGTGATGAGTAAAAAGGATGGTGGAGAGGAGAATGGTGGAGAGGAGTATGTATTTTTGGTTAAAAAAAAAAAATGAGTGCTGCCGGGCATGGTGGCGCACGCTTGTAATCTCCGTGCTTGGGAGGCAGAGGCAGGAGGATCGCGCAGGTTTGAAGCCAGCCGCGCTGGCTGAAGAGACCCTGTTTCCAAATAAAAATATAAAAAAATAGGTCTGGGAGTGTAGCCCAGAGGAAGAAGGGCTTCCAGGAACCCCAGTACCACCAAAAAAAAAAAAAGAGTGCTAATTAAAACAATGAGTTTTTGGGGTACCAGGAGCACTTTACCTCCAAGCCACACCCCCAGCCCTTATTACATTTTTTTTTTCAGTAGTGGGGATGGAAACTAGGGGACTTCTACCTCTGAGCTACACCCCCAGCCCTATTTTTTTAATCTTTTATTTTGAAACAGGGTCTTACTGAGCAGGGTGTGATGGCACATGTTTGTAATCCTACCGTTCAGGAGGCTGAGACCGGAGGATCGCGGTTCACAGACAGCCTCAGCTACTTAGTGAGGCCCTTTGCAACTCAGTGAGACCCTGTTTCAAAATAAAGAATAAAAAATAGGGCTGGGGGTGTAGCTTGGAGGTCAAATGCCCCTGGGTTCCCTCCCCAGACCTGCCAAAACAAAAAACAAAAAAAGCAAAGAAAGAAACCGGGTCTCACTGAGTTGCAGAGGGTCTCACTAAGTAGCTGAGGCTGTCCTTGAACCACAGTCCTCCTGTCTCAGCCTCCCAAATGCTGGGTTTACAAGTGTGTGCCACCACACCCAGCTTCCATATTTTTATTTATTTATTTATTTTGTGTGTGTGTGGTACTGAGGATGGAACCCAGGGGCAATCTACCACCGGGCTGCACTCCCAGACCTATTTTACATTTTATTTGAAAACAGGGTCTCACTAAGTGGCTGAGAGCCTCACTAAGTAGCTGAGGCTGGCTCCGAACCTGCACGATCCTCCTGTCTCAGCCTCCCAAGTACTGGGATTACAAGCGTGCGCCACCACGCCCGGCTATTCTTTATTTTGAAACCGGGTCTCACTGAGTTGCGGAGGGCCTCACTAAGTAGCTGAGGCTGTCCGCAAACCGCGATCCTCTGGTCTCAGCCTCCCAAATGCTGGGATTACAAGCGTGTAATCCAGTAGAACAGGGCACTTCCAGCGTATACAGAGGTCATTTATTTTTATCATTGCAGTCCCAGTGGAAGTGTGGGTTGTATTAAGCTTTTGTTAAAATGGCAGTGGCGGGCCAGGTGTGGGGGGCCCTCCCCAACTCAGTGAGACCCTGTTTCCAAATAAAGAATAAAAAATAGGGTTGGGGTGGAGCTCAGAGATAGAATGCCCCTGGGTTCCATCCTCAGCACCGTAAAATAATAATAAATAATAATAATAATAATAATAATAAATTAAAATAAATGGAAAATAAGCCGGGCATGGTGGCGCATGCTTGTAATCCCAGCAGTCGGGTGGTAGAGACTAGATGATCGTGGTTTGTGGACAGCCTCAGCTACTTAGGCCCTTCACAACTCAACTGACGCACACCTGGAATCCCAAGACAGGGGAGGCTGAGGCAGGAGGATCGCAGGATGGAAGCCAGCCTTGGCGACCTAGCAAGAGACCCTGTTTCAAAAAAAAAAAAAAGAAAAAAGAAAAAAAGAAAGAAAGCCGGGTGTGGTGGCGCACACTTAAAATCCGAGCATTTGGGAGGCTGAGACAGGAGGATCGCACAGGTTCGAAGCCAGCCTCAGCTACTTAGTGAGGCTCTCAGCAACTTAGTGAGACCCTGTTTCCAAATAAAGTGTAAAACAGGGCTGGGGTGTAGCCCAGAGTTAGAAAGCCCCTGGGTTCTACCCCCAATACCACACACACACAAAATAAGTAAATAATAAAATAGGAGCCTGGCGGAGCTGGGCGTGGTGGCGCACGCTTGTTATCCCAGAATTTGGGAGGCTGAGATAGAAGGATTTGGGTTTATGGCCAGCCTCAACTACTACTTAGCGAGGCCCTTTGCAACTCAGTGAGTCCCTGTTTCCAAATAAAGAATAGAAAATAGGGCTGGGGGTGGAGCTTGGAGGTAGAATGCCCCTGGGTTCCATTCCTAGCATTGGAAAAAAAAAAAAAAATAGGGGCTGGGGGTGGAGCTTGGAAGTAGATCCTCCCTGGGTTCACTCCTTAGTACCCTCCCAATTAAAACAAAACAAGGGCAATAATAGTAGACTTTTCTTGCCGTTAGAACCCACAGGAAACACCTGACAGCCCCTCACCCAGAGAACCAGCGCGCCGCAGGCTGGGCTCCTGGCTCCTCCTCCTCCTCCTCTTCTGGCACTGGGGACTGAACTCAGGGGTGCTCTATCTCCGAGCTACATCCTCAGCCCTTTTTATCTGTGTGTGTGTGTGTGTGTGTGTGTGTGTGTGTGTGTGCGCGCGCGTGTGTGTGTGTTATTAGGGATTAAACCCAGGGGCATTCTATCTCTGAGCTACACTCCTAGCCCAATTTTTAAAAATTTTTATTTGGAAACAGGGTCCTGTTAGGTTGATGAGAGTCTCCCCACTGGCGGAGAATGTCCTCTCACCTGCGATCCTCCTGTCCCAGCCTCCCAAGCACTGGGATTACAGGTGTGCCCCACCATGTCGGGCTTCTTATCTTTTATTTTGAAACAGGGTCTTACTAAATTGTTCAGGCTGGCCTTGAACCTATGATACACGTGTCTCGGCCTCCAAGTGCTGGATTCTGGGCCTGTGCGCGGTGCCTGCATACTGCGGTTCTCCTGCAAAGGGCTCTCTGCCAGCGCCTGCCCTGCGCGCCCCTCCTGACCGTTCAATGTACCGCCACTGCCACCTACAGGTAAAGGCCGCGCGTAGCCAAGCCCACCAGATTCCACACCCTGTCTCTAGCCGTGAGGATTTGAGGGTTTCCAAGCTAGGAAAGTGCCAAGCCTGGCAGCTCCAAGGGGATCGCCTTCTGGAAGAAAGGCCCCGAATGTGGCCTTGCTTACCTAGGGGGATTCAGAAACAGCCAAGGCGCCATCTCCTTAAGAATCAAAATGTCAAAAGTCCTACGGGGCTTAGAGCCATCTAGTTAAGAGTCACACTTAGCCAGGCCCGGGGACCCACGCCTGCAATCCCAGTACTTTGGAAGCGGAGATGGGAGGATCGCAGATTCGAGGCCAGCCTGGGCAATTTAGTGAAAACACACACACACACACACACACACACACACACACACACACCCTGTGCAACGTAGTGAGACTCTGTTTCAAAACAAAAAGGGTGCAGCTTGGAGGTAGAATGCCCCTGGGTTCAATCCTCAAAGAGTCAAGGTTCCTGGCCCCTGGAAAGTAGCACTGGGGGAGTGGGAGGCGGAGGGGAAAGTCCCACAGGGGGACCGCTCATCAAGACTTCAAAAGGATGAGCATCCATCCATCCCTTTCACAGAAAAATGGAAAGAAAGGGGTGAGTGAAGACCCCGCCTTACCAAGGGCACCTTTGGTCTTATGCATGCTGGGGTCTGCCTGCTGGCAAGCGCGCTATGTCTGAGCTACACCTCCGGCCCTTTTTTGCTTTATTTTATTTTATTTTTGTAGTACTGGGGATGGAACCCAGGGGCATACTACATCCAAGATACACTCTCAGCCCTATTTTTTTATTCTTTATTTTGAATTTGGGTCTCACTGAGTTGCAAAAGGCCTCACTAAGTCGCTGAGGCTGGCCGCGAACCGTGATCCTCCTGTCTCAGCCACCCGAATGCTGGGATTTGGGATTCATGCACCACCACGCCCAGTTTATGCTTTATTTCAAAAAGGAAAAAAAAAAAAAAAGTAGCTGAGACTAGCCACAAACCTGTGATCCTCCTGTCTCAGCTTCTCAAGTCCTGGGGTTACAGTGTGCACCACCACGCTGGCCTATTTTCTGTTTAGAAACAGGGTCTCTCTAGGTTGCTGGGGGTCTTTCTAAGTAGCTAGGGCTGGCCTCGAGCCTGTGATCCTCTTGTCTCAGCCTCCCAAGAGCTGGGATTGCCACCACACATAGCTATCCCCCTCTTTAACATCCTGGGTGTTTGTTTGTTTGTTTTTGTTTTTGCGGTACTGGGGATGGAACCCAGGAGCATTCTACTCTGAGCTACACCCCCAGCCCTATTTTGTTCTTTATTTTGAAACAGGGTCTCACCAAATTGCGTGGGGGGGGGGGCTCACAAGTTGCTGAGGCTGTCCTTGAACCTGCCATCCTCCTGTCTCAGCCTCCCAAATGCTGGGATTATAGGCATGGGCCACCCAGCTAACTCCTGCTTTTTTTTTAACAAACTGGCACCAATTCACCACCAACAGCCTGAGCTGCCTGGAGAAGCGGTCCCCCCAACCCCCAGGCAGCTTGGGGGAGCCAGGACTCCACACCCGGCCTCATTAGGCCACCACGCCCTCCCAAACAAAGGAGCCCTTGAGGCCAGACAGAGAAAGGAGCAGCTTGTTAGCCACACAGGCCCGAGGCTGCTGACCCAAGTTCCTTTTTAACTGGAATTCCCTTAAGGGGAATCCGTGGATTTAAAATGCATCTGGGGTGTGTTCTCAGGCGGGGGTTTGATGTCTTCCCTTCTCTGTATTTAATGGCATATCTTCTGCGTGGGTAGATGAGCGCATGCGTGCGGGTGGAGGGCCGGGAGGGCCCGCAGGAGGCGGAGGAAGGGCCCTTGGTGGTGGTCCGGGCTTGGCAGGCCGCCCTCTCATGTCAGGCGGGTGGGCCGATCGCTGGGAAGATAAAAGTTCCCCAGGGAGGGCGGCTCTCAGGTTAGAGCTGCGGCTTAGGCAGATCAGATAGGCCACCTCGCAGCTCCCTTCTCTCCAGGCCTCTTCCCCAGACAGCCTCTCACACAAGGCCCCCCCAGTCTGTGCTCCCAGCGGTCACAGCTCTAGAGACAACTCCAAGCCTGTTACTGCTCCTGATTGTAGAGTTAGCCCTCAAGGGCGAGGGGGTGGTTGCGGGGGGGGGGGGCTGGGAGGCCTGGAGGCCCCCCCAAGACGTCCAAGTACAGCCAAAAAGCTGAACTGGGTGAGCTGCTGCGTGGCAGCCTGGAATCCCGGTACTTGGGAGGCTAAGACAGAGGATCTCAGGTTCTCAGGTTCAAGGCCAGCCTGGGCAATTTAGGGAGGGGCTTGGAGGCAGAACCCCTGTGGGTTGAATCCCCAGGACCAAATAGTAATTAATTAATTTATATTTGTGGTGGTGGGGATGGAACCCAGGGGCTTAGACTGCTCCGCAAGTTCTTCACCACTGAGCTACACGTCCAGCCCCTATAAACCAACTTTTCTTTCTCTCTTCTCTCTCTCTGTCTTCTCTTCTCTCTTCTCTCTTCTCTCTCTCTCTCATTTTGCAGGACTGGGATGGAACCCAGGGACATTCTACCTCCGAGCTACACTACCAGCCCTATTTTTTTTTTTTTAATTCCTTTTTAGGAAACAGGGTCTCACTGAGTTGCAGAGGGCTTCACTAAGGAGCCGGGGCTGTCTGTGAACTGTGATCCTCCTGTCTCAGCCTCCCAAGTCCTGGGATTACAAGCAAGCGCCACCACACCACACCTGGCTCTGTCTGTGTGTGTGTGTGTGTGTGTGTGTGTGTGTGTGTGTGTGTGTTACTGAAGGTGGAACCCAAGGGCTTTCTACCTCTGGGCTATACTCCCAGACCCATTTTATACTTTATTTGGAAACAGGGTCTCATTAAGTTGTGAGAGCCTCACTAAGTAGCTGAGGCTGGCTTCGAACCTGTGCGATCCTCCTGTCTCAGCCTCCCAAGCGCTGAGATTACAAGCGTGCGCCACCGCGCCTGACTATTTTTTTTTTTTAATTTTGAAACAGGGTCTAAGTTGTTGAGGGTCTTGATTAGCTGCTGTGGCTGGTCTCAAGCCTGCGATCCTCCTGTCTCTGCCTCCCAGGTACTAGGATTACAGGCCTGTGCCACCAAGCCCAACCTGAACCAAAGATCCTTAGTGTGCATTTTGTGTGGAAGTCAGGAGGGGAAGGGATGAAGGGATGGTCGCCAAGGTTACCCTCCAGCCTCCAGGTGAAGGGCGAGGTGGCCGCACTGGCTCCCTGCTGGGGTGTGGGCAGAGAGGACCCGACGGATGGCTTTCTGCTGGCCCGGGACCAGCCAGCCTCAAGGCCAGCCAGGGACCGCTGGCATCACCACGAACAAGACTGGAAGGAAAGGTTTCCTTTCTGCCCCACAGAGCTATTACGGAATTCCAAGCCAGGAGAAAGACTTCCATAAGCTCCCAGGGCTCGGCCCGCTGTGCTCATTAGAGCGTGCTTTGACTGGCTCCGGCAAAGAGCTGCTCTCAGAGCCGGGCAGAGAGAGACTCTGCCACCATCGCCGCGCATTCAAAGGCGTCCCTGAGCAGCAAAGGCAAGTGGTCAGAGCGGGCTCGACGTCAGCGGCGCAGAGGCAGGCGCGCCCGGCCACGGCCACGGCATGAGCCTGGGCTTACGGCGGCTGGCCCAACAGAGCAGGCGGCGCGCTTTTAAAGGCTGTGTGCACTTAAGGGCTCTTTGAAAAACCAATTTGGGCAACAAACATCAAGAGGCATGCTGGGAAAGGCTCTTTTCTTTGCCTCCCTCCCTCCTTCCCTTTCTTATTTTTTTTAATTTTTATTTTTTGGCACTGGGAATTGAACTCAGAGGCATTATACCTCAGAGCTACACCGCTAGCCTATTTTATTACTATTATTATTATTATTATTATTATTACTATTATTTGAAATGAAGTCTTGCTAAGTTCTTGGAGGCTGGCTTCGAATTAGCAATCCTCCTGTCTCAGCCTCCCAAGTACTGGGATTACAGGCATGTACCATTCTGCCCGGCTCCTTCTAGTTATTATTGCGGGTCTGGGGATGGAACCCAGGGGCATTCAACCTCCAAGCTACACCCCCTGCCCTATTTTTTATTCTTTATTTTGAAACTGGGTCTCACTGAGTTGCAGAGGGCCTCACTAAGTAGCTGAGGCTGGCTTCAAACCTGTGTGATCCTCCTGTCTCAGCCTCCCAAGGGTTGGGATTACAAGCGTGCGCAACCACACCCAGCTGTTGTTTTTAACAGGGCCTCCCTAAGTTGTTGAGGCCAGCCTTGAGCCTAGGATCCTTCTATCTTAGCCTCCCAAGTACCAGGATTATAGGCATGAGGCACTATGCCTGGCTCCCTTCTCTTCTTTTTCTTTTCTTTACTTTTTCTGGGTGTACTGGGGATGGAACCCAGTGACATCCTACTTCTGAGCTATACCCCCAGCCTTACAAGCGCTAGGATGACAGGTGTGCGCCACCACGCCGAGCCAAAACTTAGTGTTTCAAAATAAAAAATAAATAAATAAATAGAATCTCACTAAGTTGCTGAGGCTGTCCTTGAACCTGTGATCCTCCTGTCTCAGCCCCCCAAGTACTAGGATTATCACGCACGCCTTAACTCTCTCTTATCCCAGAGGGGTTGCCCAGGGTGCCTGGTTAGTCAAGGACGCCCAAACTGACAGCTAGCTTGGGCTGGCACAAGGGAGGCACACGCGTACAATTTACATGTGATTTACATTCTGAAGCCAAATACAACAGGCTTCTGAATCGTGGGGAAATTGCTCCTATCCCTCTACGCACAGAAATCAGGAGTCCCCTAGCCGGGCGTGGTGGCACACGCTTGTAATCCCCGCGTTTGGGAGGCGGAGACAGGAGGATCGCGCAGGTTCGAAGCCGGCCGCGCGCGCTGGCTTAGGAGACCCTGTTTCCAAATAAAAATGTAGCCGGGCGTGGTGGCGCACGCTTGTCATCCCAGCATTCGGGAGGCTGAGACCGGAGGATCGCGGTTTGCGGACAACCTCAGCTACTTAGTGAGGCTCTCTGCAACTCAGTGAGACCCGATTTCAAAATAAATAATAAAAAATAGGGCAGGGGGTGTAGCTCGGAGGTCAAATGCCCCTGGGTTCCACCCCCAGACCCGCAAAAAAAAAAAAAAAAAAAAAAAACAAATAAAAATGTAAAAATAGGTCTGAAATAGGTCTGGGAGTGTAGCCGGAGGTAGAAGGGCTTCCAGGAACCCCAGTACCACCAAAAAAAAAAAAAAAAAGAAAAGAAAGAAATCAGGAGTCCCCACACTGAGAACAGACAGGGCGCTGGGTGTGGGGGCCACCCGTGTCCTTGCAACGTAGCCATGTTTAAAGGCGGAGGGACCCAGCGTAAGCGTGTGTGCTCCTCTACGATATTCAGAGCCGACAGACTTACCACACGGAGGCTGCTACGGAACTGATTAAAGACAATGTGACTCTCAACAGGAGCGCTAACTGGGTCACCTTGAATAATACAGAACAGAGCTTGCCAAGGGAAGCCTACAAATAAGATGATCCCAGGCCAGCAGGGAACTTGTTCTTCCCAGAAGTCCTCGCTTCTTGGGGAAAAAAACATAATATCTACTTCACTACTTCACTCCTTTTTTTTTTTTTTCAGTACTAGGGATGGAACCCAGGGGCATTCTACTCCCAACTTATACCCCAGCCCTATTTTTATTCTTTATTTTGAAACAGGGTCTCACTGAGTTGCAGAGGGCCTCATTAAGTAGCTGAGGCTGTCCTCAAACTGTGATCCTCCGGCCTCGGCCTCCCGAATGCTGGGATTACAAGCGTGGGCCACCACGCCTGGCTTCTATTCTTTATTTTTGAAACAGGGTCTCACCAAGTCCAGAGGGCCTAAGTAGCTGAGGGCGGCCACGATCCTCCTGTCTCAGCCTCCCAAGTACAAGCAGAGATAGAATGCCCCTGGGTTCCATCTCTAGTACCACAAAAAATTAAAAAAAAAAAGAATAAAACATAAGGCTCAGGGTATAGCTTGGAGGTAGAATGCCCCTGGGTTCAATCCCCAGTACTACCACCAAAAAAAAAAAAAAGAGGCTGAGACAGGAGGATCGTACAAGTTCGAAGCCAGCCTCAGCTACTTAGTGAGGCTCTCAGCAACTTAGTGAGACCCGGTTTCCAAATAAAATATAAAATAGGTCTGGGAGTATAGCCAGAGGTAGAAAAGCCCCTGGGTTCCATGCCCAGTACCACACAAAAAAGTAAATAATTTAGGCCAGGCGTGGTGGCACACGCTTGTAATCCCCGCGCTTGGGAGGCAGAGACAGGGCAGGTTCGAAGCCAGCCGCGCGCGCTGGCTTGGGAGACCCTGTTTCCAAACAAAAATGTAAAAGTAGGTCTGGGAGTGTAGCCCGGAGGTAGAAGGGCTTCCAGGAACCCCAGTACCACCAAAATAAATAAATAAATAAATAAATAAATAAATAATTTTTAAAAAAAGGAGGGTTGGGGGGTGTAGCTTGAATGTAGAATGCCCTTGGGTTCCATCCCCAGTACCGAAACACACACACACACACACACACACACACACACACACACGGGCTCATTGTAATAGTCTTCTTTTATATAGGCGTGGAATTTTCCGTAATATAAAGAAAAAAAAAGCAGTAGGAAAAGGCCTAAAACCATCCATACCATTGCCCCAGCCCTAGACGCCAAAGGAAAGGAGGAGGAGAGCGGGAGAGCGGGAGAGTGGGAGCCGATTCAGAGGCACGACTGGGCCGAACTCCGCCATCCCAGCGCGCAGGGGGCCGGCGAGGCAACCGCAGCGACAGGAAGACAAAGATGCCGTGGGGCTCTTAAAAATGATCACTACCGTGGCCTGCCCGCTAAGTGCACATCGGCGGCAGAATGCTAAGTGGAGAGCAAGCCGGGAAAATATTATGTGCATACTAATCACCGCGAGGAGAAAACATTGGGGCGCAGAATGGGCAGGATCAAAACAGAACACACACACACACACACACACACACACACACACACACACACACACGGGTGCGGGCCTTAACTGTGCAGCTCTCCTGCCTCCCCAGCCGGACAGGCACACAGTAGGTATTCAACCCAAGGGAACAGTCGCAGCCGCTTTGTCCTGGGCCTCTGGCTTGCTTTCCTTTCCAGCTCCCCCCGCGCACAGCGGCCGTTCCGGAAAGGCCCTCCTTGGTGCTTACCAGGGAAAACAAGGCTTCTTGATTCGCACAAGTGCCGCGGCTGCGGCTGCTGCTGCCCAGCAGAATCCAGCGGACTTCCTGGCCAGATCCGAGCTGGGCTACCAAGGCACACACCTCTCTCTCTCTCTCTCTCTCTCTGTTTTTGCAAGCTTGTAACACTGCTATGACTCCTGATAGCAAGTTTGAGGAGCCCTCCCCCCAGTACCTCTTGGACAGCCCAGCCTTCCTTGCCACTGGACACGGGAATGCCACAGGGCTGCTATCCCAGCTGGCTCAGGGACACGAGGCCGGGGCACGGCTGGGATCAGATGCCAGGCAGCTCTGGGCTGAGCGGACAGGACCTGCTGCCCAGACTTGAGGATGCTTTGAGTTTAAGAACCTCTGTGGGTGACAGCTTAGCCAGTGCCAGGTCCCCAGGGTCTCCGGGTTGTCGTGTGTGTGTGTTTGTGTGTGTGTTTGTGTGTGTGTGTGATACTGGGCCTTGCATCCTGGGGCACTCTACTGCTGAGCTACACACCAGCCCCCTCACTTAAAAACTTTATAAATTTTGAAACAGGGTCTCACTTAATTACACACATTGGCCTTGAACCTGTGATTCTCCTGTCTCAACCTCCCAAATATTGGGATTCCAAGTGTTACCACTGCAGCCTGGCTCCCTGGTCTGTCTTTCTTTCCTTTTTTCTTTCTTTTCTTTCTCTTTCTTTTTGTGGCACCAGGGATTGAACACATAAGGTTGTGGCCAGCCTTGTTTTGTTCTGTTTTAATTTTAAAACAGGGTCTCATCTGAGCATACTTGTAATCCCAGTATTGAGCAAGCTGAGACAGGTGGATCACAGGTTCGAGGACAGTCTCAGCAAGCAGAAAGACTCATCAACCTAGTGAGATCCTGCATCAAAAATAAAATAAAATAGGGCTGGGATTTATTTTGAAAAGGGTCTCACTAAACAGCTGAGGCTGGCCGCGAACCTGTGATCCTCCTGTCTCAGCCTCCCAAGTACTGGGATTACCAGCGTGCACCACCACTTCCCCTGGTTCTCGCCCAGCCTGTCTGCTCTCTCCTGCTTCGTTTTGAGCTGCTTTGAGCAGCAGGCACCGGGGGTGGTGCTTAGATATGGCTATTCTAGAATGTCGGGAAGAAACCCAAAAATTGTCATTTTTACAGCAGTAGTTCTGAACTATTCTTGGATAAGGTATTAAAGGAAGAATGTATTCCCATTGAGAATCTGGTAAGACCGTTTCCCGAAAAATGCACACACGGACCAGACCCCGCGCATCCTCTAGTGCGCCGCGCGCAGCGCCCTTCCCTGGTCACATATCACTGCGGCCCTAGGGACTTTAGCTGGAGCTGGTCATTCAAATAATGTAAGAGCCGGGCGCGGCGGTGCACGCTTGAAACCTCAGCGTTTGGGAGCTGAGACCGGAGGATCGCGGTTCGCAGACAGCCTCAGCTACTTAGTGAGGCCCTCTGCAACTCGGTGAGACCCTGCTTCGAAAAATAAATAGCCGGGTGTGGTGGCGCACGCTTGTAATCCCTGCACTTGGGAGGCGGAGACAGGAGGATCGTGCTGTTTCGAAGCCCCTCGCTGGCTTAAGAGACCCTGTTTCCAAATAAAAAAAAGTATAAAATAGGTCTGGGAGTGTAGCCCGGAGGTAGAAGGGTTCCATCCCCAGTACCACCAAAAAAAAAAAAAAAAAAAAAGAATAAAAAAATAGGGTTGGGGGTGTATGGGGGTGTAGCTTGGAGGCAGAATATACCTCGGTTCCATCCCCAGTACTGCAAAACAACAAACAACCAACCAAACAACAACAACAACAAAACTAGGCAGAGTCAGCCGTGTGGCACAGCATGTAATCCCAGGACTTGGGAGGCTCAGACACGGACATCGTAGGTTCAAGACCAGCCTCAGCAATAGTGAGACTCTCGGCAATCTAGTGAGTCCCTGTTTCCAAATAAAATATAAAATAGGTCTGGGAGTATAGCCCGGAGGTAGAAATCCTCTGGGTTCCACCCCCAGTACCACCAAAAAAAAAATAAATAAATAAATAAAGAAAAGAAAAAAATAAAAAGAGCTAGGAGTATAGCTTATAGGTAAAGTGTCCCTGGGTTCAATCCCTAGTACCACACACACACACACACACACACATATCCCAGAAGCCCTTACACACAAGGGGCCCTCAATCATACAGCTTCAAAGTGGTCTGAAAGTCTATTTGGAATTACGCCAGAGATCCTGGCACGTGATGAGTTAATGCCAGATCCAGGCCTGGAGTGCCAAGAGCCTCCCAGGCCACACTCTAAGCACATAAATCTCAGTACTGGGGAAGCTGAGACCGGAGGATCGCAGGTTCATGGCCAGCCTCGTCAACTTTGTGAGGCTCTCTGCAACTTAATGGGGAACCTGTTTCAAAATAAAAATTAAAGCTGGGCGTGGTGGCGCACACTTGTCATCCCAGCATTCGGGAGGCTGAGACCGGAGGATCGCGGTTCGCGGACAGCCTCGGCTACTTAGTGAGGCCCTCCGCAACTCAGTGAGACCCGGTTTCAAAATAAAGAATAAAAAACAGGGCTGAGGGTGCAACTCAGAGGCCGAATGCCCCTGGGTTCCATCCCCAGACACGCAAAATAAAAAGTAAAAATAAATATAAATAAAAATAGAAAATAAAATTGGGCTGGGGGTGTAGATCAGAGGTAGAATGCTCCTGGTGCAATTCCCAGTACCATAACACAAAAAAAGTTCTTCCCTGTCAGATAATCATTCTTACCACACGGGTCTCCAAGCACCCATGCAGATCACATTATTACAAGCTGAGGTGGCCACCTTAGCCAAAGATCCCATTTAAGAGCCGCTGCATGTACTTAATTATTATGAATGCATATCACTGACCAAGTCCTTGATGGCCCACAGGTAAAACCTATCAGCCCTTGATGGCCAATTTGGTATAACATGAATACTTGAAGCTCTAATAACCCGCAGGAGACTACTCTAACACTTAACAACCATACATCTTCCACACTCATAAAACAACCATAATTACCTTTCACAGGTGAGGTGTTCTAGAAACTCCTGACTTAACCCTAAAAAGTCTATGGGAAAAGCTGATTTCAAATAATGTTTGTTTCAAAAGTAGAGCATGAAAGCCGGGCGTGGTGGCGCAGGCCTGGAATCCCAGTATTTGGGAGGCTGAGACTGGAGGATCACGGGTTTGAGGACAGCTTCAGCAAGTGAGGAGACGCTCAGCAACCTAGTGAGACCTTGTTTCAAAAATAAAAGCCGGGCGTGGCGTGGTGGCGCATGCTTGTCATCCCCGCACTTGGGAGGTAGAGACAGGAGGATCGCGCAGGTTCAAAGCCAGCCTCTCCAAGGCCGCTACTGGGGCCTCCGAGGCTGGGATCAGAGCCTGCAAAGGGGTTAGGCCGATGCCAGGGCCAGCGGCCAGCAGTGGAGCCTGCCGTGAGGCAAGGCTGGTGCTGGGGCCTCCAAGCCGGATAGGAGCCTGCCGAGGGGTTAAGTCGGTGCTGGGGCCAATGGCCGGCATCAGAGCCTGCCGTGAGGCAAGGCCAGTGCTGAGGCCTCCGAAGCCAGGATCGGAGCCTGCCGAGGGGTTAGGCTAGTGCCGGGGCCAATGGCCGGCATCGGAGCCTGCCGTGAGGCAAGGCCGGTGCTGGGGCCTCCGAGGCCGGGATTGGAGCCTGCCGAGGGGTTAGGTCGGTGCTGGGACCAGCGAGACCGGCACGGGAGCCTGCCATGAGGCAAGGCCAGTGCTGGGGCCTCCGAGGCCAGGATAAGAGCGAGCCGAGGGGTTAGGCCGGTGCCGGGGCCAATGGCCAGCATCGGAGCCTGCCGTGAGGCAAGGCTGCTACTGAGGCCTCTGAGGCTGGGATCGGAGCCTGCTGAGGGGTTAGGCCGGTGCCGGGGCCAATGGCTGGCATCGGAGCCTGCCGTGAGGCAAGGCCACTACTGTGGCCTCCAAGGCCGGGATCGGAGCCAGCTGAGGGGTTAGGCTGGTGTCGGGGCCAGCGAGACCAGAACCGGGGCCTTCCATGAGGCAAGGCCACTGCTTGAGCCAGCGAGGTCTGGATCAGTCCACCGGGTAGCCAGGCCACTACTGGGGCCGTCAAGAGCGGGATCGGTACTTGCAATGCGGCATGCACAGAGAAATATCGCAGAAAATATAAATCAGATGCTTCCCCTAATCAGCAATAACTAGGAGGAAAGGGGCAACAGGAAGAGGTTGAGCTATAGAAAAGGCCCTATAGTGAACAAACTAAGGTGACTAATCAGAGGGTATGGAATAGGGGAGGATGGAGCCTCTTTAAAACGCAGGAGGTACATAAACAAATGTATCAAAGTTAATCACCAAACAAGCATGGGATCGAGGGAGGGGGAGGGAATGGGATGGGGGCTGGATGAGGGCTGATTGGATGATGTGTGCTTGTATATCCTCTCAAGTCTTGTACTCCAATGTGATTGATATGTGACTACAATGCACCAATTAAAAATAAATAAATAAATTAATTAAAAAAATAAAAAATAAAAATACTGGAAGTCCTATTTACAAAAAAAAAAAAAAAAAAAAAAGCCAGCCTCTCTGGCTTAAGATACCCTGTTTCCAAATAAAAAAGTATAAAAGTAGGTCTGGGAGTGTAGCCCGGAGGTAGAAGGGTTTCCAGGAACCCCAGTACCACAATAAATAAATAAATAAATAAATAAAAATAATAAAAATATATATAAGACTAAGGGTATAGCTAAGAGGTAGAATGCCCCTAGGTTCAGCTGTACCACAAAACAAAAATAAAACCCATAATACCAAGAGCTTAGGAGTCTTTTTGTGTGTGTGTGGCACTGGGGATGGAACCCAGGGGCCATTCTACCCCTGAGCTATACCTCCATCCCTATTTTTTATTCTTTATTTTGAAACAGAGTCTTACTAAGTTTTGGAAGGTCTCACGAAGTAGCTGAGGCTGGCCACAAACCTGGGATCCTCCTGTCTCAGCCTCCCAAGTCCTGGGATTACAAGTGTGCGCCGCCACGCCCAGCTAGGAGTCTGCCTTTTACTGCTGAGGACTGAACCCAGAGGCTTTCTACACCCGAGCTACATCTCCAGCCCTATTTTTTATTTTTTTTTTATTTTTATTTTTTGGTATTGGGTATGGAACCCGGGAGCATTCTACCTCTGAGCTACACCCCCAGCCCGATATTTTAATCCTTATGGACCGGTGGCACATGCTTGTAATCCTAGTACTTGGGAGGCTGAGACTCGAAGATCGCGGTTCAAGGCCAGCCTCAGCTACTACTTACTAACGCCCTCTGCAACTCCATGACCCGGTTTCAAAATAAAGAATAAAAAATAGGGCTTAGTAGCTTGGAAAAAAAAAATAGTAGCTTGGAGGCAGAATGCCCCTGGATTCCATCCCCAGACCCGCAAAAAAAATAAAACAAACAAACAAACAAACAAAACACAGAAACATGTAGCCCGTCCCCAAAGCTCTTGCTTCAATGTGCTTGATGTGGGGCCCAGAAATCTGTAGGGATTTAAATTATTTTTCATTTTTAATTACACAATATGTAAATACATTTCTCCCTTGTAAAATATTAAAACATTACCTTATCAGTTATGATTGCATTCAGCTGCAAGCAATTAAAAAGCGAACAGTTGCTTAAGCAGATGGGGGTTATTTTTCTCACGGAACGAGAAGTCGAGGAGCGGGCGGCACGGTGTTGGCGCATTCTATAAAAGGGTCCATGAAGGCACCTGCCTCTTTGTTTTCTGAGCTGGCCCTCGTTGGCCTGGGACAGCCTTTCCTAGAGGGCGAGGCTGTCCCGCCTCTGAGAGAATAAAACTAGATAGAAGAGGGCCTAGGGCCAAGCCCTTCGCTCTTTTATTTATAAAGGGTGTTTGTGGCTTGGCCTCTGGCTCTTAACAGCCACCCCTAGCTGCAAAGGAAGCTGGGTAAGTGAATATTTTAGCTGTCACAGAGCCCTGAAGTAAAAAGAAAGTGGAGGAGGGGGAGGTTGCACACCTGTAATCCCAGCACCTGGGAGGCTGAGACAAGAGGATCGCAGTTTGAGGCCAGCCTTAGCAATTGAGGGAGGGGAGGTACTGGGGATTGAACTAAAGGGCGTTCTACCTCCGAGCTACATCCCCCATCCTATTTTATTTTTAATTTGGAAACAGGGTCTTGCTAAGTTGCTGAGGCTGGCTTTGAACCTATGATCCTCCTGTTTCAGCCTCCCAAGGACTGGGATTACAAGTCGTGTACCACCATGCCCAGCTCAGCCTTAGCAATTTAGTGAGACTCTGTTTCAAAATAAAAAGGTCTGGGCAGCACGCTTGTAATCCCCGGGCTTGGGAGGCTGAGACAGGAGGATCGCAAAGGTTCGAAGCCAGCCTCAGCTACTGAGTGAGGCTCTCAGCAGCTTAGTGAGACCCTGTTTCCAAACAAAATATAAAAAATAGGTCTGGGGCCGGGCGTGGTGGCGCACGCTTGTAATCCCCGCGCTTGTGAGGTGGAGACAGGAGGATCGCGCAGGTTTGAAGCCAGCCTCGCTGGCTTGAGAGACTCTGTTTCCAAATAAAAATATAAAAAATAGGTGTCTGGGAGTGTAGCCCGGAAGTATAAGGGATTCCAGGAACCTCAGTACCACCACCATGCCCGACTCCCCGGCCCTATTTCTTTTATTTATTTTGAAACAGGATCTCACTAAGTTGCAGAGGGTCTCACTAAGCAAGCGAGGCTGGCCGTAAAACTGCTATCCTCTGGTTTCAACCTTCCAGGTACTAGGATTACAAGCATGTGCCACTATACCCGGCTTGATGTATTTCTTTTGCAAACTTTTTTTAATTTTAAAAAATTTTAAATTTTTCTGTACTAGGGATGAAAACCAGGGACATTCTAACTCTGGGCCACACCCCCCTCCAACCCTATTTTTTATTCTTTATTTAAAATAGGGTCTCACTGAGTGGCAAAGGGCCTCACTAAGTAGTAGCTGAGACTGTCTGCAAACCGTGATCCTCCTGTCTCAGCCTCCCAAATGTTGGAATTACAAGCGTGCACCACCATGCCCAGCTTTAATTTTTTTGTTATGTTACTGGGGAATGAACTCAGGGGTATTTTACCTCTGAGCTACACCCCCAGCCCTATTTTATGTTTTATTTTGAAACAGGGCCTCACTATGTTATGGACAGCCTAAAGAAATTGCTGAGGCTGGCCTTGAACCTCTGATCTTCCTGTCCCAGCCTCTCAAATACTGGGATTATGGGTGTATGCCACCATGCCTGACTGTAACCAGATTTTCTATTAAAAAAAAAAAAAACATGCTGACTGTAACCAGATTTTCTATTAAAAAAAAAAAAAAAAAAAAACAGCCGGGCGTGGTGGCGCACGCTTGTAATCCCCGCGCTTGGGAGGCAGAGACAGGAGGATCGCGCAGGTTCGAAGCCAGCCGCGCGCGCTGGCTTAGGAGACCCTGTTTCCAAATAAAAATGTAAAAATAGGTCTGGGAGTGTAGCCCGGAGGTAGAAGGGCTTCCAGGAACGCCAGTACCACCAAAAAAATAAAATAAAATAAAAATAAATAAATAAAATAAAATAAAATAAAACAGGGTCTCCGCTAAGTTGCTGAGAGCTTCACTGAGTTACTGAGGTGGGCCTTGAACCTGAGCTGCTCCTGTCTCAGCCTCCCACGTCCTGGGATTGCTGGCGTGCGCCCCCATGCCTGGCACACAAATGTTTTTGCGTTGTTTTTTTTTTTTTTTTTTTTCCAGTACTGTGGATGGAACTCAGGGGCATTCTACTTCCAAACTACACTCCCAGCTTGATTTTTTTATTCTTAATTTTGAAACAGGGTCTCACTGAGTTACATAGGGTCTCACTAAGTTGCTGAGGCTGGCCTTGAACCTGCGATCCCCCTGTCTCAGCCTCCCAAATCCTGGGATCGCTGGCGTGCGCCACCACGCCTGGCACACACGAGTGTTTTCATTTTGAGCTTTGGTAAGAGTAAGCCAGTAAGAAGAAAGCAGTGTGTGTCTGTCGAGACACGCCCTGGTCAAGAGCCAGGCGCCCTCGAGCCTGGCATCTGGGCCCACCGGGTTCCCGTTAGGGGACTCTTACAAGTATGGGTGCAAAGAGTCTAAGCTCTGCGGGGAACTGGAGTGCGTTGGGGGCCCCGCAGCGGGAGGGCCTTTCCCAGTGACGGACGCCTCGGTCAGGTGCTGGGTACCACCGCCCACCTGGCACCAGGGCGCACTTGCGGCCCTGGCCGATGCTGATAAACTACCCGGCTTTGACACACAGCCCACAGGCTGCGGCCTTTATCCCGCCGGCTGCAGGCGGAGGATAAATGGCACTAAATAATGCAGAGGTGGACCTGGCTCACACGGGAGCCGGACAAAGGACATTCGAGAGAGGAGAGCTGCTCGGGGAGGGGGCGCGGGGAAAGGTGAACGCCCCCCAGAGCTCCGAATCGGAGCTGGTAAGCTTAAGGGCGCTGTCTGCGCGTCTCATGAGCATCGCACTGGTCTGCGCGCACCTAACTCTGCTTTATAGTGAAGGCACTCCACTCATGCGGCCTGCAGAAAGGGCTCCGCTGACGTGCGGGCGGGCGGGCGGGCGCACAAAGACGCTCAAGCCCAGTACTTGGGAGGCTGAGACGGGAGGATCACAGGCTTGAGGAGAGTCCGTGGCGACCTAGTGAGACCCTGCTTCCGCCCGTCAGCCTGATACTTGGGAGGCTGAGGCAGGAGGATCGCAGGTTCAAGGCCAGCCTCAGCAACCTAGTGAGCCCCTCCGCAACTTAGCGGGACCCTGTTTCAAAATAAAAACAATACGCCGGGCGTGGCGGCACAGGGTTGCAATCCCAGTCCTGGGGAGGCTGAGGCGGGAGGATTACGGGGTTCGAGGACAGTCTTGGCAAGTAGTGAGACGCTCATCAACCTAGTGAGACGCTGTTTCCATAGAAAAATAAAATAGAGCTGGGGGTGTGGCTCGGAGGTAGAATGCCCCTGGGTTCAATTCCCAGTACCATAAATAAATAAATAAATAGCCGGGCGTGGTGGCGCACGCTTGTCATCCCCGCGCTTGGGAGGCGGAGACAGGAGGATCGCGCAGGTTCGAAGCCAGCCCCGCGCGCTGGCTTAGGAGACCCTGTTTCCAAATAAAAATGTAAAAATAGGTCTGGGAGTGTAGCCCGGAGGTAGAAGGGCTTCCAGGAACCCCAGTACCACCAAAAAAAATAAATAAAAAATAAATAAATAAATAAAGCAAGCTGGGGTATGGCTCAGAGGTAGAACGCCTCTGGGCTCAATTCCCAGAACCAAAAGAAGAAAAAAAAAAAAAAAAGAAAAGAAAAGAAAGAGAGAGAGAGAAAGGCCTTCGTAGCTGGAGAAGAGGCAGGGTAGGATTCTGGCTGGGACCCGCTGGCCGGAGCCGAGAAGCATGGCCCCGGGAGCGGAGATGTCGCCCTTGGCAACGCACAGGGTCCCTTCCACATCTGAGGCCCGGGCGCCTCCGACCGCCCTCCTGGGGCTCGAAGCTGCTGTCCTCACAGGACTGACCCAGCAAGGGGGCCCAGACTACGGGGAAAGAAAGGATTCGGCCCTCTGCCAGGAGGACGCGCGGGGAGAAGCCCGTGATGCCTGAGAGAGCCGGGAGGCCCACCGCGCTCTCCCCTCCGCTCCTACCCAGCGCTGGTCGCTGGCCGGGAAAATCCAACGCCCCCGAGCCTGCCTCCGCCGCCACCGCTACGCATGTATGCGTTGTTTGTTTTTATTTGTTTATTGTCGGGGCATTCTACCTTTAAGTAACACCCCTGGCCCTATTTGTTTTTTTTAATGGGCTCTTGCTAAGTTGCTAAGAGCCTCACTACTTTCTGAGGCTGTCCTTGAACCTGTGATTCTTTTATCCCAGCCTCCCAAGTACCAGGATGACAGGGGTGTGCTACTATGCCTGGCTTGTTTTTATTTTGAAACAGGGTCTTGCTAGGTTGCTGAGAGTCTGGCTAAGTTGCCGAAGCTGGCCTCAAATTGACCATCCTCCTGTTTCAGCCTCCCAAGTACTGGGATTACCCAGTGTGCACCATCACACCCAGCTAGGTAGAAACTTTTTTGGTGTTTTTTTTTTTTGCGGTGCAGAGGATAGAACCCAGGAATATTCTACCTCCAAGATACACCCCCAGCCCTATATTTTAGTCTTTTTATTTTTGAGACGGGGTCTCACTGATTTGCAGACGGCCTCACTAAGTAGCTGAGGCTGGCCGCCAACCGCGATCCTCCCGCGATCCTCCTGTCTCAGCCTCCCAGATGCTGAGATGACAAGCGTGCGCCACCACGCCCGGCTAGGTAGAAACTTTTTATTGTCACTTTTTATATATGGAAGAGGTGCGGCTCAGACAAGGTAAGCGACTCACTCAGTCAGACTCACTGCCACTCAGACTCAGCCACTGCCCGTGGTCCCCCACCCGCTGCCCCGTGACAGCCCCATCTACGCCCGGGGCTCTTCCCATCAGGCCACGCGCCTAGAGTCCAAAGAATCCACAACCGAGGCTTGAACTGCTGAACCACAGACGGGCGGAGCCGGGGGTGGGGCCTGGTCCGGGGGTTTCATTTCTTTTTCACCTGCAGTTAGTGAGCGAACGGGCTGGGGTGTGGCTCGGTGCTCCAGCCCCTGCTTAGCACGCACCAGGCCCTGGGTTCCGTCCCCAGCTGCCCCAGACGAAGGGGCTAGTCGTCGTTAATGGCTGCTAAGACTTAGTGAGGCCTTTTCAAGTCGTCGTTAAAGGCTGCTAAGACTTAGTGAGGCCTTTTCAGTGCCTCGCCCTGGGAAAGGAACCATGCAGAAAGAGGGCCTGTGGGTAATCAAAATCTAGTTTGGTGACCTCTTTACAGCCTCCGCTGGTCTGTGGATGCGGGCAGTGACCCTGATACTGCACAGGGAAAGGCAGCCGCACGATGCGCGCCCCCTCATGGACAAGCGGCCCCGGTCACGGACCCTTGTCAAAGCTGAAACTGAGCTGGGCGTGGTAACACACACCTTTAATCCCAATCCTGGCAGGCTGAGACAGGAGGATCGATCGCACGTTCAAGGCCAGCCTGGGCAACTCAGCCCTGTTTCAGAATAAAATAGGGCTAGAGGTATAGTTCGGAATTAGAACGCCCCAAGGTTCCAGCCCTAGTACCACACACATAAAGAAACAAAAACCGGACAAAGGCGGCATCTCACTAAATTGCGGAAGCTGCGATCCTGCCATCCTCCTGGCTCAGCCTCCCAACCGCTGGGTTTACAGGTGTAAACTAATTTTTTTTTTTTTTTTGGAACTGGGGATTAAACCCAGGTAGGTACATTCTACCTCCCCAGCCTTTGTTTATTTTTTATTTTGAAACAGTCTCGCTGCGTTGCGGAGGCTGACCTCGGACCTGTGATCGTCCTGTCTCAGCCTCCTGAGCACTGGGATGACAGGCGTGTGCCGCCGTGCCCGGCCAGGAGGGCAGAAATGAACTGAGACTGAACAAAGAGGAGGACCGAGGTGAGGCTGGAGGAGCCGGGGAGGAAAAGCACTGGCGGCACCGGAACGCCGTCCCCATGAAGTCGGAGCCAAGCCCTCCTCCTAATTAAAGACTGGTCGGCACAGCTGTCACTAATCCGCGCGACCTCACTAATTCAAGTCCCTCGCCGCAGGGTTTCAGGGGAACAATTTTCACTGCAGTAAGGACGGTGGATCTCAGCCCCGAGCCGTAGCTAGCTAAGTGGGGCGGGGCGGGGGAGGGTCAGTCTCATAAATTTCCCTGGCTGGATCCCAGGCAAGCTAGCTGCGCCCTAACCACCGGTGATGGGTTTTGCATTCCTACCCGAGGGGAGGCTTCTCCACGGAGCTTGTAAATCTTATATGTGAGACCTATTCCATTGGGATTATTGACCTGCTGCTAAAATCTGTCCTGTTGTATTTATTTATTTATTTATTTATTTATTTTAGTTTTTGCGGTTCTGGGGATGGAACCCAGGGGCTTTTGACCTCTGAGCTACACCTCTTGCCTTCTTTTTAGTTATTATTCTTTATTTGGAAACAGAATCTCACTAAGATGTGGAGGGCTTCACTAAGTAGCTGAGGCTGGTTGCGAACCTGGATCCTCCTGTCTTAGCCTCCCGAATGCTGGGATTACAAGCGTGTGCCACCACGCCTGGCTTGTATTTATTTATTTATTTATTTATTTTTATTTTTACTTTTGTGGTACTGGGGGCGGAACCCAGGGGCTTTGCTACCACCAGGCTATATTCCCAGACCTATTTTATACTTTTTTAAAATTAGAAACAGGGCCTCACTAAATTGCGGAGAGCCTCACTCAGTAGCTGAGGCTGGCTTTAAACCTGTGCGATCCTCCTATCTCAGCCTCCCAAGCACTGGGATTACAAGCGTGCGCCACCGTGCCCGGCTCGTATTTTTTTTTTTAATACTGGAGATTTAACCCAGGGATATTCTACCTCCAAGCCACACCTCCCACATACCCTTTTGATGTTTATTTTGAAACAGGGTCTTGCTAAGTTGCTGAGGCTGGCCTCGAACCTGCAACCCTCCTTTTCTATGTCCCTCCCAAGTACTGGGATGACAGGCATGCGCCGCCACACCTGGCTCAATCCCATGTTTGACTCCAGGAAACTACACTACTGAAGATGTCTGTCCAGGGGAGCGTCCAGCCCACCCCTCATCCTGGGCCAGCTGTCTCGGGAGCAAAACCTTCTGCGTCTGCTCTTCTCTCGGCACCTTGCAGAGGTGCTCCTGGGACCCTCTGGAGCCCCCTGGAGCCCCTTGGGACCCTCTGGAGCCCCCTGGGACCCTCTGGAACCCTCTGGAGCCCCCTGGGGCCCTCTGGAACCCTCTGGAGCCCCCTGGGACCCTCTGGAACCCTCTGGAGCCCCCTGGGACCCTCTGGAGCCCCCTGGGACCCTCTGGAACCCTCTGGAGCCCCCTGGGACCCTCTGGAGCCCCTGGGACCCTCTGGAACCCTCTGGAGCCCCCTGGGACCCTCTGGAGCCCCTGGGACCCTCTGGAACCCTCTGGAGCCCCCTGGGACCCTCTGGAGCCCCCTGGGACCCTCTGGAACCCTCTGGAGCCCCCTGGGACCCTCTGGAGCCCCTGGGACCCTCTGGAACCCCCTGGGACCCTCTGGAGCCCCTGGGACCCTCTGGAGCCCTCTGGAGCCCCCTGGGACCCTCTGGAGCCCCTGGGACCCTCTGGAACCCTCTGGAGCCCCCTGGGACCCTCTGGAGCCCCTGGGACCCTCTGGAGCCCCTTGGACCCTCTGGAACCCTCTGGAGCCCCCTGGAACCCTCTGGAGCCCCCTGGAACCCTCTGGAGCCCCCTGGGACCCTCTGGAGCCCCCTGGGACCCTCTGGAACTCCTTGGAGCTCCAGCTCCAACCAGCAGTTCTTCATGCGGCAGATGGGTGCAGCTAAAGAGAACATTCTGGAGGCCTGGGGGGGCCACAGCCTGAGGACGCCATCCCTTGTCCTCGCTCTGCCCTCAGATGACCTCGGGCATCTCCCTCCTCTGCTTGTTTACAGGCTGGACGACAGAGAACCTCCTTGCGCCGTGCAAATGAAACACACGCAGCAGAGCCAGGCAAAGGGCTGGCGTGCCCGGAGACCAGAACTAACCCGCATCTTTCAGAACAGGATTTCACGCCGGCACCTTCTGTCCCTGTGCAACTCTTGAGCCCGCCCCTGAGGGTCTCTGGCCGGCTCAGGGCGGGACAGTGCTGGGGACCTCAGAGCCAGGGGAGCCAGTGAGCAGGTGGGGATGGGCGTGACCTCAGGCTTTGCAATTTACATTCCTAGCAATTTTTTTTTTTTTGGTACTAAGGATTGAACCCAGGGGCAACCCAGGGAAATTCCACGCTGAGCTACACTCCCAGCTCCATTTTTTTATTCTTTTTTTTTTTTTTTTTTTGAACCAGGGACTCACTAAGTTGCAGAGGGTCGCACTAAGCAGCTGAGGTTGGCCACAAACCTGCGATCCTCCTGTCTCAGCCTCCCACATACTAGTATTACAAGTGTGCGCCCTCACTCAGCAGTTTTACATTTGAAAGAGATACCTAAGCATTGTCTGCTCCTCATAATCGTAGCTGAATGAAGAACAAAGTCCACGGATGATATATGAACCTCCAGCCGGTTGTGGTACACCTGTATCCCAGTACCTGGGGGGCTGAGGCAGGGGGATTGCACATTTGAGGCCAGCAGTGAAAGGTAATTTAGCGAGAATCTGTTTCAGTGTGTGTGTGTGTGTGTGTGTGTGTGTGTGTGTGTGTGTGTGTGTGTGTGTGTTTCTAGGGATTGAACTCTGGGGCTTTCTACCTCTGAGCTACACCCTCAGCCCTGTTTTTTAAATTTTTTACTTGGAAACAGTCTCTTTAAATTGCCGAGGCTGGCTTTCAACCTGCAATCCACCTGTCTCAACCTCCCAAGTACTGGGATTACAAGCGTGCGCCACCATGCCCAGCTCGTAAGACCCTGTTACAAAAACAAAAATATAAAATAGGGCTGGGGATGTAGCTGAGAGGTGGAACACCCCAGAGTGCAATTCTCAGTACTGCAAACAAACAAGAAAACATTCGAACCTCCTTTAGCCTTAAGAGTTTTAGCCTCTTTCCCTCAAAAATTTAAAACAAAGGGCCTAAGATGAACTTACTTTCTTTATTTTTGGCACTGGGGATGGAACCCAGGGGCATTCTACCTCCGAGCTATACCCCTGCCCTATTTTTTATTCTTTATTTTGAAACAGGGTCTCACTGAGTTGCAGAGGGCCTCGCTAAGTAGCTGAGGCTGGCCGCAACCACGATCCTCCCGTCTCAGCCTCCCGAATGCTGGGATATAAGTGTGCGCCACCACGCCCGGCTTCTAATATGAGCTTCCTATATCTGAATTCTCTTCCTCATCCTGTTCTCTGCCTCTGTCCATTTCACGTGCCGATGAGCACTGACCGGCTCCTAAAATGCGAGGAATAGAGGGCGCAGGAGGTGAGGACGCAGGAGCCCATGGGAAGTCTGTAACCTGGGTCAGGAGCTTCTAAGACACCGGCACGCTTACCACTGCAGGCAGAAGCCGGGCGTGGTGGCGCACGCTTGTCATCCCAGCAATGGGGAGGCTGAGACGGGAGGATGGCGGTTCCCAGCCAGCCTCAGCTACTTACTGAGGCCCTCTGCAACTCAGTGAGACTCTGTTTCAAAATAAAGAATAAAAAGTAGGGCTGGGGACGTGGCTCGGAGGTCGAATGCCCCTGGGTTCCATCCCCAGGACTGGAAAAAAAAAAAAAAAAAAGGCAGACCAGACAGAGGTAGGGAGCAGATGACCCTGGTCTGCCTGACCCAGGACAGGCTGTTTTTTTTCTCCAGGCTCTGTAGCAAGGGCCAATAAAAAATAGCAGCAATAAAGGTGGAGACCTTGGGGTCAGCCAGATCTGGGCTCAGGTTCCTGGCTCTGTGATTTATTAGCCCAAGACCTCCGGCAAGTACATTCATCTTGGTTTTAAGTCTCAGTCATTTCACATGTCAAAATGAGGACGGTAACGACATACTTCGCAGGATCGGCATGACAGTCAGCGGTAACCTATATTTTAAAAATGCCTGTAATGTCAGATACCATAGATGAAGATTTGATGATGAGCCGGGCGTGGTCACACACACCTGCTATTCCAGTACTTATGCGGCTGAGATGGGAAGATCGCAGGTTCGAGACCTGTCTTAGCAACAAAGGAGAGACCTTGTTTCAAAATAAAAATATAGAAAGGGCTGGGGTAAGCCGGGCATGGCAGCGCACACCTGTAATCCCAGTCCTTGGGAGGCGGGAGGCTGGGACAGGAGGATCACGGGTTCGAAAACAGCCTCAGGAACTAGTGAGACCTCATTAGCCTAGTGAGACCTGGTTCAAAATCAAAATAAAATACAGCTGAGGGTGTAACTCAGAGGTCGAATGCCCCTGGTTCCATCCCTAGTACCACACACACTCTTATTATGCTTTTATTTATTTATTTATTTACTTATTTATTTATTGCGGTACTGGAGATGGAACCCAGGGGCATCTACCTCCAAGCTACACCTCCTGCCCTATTTTTTATTCTTTATTTTGAGACAGGGCCTCACTGAGTTGCAGAGGGCCTCACTAAGTAGCTGAGGCTGGCCTCAACCGCGATCCTCCGGTCTCAGCCTCCCGGATGACGAGCGTGCGCCACCACGCCCGGCTTGTTTTTTTGTTTGTTTGTTTTTTTGTCATTTTTGGTACTGGGGATTGAACACACAGGGGCATTTCACCTTTGAGCTGCCCCTCCAGCCCTTTCTTCTCTTTTCAAGGCTGCCATCGGGCTGCCGAGAGTCTGGCTGCGCTGCAGCGCTCAGGAGGATCGAGCCTGTGATCGTCTTTCCTGCGTCAGCTTCCCAAGAGCGGGGATTACAGGCGAGCGCCACCACGCTGACAGCGAAGCCCCTTTGGGCTTCCTCTCTCTCCTTTTGTTTTTGTTTTTAGTGCTGGGGATTAAACACAGGGGCATTCTACCTACACGCTACACTCCGACCCTTTTAATTTTTTTTTAATTGCTCTTGGTATGTGGCTGACGTTCTCAATGAGCTGCCGAGGCTGACCTCAAACCTGAAATCCTCCTGCCTCGGCCTCCTAAGTGCTTGGATCCGCGGTGTGCACCGCCATACCCGCTTGTTTGTTTGTTTGCTGCTGGGGATTAAGCCCAGGGGAATTCTACCTCTGAGCCACATCCCCAACCCAATTTTATTTTTTATTGTGAAACAGGATCTCACTAAATAGGTGAGGCTGGTCTTGAACCCGTGATCCTCTTGTGTGTGTCTGCCTCCCGCGTCCTGGGATGACGAGCATGTGCTATCACACGTGGATGGCTTTAATTTTTTATTTTAAAACAGGGTCTCACTACAGGAGGGTCGCATGGGTTCGAAGCCAGCCTCGGCTACCTAGTGAGGCTTTCGGCAACTTAGCGAGACCCTGTTTCAAAAAAAAAATATAAAAAAAGAAGGTCTAGGAGTATAGCCTGGGGGTAGAAAGCCTTTGGGTTCCACCCCTAGTACCACTACCCCCCCCCAAAAAAAAAAAAAAAAAAAAAAGAAATCTTGCCGGGCGTGGTGGCGCACGCTTGTAATCCCCGGGTTTGGGAGGCGGAGATAGGAGGATCGCGCTGGTTCGGAGCCAGCCACGCTGGCTTAAGAGACCCTGTTTCCAAATAAAAAAATATAAAATAGGTCTGGGAGTGTAGCCCGGAGGGAGAAGAGCTTCCAGGAACCCCAGCACCACCAAAAAAAAAAAAAAAAAAAAAAAAACCAACACAGTCTCACTAAATTGCCCAGGCCAGCCTCAAACCTCAAACCTCTGATCCTCCTGTCACAGCCTCCCACGGGCATGTACCACTACTTAGGTATTTATGGAAAAAATCACCTGTCGCCTGGAATGTGCTTTAAAATGATGCGTGTGGGGCGGCAGGATGGGTCGATGCAGCAGTACAGGGCTGGCCAGATGTTGGGAAGTGTTAAAGCGGAGTCTTGGATACACAGATGTTCCAACCGACCCCATCCTCCCAGTTCATAATTTTATCTGAAAATTCCCATTGTAAAAGATAAGAAGCAAAATCTGAAAAGCCACCTTCTCTCAGCCTGACCCCATGGCCTATGCCTATAATTCCAGTACTTGGGAAGGTGAGACAGGAGGATCACAGGTTCAAGGCGTCCTCCGCAACTTAGTAAGGCCCTCAGTGCTTAGCAAGACCCTGTTTAATAATAATAATAAAAAAAAAGAAGCCAAGTTGGGCACGGTGGTGCAAGCCGTAATCCCAGTGCTTAGGAGGCCGAGAGAAGGATTGTGGGTTCGTGGCCAGTCTCAGGTACTTAGTGAGGCCCTCCACAACTTCGTAATGCCCTGTTTCAAAATAAAGAATAAAAAATAGGGCTGGGAAGCCGGGCGTGGTGGCGCACGCTTGTCATCCCAGCATCTGGGAGGCTGGGGCAAGAAGATCCGGGTTCGCGGCCAGCCTCAGCTGCTTAGTGAGGCCCTCCGCAACTCACTGAGACCCTGTTTCAAATAAATAATAGAATTTAGGGCTGGGGGTGTAGCTCAGGAGTAGAATGCTTCTGGGTTCCATCCCCAGTACTGAAAAAAAAAAGGGCCTGGGGGTGTAGCTCAGTGTTAGAATGCCCCTGGATTCAATCCCCAGCACTGCAAATAAATAAGTAAATAAATAAAATTTTTAAAAATTAAAAAGGGCTAGGGATGTAGTTCAGAAGTAGGATGTCCCAGGTTCAATCCCCAGCACCACAAAAAAAAAAAAAAACCCACAAAAAAACAACTCCCCCAGAGCTCAATTTTCCCCTACTTAACTCCAAATAACATGTCCTGTCCTGGCCCTCGGGGCAGCTGCGTCTGAACAGCCCGCACTTGTGCTCCCGGGCAGAGCTGACCCCATGATCGTGCGGGCCGGAGGTCCAGCTGCCTGCCCCACCCGGGCTCCTCTCTGCTGTCCACCTGCCCCCCATCCCGTGCCGGCTCAACTCTGCGCGAGAGTGGCTCAGATGTGGCCCCTCTGTCCAGGTGTCCTCGTTCTGCCCGGCTCAGCGCGCACACTCCGCTGGCAGTGCCCCCTCCTCCAGAGAACGTGGGCCCAGGGCGGGGAGCGACAGCAGGCTCGGTGGCCAGCGCCAGGTGGCTCTAATCGCTCTAAGTGACATGAATAATGAGGCCCCTGGGCAGGTGGACGGGGCTGCGCCAGCCGTCACGGTGTGTGGCACAAAACATCCGCGGGGACGGGCTGCCCAGGGAGCAGCGGGCAGGAGCCGAGCAGAGCCCCCCACCCCCGCGCGGCCTTGGCAGCCTCGCCCGGTGCCCTTCACCTGTCGGGGAAGCCCGCGGCTGCAGCGGGCTAATTTAGTGCTGGAAGAGGCTGCGGCGAGTTCCTTCAAATGGAAAATGACGCCCGCAGCGAGATGCTCCCCTCAGTCTCCCTGGCTGCGGACCTGAACAATATTTATGATCCGTGGGATCCGAGATTGGGTGTCTCAGAAGCACAGACAGGTCACAAGATGAAGGCACTCGGCCCATCTGCTTTTTTTTTTTGGGTGGGGGGATCCCTGGATTCCGTTTTCCTTCCCAAAGCTCTGTGCACCTGTTTCTCTTGCGAGAGAGCTTTGCGCCAAGGCGACCATTTTTATTTAACTTCGAATAAAACCAACTGATCTCCTACAAGGAAGGGTGAACGCTGAATGGAAACACGCCGGCAGACAGAGGGCTAAGGAGCCTTCTGGCAGGGAAACGGGGGCTGGGGAGGAGGCTTGTGAACACAGCCCTCCCTGGGAAGAGGCGCTTGTGCTCGCCATATTAAATTCTAAGGGACGAGGCTTTAACGGAGGAGAACAAATGCTCCCGGAGACGTTTGCATGATTGCAAACGAGAAAAACTGGCTGGGGGAGGGGGGGCTGGCTCTGGAGGAGCACCCTCCCCCTCGTTTTTCATAGGCTCGCGCTCCTCCGATTCCCAGCACCGCGCCACGCCATTCCAACAGATGCTGCCTGCCGCCGCCGCACTAACCCTTCATCCTTGGGGGCCAATGGAAACGCAGGATTTCCCATTAATCAGGGCCGCGGACACCGAAATAGCTCATCTGACCTTTGCAAATACCAAAGGGTGGATTGAAAGCAGACACTGGCAAGAGGCGTCTTCAGCTTTCTTCCCAGAGATGATCTCGTGCAGTCATTAGCCAAGAGACGGTGCTGGGAGGCGCGACAAGGTTAAAAACGAGGTAGAGTTGGAAGCGAGGGAGCCGACGGGGCTCCCGCGCCCCTTGATGCATTATTTAGCATGCATTAAAAATATATACGGCTCAGAAATCGCCCGGCAGTGGATTGGAAACAATGTCAAACCGGGAGCCAGCAGTTCTCCGAGAGAACACCCGCACGATGACAAACCAGGGCTTTCAACGCGAGGAGGGGTGGGTTGGACTCCATCAGATAACGGAGCTGATATGGCCCGCAGACCACAGGTGTGCTGCTGGCGGCAGACAGGCCCTCTCTTGGGGGACACGCGGTCACGGAATCGAGCTCATCGTAAAGCTTCGTCACATACGCGCTCGTGGGCCGCTGACGGTCCGTGAACCTTAGGGAGGAGCGACCCCTTAATATTTCATGGGCGTTTTCTGTGCGGGGCTGTAACTTAGCACCACTGAAAAATGAATTCTAAGTCATCTTTTAAACCCAGGGCCTCGTGCATGCCAAAGAAGCACGGTGCCGCTGAGCTCTGCCCCTGACCCTCCTGGGTCGCTGTTTTGGGTACTGCGGGTTGAAGCCAGGGGCGTTCCACATTTATTACACCCCCGGCCCCTTTCCCTTGGAGACGCAGCATGTACATGCGGTCTTAAAACATGGAGCCTTTCAAGCCGGGCGTGGTGGCGCACGCTTGTCATCCCCGCTCTTGGGAGGCGGAGACAGGAGGATCGCACAGGTTCAAAGCCAGCCTCAGCTACTTAGTGAGGCTCTCAGCAACTTAGTGAGACCCTGTTTCCAAATAAAATAGAAAATAGGTCTGGGAGTATAGCCCGGAGGTAGAAAAGCCTCTGGATTCCACCCCTAGAACCACCAAAGAAAGAAGTAATAATAATAATAAAATAATAATAATAATAATAATAATAATAATAAAATAGGGCTGAGGGTATAGCTCCGAGGTGTGACACCCCTGGGTTCAATCCCCAGTACCACACACACACATACACCCTGGGACTAAGGCTGCAGTAGCTAAGTTGCTGAGGCCCGGCCTTGACCCTCTGATCCTCCTGTCTCAGCCTCCCCAGGACAGGGATGACCGGGCCCGGGCTCTGCCTTCAGTCGGCACCTTGGTGCTAAGGGTGAGCCCAGCAGGACGTCCAGCGAGAGCCCAGGGAGCGTTTGCGTCTTGCTGGCCCTGCTCGCTGGACTCTCTCCAGTCCTCCTGTGACGGAGCCGCCCACGATCTGGGGTCCCTGACGCTCCCGAGCGGGGGGGGGGGGGGCAGGGCCAGGCTTGTTCACAATGGACGGTGGGCAGAGACAGACAGCAAGAGCCAGGGGTGGGGCACAGTGAGGGGTGGACTGTCCAGCCAGGAAGCTGCAGAGGTGGCCCAGGCGCACCTGGCTTTCAGGGTCAGCGGAGGCCTCTGTGGGACTCTGATGCTTTGCTCGAACAGGCGTCTTCCACCAAGGTGGCCACCCCAGCCCCTGCCGCTCAGGACCCCCACCTCCCCGGTCACAGGCACTCGGGTGCGGGCTGCAACAGCTGCAAATTCTTGCCAGGAAACACGGGGACAGACACAGGCTCCAGCACCTCACTGGGGCAGAAAAATCAGGATAAGCCTAACTATATAATATGGCCAGGCCCCCAACCCCCATTACTCAGCGGCCACGGCCCTCCTGCCCCAGTAGCTGTGGTGTCTGAATCTGCCCAGGTGAGCGAGAGGCAGGGGAGAGAGCCGCCCTGGGGAGGGAGGGCCAGAAGCAGGGGCCCAGAGGCAGGAGGTGTGCCCCAAAGGTGCACAGTCCAGGTCGCTAGACGCTACGAGAGCGCTCCCCGCAGAGGGGCCGCGGGGCACCGTGGGCAATGTTGGGTGCGGCTCCCTTGAGTCTCCTGCCCCAGCCTGGTGCCACCCGAGCCCACGGCCACCGCCGCTCAACAGTGTGCGTGCTCCCCTTGCTCAAGAGTGGGCCTTGGCCGGGGGCCTCAAGCAGGCGGCAGGATCCAGCCAGAATCGCCTCGATCTGATCGTGTTATATTTATTTATTGGCAGTCATTCTACCTCTTGATAGGTTGGGTCCCTCCCCCACGTGATCTCACAGCGGAACCCTGGGAGCCAGAAGCGGCGGCGAGGCTCCAGGTGCCTGGAGACTCCAAACATCGCGAGACTCAGGATGTCATAAGAGAATCGGCATGCCTATAAAAATCAGTGCCTCCGATCCCCGTGTGACTCAGCCAGCCCATCAGGACTGTGCGCAACTCTCCAGGCGCCTGGCCCGTCCGTCATGGCCGGCTGACTCTCCCGAGGATGCTGGGTCCAAATAAAACAGCGGTCTCTGATAACCCGGCTGGTGTTTTTGCCTCCGTCCTAAACCCCCTAACTATTTTCAACTATTCACCTCTGAGCTACAACCCTAGCCCTAATTTTTGTGTGTGTGTGTGTGTGGTACCAGGGATGGGACCCAGGGACATTCTACCTCCAACCTACACACCCCTAACCCTATTTTTGATTCTTTATTTTGAAACAGGGTCTCTCTGAGTTGCAAAGGGTCTCACTAAGTAGCTGAGGCTGTCCGCGAACCACGGTCCTCCTATCTCAGCCTCCCAAATGCTGGGATCACAAGTGTGCGCCACCACGCCGAGCTTATTCTTTATTTTAAAACAGGGTCCCAGCCGGGCATGGTGGCGCCCGCTTGTAATCCCCGCGCTTGGCTTGGGAGGCGGAGACAAGAGGATCGCGCAGGTTCGAAGCCAGCCGCGCTGGCGTAAGAGACCCTGTTTCAAAAATATAAAATAGGTCTGGGAGTGTAGCCCGGAGGTAGAAGGGCTTCCAGAAATCCCAGTACCACCAAA
This sequence comes from Muscardinus avellanarius, assembly GCF_963383645.1. Classification (NCBI taxonomy): domain Eukaryota; kingdom Metazoa; phylum Chordata; class Mammalia; order Rodentia; family Gliridae; genus Muscardinus; species Muscardinus avellanarius. The sequence goes on along the minus strand of NC_137802.1, from coordinate 5,927,029 downwards.
ACAAACAAACAAACAAACAAACAAACAAACAAATAAAACAGGGTCCCACTGAGTTGCAGAGGGCCTCACTAAGTAGCTGAGGCTGGCTTCAAACCTGTAATCCTCCTAAGTACTAAGATTACAAATTCTGGAATTACAAATACCGGGAATCCAAGTACTGGGATTACAAGTGTGCGCCCCATGCTCTGCTATTTATTAACTTCAGCTCTAACTATTTCAATGTTACTTTGGCTTAACATTAAGTAAAACTGGTTTTCAACTAACAGTCGCAGTAAAAGTTTTTCACAAGTAAATTTGCCCAAGTAAAGAGAACCATGTCAGGCATCCCAGTATGCCAGAGGCTGAGACAGCAAGATTACAGGTATGAGGCTAGCCTCAACAACTTAATAAAACATATTTCAAAATAAAAAGTGAAGCCGGGCGTGGTAGCGCACGCTTGTAATTCCCGCGTTTGGGAGGCTGAGACAGGAGGATTGTGCAGGTTTGAAGCCAGCCTCAGCTACTTAGCGAGGCCCTCTGCAACTCAGTGAGACCCTGTTTCCAAATAAAGAATAAAAAATAGGGCAAGGGGTGTAGCTCGGAGGTCGAATGCCCCTGGGTTCCATCCCTGGACCCGCAAAAATAAATAAATAAATAAATAAATAAATAATAATAATAATATTAAAATAGGGCTGAGAATGTAGCTCAGAGGTAGGCCGCCCCTGAGTTCAATCCCCAGTACTACAAAAAAATAAAAAAAGAAAGAGAGGAAGGAAGGACGGAATGACTAACGGACAGACTGGGGGTGTGGCTCAGAAGTAGAACACCCTGGGTTCAATTCCCAGTACTGGGAAAAAAAGGTTCCGCCGGCAGATTTTATGTTACGTGTACGTGTGTTTCCCATAATAACAACACAAGTCTGCAGGGAGTCTCTCTGCTCCCCGGCGTGTGAACCGACCGTTTGGCAGCCGTGTGGCGCCAGCAATCTTGCCGACCGGTGCTAGAGACGATCAGGGTGGCCATCGCCTTCCCAGGCCTAGGAGGACAGAAGCCATGGACCCCAAAGGCTGACCCCCTACTTGGAGGAGCGAGAGCCCCAATCAGGCCCACCACGGGCAGAGCCCGAAGCATCACTGGGCCCTGGTCCAGCAGGAAGCCCGTGCCCAGCGGCACACGGGCATGGTGCAAAGTCCCCGCCGGGCCCGGGCAGCCGGCGGGGCGCAGAGGGAGAGGCCGCGCCCCGGGCTCCCTGGGCTCCAGTGTTGATGCTGCCGTGATTCTGAGACGCAGAGGGGTAAAATGCGCAGGTGTGTGTGTGCGTGCGTGCGTGCGTGTGTGTCTGTGTGTGTGTGTCTGTGTGTGTCTGTGTGTGTGAGAGATAGCTAGGGCCTCACACATGCTAGGCACATCTTCTACTATTGAGCTACACTCCTCCAGCAACTTTGTTTTTTTAATGGCCCTGGGAGATTGAACCCAGGGGTGCCCTCTCCCTAAGCTATATACCCCTTTTTAAATTTTTTGTTATTTTTATTTATTTATTTATTTATTTATTGCAGTACTGGGGATGGAACCCAGGGCATTCTACCTCCAAGCGACACCCAGCCCTATTTTTTATTCTTTATTTTGGAAACAGGGTCTCACTGAGTTGCAGAGGGCCTCACTGAGTAGCTGAGGCTGTCCTCGAACCGCGATCCTCCGGTCTCAGCCTCCCGGGTGCTGGGATGACCGCGTGCCCCGCACCGGCGTGGTTTCACTCTTCCTCCCACTGGGAGGCCCAGGCGGCCCCTGCTCTCCAGCCTCACCCTCTCCCCAGAGAGTAAGCTCTCTCGTGCCCCTTACGACTTGCGCACTTCATTTCACTGTAAGTAAAGCACACGTCAATGAAAATCATTAGAAGGCAAATATTATGTATAACATATATTACTGGGTTCATAAGAACGTAGACTCCCCCATGGGGGGCTAAAGGGCTTTGTTTTTGTCGTTTTGTGTTACTCGCGGAGGCCGGCTTCAAAGCTGCGATCCTCCTGTCTCAGCCTCCCAGGTCCTGGGCTTACAGGTGCGCGCCACCACACTGGCTGCTACCCCCGGCCCTTCTTAATGTTTGAGTTGTGTAACGGGGTCTTGCTAAGTTGCCGAGGCCGACCACCAACCTGTGCTCCTTCTGTCTCAGCCTCCGACGTCCTGGGACTACAGCCAGGCACCGCCATGCCCGACTGGCTCAAGGTCTTAGGCCAAAGTCGAAGCCACTCGGGATCGCACAGGAAGCTTCGGGCCTAGAAATGAACTTGTAGAACCTGTTGCCCAAACGGGGAAACCTGTAAGACGTGACCCACGGAACTCACGCGGCAGACCGGCTGCGCAGCAGCGACCAAGCCCAGGCGTCCCAAGGCCCGGCTGGGAATTGTTTCTCTGTTCGGGGCCAGCAAAGCAAAACCAAAGGGATCTTTCTGAACGAATTTCCCTTAAGCCACGCACCTGGACCCGAAGAGTCCCCTCGCCGCCGCCACCGCCTCCTCCAAGCCAGGTCTAAATGAGACTAGCTTTCACACGGTATTTGCCAGCTGGCATGGAGGCGCACGCCTGTGAGTCCAGTACTCGGGAGGCTGAGACAGGAGGATCGCAGGTTCGAGAACAGCCTCAGCAAGTAGCGAGGTGCCAGTCAACCTAGCGAGGCCCTGTTTCCGAATGAGAAATAAAATCAGGTGGGGGTTGTAGCTCGAAGGTAGAATGCCTCTGGGTACAGTCCTCAGAACCACAAATAAATTTTAAAAAATTATGTGTCTTCATGGATCCCAAATGCCCTCCATTAACCGGCAGTCTTAACACTGGCGGAGCCTCCCTCCCGTGTGCACATGTGCAAGAAACTGGCAGGAGGCTGGAGGAGAAGTAGAAGGACACGTGGGCGTCGCAAACCTGACTGACTGTGGGACCCTGGCAGGTCTCCTACTGGGCAGGAGAGATATACATTTGGTGTTTGAAGCCGGTTCCTGGTACACAGCTCCTAATCCGCTTGGAATCGCTAGAGTAGTGTGCGTGTGTGTGTGTGTGTGTGTGTGTGTATGTGTGTGTGTGTGTATGTGTGTGTGTGTGTGTGTGTACACACTGGGGATAAAACCCAGGGGTGCTCTGCACTGAGCTACGGCCCCAGCCCTTTTTACTTTTTTTTTTTGCAGTACTGGGGATTGAACCCGGGGGCATTCTAGCAGGGACACTACTCAGGAGGCTAAGGCAGGAGGATTGCAAGTTCGAGGTCAGCCTGGGCAACTTAGCAAGCAAGATCCTGTCTCAAAATACAGTGAAAAGGGGTGGGGATGTAGCTCAGTGCGTTCAATCCCCAGTACTGCCAAAAAAAAAAAAAAAAAAGACAAAACAGAAGAAAAGAAAGGAAGAAAAAGACCATGCATGGTGGCACATGCTTATAAATCTCAGTAGTTAGGAGGTTGAGACAGGAGGATCACAGGTTCGAGACCAGCCTCAACCACTTAGCCAGGCCCCTTAGCAACTCAGTGAGACCTGGTTTCAAAATAAAGAATAAAAAATAGGAGCCGGGCGTGGGGGCGCACGCTTGTAATCCCAGCATTCGGGAGGCTGAGACCGGAGGATCGCGGTTCTTGGGCAGCCTCAGCTACTAAGTGAGGCCTTCTACAACTCAGTGAGACCCAGTTTCAAAAATAAAGAATAAAAAACAGGCAGGGGGTCTAGCTTGGAGGTCAAATGCCCCTGGGTTCCATCCCCAGACCCTCAAAAAAAAAAAAAAATAGGGCTGGGGGTGTGTAGCTCGGAGGTAGAAAGCCCCTGGGTTCCATCCCCAGTACCGCAAAATAAATAAATAATAAAAATAAAAGGGCTGGAGTGTACTTTGGAGGTAGGATGCTCCTGAATTCAATCCCCAGTATCCTCCTCCCCCCCAAAAAAATGCATTTTGAGGGGTAAAAATATCATCGGCCTACTCTCTCTCTGGGCGCCTAAAGAAATGAGGGGCTGGAGCAGAGGCAGCCAAGGCCCGTCCATCTGGAGCCCGGTGAGCCCCGAAGTGCTGCTGTAAGAGCCTCTAGCTGACCCCAGAGGCCTCTCTCTGGAAGTCACCAGCGCCCTCGGCTCTCAGCCCCCAACCACGTCATTTCTCGGACTTCATTTCCAGTTTTGACTGAGGTCACGCCAGAACTCCGTGTGACCTCTCCTTTGAGGAACGGGAAAAAACCCAAAAAACTCCAAAAAACCCAAAACCCTCAACAGCGTCCTATTAGCGGCCCTGTCCTTGTCCCCAGCTCTCAAAGCCTCGCAGCCCAGTTCTCTGAGATGAAAGCGCTGGTCTCTCTCCGTTACACTCAATTCTAAACCAAAACCCCAAACAGAAGTTTGGACGTGCCTCCCGGACCCCCGGGCCTGCGCCTCATTAATGATTAAAACGGCAGCCGGCGATGTCTTAAAAGCAGGTTGGTGAGCGGGACAAGGTGGCAGCTGTCGAGATTCCCTCCCTGTGTCCGACGCCGGGGTCCCCCATCGAATGAGGGAAAGTGAGCCGCATGGCCGCCTCGCTAAGAACCCGGGCGGAGAATCACGTCCCAGCAAACTCGCTGGGACGGAGAAGAGCGCGCCTGCACCCTGGACTCTGCTGGGAAGGCGGACGCTGGGCGCATAATTCATAATACTAGAGCAGATCTGACCGTGAGATAAATATTACCAGCTTTTCAGGAGTCCGTTCAACTCCGCGGCATAGATACGGACTGAGCACTGGCTTTGCCGTCCCCAGAACTGGGTTCAAGGCCCTGCTTTGCCACACACAAACCATGGATCTTGAGAAAAGTACTTTGTTTCCAGGTCTCAGTTCCCTAAACAGCAAACATGGCCTGGTGGCATGTCCCAGCTACTCAAGAGGCAAAGGGAAGAGGATTACTTATAGCTCAGGAGTTACCGGTCTCTATCTAGGTAACACAGAAAGATCTTGTCCCTTTAAAAACAAGCACTGCTTGTACTCGGTACCATTGAACTGGCACGTATGAATAGTTAAGATAGTAATTCTGTTTTATATACTTTACCACAATTTTTTTTTTTGGGGGGATAGCGGAGGTTGAACCCAGGGGTCTTCTACCTCCGAGGTCTACCTCCAGCCCTTTTTATTTTTTTATTTTGAAATAAGGCCTTTCTAGGTTGCTGAGGGTTTCACTAAAGTGCTGAGGCTGGCCTAGGTTCTGCCATCCTCTTCTCTCAGCCTCCCAAATACTGAGATCAGAGGTGTGTGCCACCACACCCAGCTATCTCCAACCCTTTTTCTTAAATTTTACTTTAATTTATTTTTTATTTTTTTCCTGCTGTTTCAGCCCAGGTACTGGGGTTACAAGCCTGTGCCACCATGCCCAGGCCCAGCTTATTTTGTATTTTGGAATGGGGTCTCATTTAGTTATCTCATGCTAAAACCTCAAACTTCCAATCCTCCTGTCTCAGCCTCCCACATACTGGGGTGCCAATACACACCACCACACTCAACATAAGTATTGCTTTTGGGGGGGGGCTAAAGATGGAACCCAGGAGCATTCTACCTCCGAGCGACACCCCCAGACCTATTTTTTATTCTTTATTTTGAAACCAGGTCTCACTGAGTTGCAGAGGGCCTCACTAAGTAGCTGAGGCTGTCCGCGAACCGTGATCCTCCTGTCTCAGCCTCCCGGATGCTGGGATGACGAGCGTGCGCCACCTCGTCCGGCTTCGGATCCGGGTTTTGACAGACAGGGAGAATGATCTTTCAGTGACTGATCAGGAAATCTCCCTGTGTCGGCGATAACGTCACGCCATTCCCCTCCTAGAACTCTCGCTGGCTCCTTAGGACTGTGGAGAGAGGAGGCCTCATTTTTTGGCCAACGGGTGAGGGGGGCCCCTCCCCACCAGCCGCACCCCAGCTCCCGCCACTCCCCTGGCCCCGCAGCAGTGCCGCCAGGTCCTCCACGCCGCCTGCCCTGCCTGCCTGCCTTTCTCTCTTCCTTCTTTCTTTTTAGGACTAGAGAAGGGACCCAGGAGCATTCTGCCTCTGAGCGCCACCTCTAGCTCTTTTTATTTATTTATTTTTCATTTTGAAAGAGGGTCTAAGTTGCCAAGGCTGGCTGCAAACCTGCGATCCTCCTGCCTCGGCCTCCCGAGTACTGGGATCACAAGCGTGGACCACTCTGCCTGGCCTGGTGCCTGCCGGCCTTCCTTTCTTTGTACTAGGGATTGAACCCAAGGCATTCGACCTCCAAGGTACATCCCTAGCCCTATTTTAATTTTATTTTGAAACAGGGTCTCACTAGGTTGATGAGAATCTCACTACTTGCTGAGGCTGTCCTCGAACCTGTGATCCTCCTGTCTCAGTCTCCCAAGTACTAGGATCACAAGCATGTGCCACCACACCCGCCTCCTTTCCCAACTTCTGTCTCTCTCTCTCTCTCTCTCTCTCTCTCTCTCTCTCTCTCCTCTCTCTCTCTCTCTCTCTCTCTCTCTCTCTCTCTCTCTCTTTTCATGGCACTGTGGATTGAACTCAGAGGCATTTTTACCTCCAAGCTATACCCCTAGCCTGGTTTTATTTTTTATTTTTATTTTATTTATTTATTTATTTAGTGGTACTGGGGATGAAACCCAGGAGACTTCTACCTCTGGGCTACACTCCCAGGCCTATTTTATATTTTTTATTTGGAAGCAGGGTCTCACTAAATTGCTCAGAACCTCACTAAGTAGCTGGGCTGGCTTTGAACCTGTGCGATCCTCTCAAGGGCGGGGATTACAGGCGTGGGCCACCACACCTGGCTCTTATTTTTTATTTTGAAACAGAGTGTCAAGAAGTCGCAGAGGGCCTGCTAAAGAGCTGAGGCTGGCTGTGAACCTGCAATCCTCCCGTCTCAGCCTCCCAAGTCCTTGGGAGCACAGCGGCGCCCCCACGCCCGGCTCTCCTTTCCCATTTCTACATGAACAAAATCCTACGTGTTCATCAAAGTCCCTGAGCAGCAGCCCACCCACAGAGCCTTCCTGAGTCCGCTGGCCCTGAGAGTCCCCTCACCCTCCTGCTGAGGGAGAACCCCCAGAACACACGCGGGGAGCCGGGCGCTGGGTGCAGTCGGCTCGCTAACTGAAAGCCGTGTGAGCCTAGGTCAGGCCCGCACCTCTCAAGGACCCCATCGGGGGACAGAGAAAACGGAAATACCTCCTCACTACTGTCACAAGGGCTAAATGACCGCAGACACGTGGAGTGCCCACTTCAGGCTCTGGCATGTAGTCATCTAACACTGAACTTAAAAAAAAAAAAAAAAAGAACTTTCAAGCTAGGCATGGCGTGGTGGCGCATGCTTGAAATACCAGCATTTGGGAGGCTGGGACAGGAGGATCGCGGTTCCGTTCAGTTCGGTTCGCAGCCTGCCTCAGCTCCTTAGTGAGGCCCTCTGCAACTCAGTGAGACCCTGTTTCCAAGTAAAGAATAAAAAATAGGGCTGGAGGTGTAGCTTGGAGGTAGAATGCCCCTGGGCTCCATCCCCAATACTGCAAAAAAAAAAAAAAAAAAAAAAAAGAATTATAAAATAGGGCTGAGGGTGTAGCTCAGACCCAGGCTCCATCCTCAGTACGGCAAAAGAGAAAGAAAGAGAGGGGGAGAGGGAGACAGAGAGAGAGCGAGAGAGCGAGAGAGAGAGAAAGAGAGAGAAACAGACAGGAACAATAATACCCAAATAATTAAATGAGATTCCACATCCGGAGTTTGCATACCGTAGGTGCTCAATAATTATGAGTTCCAGTTTTTGTCTTAAACAGCTCACCAGGTGTGTGGATTACATGAAATTATCAAAGCCGACGGACTCTCCAAATTGCCAGCTGGGATCACATTCGAAAGGATGACAGGTTTTTCTTGGTAGAGACGGCCAGGCTAGAGTTGATCGGCCTGGTTGTAATTTTCAGGCTCTCAGGCAACACTTTAAGTGCGACCCCAAACTCCAAACACAAACTCTGGAACAGATTATCTGCTTTTTAGATGTTTCTGAAACCAGAACTAGGAAGAAAATAGGTGGCCCCTTCCCGCTGATCCGGGCAGAACGAACAGCTCCCTCATCTCCGAACCTCAACCCATCTCAACTTCTCTCTTGAAAAAGGAATACCCCAAACCCTTTTCCCAACCATCATGAGGATACAGCTGACGCCAGACCCGCATCCTGGGCCTAACTCCTGATAGAATATGTCCAAGTCACATGGAGGTAGAAGGTCGAGCTTAACCAACAAGTTTTTTTGTTCTTTTTTGGTGGCACTTGGGATGGATACACTCCCAGACCCATTTTATATTTTATATGGAAACAGGGTCTCACTAGGTTGCTGAGAGCCTCACTCAGTAGCTGAGGCTGGCTTCCAACCTGCGCGATCCTCCCGTCTCCGCCTCCCGAGCGCGGGGATTACAAGCGTGCGCCACCACGCCTGGCAATCAGAAACAGTTTGAAACTTTTTTTCAGAAATGAGGGCCAGCCTCAGCAATTTAAGGAGACCCTCGGCAATTGAGTGAGACCCTGTTTCAAAATAAAAAATTGCCGGGCGTGGTGGCGCACGCCTGTCATTCCCGCGCTTGGGAGGCGGAGACAGGAGGATCCCGCAGGTTCGTAGTCAGTCACGCTGGCTTAAGAGACCCTGTTTCCAAATAAATAAATAAAAAAAAGTTCTGGGAGTATAGCCCGGAGGGAGAAGGGCTTCCAAGGAGCCCCAGTACCACCAAAAAATAAATAAATACATAAATAAATAAATAAATAAAATAAGGCTGGGGTGTTGCTCAGAGGCAAAATGTCCCTGGGTTCAATTCCCAGTACTAAAAATAAAATAAAATAAAAACAAAAGTAAGGCATAAATGGCTGGGGATACAGCCTCAGTGACAGAGTGCACCTAGCATGCACGAAGCCCTGGGTTTGAGTCCCAGCCCTGGAGGAAGGAGAAAAAGGAATGGCCAAGTAACTCTGTCAGACTTTGGTCCTGCCTGCCAGCTCCGGATGTGCAGGCCGCGTCTGACTAAAGAACTGTTAGGACTTCTAGGTGAAGCTCAGGCAGGAGACAAGGTAATACGGACCCCACCGGTACTGGGCGCAGGACCCTTTAGTGAGCCTGGTACCTCTCCTGAAAGTCAGGGTGTGTGTGTGTGTGTGTGTGTGTGTGTGTGTGTGTGTGTGTGTAGGGGGCTGCTGGGAGTCAAAACCAGGAGCATTCTAACTCTGAGCTATTATACAGTCCTATTATACTGTTTTATTTTGAAACAGGGCCTTGCTAAGTCGTGGGGGGCCCCATTAAGTTGCTGAGGCTGGTCACAGACCTGTGATCCTCTCGTCTCTGCCTCCCAAGTCCTGGATTACAACTGTGTGTCCTCATGCCCGGCTCCCTATTTTGTTTTTGTTTTGAAATAGGGTCTTGCTAAGTCGCTGAGAGTATCACTTCTTGCTGAGACTGTCCTCTAACCTGTGATCCTCCTGTCTCAGCCTCCCAAGTGCTGGGAAGACAAGTGTGTGTCGCCATGCCCAGAGTATGTGTTTATTTTGAAATAGGGTTCGCTAAAGACTACAGTGCTTCAAATCAGAACTACTCATCGTTGTCAGACGCATCTGTGTTCTCTCCTGAAACTGAAAGTCCCATGAGGACAGGCTGGTGAATGGCACCCCAGCTGTCCCTCTCACAAGTGGGCAGTCAGTTCGCATCTGTGACCCTCAATTTCCTCTTCTTTAAAGTAGGAGGAGCAGCCGGGCGTGGTGGCGCACGCTTGTCATCCCCGCGCTTGGGAGGCGGAGACAGGAGGATCGCGCAGGTTCGAAGCCAGCCTCAGCTACTGAGTGAGGCTCTCAGCAACTTAGTGAGACCCTGTTTCCAAATAAAATAGAAAATAGGTCTGGGAGTATAGCCCGGAGGTAGAAAGCCCCTGGGTTCCACTCCCAGTACCACCAATAAATAAATAAATAAATAAATAATAAAGTAGGAGGAGCAGCCAGGCGTGGTGGCACACACTTGTAATCCCCGTGTTTGGGAGGCGGAGACAGGAGGATCGCACAGGTTCGAAGCCAGCCGTGCTGGCTTAAGAGACCCTGTTTCCAAATACAGTATAAAAATAGGTCTGGGAGTGTAGCCCGGAGGTAGAAGGGTTTCCGGGAAACCCAGTGCCACAAAAAAATAAAAAACAATAAATAAATACAGTAGGAGGAACAATTAAACCGATTCACAAGACGTCTATAAGGAGCAACGTGGTGGCACAAGTCTTTAATCCCAATATTTGAGAGGCCGAGACCGGAGGATCACAGGTCCTAGGACAGACTCAGTAACTTAGTGAGACCCCACTTCAAAATAAAAAATAAGATCGGGCCGGGTGTGATGGTGCATCCTTGTCATCCCAGCATTTGGGATGCTGAGACAGGAGGATCACGGTTCACGGCCAGCCTCGGCTACTCACTGAGGCCCTCTGCAACTCGGTGAGGCCCTGTTTCAAAATAAAAGAATAAACAATATAGCTAGAAGTGTAGCCCTTGGGTTCCATTCCCAGTACCAGAAAAATAAATAAACAAATGACTAAGACGAGGCTGGGGGTGGACAGCTCGGTGGTACAGCAGCCCTGGGTTGTTCAGTCTCCAGCACCACATGTGCACAGAAAATTTACCTCATCTCCTTTAGCTTCTACCTCTCATCTCTGTTCTACTTTTCATAACCAGCTGGGCACATTAAAGGAGAGCACTCCCTACTATACGGGGGCCGAAAAGGGGGGAAAACCCCACGTTACTGGCTCCCTCCATTAAATGGTTGGAATTCTACACCCAGCTGCAAAATTCGTTTTGGGGATAAGACTGCAGAAAAAGAGCCCCTGAGACCACCAGGAAAGAGAGGAGAAAGAAGAAAGGAGGGTGCGAATCCAGAGAGACGCTCGAATGGGCCGTAGGGCATAGAAAAGGAGGGAGCCCACTGTGTGTGTGTGTGTGTGTGTGTGTGTGTGTGTGTGTGTGTGTGGTGCTGGGGATTGAACATGGGGGCATTCCACCTCTGAGCCACACCCCAGCCCCTCTTTTTTTTTTAAATTTTGCAACCAGGCTCCCTAAGTTGCTGAGGCTGGCGTCCAACCCGGTCTCAGCCTCTCAAGTCCGGAGATTACAGGCGTGCGCCACCACTGTGCCTGGCTGGAACCGCCTTTTTCGGCACCCAACGTCCATGATCCCTTATGAAAGACACTGTACCCGAAATACGCCAAACAGCCAACACTAGAGGCCTCAGTGCCTTCACAGGCCCCACGAAAGGCCGAAAAGTAAGCTGGAAATGAATAAGGAAGGAGGCAGGACCTAACAAATTCCTACTGCCTAAACCAGTCGGGCCTTATGCCTGGCCCACCTGTGAGATGCCACCAAAGACGTCTTACCAGTCCTTCAACCAACCAGGAGGAACCCAGTTTTGAAAGAAGCGAACCAGCATTCTTGGCTGAACCCTTGGCATACGCTCCTGCCTTAGACGAAAAGGCAAATTGCAGGCGGGCACACTTGTAATCCCAGTACATAGGAGGCTGAGATAGGAGGATCGAAGGTTCAAGGCCAGCCTCAGCAAGACCCTCCACGACTTAGTGAGTCCCTGTTTCAAAAATAAAATCAATATAAAATAAAAAGAATAATATAAATAATAAATAAATAAAATCAAAAGGGCTGAGGGTGTAACTCAGAGGTAGAATGGGTTTGATCCCTGGTATCAAAAAAAAGGCAAGCTGCTTTTTAATTCCTTCTTATCATTATTATTACTATTATGTTTGCCATGCTGGGGCTCAAAGGCGCTAAGCACATACGGTACCACGGAACTACATCCCCAGCCTACAAGATGGGAGGGTGGGCGTTAGGAAATCCCATACAAGGGCCACTTTGGTATTCCTTCACCCACTCTTTAGGTTTTCCTTAGCCCAGGATGCCGCTCATCTCTGGTGCCTTTCCTGGGTGCCCAGAGCCCCCCTACAGGATTGACAGGTACTGCCCGAGTACCATTCTCTCCATTCTGACAGCAAAAGATCTCAAAACTTTGGAAAACATAGTACAGCCGAGGGAACCCCCATGGACGAGCAGACGTGACCACGAGGGATACCAAACTTTAGAACCTATCACCTATCACGTCTCACATCCAAACACCTCAGGTGACAGGCAAAGAAACTTTCTGGCCAGAAAGGACACAGGGTCACCGGGAGAGTGATGGGCAAAGCCACCAGTGAAGTCCAGGTTTCCTGACTCCCAGTGGAGTGCTCTTATCACTAAACACAGCCTCCCTTCGCTTCCCCTGGGGAGTCGCTGCAGGCATGCCAACCCCCTGCCAAGATAATCACCCTGAAGGAGCCCCTCCCCCAGACGGTCCCTCCTACAGCCTAGCTGAGTTGCTCGGCTCAAATTAGCAAGTCTTGGAGCAGGGGGCATTTTCTGGGAGAGTGCCCGGTCTGAGTCCGCTGGTACCCAAGAGGAGACAGGAGGACGCAAAGAGGAGGTGACATCCCAGAGAGGGGCTGGGAGAACTTGGTCCTGGAGGATGCGGGCAGTGGCCTCTCCCAACACCCTGCCAGAGGTAGGCAGACCAGCAGTTCTAGAAGAGACAGGAAGGGCAGGGCCCCGATGGGCAGGGCCGGGGAGCATCTCCGGGTCCAAGTTGGGACCGGAGGCGCCTCCTGGCAGGATGGCGCTGGCGCCCGGGAGCTGGCACCAGTGCCAGGCGGAGGCCCTAGGGCAAGGACGTCTGGCCTGTCCGTGAGGTGGCCCCGGCGCCGGGCAGAGGCCCGATGACAAGGATGCCCGGCTCCCCGACGAGGCGGCGCCGCTCCCTGGAAGAGGCCCGGCCCACACGTGAGCATCCCCGCCTCTCGGCACAGGCTCGACGACGAGGATGCCCGGGCCACCTGTGAGGCGCCCAGCAGAGGCCCGCGGTCCTCCCCTGCCGGGTCCGCCGCCGCCGCAGCCCGCCCCGCCAGCCTTACCGAGACACTGGCCCACGGGGGTGCTGAACGGGTTCCCCAGGAGGAACTCCATCTTGGGCCGACGACACGGCAGCGGCCGGGACGCCCTGTCTGCCGCCGCGGTGGCCGCCGTCCCCCGCCGCGCTCCGGACCAGACTGACACTTGCCCCCGCCCCACCCTTCGGAATGCCGAGCGCCGGGTCCCCGGCCCCGCCCACCCGCCGCGTCTCTATTGGGCGGCGCCTCCGCAACTCTTCTCCGATTGGTTTGCGCGGAAGTCCCGCCCGCCACGCGGCGTCCGATTGGGCCGAGGAGCGACTTAGGTCACTGGAGTCCCCGGCAGGCGTAGCGGCGACTCCCCTGGCCCGCCTCCAAGCGGGAGGCCGCGCATTTTGATTCACCTGTCGACCCGTCAATCTAGCGAAGTCGCACGATTATTGGACAAAGAGTGCGTCAGTCACTCAAAGAGGCGGGCGGAGAAGAGGTGGACCTAGAAAGTGGCCCGCCCCTAGGAGGTTCTGATTGGGCAAGCATTTGTTTTCTCTACGGCTGGTTGGTGTTTGGAGTATTTCCCCACCCGGACGTGTGAGCACGTGACCCATCAACTTTCACCCAGGATGTCTACCTCCTGACTTCCCCTTAGCAACCGAGTGGCGGCTTTTGGTTCCCCAGCAACCGAGAGACGCCTTGTAGCGGGTGCTCGGGGAGGTGAGGCCGGGGAGTTGAGGACCCTCGGGGGCACAGAGCACCCAACTTAGCTCTTTCCCGTGACCTGTTTCTCTGACCCGGTCCATCTCCTTTGCAAAATGGAAACGCGCATCCTCTGCCGGCCACTTTGTAGTCGCGCTGGGACAGCCAAGGCATTTTTGTCCCAGATTTTTCAGGTTTCTAGAGGCGATACTGCCTAAAAGAACATTTCCTCAGAGAGTCAGGGCTAGAAGGGATCTTAAGGGGTTTCCTCCCCCAGCCCTGACTCCTGTCTGATTTTTTATAGAAAAAGTACCTCGTCCACTGGTAACTCTTTCTGGAATTTAACTATCATATCCGACCTCAAAACTCTTTTAGTTAAGTTTAGTGCTGGTGAAAGCGCTTGAGCTGGACAAACGTATCCTCGAGTTCTGTGTCCGCCTTTGTCAGTAACTCTTGAGCCGGGACAAGTTCCTTCCCATCCTCGGTTCCTCTCTATCCAGGAAATAAGGGCACTGGTTCTTCTTTAATGGCCTCCAGAGCTGATGTGTAATTAAATAATTTGTGTGCACTGAGTATAATACGGTCAACACTCGGTAGGTGGTTGATTTTCTTAAGAATTCACGCCCAACGGGGCCTATATTTCTCAAATCCAGCTCACCCACTCTTGTTTCCCAGGGAAATCCAGATCCGTTTCCCAGTGAGGAGTCCACTTTGCAGACAGGTATGTGAAACTCTGTGGCTCCCGCAGCTCCTGCTGTCCCTCTTCTCCCAAAACACTACCACCAAGCAAGTCAGTAGCGACCCATTTTGGATGGCAGATTACTGACAATATCTCCATAGGAGAAGACTGTTTCAGCTTTGTCCCTGAAACAGAGAAGCCATGAGGAACGTTATGAGCTATGGGTAACATTATACTGGGCAATCATAGCGCCTAGTAACAGGGGACAGGGGATTCATGATTAGGAAAATAGGTTTGGTGATAGAAACCTAACCATGGTAATCAAACTTCCTTTTTTTTTTTCTGGTGGTACTGGGGTTCCTGGAAACCCTTCTACCTCCGGGCTACACTCCCAGAACCATTTTTATATTTTTATTTGGAAACAGGGTCTTTTAAGTAAGCGCGGCTGGCTTCAAACCTGCGCGATCCTCCTGTCTCCGCCTCCCGGGGATGACAAGCGTGAGCCACCATGCCTGGCCAGCCTTCTTTTTTTTTTAACTTTTCTATTTTGGTACTAGGAATGGAAATCAGGAGCATTCTGCCTTTGAGCTACACCCTCAGCTCTTTCTTTAAATGTTTACTTTGTAGTTTTTTTTATTAAGTTTTTTTTTCTTTTTGCGGTACTGAAGATTGAACCGAAGGGGCATATTACCTCTGAGCTACATCCCCAGCCTGATTTTATTCTTTATTTTGAAACAGGATCTCACTGAGCTGCAGAGGGCCTCAGTAAGTAGCTGAGGCTGGCTGTGAACCTATGATCCCCCTGTCTCAGCCTCCCAACTACTGAGATTATAGGCCTGCGCTACCATGCCTGGCGTGTGTGCGTGTGCGTGCGTGTGTGT